>NC_040879.1:66977919-68177919 GCF_003676215.2 Rhopalosiphum maidis
TTTTCTCGTTCGTGATGCAAATAATAACATCATTAACATTTACATCTGAGTTCTTTGTATGCACGTGTAGTACATCGTCACCCGAATAATATTAAATTATGATGTGTCCATTCAGAAATAATAATTTAATTAATTATTTCTGTGGTCGTCTATGGCGCACGCTTTATACAATTTCAATATAATATATATGCCTAGTAATATTGTAACGACTGTATTCAATATATTGTAAAGCAGATTTTCATGTTCGCGAATTAATTAATGCAAACCGTATTCGCTATATTGTACTCGGATTTAACGCGAAAAATTGACATCATTAATGATGCATATTATACAAATAATAATAATATGATATCTTTTTTTGTTTTTTTTTTTTTTTTTTTTTTTTTAATAATATTCTGTTTGAACTGTACACGTGGTAGGAATATACACACGTACATCACAATATCACCTCAAAAACAAAAATATGGAATGTCTATAATTTTCGGATCCGACTTTTAGTACCGATACTATCACTGTGAATTTATGATCACATTGTGATTTGTATATTTTCACTTTTTTCTAGCTCATAAAAAAAATTATTGTCCCGTTCGTCTGTACATTATTCGTCAAAATTATGTTTTTCACACCCAACGTACGTGAGTACGCAAAATTTCTCATTATATCATGACAATTCCGAACACGCAATAAAAAGTATATTTCATAGTTATTTTTTAACTATATCTGTTATATATAAAATAAATAAATAAATATATTTATGTATAACCTTATAATTTATTTAGTTTGTAATAGATTTTTAAAACTGATAGCAAAATTGTACACGTTAATTCAGTATGAATTTGTTTGCTTTTACATGAAATTCTTTCAAGGTTTAAAAATTAGTGGAATATTTTGGACGAATTTTAATTTATAATCACTAATAAAATACAATATTCTTTTATTTTTTACAAACAATACTACATATTTTAGTTGAGTTGTCACTGTACCTTAGGGCTTTATATCTTATGAAAATAAAAATGTAAAAATGTCCATTAACATGTATGATATAAGTACAATAGAATCATGATGTATAATTATATGAAGAAAAATGTAGTTAGAAGTAAGTCAAACTTTGTTGAAAAGTTATTGCAAAAAAAACTTTAACAACTTTAATGTTTTCAAAATAAGTATTTTATTTATACAAAAGAGAAATTCTTATTATTTTTTTTACAAAATATAAATGGTAAAGTTGAAACATAAGTACTGTACTTAATTTACTTGCTTTAAAGTTATTAATAATTAGTAACATAAAAATTGTTTTTATAGTGAAACTTTTTAAGGCATAAAAATCGGAACCATCGTGAACTATATTATTATAATATTGTGGCCGATGGTTATGACTTTATCGTATTTATTATGTGATCGTTTAGAAGTAGTTATAATATCCTATTTTATTATAATATCTAATTTACTAAATTATTACGATTATTGTATCGTTATTTTAGTTCATTGTGGGTAGTAATATTATTAAGAACCGTACAGAAAGATGTTATGATCTCATTGAAGACTGTATGTAATCCTCTATTTTGTTTTATTTTTTAAAACAGCATCATACATTATATTTGCTTTAATAACAGTTTCAATTGCTCTACGGGAAATTAATTTTTAAGTTGTTTTTTATTTAATGAATATTGTCATATTGTCGGTACTTTTTACACGCGGGTATTGAATTGCCTCATAAAAACGCGCACGAATTATGTAAAAAGTAAATGAGCGCAACGATTTTGAGTATGGATTAAACCTTACCAGTCGACTCAGTCGTGGATTTCAAAATAAGAGATTGGACTTTACCATCAAAACGGTGTACGAATATATAACGCGAGTGCAAAATACATTTTTGAAGAGGCTGAGAAGAGGTGGGGAATTATGGGAAGGTTAAAGAAGTGCATGACACTACGTTGTATGTGTTTGTTTTTAGGGGAGAGCTGTCATCCCTCAATCGTAATTCTATCTACATATATATATATATATATACATTACTCTTTTACCTGTAGTGTTTCTACAAGCAAGTGATTTTTAATATGTGGTGGGGTGATGTGACGTACGTGCATTTTGAATTACACGCGCGGTTGTCGTCCGCCTTCAACGATGTTTTATTTGAATTCGGGATGTCACCGATCCGCATTCCACATGCATATACGTACATGTAAAACCACCTATGTCTGATATGCGAATTTTCCCAATTAAAACCGGCAAAATCGATAGTTACATTTGTCTGCCGTTACGCTTCGTAACTGACAGATTTTGCGAGTGTCTTTAAACATTATTAAATATGTGGTTTGTATCGAAGAAACCGTCAATCATTTAGCTAAGTGAATAAATTTTTATCATGCAAATTGTATGCAGAAGTTCTTGGAAGATATTCGCTGAATTGACTTCAAACGTTAATTTTTCTTCTCGTTATTTGCTCGTATTTAATGTATGCGTTTTTTTTTTATTCTCTGTGATTATTGGAAATACTAAATTGTCAATAGAAAATAACTACCTAGAAAGTTCAGTTTCTACTTAATAATTTTCGTTCAAAAAATATTGTGTTTAACAATTTCACTCGTGCGTGTAACAAGATGGTATTATAGTTATTGGCTTACCCATATTTAAAATAATTGCAGTTCTTGAATAATAAAGAAAATAAAACGATAGAATAACACCATTGTTTTTAAATACAGAAACTAATGAAACAGCAAATAACATTTATCTTTACTGTGTGTCTGCGTACATATATAGCTGTACCGTCATTATTATACAAGTAAATTTATACATTAGACGGTATAAGTATTTTGAACCCATTAAAGAATTATGGTCGTTTGGTGGAAATCATTAAATTTGCTAGTCTCAAAGTAATAATATATAATATCGCGGTCGATTATTACAACAAACAAGTTTTATAGTTATTTATACTTATTTATTTTATTGTTATACATAGAAAGACAGAGAGAGAGTGAGAGAGAGCTGAAACCAATGAGGCGAGATTATAAAATCAAAAACCATATTTTACTATAATGATATTCGAGACCATCAAAAGTTTTACGATTGCTATAAAATTAATTATTTCGGGTTGGATTTTAATGCCATTCAGTGAATACCGTTCCCTATCGTCTATTGTATCCAGGTATAATCATGTATGAATAATAAAAATAATAAGAAGAATAATGATAAAAAATACATCACTTTATTTCACTCGGTAAAAAAAAAAGTTCTTATCACAAACATAATATTTTATAATAACATGGTTTGTCGTTGCGAAAATCTACACACACTCACACACACACACACACACAAAATACTATTAAGTACTTTGCTACTTTTCATCCCACTGCATGTTACCTACATTAAATATTTTAATATTATATTGTAATAAACGTTATAACTTAAAAGATTTCGTAAAAAAAAATGTGTATCACCATCCCAGAGTACATTGAACGTTGTAAATATACGTCGTAAACAGATCAGTTTTAAATATACTTTGAAACAAAATAATGAACGACTGAAGGGGTGAGCACTATAGCCCCTTATCGTCCCACTCACTTATTGCAACGCCAATGGTTCGTGTATTGGCAATGTTTATGGCATAACAGGTAGGTAAGTCCGTGTACTACAATAGTGGTGTCCATATTTTAAACATATTTTTCATATCATGTGAAATATTAAATAATATTCAAAAGTATTTAAATTATAAAAATCAAAATTCGTTAATCGGATACGGCATAAGCATATCACAAGTAACGTGATGCTTAAACTAAGCTAAATAGGTAGTAGAAGGCTAATTATATCGTTTATTACAATAATAAATGTACATAAAATGCATATTGAACACAGCAATTGAAATATTGTTTTGCGGCACTGCTAGCAGGCTGCAGTTATCACCGATACGGTCGGATTCCAAAAAAAAAAAAAAATGGGTCTCTTAGTTTATACGAGTTCTATGATTTCAAAGAATATACAAAATTAAAAAATATCAGTACGCTTTTATTAATTTTTATTAAAACGATGATAACGGAAAAAGTTTGAAAACGGTTATACTGATAATTTTTTAGCGTTGAGCGTATATTTTTATAAAATCATATTTAATATAACAACAGTTAAGTGTATACCAACAAGATTGGCAAAAATTACTTACAAGAGTTGTTGTTGTAAGCACGTCACGCCAATAAAGTGTAATATTATCATCAACGACTACATCAAACTTCAGCAGATAATATTATATAACTGTAGTTGTCGCACATATTTTATGGAGATTGTAAACACACGATTAACGTTGTGATTATTATAATCACACGTTATTGTAACCTAATGGTTTAAAATTTAAATACATTTCATTATTTAAATTTGAACTTTAATTAATGTCATTTATTTCCACGTTGTGTTATATATTTTAATATGCATATAAAATATAAGTTGTTTCAACTTATGAGCGATATCGTTTGAAAACAAAATTTAATGGTGTGGGTACCGACTCACGCGTATCGCAACTTTTGGAGTAATCCAAATCGAAAAAAAATAACTGTAGAGTATTATAGTCATGCCTGTACTTTTGTTGCTACTCATCTACAACACTGTACACACGGAAAAAACTGAATAGTTATATCAATTCTACTTAGACATATTCACATAATATTCGGCTATAATTTAATGTACCTTATACAAGACAACTATTATCAATTTTAATAGTTCAAATTACGTACGATTGTGATAGCTCGTTTGAAGAAATGTGTCATAAAAAAAAAAAAAAAAAATCATAATAATAAATAATGTACGATATCATGTCGAGATATCCAAGCTGGTGCCAACGACAGATGGAAAAAAAAACCCAGCAAGTAGTAAACACAATCGTGCATCGAGTAATTCACATTCCGCCTCCTAAGTCGACCGTCGTGAATACTCGTGTCATATTAAATATTAATTTTTTTAAATATCGGTTATATGTTGTTTCACACTAAATTAAACAGTTAAATAGTATAACGGTTCCAAAAATATAGACGACGGACTCACAATAAATGTATTGGATTATTGTATTATTTACTGGTATTAGTTAATTTATTTTAGTAATTATTGATAAATTTAGTATTATGAATATGTATTGTTTAACTAGACAATTTTTTACACAATACTACATTATAATATTATATTATATGAACAAAGAAAAGATATGTAATTTTCTATACTGATAATTTAATTATGAGAAAATATTTATTGCAAATTGTAATCTTTTAATTTTATATTTAGTAATTATTATTGAATTTATTTAAGTTGTGAATTCGTATGCCCACACACGAACATGTTTAGTTGGGCCCATTTATCTTATTGAAGAATAAATAAATAAAATATGCTATAATGTTATTTTTACGTGAATAAATAAATTAATAACTACATAAATTGTAATTGTTTAGTCCGATAATCATACTATGGTATAATACGATAAACTAATAATTTATTTGTAATAAATATTTATATATTATTGCATTGCCATCTTTATATATTTACTCTCAACTAATAATATTGTTCATGCAATTATCCTCATAAAAAATAATGTTATTATTACGTATTTTCTTTTTTATAGTCGTGTTCCTTGTCTATGTAATTAGTCGCGAGATAATAAAGATTAAGTTGTGTGCTGATGATTACAATTTAAGGACCATTAAACAAACAATGACTATGGCGTTTACGCAATAATGTCGAAAGTATGTTGCTTGTTCTTCCGTTCTCGTGTTTTGGAATGCCAATCTTTAATAACGCACTCCCGAATCAAACACATTATTTATGCAAAACGGCTAAGCGACCAGCCGTTGTTGTAATTATTATTACTATTATTATTATTATTATTATTATTATTATTATTATTATTATACAATCGAGTACCGGACGTCGTTTCGCAAAGCAAATGCTGTTTTCCGGTAGTTTATTAGAACGGTGCTAAATTAAAGCTAAATTATCAAAATATTTTTGATTGTTACGTGCACAAGCTTTGCCGCCACAGAACCGGCCAAACCTCTTGACAAAACGTGATCACATTTTTTTGTGATCACACAATACTCTCATCAAAACTCTGAATCCCGTAACGATCGGCACCACCACGAGTGGTCTCGGACTGGACGCATTAGGCTCGACGCGCCAATTTAACGCTGTACCGACAGACAAAGACGTTTCAAAACTTCCGTCGCTCGTATAACAAGCACGGGACACGGTACTCCAGTAAAGCTATACGATGACCTTATGAAATTTGTGTTTCTGATAATGTCGAACGAGAACGCCTACCTAAACTTACCTGTCCGTGTTTCTGTTCGAGTCGGCCAAACTCTGATTGCGGGAATAATACGATCATCACGTCACTCCGTAATGGTTTATTTGCGCTGTGTAATGATGAAATGTTTGTACATTGACTGTACAATGCATCATATACACCTATAAATTATAATTGATCGACATGCGGTCCCAGTGGCAGTGCGCTTCAATAATTTAAATCTCGCTACCGTCACGATTCGCTATTATTGTATATTATATGCCTGATGCGCGTACGTCCAGAATGTGTTCAGAGTGTTCGACTAATTTTTGCGGTCGATAAGAGCGGCCGGTTAACCATAATGTAGTCGAGTTTATTTACAAAAAAAAAAAAAAAAAAATAATAATAAAATAAAATAAGTAAAAAAACTCCGGAAATATTTATCGTGCACACAAATTTACGAAAATAAATTGCTCGTTAGTGGTCAAACGCAGTGAATTATAATATTTTCAATTAACGGTGTATAAATAATATTATCGACCACTTGTATTTCGGCTATATTTATAATATCATTATATCGTAGTAGTAGGACACGTTTATTTTTGTATAATACGTGTGTGAACTTCAGTAGAGCATACATTTAATAGGTATGGAACAATGTGGTAAAATATTATAATACGCAATTCGTCGTAGACTTAAATC
This sequence comes from Rhopalosiphum maidis, assembly GCF_003676215.2. Classification (NCBI taxonomy): domain Eukaryota; kingdom Metazoa; phylum Arthropoda; class Insecta; order Hemiptera; family Aphididae; genus Rhopalosiphum; species Rhopalosiphum maidis. The sequence continues at coordinate 66,984,875 of NC_040879.1, forward strand.
GAAAAATTCTAGTGAGTACCATTGAACTCGTGTATATATTTCACCATTGGAATCAAAATATGTAACAAATCTTCAAGACATTTAGTTTCCATAGAAATGCATTCATAAAATAATATTATGTACAAATCATGGAACAAAAACGATGATAATAGATTGCTGAGTACCGCGAATCCTAACGCTTATTTCACAAACGTCGCATAATAGGTGTTAAAGTACTCACCTATCATCGATAATGATAATAATAATATTTATCAAACGAATTAATTTACACCACAAAATACAGTTCTTTCTTGATTTTGATATTTTTTTTCTGAAAATCCTCAACAAAATGTTAAATATTAAATTCAAACATAATTATGTTATTATTATTTTTTTTTTTTGTCGTTGTATGTTTGTAAATAAATTTATTATTGAGGTTTATTTATCAAAATTACGACTAATTTTTAACCAACAGTACTTTGAAGCTTTCAAATGACCCTATGCCAAGGAAAGTTTCCTCGTCGCTAGGTTGTAAGCGCCATTATTATTAATCGACGATTTGCGCCTAATCACAAATGGGATTCACTTCCGTTATTGCTATAAAGTTATTGTAAGTTGTATAAATACGCGCGTGTTAATTACACCTATTACATACTTTGAAATCGTATTTTTCTATGTATGGGAAACAAAATCTAAAAAAAAATAAACCACGCCCGTTAGGATATTACGCACTTAATGGTTGTTATTATTATTATTATTATTATATATATTTTTTTTATCGTTGTTTACACTAAAAATTATACACCGCGTGCATCGACTAGAACTCGAACACAATTCTCGTCCGTCTCTGTACGAGAGTTTCGAAAAATTATCGTATCCCATTTACATAATATTAATTCGTACATTAATTAAGGCCCCCCCCCCATTCCCACCCTCCGACGTTCGCACGACACTTGCATGACCACTACTAAACGTCATATTATTTTCCCGGCTCGCGTTCGGACGGACGTTATTAAAAACGAAAAAACGAGGGGGCGACGACAACGCAGACTAAAAACAAAAAAAAAAAAACACACCATATTATTACACGACAATATTTAAAAACAAAAAAAAAAACTCGTCTGTAACATCCCGTCCTTCTTCGTCGCTGCTATAATACGTTGTACAGTAAAACCTCTATAAGACGGAATCGCTTAGGACCACGCAATTTTTCTATTATTAACAGTGTTTCCGTTTTGACGGGGTTCGAAAAAATGAAATTTGAAAAAAAAGCACCAAAATATTTTTCCGTATTACCAGGGTTTCCGTTTTACCGTAGTTCCGGCTTGCCGAGGTTTTGCTGTATATATTTTCCCGTAATAAGTGGTTTTGCACACTACGACAATATTAATACGACGCGTGCTTGCCGCTATTATATACTGTCACCGCCGAAGACGAGTGTCCGCAGACTACACGACGACGACGAAATGTAATATGTAATAATTATTATTATACAGTTTAAGCGTCTGCTCTCCCGGCGGTCTCGCAGCATTAATATTCGGCACGGGTGATGTCCATTTTACGGGACACGAATGAAACGCTTTGCAGCGAATCCGCTCGCGCGCGTTTCGTCCCACAATATTATATTATTTAATAATATGCGTTATTGCAGAGCACGTCATCGTTCCTTCCCGTATCGCGTGTACATTCGTTCATTATTTAATCTCCCACGATGTATCCTCTCTTTCGCCATAGGTTTATACATACATAATAAAATAACATGATACGTAAACGCATTTCGTCTTATTCATTCCGTTAATTTTTAATCCTCGGCTTGTTAATACCACTCTCTGTGTGTGCATATGACTACTCTTTTGATCAGCGCCCGTCGCGTGTAGTATACCAGCGAGCGAGCAAAAGAGAGAGAGAGAGAGAGAGAGAGAGATAGAGAGAAAGAGAGAGAGCAAGTCTCCTTTTATACTAATATTTACTATAAAAGATTTAATAGCACGTGCACATATTGCGATGTGTGTATTGCGTATATACCTGCCTACTATATATAATATACATGGTTTTGTCAGATGGTACAAAGGGGGGTGGGGGGTGGGGGAAAAAAGAATCATAATGCCGCGCGTATATACCTGCGCAACTGCTGGACTGCATAATATTATAAACTTTGATGCGTATACTTGCTCGCTTTAACAACTAAATCCTTCCGTATCGTCACACACATCCCCGACCTTTGCGCATCTGTTTCGTTTATATATCTACGCGCCAAATTATAGGTGCACTTAATCTGACTTTAAGCGCATACGTTCTACACGCCGTACTGTGTTCGCGAGTTTTCTCGATTATATAAATATTATAGATTTTTTTTTTCACTTTGTTTTAAAACCGTTATGATTTTCGTAAGCTATTACGGGTACCGTTGATATGCACGAAAAACAAAAAATTTCGAATCGAATAAGAACGTCGTGTTTTACCGTAACAGAATTCGGAAATCCATATTGATCGAGAGTTTTTAGTAATGGTCGTCAGCAGTCGCACCCTGATAATATGATATACTGATGAAAATATGGTTCTGATTATTTTTTTGTGTAAGTCTTAAAAAATGAAAAAAAAAACAATTTCCGTGGATATCATAAAAACTACAACGGACCATAAACTATTATAACCTACTCGTTTAAATTTAAAATATTATCTTATGTCAAATTTTCATTATGAATATATGAATAACTGCAAGTACCTACTTACCTATACGAAACAAATAAATATAATATTATATGATACCACACCAAATGAAATTATTGTTTGACATCGGAGTGACGTAGTATAACGTCAGAGAGATGTGAATAAACATCGTTATCGGCACAGTAAACGTAATCTGATAAACTGTATTATTTATTAATAATAATATCAAAAATAATATCGGAGTAGCTTTGCTGTTGCTGTTTATACAGGTACTACATCATAATATACTCGTTATATTAATATGATAACGTGCCATCGTTTTTTCGGTATATTATTACAGGCGGATTTTAGACGATCGGTAGTCGCTATACATATACATGCATAGTTAGTTATAATATTATGCTTGTACGAGCTGATAATAATTCACGGTGGCTTACTACATTATATTAAAATTATCATAATATATTATTATGAGATTCGATTTTCTGGATAATAAAAATCGGCGAAACTTCAAGTGATATCCCGACAGTGTGCCAAGCACAGATCTCATCACGGAAATTTCCTCCCTATATCCCGACGACGAAAAATATAGATATAATAATAATAATGTGTTATATACATATATATATATTATATTATATTTTGTTCGAAAATACTCAAGATTCTATCTGGAATCTAAAAGCTTAATATGAAATATATTATTAGTCCGTCGTGATAACACGACATAATTGAAATACAAAAAAGTAAATACCTACTTATTTTTGAGTATTTAGTGTTTTTCTCAAAAATATACACTGTATAAAATTAACGGGATTTCTATTGTCGAAGAAGATAAATTAAAAATTCAAATATACGATATCGGATGATGTACAATAATATTCTATACTGAAGCCACAGTGACTCGTATAGCCATTACTAATAATATTATATCTCTGATCTGTATGTTTTTTTAACGAAAATAATTTTACCTCTAATACAAATAATCGAATTTATAAACATAATTTCTTATTACTGAGTTATGGCGACAAGAAATATTATATTAAAGTCAATATAAATATATTTTGTTTTAGTAATAATTTTACTTATCAATGAAAACTAACTTTAATTATATCAAATCGTTTAAAATTGAATTGATCCACGAGTCTCGTGAAACACAGATGATATTGTATACGTAATAGGTCCGTCGGAAATGATAAAATAAACTCAACGTAAAAGCATATTTTTGAAATTGAAAATACATATCATGGTAGTTAGCAGCTAACATTATATAATAGAAGTAAATCATCTATCGACAATGGATACCATGTAAATTGTATTATGAATGATAATTTCGTTCGAAAAACTTCAAAGAACCGTATAACCCCAACAATTATCTAAAATATCCAGTTTTGAGCATTTTACTGTGACATTATTGCTATAAAAAAAAAATATATACATATAAGAACGCGTTAAATATAATCGCTTAAAATCGCGAAATAAGGGCGGATACAGTGGTCCTAAACGGGGAGGGGGGATTTGTTAGTTATCAACTAAAAAAGGTCATCATATATTTCAAAAAAAACTTTTTTCTGAAAGAGGGGGGAAATTTTCTCCATTGCCCCCCTTGTATCCGCCCTTGATGTGGAACGGAGTGGAGGTGTTATTTTTCAGACAAAAATAAATAAATTGCACGATTCTTTGCCGATGGTACACATAATTTAAAACAGCACATTGAAATCGAATATTATATTATTATACAATATGGAAAGATTCTAAACTATAAGTGCATTGCATGAACGTTGTGGTAACATCGTGTGAGATTTGTTTGAAATAGCTGTCGTCGTTATGTTATTATCATCGTTACAACGGTTTGGACATAATGATGCTATATATTATTATTATTATTTTTTTTATTATTATATCTATTTAATGTTTGTCATTATTTTCGTTTCCAAAACGCTGTTGTCATATTATATTTGGCCACTTAACAACCGTTTAAGCAGTTAACCTCATTTCGGGGCCCATGGGCGCATTATTATATTATGAAAAAACTGTACTCTACTCAAATAAGTAGAAAATTAAATGTTTACGTTTTATAAAGTACGTATATTTAAAGACATGCTCAACAAACGGGAAGGTAACCACCTCTACTGCCGTCTACCGACTATTATAATGTATGGGTTTACCTTTCGAATAAATCCTAGGCAACATAAATCTAAGGGTCTAAATAGCTTATTCACATGCACCGACGCAACAAAGATTTGAATAATTTATGTTTATTTAAAAGGTTATACCTGCGTTGACGAAATTAAAAAATTAATTTTCAGTTTAAACACACACACATATATATATATACATTACATATAATAATAACAATATACAATATATACGTATTGCATAGCATACACAATATTATTATGACGTTTTAACGGGCGTTCTATACAAAATTAATATTACATGATATGGTTGTGCGCCGGATGATTTATCTCGCGTAAGATGTTGGATTAATCACATTAAAATTCGCTCTCGTTAAACGGACCGCCCGGTACATTATATTATTATGAACAGCAAAAGACCGACATGTCGCGATCGAATTAATATTTAATAATTATTCCGTTTAGAAAATTGAAATTCCGTCCCCGCCGAATCTCAATTAACGCATTGTTCGGCTGTTTTCGTACATCTCGATAAAATCGCAATATATTATTGTTGTTTTTGCAAACGTAAAGAATTTATGAAAATATTTTGTTAGTGTATAAAATATTTAAAATATTATAGTATATTGTAATATCGTTGTTGTTGTAATAATGAAATATGAAAACATTTTCCTTCGAGGGCAAGATCGGTGTATTGCTCTCTTTAGTTCTTATATAATATTACATAATAATAATTTAACATTGGATGCTGGAGCGTTTTTGTGTTCTCTGTATTATGTATTTATGTATTACCATAAAATAACGATTTATTTTCTTTAACGAAACACGGGTCCGCGTCTAATTCGGTCGCTCTTAATTATTAAAAATAAAAACAAATATCGGTTAGTCATGAAAAATACACTGTTCTTAAAATCATAATACACGAAAAAACGTCGTGTTTACAATAGTATATTATAATAAAAGCGATATGCGGAGAACTTATATATGTACCGTTTAAATTCAAAACAAATATTTATCAACTCAATTTGCTGAATATAAAAACTGTGGAAATATCATAATCAATTTGCCGTATTAAATGCATATCAATTAATAATTAATATATTTTATTATATTTTAATCAAAAATGCGTGTGCTGAAATTTATTTTTTAATTTTTTATCGAAATCAATTACCGACTGTGTCAAATGTATGCACCACGCCATATTATTGTTTGATTGTCTATTATTATGATTTTTCAGTTCTGACGACAACTTATTATTCTTTTTTGTGTCGCTGACAAGTAAAACCCATTGAGTTTTCGCATTCATTCGTTCTGATCTATGGTGACTTATTCGCGAGCTTATTTTAATCGAAAAATGTTTCACGATGTCACCAGACCAATCGATATACGCAGGTCTACGAAATAAAAAAAAGAAGTAAAACCCATGTTTCCTTGTCATGACTTTTGTACATCGCTATACCACTGTCAGTTTTCTCTGCCGGCCAGACTGACTCGCAATTCAAATAGACTGTAAAAGGGTTTTCGACAGTGCTTTGAAAGAAATCAAGTTGATAAATTTCAACTATCCGTCCTCTTAAATTGTTAACTGTTCTCTTTATGTTTACAGTTATTTTGAAACCTATTAAATCGCTAATATTTTATGTGCACCGTTAAATACGACAACTAATATTATCACAATGAGTGACCATGTGATGATGACGTGTTTAAAATTATTTTTTGAATTTTAAGTTTTCAATGAATTTTAACGATTTAAATAATGCTCATGTTAAATATGAGCTGAAATGGTAAAGCAATATTGTATAATGTTATATTTTTTTATTTGAAATATGTTAAGTAGTTACCATTTAAAACTCGCGATGGATAGCGTATTAAAATTATAAAAAATCTATTAAGATAATATTATAAAAAAAATATATTATGGAAAGCGCTTAAACAAACATGCAGGGACATTAAACTCTTACAATATAACCAAAAATGTTTGCGGGACTTCAAAAATTAAACAAATAAATATCAGTGCATTTATTGTATTATTGATAACTACCGATAAGCATAATATCTATTCGTTGGGTTAAGATGAGTTACCTATATAATAGCAGTTTAGAATTCTTGACGATCTAGAACCCGGAAATCGGAAAACCTATATTACATTGCCTATAATACTTACCAACCTATACTCTTGCGAAGTACTACGCTACGCGTATTAACGTTAATTTCTCGGAACCGTGCAAAAAGCTTTCTGATATCACGTTTTATAGCTAAAGGCTATCGACGTGATTTTAGACGAATCGAAACTCACTCTGAAACTAGTCTAGTGAAATTTTCGAGGGGCAAATAATTCGATTTCAAAGTTGTCAGCAATTCTTAACGTTCAAAATTCGATTACGTAAGTCCGTCCAACGCCGGCAAAAACTATACGGATAATGGAATTTATTGGTACCGACGTACGTACACGCGTGTGTATAAAAATATCGTAAATTAACACTTACTGGATCTGGATGGGAATATGCAGGGGGGGGAATAAACACAAAACTACTTCACAATAATAATATATGTCTAAGCGCATGGCACGAATCACACGGGTGGATAAAAATGGATGTGCGGAAAAATTCTGGTTACAGATTCGATACGGCTTAAGCATCACATGACGAAATTCGCAATCAGTTCGATTTCAGTTGTACCGATAAGTGAGGACCGGCGTGGTGTTTTTTGTCATTATCAAAAACAAAATGTATTTATGCAGACACAGATGTGAATCGTAATATTATGAAAACAAATAAGGTATAATACATTTATATTTCATTTTAATATAATAGATTTTAAAACGTAAAAACATAAAATTTAACATCAACTTTGATGATTTATAATATGCGAAATCGGTGCATTATTATTATACTTCATCAGTATATACTAACGAAAATAATTTTTTTATAGCAGTGATCCCGCGATGGGTTAGTTGGGGCCTACGGTTTTCAAAGAAGGCGCCATTCCCGTAACACGAAACCGGAGACCATTTACCAAAAGCTATTGAGATATTTCTATAAGAATTTCGAGTTTTTACAAGACCAATAAAAAAAAAAAAAAAACATAATCGTAAATGAGATTTTTAAAATGCGAATTTTAAGCTATAAAACGATATTTCCGACGCCGAGAACACATAACTATTTTTCTTTCGGGATTACAAACGACATAATATTAGATAGAAGTTTTAATAAACATTATCAAAACTACTTTTGTAATAATAGTCTTTACATTATAACGACAGGGACACAGATAATGACGTCTAGTTAGTTATTTATTATGTATATCATTTTTATTTATTTTTTTTTTATCACGGTCAAAAGTTTAGATCCACAGCCCCGGCATTGTGCACGGAAAATTAAATCAATCTGAATTTAAAACTTTATGAGACTAAAGCAAGTTTCTGCGTAAAACAAGTGAAACGCACGTGCCTCGAATACACACGCAAATCTTCTCCTCCCCCCCAAGCAGCACTGTTTGAACATTGCCTGCAATACGGTCTTGCATTTTACACGCATACAAAATAAATAATAAAACATTATAACATTATTATTATTATCATCAAGACCTGGCGTCTTTGCGCCAAATGCTTATTATAATATTACATCGATTACATAAAACGGTTGACGCCGTTCACTCGCCGACGAATTGAAAATATTTTCATTTTTTTTTTAAATTTATTTCAGAGTGGACGGACCTCGACTAATCATTACAACGGTACGATGGCGTCATAATCATATTCCTATCGACTAACTTTACTGTTTGTCCCAGAATAGTGTATTACACATAAGTTATATATTTTTATCATATACATACTTTATCAAGACACACACATATATATATATATACATAATATACGCGTGTTTAACGCAGTATATGTCGAACGTTTTGCACTGAAATTCTGGTAATACTGTCTTCAAAAACTGATGTATTTAGACGATTCGATAAAAAAAAATATTGTTTACGATACGTTAACGTTTTATTAATACAACAAAATAAAAATATATGTAGCTATGTATTTTTTTTTTTTAAATATTTAAGAAATTACATTGTAATAGTTCTAGAGTTTTGAAATGTTTTAAGAGTAAATTACGTGGTCAACGGTTTTCCAAAATAAAAATCCATTCACGCACCTTTAAATTGAAATTATAAGTTATCTTATGGTCGTTACAATACTTGTAACAAATAATCATTACATAAAATATTTGATGTTTTCGGATAAATACTTTTAAATATTGTAAAAGGGATGAAAAAGATCATGAGGATATAATGACGTGTGGATGAATACAAATGGTAACAGTGACCGCGATTATTAATATTACATTTTATTGGATTTGCCGATGAAGTGGTTTGAAATCGAACCGTTTCAATGAGTTTTTTTGCAGAAAATGTAATCCAAAAATATAATATTGATTTCATAAATTGTAGGATGTTATTACTTATCATACACTCTCCCGTAGCAATTTTATGTACGGAGAGCGAAGACCGTCACGCATTATATGATTATTCGAATACGTTATATATCCATTTATGTTATTATATATTACTATCATACAAGTATATCATATACGTACTATCGATATAATTTAACGATGCATTATTGCCAATAAAACGAGCGAATCTAATTGAAATTTGTGTGTATTCGTCGTCGATTTATGATTTCTTACGTATGTTACAATTATCGTTGAAATCCTAGCAGAATTATTATTTCGTATATATATATATATATATATGTGTGGTGTGTGTGTGTGTGAGCGTATGATACACTTAAATATAAATAATTTGGAAAAGAGTCACGTTTCAATCGCGTTTGCGTTGAGTTATTGCGGAAAATAATAATAATAATAATAATAATGATAAAAACTTGTAGAAATGAATCGAAATACTTCGGTTCACTGAATATCCATTGTACTGACAACCAAAGAGTTGATGCCGAACTTTTAGCTTTTAATCTGTACTAATGGAGAAAAAAAAATAATGTATCATGCTACGAGTTGAATAACAAACATTTCGAACATTACTGTAAACAAAAATAACTCAAAATCGTCCATAGAAGCAGTTTATAAAACAATAATATATGATATAGTGTTAAAGTATAATATATAACGATATTAAAAGTAAAAGTAAAAGTCTGTAAATGTATAGCAAACCGCGTATTATTTTGGGCGACCCACGCGAAAAGGTTTGTGAGAGGGTTCATCCATTTGGCCCCGTGTGAGTGCTATTGTGCGGGGATATCGCCCCGTTCGATATTATATACGACATTGGTTCTTATTGTTTCCATCGAAGTTTGTTAACGTTTGTTCGTCTATCAAACAACCGAAATTCAGCGAATTCGTTCGAAACGCATGGGAAATTTGCCCCGAAAAAAAAAATTATTCGCACTGATAACAAAAATTAAACGACACTATATCGAATGAAAATCAAAAGTTGACGTTTGTGGAAAATCAGAAACGTTCGCCCGTTAACATATTATTATTATTATACCTATACTGCGGTGAATGCGATTTTATATGGAAATCATGACATTACGTGATTTAAATTTGACACGTCACAACCACTCGCAGTATACAACAGTAACTCTATAATATCTTGCCACTATCACATGTGTCAACTATGCGAAAAGTTTTAAGTGATAAAAGACGCGTATAGACATAATATTTATGTTCAATAAATGTTTTAACCTGCAGTATAGATTGTAACGAATAATTTTAAATAATTATTATATTATCTGATCGTTATAAATTATAACGGTTGCCAGTCGAATCGTATTGAATTCACTTGCGGTTGTAATTGAAAATTGTCTACGTATAATACCCATTTTCGAGGACTCGTACAGCTGTTAGAACAATATGCGAGATCGAAAGAAATACTGAAAAAATCGAATCATGATACCTAATTAATACTAAAAAAACCGTAAAAATAGTATCATAATCTATGTTAAATTACACTAAACGTCATGTTCAACGGGTAAACAATACACAGTTTTTTTTACGAAAGACATAATCATGCACAGCTTACATAATATTATTATTTGAGTTTAGACGGTTTACAGTATGTTACACGTCATAGTATTCTTGTGGATCAATATAATTTTATTTATGCATTGAAAAAAGTCACAGGAGATACAACTTAAATAAATATTGCATATTATTATATACTTTCCGAAGAGTTGTATCGTAAATATAATTTGTATTAATCAATTAATTTTAGAACATTTTATTCGAAAAGTAATTGAAGCTCGAAGAGATAGCTTGTGAATATATAAATTCTACGAATGAAAAAAAGTGTTCGGCAAAGAATATAAGTTGTTTTGTTTAATACATTTTTAACTTGAAAACATCGTTAAACCATATTATTATAGTTATTTACTTCTTGTTTTATTACGAGGAAAAATAAATTAATATTTATTTTTATAATGTTTATGTATTTTGTATTTTCTATGATTTTAGGATACGTCATACAATATTTTATTCATCAGTGATCCTGAAGACTAATTTGCGTAGACATTATTTTTCCCAAAATCGACTATGCCAAAACGTCATAACAGATTAGTCTGTATGGACTATACAGCGCAAACCCTATTATATTAATATAAGTTTAAGATAATTTGCGCTTAGAGTTTTATAAAAATTCCTGTAACGTACGATTTCAGGGCGGTAAGATGCACAGGCCCGTAGCCAGGCCAAATGTTCTGGTGGGGCAAAGCAAATTTTTTTTTGCGGGGGGACGCTCCCCCTTGCCGCCCGTGGCTACGGGCCTGAAGACGCATATTCAAGCGAAACACGAGTGTTCTGTTGAAAACATTAAATTTGTGTACACGAATGGGATTATTATTGCGCGCGGAGCGATTTGGATTCGACGGCAACTATATTGTCTTACGGCGATGAATATATGACAATAGCACGCGGTTGCCGTTGAAAATTTCGCCCGAAATGCCGGCAATTCTTCTTGTGTTGTTTTTACTTGTCGACGAGATTACTTTCACTTTAGTCCGGGAATCTGACACGTTTTCAACTACCCATAAAACGTGTGCCAAACGAATTTTCATTACTGCCGTTTGACGTAGTCGGTCGTCCTCTGCTATGCGTATACGTGAACTATATATAAAGGCCTGGTCATAAAACACGTGTCCGACGCTTTTAAAGTCGAATATTACGGTACTGTCGCATTTGCCGACCGCCAAGAGCGCAGTGGTGCGATTAGGATCAACGTTTTTACGATTGAGCGAGAGCTCCGGTCCCGGTTTAAATTATGTGTTAATACCATATACGGTTATCTAGATAACCGTGGTTAATGCGTTGGAGGTAAATTTTCACGTTAAACCACCCAGTGATACGTCATATAATTTATAAGAACGCTGTGCACACCACACATAAAATACGACAGTTCTGGTCGTGTGACTACGGGTGACTGCTATTATAGTAATAATACTATTTTGCCATGTACAATGTTTGCATGTTCCTTATATTTTAACTGAAAAACTTTACTGAAAAAAATTACTTAGCTATTTAAACTTTTGACATTTAACACTGTTATTTTATTTTTAAATATTATTCCTTTTTAATAATATTGGTATTTCATCGTAAAACTAATATTGTATGTGTACAAGTACAATAATACTTATAGGAGTAATAAAATTATATTAAATCGAGTATAGATACTCTTGTTTTTATTTTTTCGGACTGTATAAATTTGCATATAGTATTATAATTAATGAAAAATACATGGTTTACGTTCAATATTAAACGTTTTACATTTATGATTTAATTGCTAATGAATTTATTATTAAAATTAAAATTTTTTTTGAGAGAGAGAGATAGCTAAAATTGTCTAAAAACTTAAAACAACACTTATATAATATTGTACACATCTAATATTATACTGATATAAAACAATACGTCCCTCTCCGCTCAGAACCATTTATCGAATACCTGTGTGTTTATCTTTGGATCCTAATTAAACACATCTATTAAAGTGACCTACTCGATGACGAGGTACTCACTCGACATCCGCCGTACAGCAGAGTGGTACCTGTAACTTTATAATATATAGCAGACTTGTCGCTCACTTAAAGCGTTCGAAATGTATACCGAAAAGTCGTTGTTCGATTAGAGCGTTGAAATATATATGTGTATATATTTTTTCTCCCGAAATAGAAAATTAATTTCGGTTGTAATAATATTAGCAGTGTCGAAATTTGATGATGTTTTCAAATGTTTTTTCTCGTGTGTAATAGTATACGTATAATAGTGTTGTAGTAGTGGCGGTCGTCGTATCGCGCTGAGTGGTCTGACTAACACAATATTTGTAATACATTTCGTAGACATTTTTATTGAACCGTCGTCGTCCCATCGCTATACTATTATTGCTAAAATAATATTAATAATAACAACACCGTCGTCGTCGCCGACGACTATAACCATCGTAACGCGGTATGTACGGTCAGGTATACATACCTAGTGACGTGCGACCAATACTCAGTGGCGTGTTTACAGGATAGACCGACTAGGCTCGGGCTTACCCAATTTTTCCTTGTACTGGTGTTTTATTTATCAAAAACAAAAAATGTTACCTACTATTAATATTACTAATATTTATTATTGAATATTTTAATATTATTATCATACTCATATCCCGTGTGATAGTCTCATCTTCCCTAATAGTTATGAACACGCTTGTACACTATACAGAACAAAACTTGCCTAGCCAATTATTTTTTGCTAGACAAGCCACTGCCCCAATACTCGCATAACAGCGGCGGCGGCGGCGGCGGCGGTGACGGAATTCGGCGACAACAACGATAATAATAATAATTTCGCGATAAAATAATAACAATATGTTCGAAAAACAATAATAATACATCGATCTCATAAAACCGTAACACGCGTTACTCGCGTCACGATTAATATTCGATGTCTTGACGTTTTAACTGCGCGTACGCGGTTTATTTTATACATCACGAACGTCGATGCACACAATTACGATAATGGATGGAAAAAGCGCATATTCGTATACCGTGTGTGTGACACTGCCATTATATTATTGTGGTGCGCGAAACCGATGTAGTTATACCGGTCATATAATACATACATATATTTGTGTGCGTGTGGCTGTCGTACATTTTATGTACATATAGTTCGACGTACATTGTGTAATATGTGGATATATTATTATTATTGCGGTCTCAGCAATTTTTATTTCTCGTGTTCGGTTGTATTCTGGCGGGCTCTATCGTCGCGACGACCATGGCAACGTGAAAATAATAATATACTATATATCCGTTTTGTTGCCCATTGTGCGCTGCGGTTTTAATCCGGCGATACGATAAACGTGAAAAACCGCGCGGCCGGATGACGGTTGATCCACCACTTGTTGAAACGAAGTCGTCGCGGCGCGAAGATAAGATTGGAAAAATTGAAATATGTTTTCCGTCCGATGAGATGTACCATTAATTCGGGGATAATAACATTGTTTGATTTCCATTCCATTTGTATTATTATCGCGAAAAGTGAAATGTGGCGGAATAGCATCGAACACAAAACGAAATACGAAAACGATTATCGATCATCGATAGCCGTGCAAACTCGTTTTATTTCTCCCGCCCGCAGGCGGTTTGCGTAAAAAGAAAAAAGCTCGAGCCGAAGAAGTCGTTTCGTGTAATATTCGCGTACGTTTTTTATTTTCACACTTTTTTCGGTAACCATCGTGGACGTCAAATCGGAATCGTTCGAAACGTGTACCGCACAGGACACCGCGACGATCTGCGATAAAATGTAGGAATTTCAGCGCAATATAATATATTTTAAATATTTTAAATTCTACGCAGTCATACATTACCCGGTAGTTAAGTCAGCTCGAGAAATCAACGCGTTTTATTATTACGTGTCGTACGGCATGACATTACCGGTAAAAACTATGTTACCGGCTATAACGTATAAGATATTCTAACAAACTCACATTAACGGGGCAACGATTTCGTACATATTTCATAGAATTACACGTTATGTACTATACACACACTGTAGGTATATTATTATTTCGCACAGTACACTCTATTTATGTGTATGCAAATATGTAATAATATAATATTATGTTACACATCATATGCCCGTATTGTATACATATATATATATATATATACATATTTCATGACACGAAGCTGTACATTATAGAATAAAGACCATCGTTATCGCCGAGTCAATATAATTTATCCGGTCTGAGCGGTTGACAACCTCTATATTTCGGCCACTGACACACGCTATATAATATTTATACTCGTATCGATGCTTATGTACTATAAATCTTCCTTTACGAGATAAGTGCAGTGTCATCACAACAATGTATAAACAATTTTTTTTTTTTTTAAGTCCGCGCAGACGACCAGAACATCGGGATGATTATAACGATAATAATAATAATAATAATAATAATAATAATAACAATAATGATAGTGACATTATAAATTATAGAGCGATCGGAGGCACGTCGCACTTCCCTCCCACCACCATCGCCACCGCAACACACGAATAACGCGTCTCGTCGTGGTATATAAAGTGAATTATTATTATTATTATTATAATATCGTTATTACAGTCCACGTGCCCGAACACCGCGAGTACAGCTCGGCAAATCGAACCGGCTTGTTTGTTTTTCCAAATAATTCTTATACAAACACGCGTGCACTGTTTTAAATAAGCATTGTAGCTATACGTATATATGCGTGGCGTGTGTGTGTGTTTGAATATTGTATAGGCACTATGTCGACACAGTATGTGCGCTCTAACTTGTACATTACCGGTATTAATCTCCGCGGTTTTACGCCGTGTTATAGCTTGTGTATTATGTGATAGTGCTTTTAAAAGTTTTGACTGCGCATGGTACGGTGACGATAATATTATAAATTATAATATATTTCTAGAACTCTTTGTTTGCCCATCCGCCCGAGTGCGATATTTCGAGTGTGTGCCGTGCAAAGACCACCCCCGCGCGCTCTCGTCCGTTGTATACACCCCTCAACCGTTTGGCTGTGGATATTGAAGTTAAAATATGTCACGGCAACAAGACGGGGTAATTGGTGGTGGAGTTGGTGGCTGCAGTGTACGTACACGGTAGAGCGGAGAACAGTGACAGCAATTGTCGTCGTCGTTGTCTACCGAAGCAGCCGCGACGTTTCTGCAAATTGTGTCTCTCGCTTTAGCGTCGGTATAATAACACACATAACACGGTCAGACTCGACCCACGTTTGAGTGTAATTAATTTTATTATTTTAGTCGACACACTGCGGTTCGATCGAGTCATTGCGATTATTTATAATGTACGATTAAAGTAGAGTACCTAATTAAATCGCTGACGAGAATAATAGGTAAATAAAAATCCCTCATAGAAATATAATAATATTAATTTATGTTACACTATACTATCGTGGTCAATTGCATTTATAATTACGGTTGTCGTGTCCGATACCGATATGAAGGTAAGTAAAGTATTTGTCTTTGGACGATACAAGGGAGGAAAACGCAGAATTATAGCCGGGTCTGATTTAGGGTGGATATTATTATTATTAATATTGTTATTATCCTGATAATATTATGTCCGTTTTCAATAATTCCATTCGGATGAATTTAGTTCAGAGACTAAACTAGTTGGACATATTTAACAACACCGATTTAGCCCATAATACATTGTGCGGTATTCCAACGAGGATAAATCCCGTCGGGTGTATAATAAACTCAGCACCTGCGAATATTAACAGTAAGACCGCGGTGAATTACATTAAATAGATAGGTAAAAGGCATCTGCAGGACCATTGGGTAGAGTTTTAATAAACACGCCCGTTACGGTGGTTAACAAAACATTCGCTGCAGATAACATACAATATTATTGCGGCGTGTAACGTTATTTCATAATATAAACGATAAAAATGAAAAATAAAACAAATATTTTCATTACCTTCCACCACCGAATTGCGTTAGCATTGTGCCTCGAGCACAACTATTAAACTATAAAATAACCACCGACTATGTCCTCGCACGCACTCGTATGAAATTTAATTTACTTAATTCAATTTCACACTGTTATAAATAACACATTTAATAATAATCATTATTTAACAAATAACTGCGTAAAATACTGCAGTTTTTTTTCATCGTGTATATCTATATATTTATTATAATGGAGTTTGATAAATTTTAAAACTCGACGAATCTCGAAAAAAAAATGGTTCATAAATCAAAAGTACCTACCTATATTAATATGAGTGCGGTGTGACGAAAACCGAGATCTTAAATGACTCGTAAACAATCTTTTTCACGAATATCGCGTACAGCGGAGTACGATCGTCAAAGCCAAAAGGACGGATAACAATCCTTATGATCATCGTTATTTAGTACTCCGAAAATATATTGTGTCAAAAATCAAAAGCTGCCTTTGAGCCGTTTGGAGTTCACATTGTGTGCGATTTCTTAAAACCTCTTCGCGCAATACCCTTACGCGGGCACGAAAAAGAAATGCACACACACACACAGTTTAACGTCGACGTGATTACTCTCTTCGCCGATGACGACGTTTTGCTTTCAATTACTGTCCGAAAAACGCTTGTGCCGCACAACCGCGCTGCTCGGCGACTATTCATTTGTGTACTTTCGATATTCTCTTTTTATACGCGCGAAAAAACGCCATACACTCTGTACCTGCAGTGTTGTGTACAACACCGCCGCGACTGCTGTCTGTATACATATATTATTAACGCTTTAAAACGGTGAACGAGAGTCGACCGCCTTTAGAGAAAACCACGTGCACTCGACGCACTCTTATTACGTTCAAGGGGAAAATAATAAGAAAAGAGAAAAGAAAACTCTAAAAGAGAGCTCTTCCTCCTCCTCCATCTCTTCCTCCTCCTCCTCGCCATCATCTTTATACTGTTCCTTTTATTATCATTTTTTTTTTTCTTTACTTTTTATCGCCGGTCCGCAGTATTTTTACCCTTTGATGTTTGAAAGCAAGTATCCGCGTGCTCCAGCTTGGAGCATATTCACGGTCTGAGAACACGGCCAAAGACATTGTGTCAATGGTCCTCTTCTCGAGATACCCGGGCGGTGACATCCACTTCCGAGTCCCCGGAGACCGCGCGATGTGAATCGCGGGTTTCGCTCGTTTCGTCCGGTCGCCATGCCGGTTTCGCGGCGATTATAACCGGATCTGACGTGGCTCAGCTCTCCATGCTCGCCCTTCTTCATCTCGGAACCCCGAAACGCGACAAATCACATTGCGCTCGGGTAACGTACGACTGCCGTGTCCGACTGCTCTCTGTGCTATTCGTGGATATATCTTCCGTGTTTTTTTTTTTTTTTTTTTTTCATAAATCGACCCCGTGAGTTCATAATCGTCATGACATATCATAACATGTATGGTTGGTCAATTTTATTTTTACGTGATTATGTAATGCAAATCCGCACTCACGAGATACTACGATGCCGCGGATCTCATACCACTTCCAAATATAACGTCCGATGAGCAGTTTGCGTTCAATACTCCACGACCTTCGCGTGACCATATGATCGATTTTTATCTTTTTTTTTTTTTATCATGCAATACAGAGCAGTGCGTACATTATAAATGTCGTGAATAGGTACATCGTTTTTTTATATTACAGGTACACTACGGTCGAGATCTTCAACACAACTATTTCAAATCAATACGCATGTATAAACGTAAAATAAAAATAATAAAACACGTGTTTTGTGCATAGCGTCGACTAACTTTTCGCAAGTTAAAAAGTTTCAAAATAAAAATATATGATTCAAAATGATTTAATGCACTCGTATACTCGTTACGTGATTGTATATAATAGCTGCCGTGTGTCCTATATACGCTCGTATTTGTTTTACTAAAATATTTTAACCTGCACATTTGATGTGAACCGTGTACGGGTTAAATTACGTGTAAATGACTCATTAATTAAGGGTCACATTTTCATTTGTACGTGACCAGTCACGACATAAACTCGTTTATTGGACAATCGCAATGGTAGGTCACTAATTTCACGAGTTTATCAAATGGAAATGAGTTAGACGTAAGACGTACAATTAGCGTTATTCTATGTAAATATGTGCCTCTATAAATAGAATACACGGTTTAAAGTGAATACCAAATCATTATTTACAGACTTGCGTTTACGCCGAAGAAAAATAACAACAACTGACAATATTCTTTTGAAACGTTCTGATGGAAATACATTGTATACGAACACTTAGGACTTTCAGTGGCTCAGAAAACGATCTCGTGTAGTTACTATCTGACAAATCGAATTGTGTATTATTGGAGAACCTAAATCATAGTGGATAATAAAATATAATATAAAAGAGACATAGTTTTACAGTGATTTGTGATATTGAAAAGAAGCAAATATACAATGTATGTAAAAATAAATACATCATACAAAACAGCTATACATCAAATTTAATTTGTCCATTATCTTTTATTATATTATCAATGTAGAAATAAACAAATCACTAAGACTGGTCATATAAATGAATCTGATGTACAATTTTATTTTTTAATAGTTAAAAAATGAATCGTGCGAATACGAAGAAGGTTGGTAATAATAATTGAGTTATAAATTTATTTTAAAAGGTTAAAAAAAAGTAAGCTATGCTGCAAGCATACTAAATAAATTGTGAGTTGACTATTAACCAATATTTTATGTTTAAATGTCGATAAATAAAATCTTTTTAGTCGTATTCAAAATATTATTATATAATATAATCGTATTCATAATAGCTATAATATTGTGGTGGTTGGTCGGACCTTTAATTATAATCAAAGAAAAATAATTATTCGTGTTTTCAAACATTAGTTTCAAAAGAATTTTAATTAATAACCTTTTTTTTATATTATAATTACCTACTTAATAATCAAGTAAATTATTAGGTACATAAAACTTAATTAAAAATTTTATTTTTATAAATCAAAATATAAATTAACCGAAGAATCAAATAAAAATATATTGCGTTTTAAGAATAATAATAGTTATTCAATTATTTTACGGACCTCTTCATTTTAGTAATAGGTATAATAGTTCAGTAACATTGCTTCGAAAATATTTGATAGAATTTGATTACCTACAATAATTTATAACTATTATTTAATTAGATTATAGATGTACATAATACCTACTCGAATAATAATTTTTTATCCGATAATAATAGGCGTAATGGTGAGCCTATAAAATAATTTGCGGTATAGTTGTTGACACTTTTTCCAATACGTCATAAATAGAGCAGCAACGCTAACTTTCAAAATACATCGTCTTTGATCCAATATAAATACCATAATTGTTTCATAAAAAACTGCATTTGACTGTTAATAGCTATTGTTACTAAAAAATTATACGAAATTAATTGTGAGTATTGAATGTTTTATTACGTGAACACGGCAATATGCTAATGTGATAATTGTAGAAATGAGAAAAGACATGTCGACAAAATCTTCTTTAACGTTGAGGAATAAAATCTTGAAAAAAACTGCATGATACTCATGGTAAAAACACCTGCAACTACTACCGTCCAGGGCTGTAGCACGGGGCTTTATAGTTTCAGCAAAATCAAATATTTATTTAGAATTCTTAAATGTTTACAAAGTGCTAAAATATAAGTTATGATTTTGTGAGTCGTAAAATAAATAAAATGATACTTATAAATAATAAAAATATAATAATATAGCCGTGTTGTATTTGAGTCAAAAACATGAAGCGAACAATGTATCGATACCACGTCAAGTATGTATGTGTGTGTTTGCAAATTTTTTACTATCTTTTTGTTGTAATGACAATTTTTTGATCAGAAAAATTACTTAAAACTTCAAATGGGGGCATGGTTGCAGATTTAGTTCTTTTAGTTAAAAGTAGGAAATTACCAGTGCGAAAAATTAACAAAACAAAAACAAGTAAAATCAACGTATTTCGCAACCCCATTTTTTTGACAAAATTCAATATTTTTTTTTTTAAGATTAACTTAAAAATTTGGTTTCCAGTCGAGTTTTTTCTAATAATACCAAAAATATTTCTTGCTTAAAACGTTTGACATATTCAAATATTTTTTTTTTTTTTAAGTTCTTACATTTGTTTTGAATACGATCATTTTGGAGTTCAGATTATCTATAGTATTTCAAACATTTGGTTTGAGTTCGATTCGGTTAGTTTTTAAAACTAGGTTCTACTTTTGGTTTGAAATACCGATAATCAAACCTAAAAAGATCCAAAACAGATTAAGCGTAGAGGTTTGAAGCTTTTGGCTACTATACATATCTTTATATTATATATACCTACGCTTAAATTAAAAATATATTTATATTAAATTTAACTAGGAAGGATCAATTATCAATATCATATACAATTATCCGATTCTTAGGTATTGGCTTAAAAATGAATGAAAATCATAAATAATTATAATTTTATATCGAAACAATATAATATGTGTATATATTATTTATTTGCATATATTTATAAATTTTATATATTTTTGATAAAAATAGTTCAACCTAGAGTATGTAAAATGCGAATTGAAATTTTACATCGACATGGGTTAGTATGATAATAATATATGCTTATATAGTCTTAAATTGTTTCAATAATGCAAGAAATCGGTAAAAATGTGTTTGACTATTTTTATTTTTATTTTATAGTTCATCATATTCTTCGCTGTTGGATATAAGTTACTTGGGTGTTTTCCACATATTATTCCCCGTCTTCAGTTTTATATATTTTACTTTCAAGTATTTTATTTCCCTAATTAAATTCTCTGAAATTTGTCAAATGCGTTTAAGTGTTTAATATACGTATTCTGATCGTTTTATGTTGGTGTATAATGATTGTATCGTTTATTATTATGTTATTCGATATAAATCGTGACTTGCGTCGATTTTGTGGCATGGATGTATCAAGATGCTGCATCCGGACAGCCGTTACTCGGTGACATTATTATATATATATATATGAATCACGATTGCGCTACCAATTAATATCAGTTTTCATTGAAGCGAATTATGGACTATTATACCAATTTAAACGATAATAGTAATAATAATATAATATTATTCGCATATGGTATTTCTGATCCTGTGAACCAGCGAGAGTCGGACCGGAAACTGGATCGTGGTGTTTATCGTGGCGCACTGAGAGATTTTGAACACAACACCGGATATTCGTATTGATATCATATACCTCGTCTGACGTAATTCAAATACATTACAATATTATTATCAAACCGATTGCAGATAGTCGATTAGTAAAGTCAATTGTCACCGTGTCTTACATTCGTCGTACACGGTAATCTAATGAGAATAATGTTGCTTTTGTGCTTTGCGCTATTCTCGTAAAACCATATTATTATTGTGTACACAATGCTTACAATCTAGATACTTTAATTGTTAGTGAACAGACAACAAACGAGAATGACATGCTTCTATGCTATTATATTGTATTGTCCGGTTTTCTTTTTAATTTTTTTTTTACTATTATCATAATATATTATATAATATAAACATAACAAACCGAAACGGCAACACGTATAGGCAAAATAGGTACATTGCTTCGTTGAAAAATAAAGGAGCATAACTGTAGTAATGTATTTATGTTTGTTTTGACATTATTTTGATAATAAATAATTTTGGCTCGCTGCCGTTTTTATACTATTATACTACGTTTTATCGTTTACCGCATTGAATGGCGTTTTGGAAATATTAATGATTCTGAATGACCATCGTCGAAGTGGAAAAGGCAAGTAGTCCCTAAACTGGCAGGCCAACAATTATAGTCGCGTTACGCTCAATTCGCTTACCCAAAGATAATCGTGATCTAAGACATAATCCCCGACTATTGGACTGCGATTTTTCAATATAATCGAGTACAGTATTGTTTGTATTTTATAATTTAATTTACATGTATGTGACTATTGTAATTTTAATATCCCAAATATTACATGTAATTACTTCGTAACTTCGAAATAGATATATTACCTTACAATACACCAATTAAGTTAACCTTAAACACCAATAATTAATAAAGAAAAATCTTCTAAAATTATAGCTATCATGGTTTTATTGAAGCAAGAATGGCACCTTATCCAATAGTCATCGAATAATATAAAATTATAGAAATTCGAATAACTCGTCACTCGCGCATTAACCTTAGCATTGACGTGTATAAGCTGCCATAAAAAAAAAAAAAAAATTCAAACGTCAATAACATAATATAACGTCGTGACTAGACAAGTAAGAAGGAATAGTGATCAGTATTTTAACGATAGATTAATTTTTACTATTTTTTATGTTTATTATGTCTGTACCAAGTTTTTAACTTCTGAAATATATATTTAGAAAACGGCAATCTACGAAATTATATTTGTAAGGCCCACATTTGTTTTTGTCCGACAGACGACGGTGGTATAATCTAAAAAAATACCGCACACAACGACTTGCGCGTATCACATTATATTTTTAATAATGTCATAATATATAATGTTATTAATTTGCACGTTCTCGATATCGCGTTCGCCATCGGTGTTCACTTAACCGACCCCACGGATAATAACAATATGTATGCAATATGTTCAAGTGGGTGGGTGGGTGACGGGTGACACACTTCTTTTGTGTCGCCATCAAGACAATACTGCGGCAAGTCGTTTGATCTCCCGAGACATTCTTTTTAGAGCCGCTTATCGCCGTCGAGTGCACTAACGTACAATAGAACAATGCCGCGCGTACATGCACACACACTGCACCGGAGGGAAAAAAATAGCTAACGTTTGTGTTATAATATAGTCATCGACGAGTTATAATAATATTTTGTGAAATTCAAACACAACATGCGCGGGGTAGGTAATCCCCATATACACAGCCGTACGCGCGAAAGGTATTCATAATCCCATACTTAGGTGGGCTTATGATGGTTTCGTTGTTTACTCTTCTTCGTCTAGTCGGACCGACCGAAGATTGTCTGCGAAATACTGTCACCGATATATTATTATTGTCTCGGCTCGGGCGTGATCAATTTGGAAACGTCACCACCAAGCTGCAGACCATATATGCCCGCTGTGAATTCATCATTTTCTAAAACTATATAATATTATATTACATTTTATCAATACCAGGGCTCGGAAGTTGTAGCACTAAAAATGTTACTTTTTAACTCTTAAATATGCACTTCAAAACTTTAAAATAAAATGCACTATAAATAGCACAAAAAA
This sequence comes from Rhopalosiphum maidis, assembly GCF_003676215.2. Classification (NCBI taxonomy): domain Eukaryota; kingdom Metazoa; phylum Arthropoda; class Insecta; order Hemiptera; family Aphididae; genus Rhopalosiphum; species Rhopalosiphum maidis. The sequence goes on from NC_040879.1 coordinate 67,008,921, forward strand.
TCAAAAAATATTAATTTATTAGAAAAAAATTAAATATAATTTTACAAATATTTGGGCTCATAGACGTCAGGGACTGTATGGACTGGTTGAATTATAAACTGTTATCAAAATCGTTAAATTATTTAAATATATTTGTAAAAGTTTACTTATAATTTATTAAATTATTTTGTATACATATTTACCTCGGAAATTACACTAAATTATTAAATGTTTTCTTATATTTTCGAAAATATGTGAAAATATACCCAAAAATAGCACTATAAATCCTAAATTATCAAAATAACAATAAAATCAGTCAATTTACAAAAAAAATAGCGAAATTAAATTTCGTGTATGACATCGGTGTGAAACATATTTATATCTCACTTTGAATGTTCTAGGATGAACCAAGAAAAATATGCATTCGCTAGAACTTCCGAGCCCTGATCATTAATGTATAACTGTAAAATCTAGTAAATATTTTGGCCAGCTCTGAGACGCCATGACCGTATAGACATCACCACGTGAACAATTTCAAATTTTTACCTTCAATGACCGACTGACTTGAAGTTTGAACTCGGCGGACGGAATGACGTTGCGCGAGTAGGAAAACAAATACGGGTTAAAGTAGCAGGAACGGAGATAGATATGATACCATAAACCGGGAGATAAAAAGGTCGTCGAGATTTCAAGAAATGTGTCACTTAAAAATAGCTTATGAAAATGATTTCTGTTTGAATTACAAACGCATGGTATATGATCATCAGGATGCCTTACGATAGTGCGGCAAAAAACGTTAAACACCTAATAATTTCGTTTCATTAATCTCCGTTTATGATTATTCGTAGATCATTGTTGGCCGCCGAGTCACAACCACGGTATTGGTTGTAACGATAATCTACCTACGATGAACGTTTTCGTTTTCCAAGAACATTTCCCTAATTGGCCACTATAATACACTATTGAGCTTACGTTCGTTTTAGTGCCTTGGCGTTTTGTAGCGTTTATAAACCTAATAGAAATAAAATTATCAGACTGTTTTGCCGTTTCACGTGGCTGAATGTTGAGCAAGCCACATCGTATGCACAATAATATTATTATACGTTATGATTTATACAGGATATCTGTGACCTAGTATTATTATCCATAGTACCTATACGTGTTAAATAATTCTACGTCATTTAAATCGTTTGGCAAAAAGTTGCAAATAGATTCATTCATATTTGTTTTCGATTGCACAAAAATACCAATATTATTTATATTTGGTATTTACCAATATCGCGGTGCATTTCATTTTCATTAGTTATTTAGACGGAAAAACCACAAGTAGTACCTTGCTAACAAAATAATAATAATAATAATAACATTATATGTACCTATTACATTACAAAAAAAACACGATATCTTTTATTAACTCACGAAAATGCCGGTTAAGGACCCCCCCCCCCCTCTGCCACATTTCTACATGTCAAACTGATTAGTTCTTATCATTATATTATTACTAAGTCCTGCATGACTAAAAGTAAAAGCCCTGTCGGTCACGCCCATTATATGGCGGCGGCGTGTCGTTCGCTTAGATACGATCTTTCTGCCGTACAATTTGACAAAAAAAAAAAATAAAAAAATAAAAAAAACCTTTTTAAACTTCCATTTACCTGAAAATATGTACATAACGCATATACTATTTTTCCCTACAAAGCAACCACACCACACATACACACACAAGCACACCAACTCACGCACACACTACGACTGACTTCGAGGTCATCGGTGATAATGTCAAAATTATCTTCTCACCCGAACTGATGAAAACCGCCTAAACGATGTTAAATTTATAACCATTACACACACACACACACACACACACACACACATTACACAAAGACTTATGTTAATCCCCCACGTGTTTAACGATGACAGTGGAGATTTATTTTATTTTATTAATATTATTATTATTATTATTATTACTATTGTTTTATATAAATAGAAGGATTTGTTCTTCTGGTTCGTGTTATTTACTTGTCAACGTTATTACTTTTGTGTAAATTTCGTTCTCCGCATACATTATTATCTGTCTTTCAGAATATCCTTGTCTGTTTTAAAACGTCAAGCGGTTCCGTTCGTTCAATTGTATTGGAACGAAAAACAAATAACAATCAATTTTCTAGAATCTAAAATACAATAAAAAGGTTAACAGGATAATGATAGTACTTTTACATTTTGATGTTTAAATTTTTTTTTTTTTTAATATTAATTTAAAATTATTATAGTTGATGTATACGTAGGTAATCGACAACCACACGATTGCCGAGAAAATGTATTTATTGTAGTCGTCCAACGGAAACAGTAGTGATAAAGATGAATGTTGTTATTTAGATATCGAATTATACTATAAAATAATACCATTATTACCATAATTTTATCTCAATCACTAATAGGTACGATATCGTCAAGTAGCTATATTGCAACAACACGTCACGCACTGTACACTGTGTTGTCGAAATCTTTAGAAAACCTTAACGTATCTATCCACTGTACAAACAAGAAAAATAAAAATGAGATTATTTTCTAAAACAATAATCGTTTTTATCTGTAGGAAATTAATTTTAAAATATATGTGTTTATTGTATCCATGTTATTTGACGCAAGAACACCACGTCGCGCCGTACATATTTTTTTTCTGTTTGTATAACTTTCTTGCAGTTTCCTCAATTGTTTTTTTTAATTGCTATTATACATTTTCTTCAATCGCTCTATAGACTTTTCCAGTGTTTTATCTTTGCAGAATTTATGTAACTTTTGTCATATTCATCCATAATATCAATATTCGCAACAACCACAACAACTATTGGTCTTGACCTTAGTTATTTTTCGATTTTTTGGATATTCAGTTTATATATATATATATATATATTGTTTTAGAACTATATTGTTAGTTGTTAGTTAGGCATATGGCCCTTTAGCTTGAGTTTGAACATTGAAAATATTGGGAAATAATCAGTAGCAAAATCTTCAACCCAGTGGTTTCTTAGTTCCGAAATACTTTAATATCTATACCCTTATTTAATTAAATGGTGATCAATTTATGTTCAGTTATAAAAGTTAATAAGACCATTATCAATTTTCAATTGATTAAAATAAATATAAGAATGCAAGAATGCTTATTTATTTTATAGCTAATACAACAAACACAACACTATACGACATACAGAAAATTATGACCAGATTTCCTAATTTTTAATGTAGGTTATTTAATATTTATATTTAATAAACTTTGCATCAAAATCATTACGTATTAATAAAAATTGAAGGGAATATTCAAATAGTTGAAAGTTGAAAGTTATTTTTGTTTTTGCTTATGGTTTGAGATATTAATATAATCTTATACTTATCAATTCATGGAAATATTTTAAAACATAATTGGCAACTATTTCTCAGCTTGAAACAAATAAAGAACTTTTGATACGTTGAATTATAATAATAAATATAAAATTAATAAAATTTCACTATTTAATTAGAACCGAATAACTTGGTTTAAGATTTTTTGTATACTATTGTTTGTTTAACCGTGACTGTTAAGTAAACTAAAAAAAATTTTATTATACAATTTCAAATTTAAATAATACGTGTAATACTTAAAACTTCGAATAATAGAGAGAAATTAAAAAAAAAAAACGAATATTGCAAATAATTAAATTTGATAAAATTGTTAGAACTAAGACATTAAAAAAAAAAAAAAAAACACGTCTTAGAATTTTAGGTAATTGAAATATTTTGAAATATATTTTCAAAAATGAATATAAAATACTATTTAGCTATTCTGTGAAAAACCTGTCTCGATGCTATTGTTATATCTTGATGAAGGGAGTCATTCAACAAAGATGTATGAGTAATTTAACGTGTTTAACCTTTCCAGTTAAAGTATGACGGGTATAATCACTCCTTACGCTTTCCAGCTACGGTCACCGTTCTAAGACGTAACTCAGTAGTAAAAATCGTTCACATACAGCGATTAGACTCACTACGCATTCTCAAAAAGTTTGAGTTTAATTCAAAATTAAATTTTAGTTCGTAAGTCTTACTTTTGGTCATTATAAAACTGTTTTAATATTATGTAATGATTAACTATATAATATTACTTAAAAAATAAAATATATTACGGTATCGTTTAATCTAGTGACTATCAGAAAAACGACAAAACTAATAAACTTCCGCCATTTCCGGAATACCTAGTTACCGGTCAAAGTTGGTTAGTTACACCATAGTATATAGTATCGTAGGCCGGAGTATTATAATCTAGTATAATAAATTCAACGCCGACCGTAAGGCGTAACTCGTATGTGACTACTTTTTAGTGCTTGCCCAACTTCCATAATAATACTAAAATCCAAAACTCCAAATGACTGTACATTTTAAACTAATTTACACCATACACTTATTATTGCATATTTTTTTTTATTAAAATCAAAAGTATTTACAATAAAAAATAAAAATATAAAAAAATTATTTTCAATAAAATTTGTAATTTAATATGTTATTTAAATTTATGTTAATTCTAATTCAACATAAATACACTGTAGTATTTCACCGATCAGCTATCATACAATGTTTGTTAATTTATAATAATAATTATAAAAATGAATAAATATCGCTGTTATTATACGTGATTGACATAAAGTAGATATAGAGTAATGCGCTTAAATTATATTTAGTTTCTTTATTAGTATATAATTATTAATAAAAATTAGATACTAATTGGAGTCAAGATTTCTAGAGGAAAATCCAAAATATTACGTATTTTTACCGTGGGATCTTAAAACAATAATAATATTCCGTGTTCTTTTTGAGTGAAAAAAACCCCCAAGTACATTCATCGGTGGATTATGTTAATTCCTAACTGTATAGTGAATAATAAATCGTTATTTTATTTCACGACTGCGTAACAATAATGAATGATTAATTCGAATTATTTACTATTCCGATTTATAATGGTAGCAATGAAGTGCTCGCTTTGTATTGTACAGAAAACCGCTTAAAACGCATTTAGTTTTTCCTTTATTTTTTTTTTTTTTTTTTGTATTAAATAATTCAATATATCGTTGATAAAAAAAAAAATATATATATACACACACAGGGACTTTATTTCACGAGAGGTTTATTTCGCAGGCCCTATACTATCATGCCTAATCTTTTTTTCGTTTATAAATAATATTGTATGTCGTATAATATGTTCAAAACAAGTATTGGTTATCTGATCATAACATTACACACGAGCAGAGAATATTCGTCGTGTTGGTAACATTATTCGTTTCTTATTTCTCCAATCGCACTGATATTTTGTCTTTATGATTCGTGTAAAAAAAAAAAAAAAAAATACTAACTTAACCGTTATCAACCCCAATGTACAACCGAAAACGTGCCACTCTAATTGCAGTTCAGTAGCCATTGGGGAGGTCACAGCTAGCTCTGTTGTAGTCATAACGGTGTCCACGAAAACATATTTTTTGATATTTTAGTATAAAGCCTATTTTATAGTAATGTTCCTCGTGCGACGGTAGAATAATAAAATAATCTCTGAAGTTTAAAAGCGAACGCGGTTTTGTAGATAACGTTGTTTAGACGATTTAAATATTTTAATTTATATTTTGATGGCAAAGATATTTTCATTACGATATAATCTTACACGGTTAATATTATTATATACTTTTAATATTTTTGACTTTGACGACAAAATTGATGTGGTGCACACGAGTTGAAATCAGTAGCCAAAACACGACGCTCAGGGGACATTTTTGTGGTAACTCACATACATGGTTTAGCACTTAATATACCCTTCAAAACTCAGTTTTTCGCATGTCCCATTGGAACTCGTTGAAACGAATTATGTCTGTAAACAGCTTTGGGGTATCATTTTCATCATGTCGTTCGTGAGTAAACATTATCAACTTCATCGTTCATCCACGGTTTCTCCCTCAAAAGAAGGTTCCTGCTTCTTAAATTACTATGTAATTTACTTTAGATTTTTTTTTTTTGCCTTATCTGCTTTTACTTAACTTGTTTTTCTTATTTTCGTACACATATTAAAGTTTTAAAATTTACCATTTTACGATATTATTATCGCATTAACTCCGAAAACGTGAAACATAATAAAATATTTGTTTATCACATTATGTCATATTTTTGGGATGGAAAACAAACCATCCATTAGTTACCCTTTTCATTTGTTTTCATTCATTAACTGAATTTTCAAATATATGAGTACTATATAAAATTATGTATACAAATCACGTAAAACTTTCATTAACCAAATTAAATTTTTAACTTTATAATTTATTTATAGTCGTGTATATATATAAAATATACATAAATACATAAATTATATTATACATTTTGATTTTAATATAGTAATATTTATATAAAATAAATTATATTGAACGTAAATTTATAGAAATCATTTATATTAATCAAAGACGTCTCAATTATATTATTTTTAAGCTTTTAAAAATACAATTTTTACTTTTTTTTTTATCAATTTTTAATAATTCCTAGTTATTCTAAGTGTATTAATAGTATTTAATTTTAATGTATTCTCTATAGTGATTACCAAAAACAAATAACTAAACAAGTTATAAAGAAATAAAATGGCAACGTTTTAATTTTTTTTTTTTTTGTCAAATTTTAATTTTTTCAACTATATTATAGTATTATACATACATGTATAATAATGTCCTCTCCCTGTGTAGGGTTTATGGTATAATAGATTATATATATAATATATTATTATATTGCAATATAATATACGGACAACTTGTTTTATCTTATAATAATATTTTAATCTTATTTTTACATAATATGTATGAATACAAAAAAAAAAAAAAATTGGCGGTTTTAATTATGGGCGAATGACCCAAAATAACATATCATTTGGGCGCATTTATAAAAATGTATAAATAGTTATTACCAATCAGCCGAAACGATATAATAATAATATTGAGTTGAATACATTGTAGTAAATATGAATATAAAAATGATTGTATAGATAAGTATGTTACTTCCCTATTATTCCCTGTATAAATCCTTGTATAATTTATAAATTAATTCGCCTAAACGATCGGTTAATTTCTCGCCCAAATGATATATGCTCTACTCAGGTAAATTTTGGATTATTCGCCCAAATGAATGACGCCCAAAAAAATTGCTTTTTTAACTTACGAGGTTTTATTTGTTCACCATATTGATATTATGTCGCGTCAATAAACATTATCAAGACGTTTTTGGAATTCATTTAAAAAAAAAAAAAGAATACAATTTTTAACTGAGATAAAAAAAAAATCAATAACCATGATTAAACGACTACCATCTCAAGTCTGCAAGATAGATATTTACATATTAATATATTACCGTACCCAAATTTGATATTATGTGATAGTTGCAAAGAACCTTGGTATAATAGTTTCTATACTATTATAGCGTCATGCACGCAGAGTATATTAAAATATATTGAAGAGGTTAGAATCCCTTATATTCCCGTCCTTCGTACGCCCACGGTGTGGCTGACCGTCCACCCCTACCGAACAACCCTTCTCGGCGTAACAGACAAACGCGACAACTCGTCCGCGGTCGTGTAACCAAATTTTCTGTCGGTGGCGGACTGCACTCGATTTGGCTTTCGATAATTTCCCAAAAGGCGTCCACCACTGAACATCCTGTACCATCCATCCGCCAGCCGCCACCACTGCAATCCTCATCGCCACCGCCGCGCCATACTACCGCGCCACCGACGCGGACCCGTGCAACACTCACGTCACCACGTGCACCCCTTTACACCACCCTATCATCCCGTCACACTTCATCCCTCTTCCTAATCTACCCCATATCTTGCACTAACTTCTCTCCTCTCTCTCTCTCTTTCTCTCACTCCCTCCATCCCTCTTTCTCTCTTGTCCTGTTTTCTCCTCGTCATTCGCATTCTCCGCACACATGTCGCCCCCTCCGGCTGACTATTGGCGGTGTTTCGATTTGTTAGGCTGTTTACACGTATAAGTATACGTTTGTGTTGTATTTCATATAATATGCACTACACGACAGACGACTGTGTGTGTGTGTGTGTGTGTGCCAGCACAATATTATACACGCGCGTATACGATCTATTTGAATGCAAACGGGATCGTAGGTACGCGCACGCGCGCAATCCGGTGTGTTTGTACGTCTGTGTCCTGGGTCCCAAAATTAACATGCATATTGGAAGCGGTGACCTGCAATGGCCGTTGTTGATTCGAGCTGTGATCCTTTGACGATTCACACGGAGGCCGCCATCGCCACCCCGCAATAATTATTCACGGGCTCGCACTGGAAAAGGGCTTAGGTATATAATTTGATTTTATTTTCAAATCGACTTTTGAATTCGAACGGTACGTGAAAAACTCTTACTGCCCTTATAATACGGCAATGCATTTTTTTTTCTAGATTCTGTAGCTTATATAATGCTACTTTTTTTCGGTATAAGTAAAAAAAATAATGCTATTATTATTATTATTATTATTTACTACAGGTTTTTCGCTAAATAGAAATTATTTGTTGCAAAAAAGTAGTTTTTAGAATATATACGTCAAAAATACAACTAAAAACACTAATATAATATACTCTATAGTACGTATTATTAATCAATCAATAAGTAGCTGTTTTTCAATAAGAAAGTTTGTTTTCAAAGAACAAGTAGACGTTTGTTTTAATTATTATGTTCTTGTTTTTAAATAAAATATACATTTTTTAATGTATAGAGTCTATTTTTATTTGTCATGAATTTATACATAATGTACATATTATTATAATATTTATCGTGTAAGTCTGCTGGATTCCCCATTTTTATATGACAAATTTGAGTTAATTGCATTTTCACATTGACGTATTAAACTTAAATAAATCCCATAAATATTGAATATTGAAAAACAAACTTTTAATTAAAGTTTTAAAACTATTGGAGCCGAACTTTTAAGAAATCCTGTGATTATAGTAATATTCTACTGCTGTCGTGAGCCACTAAATTAACTTTATCTGAGTAGAATAATTGCCATGTGATCGTTTCAAACCAGATGTTTCTGGGAAGATATTACGTGCCATATAATAATATTATATAACACGTAAATATTTTATTTTGCGCAGTTTTATTTTCTAGCTACGATGGCCGTATAAATGAGAAACTACGTTGGCACAAATCGAAAACGAAACAAGTCCAAAGTCTACCGCAAGTAGTCGTAGACGAAACGTCGTGGGTCTAAGGTTAAAGATAGTGTAGATAGGTATACATTATACACCACACCAGAAATATCTGGGGCATCTCAAAGGATTTTATTGATATCATAATTTTAGAACGAGTAACGAGCATATTTTTAGAATTTTAATATTAACTTATATAAAAAAAAAATGTATTAATTAAAGCTTATGATCTTCCTTAGATAATATTCTTAATTTTAAATTTGATAATCGGTAAATTGACTCTGAAATCTAATATTTAAATCAATCGCGTAAAAAGTGACTGCTTACGTTAGTAAGATCGAGACAATACATGCGAAAACAACATCCTCTTAAGTTTTTGAATATTTTTTATATTTGCTATCTCGATCAGATAGAATTTTTTATTCTGCGATCATGGTATTTCTGAGTAACTCGTGTATCAAAAATCTATTTTTATCTGCATAATTTTTATATATAGTATAACTATACCTATGCCAGAAATTCAATTGGCTTCCCTAGAATGTGGCGATGGAATTCCGAGTGCAATTTATTTTAATTATTGTACACAATAGAATAAATTGTGTATACAAATGTATACGAGCACGTTGGTTAACCGCACCCTAACCAAAATTTACACGTTTCAAATAATTAGTGGAACATAGACCGTGAGAGATTTTATGAATAGCCGATGGACTCAGAACGCGAAACCATTCTTATTGACTTATACTCAGTCATTAATACAATATGCATATATTACTATGATTATATTTTATACCGATATTCAAATGACGGAAAACCACGTATAAATTGTTTATTTGATTTACCTAATACTATGTACATTGTCAAATCCGTGGAATTTCAAACGAGAAAATTATGAATATTTACGTGTTTTTTTTTTCGTGTGCACTGAGTTAAACAAATTGTGTTTGGAGCATAATTACTATTTTACATTTTATCCGACTACGTTTTTGTAACTTCAATTATTTATCATTGTAATTATAAACTGCATTCATTTCATGTATGCCATTCCAAAGAAAATAAATTAATATTACAGTTAACGGTTTTTTATTTTTATATATATATAAATATTATTCTCAAAGGTAAGTAATTTAATTAAAAACCAAGAGTGCTTTATAGAGAATTTGCATAACATTAAATTATTTTATTTATTTACTCAGCTTATGAAAAACTGTGTATATCAGCATGCATGTTTATATATATAAAAAAAAAAAACAGAGTTTTTATATATAATATCATCAGGAATAACGCAAAAGTTGTATTTAAATTAACGGTGTCGGATAGAGTATCAAACATAATATAATATATATATATATATATATATACATTAAGCCGCGCGAGACCGATAATCTGACACAGCACTTTTTTTTTTATTTCTTTTAACCTTACTATAACGCGTGTACCTACTACAACTACAACTGTACAGAGGTCTGTCGGTCGCGGCCTTCTAGTTTACAGTGCCCAGTAACTCTTTCACTGTCTTCCTTCCGCCTCGTTCTCTATTCGTAAATATTATTACGATTTGATCGGAAGCGTTACACCGCTCAAAGCTCAAAATCACGATAAAGTTTAGCACAGTGGTCTTGCTCGTGAAAAAATACCACACACCTAGCCCGGACTCGTAAATAGAATCGTATATCCGAATATTAACGACGGTTTCGAGTCGGGACGAAGAATTGATGACGGTAAGTTTATTTTAATATAATATGTTTTTCCTGACACTCGTATTATCTACGCGTTGCGTTTATTTTCGTTTTACCGATTGAATAAAATATAATCTGGTCCTCTCGAACTGTGTCGCGATTCCGTACGACAATTCGACGTACACGATTCGTGCACTCGTCTTGATTTGTATAGCAAAATACGTTTAGGTGTTGTATACGTCATCGTAGTATCGCGTTCGCCAGTGGTGTAGCCAGAATACTTTTAACTCGAGTTATTTAAAATCAAAAACAAAAATACTGATAATATATTAACGTATTTAATATTTTAAATAATTACAATTTGTAAGACAATCTTCATGTTTAAATTTAAATATTTCAAAACAATATAAAAAATACGGTCAATTGGGGGGGGGGGGCTATAGCCCCTTTAGCTAATAATTTACTATTTATTCTTTATGTTTATCGTTATAATATAATTCCAGACATTTCAGTCCGGTTCAGTTTTATTAATGTTATTATTTCGTCTACAATATTCGAGGATATAAATGTGACGCTTGGTAATTAGCGTGATGATCTGAGTTCTGACGTCTCAATTTTATTATTGGTGATGTAAAATATTATTTTAGTGTGTTCGATTCCAAACGCATTTATCAGCATTTGCTTGTCGTTGGTTTTAATCAAATTAATACTATTTACATAAAATATGGACAAAACGGACGTGGGGAAAATTTAATAAAATTAATAAAATAATAATATAATAGATCATCATTAAAATAATATATTAACCTAACTTAAAATGTGTTTAAAGTTATGACACTAGAATTAAAATAAAATTTTTACGCGGAATCGCTCAAAATATTATTTCTCTGCATTAAAATAAAATGTTGATCATATTTTAATATTATTACATAATATAGGTAATATAATTAATAGAAATTACTATGTTTGACATTCAAACACTTTTTAGATATTTTAAACAATAAATATATTATTTTATATACATTATTATTTTATATTTTATATATATTAAATTTAGTTAGTTAATAATTATAATTAGTATCAATACATTTTTTTGATGTTGTATTTTAATTGTTGGCGTACCTATTATAATATAAAACATTTGCTTTAGATATATTTGTAATTATTTTAATATTTTATATAATGAATAATTTGTATACTTAAATATTTTATATTCAGTTTTGACTTATCATGATAAATATAAATAACATATTAATTGTATTAATTATTTTATTTGTACATTTATATTTATGTCCCCACGTCCAATCGGTTACGTCCATTTTTCCCAGATCGTATTTACATATACACACGAAATAAAGCAGGATATACCCAGCGTTGGTTAATAAAATATGATGTCGTATTGGTGTTTATTATTTATTACTTACTTATTTACCAAATATATAAATTATAATCTACGATGATTTGTATTATTAAGAAATCCATCAATATGTTTTCTATTGAGAAAATTCCAGACTGACCGAGAAAGACCTATAGTTATACCGATTAAATGCATATATGTAGGTTAAAATATTAAATTTTATGAGTTAGGTACTTATTTATTCACTTGACTTTTAACTTAACAAAATCCTGTACGATAAACAGTAAATCATGAGTTATTTGTGACGATTTCAATAAATAACATTTATTAATATTACTGTTAACAGCTTTCCGTTAAACACATATATCACTCGGAAGTTATTCCTGTGGTTGGTGAAATAATGTGGAAAACGAATGAAATTTAATTAAGTTTATTAATCTAAACTAACTTTACTTATCCAAGTTTAAATTTAAAAGTATAGATTTACATAGCTTTCAAACACATTTTTAGTTTGATTTATGAGGTTGAAAATTTATTTTGATTTTACCATCTAATTATGTTCATCAATCGTGTCATAGTATAATAATATGTCGTAAATCGTACATGATATCAAGTGCAAAGTACAATAGTTAATTATAATAATTTCTTAAATCACAGAATTACACATGATGTGTGTACGTATCATTAATATGCATAAACGGTAGAGTTCATCGAGGCTTATCGATTTGAATGTTCACCGGGAACGTTAATAGTTAAAAAATAAAACATTGCAGAAAATAAGCATTTTCAGGGATACACGAGGACATTTTACACACAACTTGTCTGGCACGCTGTTGGATTGCACAGTTTTATGTACCACTGAAAAAAAAGGTGCATTGAAGATGGCATTACATTATTTTATAGCAGCACATCGGTGTCGACGTATTTATGCATAATAATGTTTCATTTAATATAATTTGATCGTAATAAATGGAATCGGAGACGTTTCATAAACTAATGCTTCACCAGTTCACCCACATATTATATAACCGTGTGCTATATTATGTGTTTCGGCCGTGTTCAAAATATTATTTATTATTTGAATAACACACGGCAGTCGGTTCGACATTAATTTATTACCATCTTCACGGTCTAAATCGAGTATAACAGTTGTTATTAACAGCCACCAATATGGAATAAAGTACTAATTCAAATATTATAATAATTATGATTTTAGATTTGTAAACCAAAATTGTCTTACTGGTAAAAACCTGTTGCAAAAATGCTTAAATCTCGAGCACCAGAAAATTTATTTTTATAATAGTCAACAAGAATGAAAAACTTTCTTCAAATAACAAGTAGGTATTACAATATTAAGCCCCCTCCCCCCTGACCACGTTCTAATATGCACACAATTATTTTTGTTTTTGGGAATGATGATGATACATTGATACCGCACAGTCAAAGACTATGAGTATGATAAAGATATATTCTCTACTTTCAGTGCTCGAATTGGGAAAAATTAAGCAGAGGAGCTCAATTCAACGATTTAAAAACTGTCTACAATTACATAACACAGACTCGTAGGAGGCTTTGCCCTCCACACCTCCCTCACCAACCGTACTTATATTTTGAATATCACTTTTCAGCTACACAGAAATTTAAATTCAAATATAATATATTTTGATAGTAATACTCACGTCCTACATGCTAAGTAGAAAATAAAAAAATAATAATAATCGACATACAAAATGTATTTAATAATATTTTACTAAATAGATAATAAAATTAATAACTATTGTTTTTGATATTAAAAATCGTAAAATTCGTTGTATAATTGATTTTGACATACATTGAAATCCAAGGTTTAATAACAATTTTTTAGACATAAGTTTGTGCCGTCCCCTCCGTTACAGTAAAAAAAATATAGTTTGGGTACGCAATAAATAAATAAAAACAGTAGAGGAGCTCTATACCCATTCGAGCGCTGTTTACTGTGACTGTATATCAATATACTGGTTTACGTATCCTTTTTTTTTTTTTGTTTCAACTTCATATTTAACACATTTATGTTGGCTAAAAGTCATCAACAAAAATAATAAATCAACACCTTAACAATACGCTATACTATAGTTGTGATCGATAATACTGTTATTGAAATATATTGTATAGGTTTATTTATTTATTTATTTTTTTGTTTTAGAATAGGTAGAATCCTGAGCGGATAGGCCTACCGGGAAACCGGGCATTCCCTGATGGGCCCCCCCTCGTATTTTGGTAATGGGGCCCTTTTTAGACTTTTTTTTTCATGTGGGGGCCCCTTTTTAAAATTTCCCGGTAGGCCAAAAATGGCCTATCCGCCAATGGGTAGAATAGTACACGGATTAATAATACACGGACTGATAATATTATTACTATTGATTGTGTTGATCGTTTGTATTAAAACAACCAACAATTATTTAAAAACAGTTATTATTCAATTATGGTTTTGTCTGATACTTTTGTCTACTTTTATAATATGTACAACTGCGTTATAATATTTTTTTGGTTTGTTATTGAATAAACGTTTTTAGTTACACGTCTTAAAGATATCGGTAATAATTATACCAATACGGTCCCAATCATTTTCACTGACTAAACTAGAATTAATTGTGATTTACGCAATGCTATCATCGATATTCGACATTCGATATTTTTTTTATTAAAAAAATGTACATTTCTGAAGAAATTGTACGTATATGGTCGCGTTGGGTATTATTATCATTGTCACTTTTGTTGTTCAAATCAAAATACGTATATTCATAGCACAACTCGTGCAATGAAATAATGTTTTTCGATTCAATACCAAATATAATTATAAATTATAATAGTGAAACACATCTGTGTGGGAAATTAACTGATCCAGTTTTGTATCTCTCTATTATTATAACTACTACTAATAATAGTTTTTGATGATGTATAAACTTTCCGGTGTTTGTCTATGGGGGTATTGATATTTGCTCGATTTTCTATATCTGTTCATAACATTTCTGTATACACGTCAAAAGTATAAACTATTATGACGCATGTATAATATAGTAACATTAAACATTCATGATAATTATTTTTCGCTTATAGACATTTTGCTATCTGATGACTAACCGTTTCGCTCCAATGAAAATAATAATAATAATAATAAGTAATAACTCGATCGAATGATCCAGAAAGGTTTCTAAACGTCACGTTTAATTATTTAAACTTTTAAAATTCGATACTACGGAGTGATATTATTCTGTATGTGATATATATATATTTTTTTCTTCATAAAATTCGTCTATTGAACACCGTAATAATATGAATATGTCTATCAATCTGTTCGGCGTGTTTATGTTCACGAAGAATATTCTAACACGTCGTGGCAAGAGTTTGTACAAACACTATTATTATAGGCTTTTATTGTAATTTTTTGTTCACATTTTTACAAAAGCGGTGAACCAATCGTACTATAATTATTTGAAATTAACTCGAAGCACATGATATAATACAATACATGTTCCGCTGGCGTAGAAAACCCAAATTTATGACAGCTGTCTACTTCGAAGGTGTCGTATACTATTGACAAATCAAAATTTAATTTGTTTTTAATCAATCATAATGTATTTACGGTGAAAAATGAATGTCGAAACCGCTTTGCCATTCGTTAAAATACAAATTACGGTAGCTATGCGCTTTGTCATCATCAAAAGCTCAATGCTCGAATTATTAATGCAGTAATACATCTATACATATAGTTATTATCGGTATTATTAAATATATTAAAATTTAATTCGATTAAAGGAAATAAAATATCATTAAACTATTCACGCTATAATAACGAATATACTATACGTATTATATTATTATTAATATACTCGTGTGTAAAAAACCGATCACATAACTACGCGTTATGAACGAAATTTAGTAGGTTATGGAATTACTTCGATTACATTTCTTTTTTAAATATTCAAAAATTCTGAATTAGTAAAATATTAGTTATGTATTAATATAAAAAACATAGACAACAATATTACAGGAGTGAAATAACAGTAAATATAAAGGATAATAGATTATCGCGAATTCTTTGTACCGTTATCATTTAGAACTTATACTTTGTTTTTCTTTTCCTCATAACTTTGAATTTAGGGAATTAATTTTTTCAGTAATATCAACTAAAAACTCCAAATCTTCAAGCCATTTTATATTTTCTAATTCTTCATAAACAATATCTATTTCTTGTAAAATCAATTTTAATTTGTGGTAATAATTCTTTATAACGAAGTAGTACTTTACACTTATTTAACGAACGTTCGAATGTAATAGTGGAAATCTATGTGATTCATAACATTGTTTATATTTGTAAAATTGAACCACACAATGCTTGTTGATGAATTATACAATGTACAATTATATTGAAAAAATAGGAAACGAATTATCATTTTTGCATAACGCTAAAAGTCCCTTTTTATTTCCACAAAACGATGGGATTCAGACAGTAACACTACCTAATTATATAATTGGAATTTCTTCTTCAATAAATTGCTTAAATGTTTTACAAATATCTTCTCCTCTAGTTCTTCTAGTTAACGATAAGACTTCTGATAATCGCCGAAACACATTTTGATGAAAATAGAAAGCTGTGCAGTATCTATCATATCGTTAGAGTCATCTATTTGCAAATTTAAGTATGAACATTTTCATAAATCAGTCTGTAGTTGAGTTTTTTAATTTGAAGATATTGCTCTAATACGACGCATTACCTTTTTACTTGATAATTGAATTGAATTAATGCACCTAAAATTTTATTTTCGTTTTTAAAATCCGTAAATAATGATGAGTCAGAATCTTCAGAAGAGTGGATTAACCATAGGAAAACGGTTTTATTCTACTTTGCTTATAAATATGCTACTTTGAATGAAGCAATAATTACATTTTGGGCCAAACTATTTTGATTTTTAAAAACACACTGCTCTTGGTTTAGTTTTAATTTCATTGTTTTTTAGCTTATCTTGTCGTAACTTGAATTCATTGGAAACTTTAAATCGTCGAAATCTCCATGTTTAGTTTGGTAATGTCTTTCTATGTTTCCACAATTGACAATTGAAAGAGTATCTCTGCGTAATAATAAACATACGCACTTGTCTTCAATGTCAAAAAAAAAAACTCCAACTCTCATTCCTGATTAAAATGATAAGTTTTAGACTTGTTATATGGATTTGTTATTGTAAAAACAAATGTTATCGGAACATAAAAACGAAAATATAAGGAAAATAAAAAACGTGTTGCACTTATGCGCGTGACGACTAATTTACAGTCGAGCTATATAGGCGTTATAGCTGACAATAATTTTAATATTTAAGTGTGATAATATTTACAAGGTTTTTTTTTAAAAAAGAATAGATGTGAAATTCAAACACATCCAGAGTACACTAATAATAAAAATGTTTTTGAAAACATAAATGTAAATGAATAAAAACGCTTCATTTAAAAAAATTGCTTTATTGATAAAGTTTATTTTAAATGTTAAACGTGTTGTATTTCCACACGTAAAAGGTAAATAAAACTAACGTTACGGAGTGAGAATTTTTTAATTTACTTATGCAACTGCCAACTATATTATATATGTGTTATAAAGAGCAAATTTACCTTTAGTTTATGCGTTTATATAGAAAATATCACTTTAATTGTATACAAGGCTTAACTATATATCGTACGCTTCGGTGATTTATTACATTTTTTATTTTATTTTTTTGTGAAATGCATATTTACAAATAATAGAAAAATGGTTTTCATATTCGTAGGTAAAAAAAAATAATATTAAATTAAATACAATCACACTACTTACATGTTTGTTAATTTATTAATTTACTATACTCATTTACGAAAAATGTTATATTTAAAAATTAAATTTAAACACCATTAAATTATAACATTTAAAACATCTATATAGGTACTACATTATTGTTTTTCGGATAAATTCTGTATGGCGTTTTTTTTTTAATTAATTCGACGTCCAGAATGTAATTGCAATTTATTGTACGTGCACTGAAATTCATAAAAAAAAAAAAAAACTATTGGAAGAACAATTAATTTGAAATAAAAGTTGGTACTTACGTTTGAAAAAATATAGTAATTTTAATTTTAATCATTTTTATAAAGTATTGAATCAAGTTGAAAAATACTTATTATATCAATTATATTTAATTATTGGTTAAAAAAAACCTTTTTTGCTTAAATTATTTTTACGTATTATAAATTTATTTATTTTTATTTATTTTATAGCGTAAATGCTTAAATCTTTATTTGTTGAAATTAATTCTATTTTTTTTTTTTTTGTATATAATTAGTTTTGAAAAGTTTTTCCTTTTAT
The DNA here is from genome assembly GCF_003676215.2 of Rhopalosiphum maidis. Classification (NCBI taxonomy): domain Eukaryota; kingdom Metazoa; phylum Arthropoda; class Insecta; order Hemiptera; family Aphididae; genus Rhopalosiphum; species Rhopalosiphum maidis. The sequence continues at coordinate 67,027,516 of NC_040879.1, forward strand.
TTTATTTTTGAGCAGTTAGCAAACCAATTAAATACCTGTAGCTTTAAAAAAGGATGTTGTGAGTTATCAGAGTAATAAAATAAATACTTAAGAATTGATTATTGTATAATCGTAATAATAATAGATTATACAATACCATTTGAATAGATATTAATACAAAAATATGACATTCAATTTTTCAAATAGGATTTATATTGTCTTAATTTATAAAAATTTTAAACTTTTGTAAATAAATAACAATACCTGCTATGACTTAAAATGTCATTAAAATTTACATATAATATGTGTAGAACTGCTCTAAGAACAATATGAAGTGTAATGACTAACGACCTAGAATAAAAATAAATAAATTGTATTATCTTCAATTTACGTAATATGTGTTTTTCTTTTGGAACCATCCAAGAAACACATTTCTTAAAACTTCGGTCATAAGTTTTGTGTCACCGCTCATTTGTCCGTGAAATTTTCTCTTTAATAGTTTTAGCTATTTAAGAAAAATAAACAAAAGAGAAAAATGTATTATTTCAAAGACATATAAGCCACAACACGATACAGATTTATAAAAAGTTTTGAAACAAAGTGTATAATTTACCATTAAATAATTTTTTAACTACAATAATACAGTTTTGCACTAACTGAAAAAAAAGACCAATTTTCTTGCATCACGGCAAACTCAACTTATTTGGAGTTATATGATCACTAAAGAGGATTATAATTAGGATTATAAAAGCCGTCGGGTATTTAAATAATATCACATTCAAACGATTTAAAGTTTTTTTCTGTAGTCTATAATATTTTGTACTAGTTATTTGCCATCGAGACTTCAAGTTTCTATAGTCTATACGAACAAAGCAAATAATAATAATAAAACAAGACACGAGTATGACGCAAAATGTATAAATGTCTCTCTCTATATATATAATATAATCCTGAAAATGGAAATATTTTTCACGCGTGTTCTCCGAAACTACTGATCCGATTATTTTGATTTTTTTTTTAAATAATAGAGTACATCATAAATCAAGTCTTAAGCCTATTTTTAATTCTATAAGTTAGAGAAAAATCGAGTTTTTTTTTAATATATCGGCAAATACGCACATAAAGATATTATTTTTTTGATCCATGTTACCAACTATTCATTATTATTAGAATTATTTTAGTGAAAAGTTGATGTAGTATAACAGACAACAGTACAAACCATTTTCGTTGTTATTGCTTCACACTAAATTGAAACTTCGTCCAACAAAAAAAAAAAAAAAGAAGATTAATTTAAAAAAAAATGTAGCCGTTAAGTGTTAAAAAAAGTAACATTGAGCTATGTTAAAATATCCACCACACGCGTTACGCGAAATGTTTACGTTAGAAAATCGAATTTCACACAGATACATTTTTACGGGCTACAAAGTCACAGGGATAGTATCCAGTATGATATTATATAGATATGTGTGTGTGTGTGTGTGTATGTGTGTTAAAATTGCTAGTTGTAATTCAAGTAATTGCCGATCAACTATACACTTATTCAGTGTAGATTGTTTATAGTCAACTGCATTTTTATCTAATCTATTGTTATTCTTTTAAAAATCTCGACGATGATGTTTATGGTAAATCGTTGCAGTCGATCTCATTCCATTTCCTCGTACTATTGAAGTGATTAATTTCATCGACGAGTAGACGTTTAGATCGCAACGTATAGACAGCGCATCACGAAACATAACGCAACAATCGATTTGTACTCGAAAATCGCCGATTGCGTTGAAATATCCAAAAAAAAAAACAAAAATACTTCACGATGATGGTTATTATTTTTATTAAAATAGCGGATTTAAGACGGGGTGGGTGCGTCGAACGAGTGATGGATGCGAGTTGATATTATGTGTTACACGTCCACGACTAAAAAAACTCAGTTGTCCGTATGGTATTAATATTACGGCGTGTCTGTATATATTATATTATAATATGCGTGTCGTAGTAGTACGTGAATATTATTGTTATATTATATTGTCCGTTATAGTGTATACGTTAACGCGTTGGACCGATTCCGATCGGCCGGTTGTGATGGGCGGAAAGGAACTAATGAATTTACATAATATTGTCGGCATACGAATCGTATAAAATGTATAACGCCTGACTGGTTGTTAAAAGCCTCTTTATTAGTGTGGGCGCGAATAAAATCCCGACGCAAATGCGGTATAATATGTCATGGGGCGCACATAAAAAGTTACATTTTACTGCGTTCGGACTGCGCTTGTCTGGAATTGGGCGTATGTTAACGGAAACTTCTTAGGGCCCAATAAATCAGAAAAAAGAGAGACAGAGCGTGGGTGTGTGTGTTCATCTAGGTCCGATACGACGGGCCTCCAGGCCGCAACGACCCGGTGGTGGTTAGATGGTGTGGAGACTTTTTGGAAACATATTATACGCACTTCAAATGGAAACGCATATATACGGTGTAAGCTTAACGGTACCTAACAATAACTATAACTTCCGTTGTTGTGTAGAAACAACGTACTATATACTAATTTAATAGTATTAATATTATTTTAAACAGACAATTTACCATTTTTTTTTTAAATTTTTTTCCCATTATTAAAAGTTGTAAAAGCATCTGATTAGAGATTAAAAATAAAAAACAATTTCTGAAAAAAAAACTTAAAATTTAAACTACCCAAATTGATTTACTAGATATTTTTAAACAAATATCGTTCGACACTATAAATTCAAATTTTTTAATACATAAAACGAATGATTTTCGTTAATTTTTCACTCAACGAACAGCATCAGAGTGATACTTATTATGTTTAATAATCTGACCTAAAAAATATATATTATTATTCATTAACGATTTATTATCAAATTGAACCAACATATTTATCTAGGTGAAATGTAGAAAATAAAAACTATAATGATAAAGATTAGTTTGCGAAAAAACTATCTAGTTATTGAAATTTGTTGTGTATATATTGTGTATTACTATAAATTATTACAGTAAATGATTCAGGCTATTACTTATAAAATCGGATACATCATTCATAGACAAAACATAAACTATACAAATATGTATTGTGATTGATTTTTAAATTAAAAAACTGCAGATATTCATAATAATAGTAATAATAATAAATCGATTAACAATCAAAATAGAGAACTGGGTGTTTGAACTATGCTAGCGACATCTAAATACTATAATGTAAACGAAACTAAAGCTCAAACACTTATCCCTATAATGAAGAACCAAGAGATTCACGAAGGGATGAATTGAGACCACGCAAATGATTAAATCAAAATGCTTATATTTATCAACCACTTGAATAGCATTATTGATCTTACTACAAAGGATCTATATACACTGCAGTAAATTGAAAATGTATGCCATGGGGGCATTTGTAATTTATATATCGTGTAATCGTTGTTACTTAAATCGATATGAGATGAACGGATTTTGTTAATGAAAATATTTCTTTCAAGTTATACGCAAAGAGTACATCGCTACGACGTATACATATTATTATATTCTAAAATGTAAAATAATTCGTTGAAACAATTTACGTTCACACTGTGGCTCTTTTTAGCGTCAATAAAGAAATATCTATAATACAGGTATCTTACGTTTCCCTAAAACAAAATGCACAAACAAATTAAAATAATGAGCGTTTTCCGTTAAAATGATAATTAAAAAGTTTCAATATGCCTAGATAATTTATCACCCACTAAAAATATGGTATAATATTAACGTCATTACAGGGTATTGGATCAATGGGAATATTATTCTCCTCACTAGTTATCCAGTTTCAAATTAATTTAGAGTTCATAAAGTATCGATCGAATCAATTATTTTTCACCGTGTCGGTTAAATAACGATCGTCGTACCTAATAAAAAATCAATCGTTTACGAAAACGACACTGCCTAGTCGCCTAGAGCGTTCTGTTCTGATTAAGGATCCGCCAATGGTATTGTGCAGGGTACTCGATCTCAAGGCCCGATGACCGCGAAGCAATATAATATAGAAGCATTTCCTTGCCGTAATAGTATGTAATATATAAATATACGAGCGTGTGTGTGTGTGTCTCGCGAGTGCAGCGTTCGTGGGGGAAACTAAACGATCCGATTTGCTCGACTTCATTTTCAGGTGACTCAGACGAATGTGGTTTTACGAGTTTTTCCGGAGTCTTAGGGATTTTATTATTATTATTATTATTATTATTATTTTCTTTTTTCGGGAACGTCAGGAGTTTTTCAATGCACGATAAATCTGTACCATGTCCCGCCGAGCCGAACGAAGGAAATTTTCATCACCACTTTATCTATACACACACACACACACACACACACACACACATATATATATATATAGAATAATGATACCCACGTATTACATAATATACTACCGGCGGCACCTATACCACAGTCGAAATTAATACCTACGCATTTCCCTCCGGTAAAGTCAATCGAGCGTTTTGTATCTATATTAAATCATGCGCACTGGGCGGCGATAATTATTTATTAATTCGGATCAACGCCCAGCTGTATTATTCTTGGTATACAATATCGTTCCGGTGTGTGTTATATCGCGAAGTGTTATTCGTTCGTGTCCGAGGGTTATTACATAATATAATTATTATGGTTTCCTCGGGACAGGAGTAAGAAAAATATATTACGCATCGTGATTTTTCAGCGAAAATGATGCGGTAAAATAATCTTTCACGTCCTTTTTACCAAATATTATTTTCGATTGAACGAGAAAACAGACCGTTTAGCAGAAGAGATTGATTTGAAACCTAGATCGTAGTGTGGTAGAGCAAAAACGATCAATATTAAAGTTCAAACAGTATGTTTTCGTATGTTTTCGTCTGAATGGAAAGTACGAAATAAAAAAACGAACTGAACGCAGGATAAAACATATTCGTCTTGATTAAAAATGGAAAGTCGTTAGTCTTGGAATAGGACTAAAAATCATTTACACAATCGTATAATTTCAAAAAAAAAAAAATCAATTTGTCGATATTTTTTTAATCTTTGAAATGAGTTATGTACCGCATAAAGTAAATTACGTTTTATAAATAGTGTAGCAGTTTTGCATGTATGTAAAATCCACACGTAATAATTAATTTTATTGTTATAATTTTATTTTTCGTTTTTTTCAAGCCCTTTTGTCTTTAAAATGATTTAAATGAAATGACCGCAAAATGTATACATATAAAATTCCATTATGCCTACAAGCGAATCGTAGCAAATTGTAAATTTTAAAATGCTCATCATACATTTCTTGGAAATTAAAATATACAAGAATATTAGAGTAGTATAAATTGTGAACGTGCACATAGTAAATAAGTGCATTATATTGAAAATTCTTATAATACTGAAAAAATAAAACCACACTTAGGTGCATACAACATTATTAAATCATCGTGATGAGTTGTTGTTTCTCGTGAACAATAGCATAATAATATATACGTTATTGAAAATACCAGGGATTCGTGTTTATTGTATTATATCAAATCGCACTAGTTGTTGTGTATAGTATTGCAATTATTCTGATGCGAATGTAGGTCGAACGCTGCACGGCCATTAAATCATATTTATAACGACATTTCATGCGTATACAATTTGTGGTCATTTTGTTGAAATCGTGTTTAAGACAAAAGGATTTTCGAAAACGACAAGAAATAAATAAATAAATACTAATAAAATTAATAATTATTACATGTGGGTATTATAATATACGTCATAGGAAACTGCTGCACTATTTTAAAACGCAATTTACTCTAATCGGTAATATTCTGAATGTAAACGTGTAGTTTATTCTCAATAGAATGCCGTTGAATAGTGAAATGTACTAAGTAATACTGTATAATAGGGCAAAGAGTTGATAATGTACGAGAACGGGTCACCGGTAAACCGTGGCATGCGCATCCCACCACTTACAACAATGGAAAACAACCTTAACGAAAGAATGAAAATGGGGAAGGTTTTTTAATCTTGATCAATAAGAATCGTAAAAAACAACGGTCAATCGGAATTCGAATTCGAATTTTCAAATATTAGATAACTGTCAACTGATATTTATTATAGAAGTGAGATACGGCTGTTAATCCACGATCAGTACTCGAATCACCAAGAACCATACATTCTTGAAGGTATTTAGATTATTAAAATAGATATAACGCACAAAAGATAAAGACAATTAACGTTAATCACTAACGTTCTAAAATAATCATTAAAACAGCTATTTTCGTGGCTGAAAAATTAATACATGCTCATATTACTGTTAACATTGATGTTTCTGATGACGGACCAACATAAACGATTAGCTGCCGGTTGCCGCGTCCAACACGAGGTACTTCATAAAAGTATCCCAAAATTATTCACAAATGAAAAACATTATTCGGCAATGTAATTAAACATTTATTTCATATCGTAACCATTAACAGAACCAACCAATATCATTTGCTACGCGGCCAAAGGAATATGGACTACGTTCTAGCCGTTTCATTTAAAAGCACGAAAAATCCACACTTTATCATTAGTATATTGTTTTACTGCACAGCAGTGCAATTCACTATTATTATAATTTATAATATGATCGCTCTGTCCCATAGTCGAGTGATCTTCATAACTCACGGGAATAGTCTTGGGCAACCCACATAGTAAGTTGTGTCATGATTTCTTCTATGGGACACAAGGAATCTCTAGAATAGATTATTGTAGGCGCATGCAAAATTACGAAAGCTTCTTGAACTGAATTCGGTCAAATAGCACGTACCATTGCTATAGTCTATCGCAGTGGTCTTCAACCTTTTTGGACTCGCGACCCACTTTTTTAGGCTTATATTTTACGTGATCCACGTAAACTTTGTAAAAAAATTACATTTTAGAAAGCATTTTCATTTATTAATTTTCTAAATTTAATAATAAAAAAATTATTTTTTTACCTTATATAATTTTTTCATTTTATTTTTATTTTAAAAAGAAGACTTATCGTGACCCAATTTTAAAACCGGTTGAAGATCACTCGTCTATCGTATGGTCCTAATATCAAATATCGATGAATAGGTTAACACAATAGTGTGTCGATACCGAATAATCAAAAAATCGATTAAATTCTGTTATTTTGACTTGTGTGATAGTGTGACACTGACCAGATCATTGTCGGTTTTATATACACATTCGCTTCATTGGAATCGATTTTATATATATAAATTAAAAAATTAAAAAATAATATATCGAACCAGTGAGAACTTGTGTCGATGTTTGCGTCAAAACGAGCGTACCTACACGTATACAATATTATTATTATTATTGTTGTTGTTGTACAGCGCGTATTATTCACAACGACGATGATGTTGTTAACATTATAGTAATAATAATAAGAAAAAGTAAATATCATACGAGCCACGTTTTGGCCCACCGCCTAGCTCGCCCATACGTCAAAACATAATAATATATAATATCTAATATGATGGCGTGCCATCGGGCTTGCGTTTTGAACGGGGAATGAAGAAGAAGAAGAAGAAGAAGAAGAAGAAGAAGAAGAAGAAGAAGAAGGAGGAGGAGGAGGAGGAGAAAAAAATAAAAGGAAAAAAAGCGATTTCTCACAATACGAGCATTATATTCCGTGATAAATTATTACCGTCGTTGCATTGTACTGAAGGGTACCTACGACTGCAGAGAGTGCATTACCACCCGAGGAGGTCAAACCGATAATATTATATATAATGTATCATATTTGGACGTGATTGCGGTGCGTGCTGCGTTTATTGTAACCGTGTAACTACCCACGTAACAGTGTATACAGCTGGACTGCAGGCCGTGCCGACTTTGCGGCGATCGTTTCTGTTTCGGACCGGTCGCAGCGGCACTATACCAATATCGATCCGATGAGATTAACGACGCGGCCGGTTATTAATACTCTGTAGGTATCATATTAAAGCATATTATTATTATTATAAGCCACACGATCGCGTGGGACGTGCGAAATGCAAATCATTTAGTATATAGAACAACGTACGTCAACCGTAACGATTCGGCGGAGAAAAGAGCCTTCAGAACGTGTATAGTGATGTGATTTTCCTAAGCTGCATAATGAGTGCATCTCTTATTGTTCTACAATGTACAATAATATTGTTGCTTACGAAAATACATAATAATTAGAAAGTACGTAATATTATTTAAAGACGGGATTTCGAGGAAGAAAAATTAAGTTTTTCCAACGGGTCAGTTACCTCGATGCGCGTTACAACATTATACAATATACGGTGCAGTGTTACCGCTTACCACCGTATATGGTCGTACCATAATAAGTGGGGTTAAACTGAAAGAGTTTTCAACGAAGAGTTAATTAAGAAAATTACTACCCGGTGAACGAAAATTTTGAATTCATCCCTAGGGATGTTATGTACGGATATAATATTATAATATGAGCTCCGTAGTCTGTCTTTCGTTAAATTATAATTATTATTATTACTTATTGTTATTATTATTCAAACGTTTACTTATCTGTGATGGGTTTACCCAGTTGTTCTCGTGAATACTTTGGCTGGGGGGAAAGGTTAAAAGAGAAACTGGAACTATTTGTTATCGTTGAATTTCACTCTCTTTCTTTCTCTTTTTTCTCTCTCTTTCCTTGTCCCTTTTTAAAACCATCGGGCCCGAAAATTGTTTCCTAACGTCAATAATGTACGGCCCACCAAAGTCGGGACAGACGCGGTACTATAGGGTGCCGGCTGCATCGGTGGTAAACAGCGTGGTGAGGGGTAGTATTTACTTTTGTTCTTATTCCGTAGACGCGCACCCCTAACCGCCCTAGCTACGGTAGTAGTATCCGTTATACACGAGAAAGAAAAATAAATATATACATATATATCACCAGAGGAGGTACAAACGTTAATTTACAGCACCCCATGACGGGCCCAAATTCAACGATGTGTATAAACGCCCATTTAAACGTGGTGTGAAACGGATGTTGCACACACGTTGGTCTTCGCCGTCGTTGCATTTTATTTAGCGCGATATTAATTGTTTATATTATTATTATATTATTTCGTCAATCGAGACGTATCTAATTCTAGCGGGATAATTAATTCACGCTTTCTTCAATTCCTCTCATTAACAACATCAAAGCCGCGCACGGTGTAAGTCTCTCTTTGTTTCCTTTGTCGACTCGCCACGCCACTGTTTTCTGGTGGTCCCTGCCGAGTTTGCGATGAGTGTAAACACGGTTTTACGAGGAGGGGGGTACAGTCAAGTACATCACAAGCACCGGGTGCGTGAACAAATTCCTAGTGTGCGAGTGTATGTTTTCTATGAGATATTTTTACTTTTTGATATTGTTTTTCCGCTTAGAAGCATTGTTAATTCATATGATGAAATTTCCACTTTCTTTCTTTTTCCTCTATTTTCCGACATCAAAGATTGTTCGTTTCAATTAAACGCGAGGCGGAAAAAAATATAACGCTAACACTAAGAATTACTGTTAATTAAAAGGTGTCCCAGAAGTTTCGTATTTCATCGTAGAATAATTAAATATCCTATGACATCGTGGCCTAAAAAATGTTTAAAAATATCAAATATCTTTCGCATTCCAGCTGAGCCGAGCTGTCTAGTTCATTTTTAATTAAAAATGCGCAAGTATAGCAAAATCGGAAAAGACGCACGCGACCGAGGTGTTATCGAATTATCCAGAATTGTATACGTTTCTCTCACTTGAAACAATAATAACAGAATTCATCATCCATAAAAAGTATACACATTACGCGTGCAAAACATACATTTTTTTATGAATATTCAACGCGTGTATACAATACAATTCCGCCGAACGAGAACCTTTTTCTCCCATTCCACCCCTTCGGATTCCAGTTGTAAGTGTACAACCCTTTTCCGCACATGTATCTAAGTGGGAGTAAATGAAATATAATATTCTATCTTTTAAACTAAAAATAATATGTAAAAAAAGGATACTGGAATAATATGAAACACGAATAAAAGCACAGCTCGTAATGGAAAAATAAAAGTAAAAGTGGGGTCTTCATCAAATTAGCAATCACTAATTGTTTTTTCGTTCAAAACCATGTGTTTTATCATCCCATATTGCCTTAATTTTCAACAAGATTATTAAATGAATCAGAATTTAAAAAAAAAAACCATCAATATAAATAAACTGTACAATTACATTTAATTTTGTGTGCTAAGGATAACAATTTTGGAAGATATAGGGCCTATTACGATTCGACAATAATTATTAAAGTTATCATTACTAATGTTTAAATATTTTATTACTTAAAAAAATATCTGAGTATTATTATATACACTTATCAATACTAGGTTCCATGTTAAAAATATTTTTTTTTTTTTTTTTGATGTGTTAATAAATAATAATTACTCGTTCAAATTTCGATTGAAATATTAACAATTTTTCAAAAATATCATCTACTTAATATTTTACAGCAAAATCAGATAGTTCTAATTTGAATAAAATAATTTTTCATTTCTATAGGGCACTCTATAAATAATTTAAAAATTTATATAATTCAAATTATGGTCCTCAGTCATATTTAAAAAGATAACGTGGGAATGAGCATATGATGTTATTGGTAAATAAAACTGTGTGTATTTTTACGGAATGTTAATTTATATTTTATAGAAATGAAATATATTATATAACTGGACGACTGTCATCACTATTGAACCTTGTGGCTGTGTTATTCAATGGTATTAGAAATGGTATTATTACAGAGATAATAACTTTGTACAATGTTTCTAAATCAAAGTGTCGATAATAATAATTGTTAAGAGTTATTAAAAAATACATATTATACTAAACTTTTACTTAAAACTTGATTGCTTTAATTTCTACTTCAACCGAATTTCTCAAAATAAGGATAGAAGATTTTTTTTTTTTTAATCGAATTTTACATTTTCAACTCAAATATACACGATAACAATAATATAGCTATTTGAATCGTGAATTGTTTCACAGATCATCATTTATATGTTATTCAGTCAAATCACTTATGATAAAATCACTGAAGTCGTTAAATCAATACTAAACAATGTTAGAACAACTGTGATTATCATTCAGAATAGATTCGAGTATATTATTATACATCCTAAACTTTAAATTCAGATACGTAGGCGATGAGTTATTTTATTGTTCATGGTATACATATATTATTTTATGCGTACATAAGTAAAATATTTATAATGGAATATGATTTAATTTAAAATCAAATTCCTATTGTTGCTAGTTTTTTTATTTTATTAAAATTGTTGTTAATTTTACAGTAGTATTTTTTGCTTGGGTATAGAAAATTATCTATAAAATTAACATTTATATTTAATTTTTTATAGATCTAACTAATTTTAAAATGATTTATGGTGCTATCACTATTATACCAATGCATTGAAGAACGAAAACCATTTCATGATATGATATTTTATAGTATATAATATATATGAATATAAAATATAACAATTATTTGAAGTTAAATAATAACATGTGATCTATATATGAGACACAATAATATCGCAAGCCCAAAACATGCCGACAAATGCATAATTTTTAATACGTGACCGTAAATATCTCTTTGAAGTTGTATAGTTTAATTAAAATTCAAATAATAAATAACATTAAAGAGGATTCAAGTTTACTTGAATTACTGAACAATATTTATTTTGTCAACGATTTGCCGTACACATAATTGTTTAATATTATAAATAAAAAAATATAAGTTCTAATTTATCGCATTCCCGTGAACTATACCGCGTTCTTTTGATCCTACGGGAATTACTTGCTATACCGATTATGTTCCCGGGAATTTCTCGAAGTTCTGACAAACGATATCTAAATGATAGAATAATATTATGTAGTTCCTACAACATACATTCTGGTAACGCGCTACGGAGGCGCGTACGGTTGTTTAAGTATAATAAACACAAATTAATATATCGAATGTTATCGTGTTGTGTTCAATTTATAAAATGTAATAATAAAATAAGAATTCTACAACAACAATATATATAAAAAAAAGATCAAAACTCGGTTTGATTGATTGCCTTTCATGATCGAAAAAAAAAAAAACAACATAATATCGATCATAAAATATATTATTAAACGTACTCAAAACGAATACATATGTTTATTTATTTTTTCCTTCATCGTGTATATATTTTGAAGAGAGTATAGCTGCATTTCGATTTAAAATATGCACTTTAGCGTTTTTCCCGTCCTCGCCGAAACAAATAATACGGTATGGTATTATTCAATATAATATCATTATTATTATTATCGTTCGGTCGTGTCCGTGTTGCAGACATCGCACATTATAGTACGTATATTATGGAAAATCGTTCTTATTATTTTCTATTCGAAGTGTTGCGACGCAATTTGCAATATTTTAATCTGTAAATTCGTCCCACGACCGTGACAAGTATAAATAATTATCGCGAAATTCACCGGAGTACCTTCATACACCACATTTGTGCGTCGCGACGCGTATACGGTTACGACGGATACACCACACCTACCGCGGACGTGCACGCGGCGGCGAATTCCCCACTAAATTAATATCGTTTATTTACGGTTGTCCTCTCGCTCACTATTACAATATTATATACGTACACCGTGCAGCGCATACCGTGCGAGAGAACACTCGGCGAAATTATTTCAATTGTTAAATTGACAGCGGAGTTTGTTTCTTGTTTTTACATTTTTTAACTGGAACTTAGCAGAAAGTCTCTTTAAACTTATCGTTTAACTCGGTTTTATTCGTTTTGTTGTTGCCGCTGTTCTTGTGTGTGTGTGTGCGTGTATATTATTTCACTATATACAACTACGACGGCGCTCCGTGTGCCTAAACGCCAGAGTTTTGGAATTTTTATTCTTTTTAAAGTTTGGCCGTTAAAAAATAACAGCGAAAACAAACAAACAAACAAACAAGTTTTATACTCGGACGGACGGGACGCAGTAAAAAATGAGACGCGCGACGCGGCGCGTACAGCAGCAGCGTTTCGTCGGTGGTGGCAGCAGCGTTAACCGCCGCCACCCACAACCCCCACCGGTCGTTTCGGGCATAATTTATTTGCAGTCGTTATAAATATAAACTACGTGTATATTGTATTATGCGCGCAAATATAGTCATAATAAAAATAATAATTATATTACACGTAATTATAATATATTACGTAAACTGTGCACTTTAATGTACTCATTATAGCGTACAGGCACACATATTAATTGTTATGTATAGCTATATAATACACCTCTGTAATACTCGCGTTATAATAATATAATAACACGCGCGTACGGCAATAATAACGACGACGACGACGGCGATGGCGATAATAACAGTAATAATAATAATAATTATAATTACAATAATATCGTCGCGTACGGCGACGCGCGAAACGGCAGTGGTAGTCGTCGTCGTCGTCGTCGTCGGCGGCGGCGGCGGCGAAAAAAAATGCGAACGACCGAACGCGCACAGACGAGCGCGCGCCGACTGAAGGGGACTTGAATAAATATGTCGTCGCGTCGGATAGACGCGCGCGCGCCGGCGTGTAAATAAACAATTCTTAATTAAAAAAAAGAACCCTTTTGATGGCGGCTTAATATCAAAAACATAATTTCACGCCGAGGTTAACCAACGACCGGGTAACCCGTCACACGCGACTCCGGTCCGCAAGCGTACACTGTACCGGCCGGTGTACACACACACATGTATACGCGGGAATACGTACATGCGCGTGTGATAAACATAACGCACTTAATTACCGCCGCCGCCGAGCAAATTACGTGTACTGTTTACGTACAATAACTCATACACACATACACACGCGCGAGAAATGTGCGCGCGCATATATATATATATACTCGGCCCGATTACCGACCGTAATATATTGTCGTGCGCGTATAATATCGCCCGGACGACCGTATTTCGGGCAAGTATATTGTGTGCGTTGTGGACCGCGCGGGCCCGGTAATCCGATATCGGTTTGTACTTAGTAATGGCGACTTAGTAATATCATAATATACCGTACGCCGTAACTATAAACACACAGTCGACGGTACTGCGGCATCGCGCGTTCCGGCTTTTTATCAACCGCCCCGCGGTGCTACCGACTACTACTCCGCTCGTCGACGGCTACGTTATGGGCAGCCGGGTAATCTAATTGATATTTACCGTGCAGCGGCATTTCGTCCGACGGTCGTTATATCGACAACGCCTGCGACGTATTGCGTCGAGTGTAACGTTGTTTCGGCCTCGAACGGGGGAGCTCACTGTTCCGCGGCCGGCCGTTTTTTTTTTTTTTTTTTTTAAGACGTATTCACAGCAGTTCAGATATTGGTCTTCGACGGAGATCGACACGAGTGACACGTGCAAGCTGTACAACGATATTTACATATCAGAGGACGTCGCACCCGCATATGTTGTCTCCGTCCTATACACGCGTGCGGCACGGACAAAACGCTTATTTCGGTTCTAGAGCAAATATACGTGTTATGAAATTAAAAAATGACAATATTTTGGAGGGTAAGACGCTGAGTATTTAAAAAAAAAAATCGAATTTTTGAAAAGTCAAAGGTTATTTAAGGATTTTGAAAGTGTTGCTGATTCCAAACGATTATATTGGAGAATAATGGAAAAAACTCAGCATCGTGTCCTCCGAAATCTCGTCATCTTTTAATTTTATAATAAGTATATATTTTACTCTGGAACCGAAATTGAGCGAGTTCTACTCAGACGGAGTAAACGCGTTTTGTCTATGTCGTACGTGTGTAAGACGGAGACGACACATGCGGGTGCCACGTTCTCTCAATAAAATCGTGTTTAATAAATTCTAATTTAATCGAATTTAAATTTAAAAGGAAATTAACTCTCACTCGACGAGAGGAAACGTCCTATATCGTTTCACGAAATGACTCGTGAAAAGATTATTCGCATAAATATTACGTATGTAATTCAAAGGTCGCGGGTGAATAATAATATGATTGGTACACGTTGAAAACACTTAGCCTCGCCAGATTTACACTTGTGCACGTCTCATGTTATTCCTGTTGTTTGGGGTGGTTAGATTATTGCATTATTACTGAAGTACCGATATTGTTATAAATAATGCTTCGAACATTATTAGTGCATGTTGAAGTCGTGACATCGACAAAAAATGTGTTAAATAACATACGAAATATAGAAAAAAAAAATGTAAAATAAACTCAATTTCGTTTTTATTTTGTTTTATTGTTGTTGTTAAAATGCATTTCAATCTATACACATATACAGCCGATAAAAAACTGATTTCGCTGTTGTGTATATTATATTTTTCAAATAACATTAAAAGTAGATACCTACTAATTAGTTTACGATATTGATATAATATTCATGCTAATGTTATTATTTTTGTGTTTAATGACTGAACGTTTACGTCAAACAACTAATAAGTAAAATTTAATATTATTATTTACCTACCGTAAATAAGTTTTTATAACCACGTAGGTTTACATGAATTTATATGTATTATAAAATAACACTTTGGATACTTAAAGTGTTGTTATAGTATAGTTTAAGATGAAGTTTAACTAATTAAAATGGTCGACAAAGTAGAGATTATAATATAATACTATAATCTAACAAGATATGTATTCAGTCCCTGAAAATGTATTACTTTTTACTGCACTTAACCGTTTTTTATGTATAGTTTATTCGTGTTCTATCTTATTTTTAGAATACAAAAAAAAAAAGAATAGCTTCTATATTATGAAAACTTATTTGAAAAAGTAAAACACAATTCCCTATACAATAAACGTGAACAATTAAAGCAATTAAAAAATAAAAAATAAAAATCGCTGTACTATAAAGTAGATTTAGATGAGTGTACCTCTTCATTGAGTGATTAGGTTACTGTAATGAATTTAATTAATTTAAATTCAACGATAAATCGCATTTGGTACAAAAACAGTTAAATGCGGAGATAATATGTCAGACTATTATTCCAAAGATATTTTATATCGAATTTATATATCTATTAAGGATACGGTGAATTAAACTAATGTTGCCAAAAAACAAAAAGCATAAAACATTTTATTATAATTATTATAAAAATGTATTTTCTACTATGTAATAATCTGTTATTTCTGACTTAGACACCAATACTGACGTGATGTACCGTAGAAAGGTGTAAACAATTTTTTAGTATTAAAAAAAAATTAACATGCTATGCGTGATATATATTATTATAATATACGTAATGGTAAAATATTCAAGTCCCAAAAATAATATTTATTACTTTTTTTTTTAAATAAATAAAACGTTATCAATTGTTTAGTTATCAAAATAGATATTTTAAATGTTTTATAAAAAAATGTTAATACTGTAAGAAAATCGTACGAACGATGAAAATATTTTGTAACAATATGTACCACAACAAAACATAAAAATTGTTCAATCATAAAATATCTGTGAATTACTAATGACATGAACATTTTAAATTTAATTAATCAAAAAAAATTTATGCAGCTTCATGTTAAACTTTTTTTTTTGTAAATTAAACTACCTAACACAAATTCATGAATAATCTTGTTTCCAATTTTTAAACTTAATGAGTAATAAATAATTAAAAACTGTATGCGTTTTTCCGTAGTGATAATGATTTACATATTTTTATGATTTGACAAATTGAGTATATATTTTAATTTTTTTAACTTTAAATGCTTATAAAGATTTGGTGAAATATGTATTATTGATATTTTTCTTTTGCCGTAAAAACAACTAATGAAGAACCTTATTGAACGTTCAACATTTTTTTTTTTCACAGATGCAAATTGAACTGTATAGATAATTATATTTATAATTTATAGTATTTATAAATAGCAAAATCGTTGATTATTTAATAAATTACTAGGTACTCTTATCGCCTACTTACTACACCACCTAAATTCAGCTCAAAATTACAAATTTTTACTTTCCTAAAAGATGGCGATAAAAAAGAAAAACACACACACACAACACTGTAGAATCAATACAATCGCCACTCCCTCAGTATCTAATTTAATAATGGTGTCATATCGTATTAAACGTTTTAATTTAAGTATTAGTTAATGTCAATAAAAAATTACATCATTGATATTCTATAATAGTTCAACAAATCATGAAATATAATCAGTACGTTCGACAAAAAAAAAATATATATCTTAAAAATTAAACGACTTTTCTACATTTCGATTACATTGATTTATACTGTCGAAAGCGTTGCACAATAGCCTATTGGTCTAAATATTGGTATAACGACATTCGTGCGTGTGCATGAAATAGCATATTATATAGCTCGTAGGCATATCAGAAGAAGAATATACACACACAATCTAACATCATATTTTTTTTCTAAAGAAAAATGTTATTATCTTATATTGGTATTTATTGTAAACGGACTGACTTTATCACACGCGTGCGTGTGTGTGCATATTATATATTATATATTATATAGATATGTGTGTGTGTGTGTTAGCTACGATGTGGATATATTTTAATGTATTTTGCAGTAACGTACAGACCACCGACTCGTTTTTCTCAAACTCATTCTGATTTATAGGTCGGTTCGCCTCCCTTTTACTGCGCTGGTAAGGCAAATGCCGCACAAGGTTTTCACTGGCCAACAATAAAGTGTTGCTATTTATGTACCCCTCGGTACAATAACTGTTGGATTTCACATTATAGGGATCTGGAAAAATCTAGCAGACGGTTTTTTTTTTTTTTTTTTTTTTATATCAGAATTATGTAAAATAGTTTTATGATTTTTGTACCACCGAATGACTGCGTGTGCCATTGGTAGTAGTTTTAATTGTTTTTTTTTTTTTTTTTTTGTTCACTGTGCGTCTGTAAGTCTTAAAACTTAAACGTTTGTATATTAAAATGCGGACCAACGTTTGAGAAAAGTCACGTAACGATCGGACCCCGTGGGTAAACATTTGACTAATGATGTGTCCTATATAAATAATATTATGATAAAACTCGTGGTGCGGAATAATATATAATATTATTATACTCTATTATATATCTTTGAATGATACGAGTACATAAACCGTTTAAAGTTTCGCCGGAAAATATTTAAATTATGTCGGAAATCGTTGATGCCACAGATGAAGGTTTTCCTAACTCGTCGAATGGTATTCTAGAGAGTTTCAGTATGCTTGAAGAAGTAGAAAATTTTTTTTTAATGAATTGAAAATGTTTAAAAAAAAAAAAAATAATAATAATAATCAATATGAATATAGTAAAATGGCATAGTATCGTACAACAGTCGGTCGTAGAAAAACTTTGAGCACAAGTAGGTATTTACACGTAATCCTCTAAAATCTGTGTGATTGATAGACAGGCCGTGTATTACACTATACAATCACCGTTACCACCATCGTTTTAATATCTATAGTAGCATTTTTTGGCATTTGTGTAGACGAAAATAGTGAAAATAAAATGTATAATACGTCAGTGAGTGGCCGCGTTGAAATCTCATAAAGATACATCCGGGTTGACAGTGGTATTATTAAAATAGTAATAGAACATTTCGTGAACTCGTCACTGACCGTGTAGGAATACAGTATAGCTTCATAAATCATACTAATAACATTAATATTATTATTGTTATTTTATTTGAATTACTATTTATTTTTAACTATTATTTCCAATAGTAAAATTACCCTAACGCGGCGATTTAGATAGGCAATTTAGGTACAACAGTTTGATGTGATCATATTATTTAGTATCTCAAATAATTTACGAGTTATTCGTAGTAATAAAATATATATAATATACATTTTTTTATTTAAGCATTATAATATTATTTTAAATGACTATCGATGCAAAGTTATATTATTAAAAATCAAAATATAATATAATTAAAGTCCACAATGTCGTAAATGTAGATATTCATGGAATCATATTTTCTCTATCTATCTCTAGTTTGTCCCGCTAGTTATCCTTTCATCCCCAAGAAGCTTAAATAACTTAAATCTCTTCCCCTAACATATTATAAATATAATGTAATATTTAGCTGTAGCACAGTAAATAATATGTACGCCGTCGTGACAAGACGTTTTCGCTCGACACTCCGCGGATCCGTGTTATGGTGTGTTATTATTATTATTATCATATCTAGGAGACCGTGTGATCAAAACGATTCGTGCCCACGATGAACAACGTCTGAACAATGGATCCACTTGTACTACCCTTCCCCCGCACCCGTCACCGCGATCGTGACCGAAATCCTAGATGCGATACGATAATATTTCTCTGCGGATAATCGGTGGCGTTTTGGCAAAAAGGGACGGCCAAGCCAAACGTGACTTGGCCCCGCGCATTAAATACCGACGCGTATACGTTTATACATGCCCACGCCCAACTGAAATAATAGTAATAGTGCTTCTGCTGCTGCTGCTGCTGCTGTTGCTACTACTACTACTACTACTACTACTACTACTACTACTACTACTACTACTACTACTACTACTACTACTACTACTACTACTACTACTACTACTACTACTACTACTACTACTACTACTACTACTACTACTACTACTACTACTACTACTACTACTACTACTACTACTACTACTACTACTACTACTACTACTACTACTACTACTACTACTACTACTACTACTACTACTACTACTACTACTACTACTACTACTACTACTACTACTACTACTACTACTACTACTACTACTACTACTACTACTACTACTACTACTACTACTACTACTACTACTACTAATAATAATAATAATAATAATAATATAAAAAAGTATAAAACCACACCGGGTCAAGACGTCCTGACATGCGAACCAAGCATCACCCGGCGAATATACCTCACTTGATTTGCCGACCCGGTGACCAAATTAATATGAATTATATAAATAGATTGAAATAATAGAAATGGCTAATTTAAAAAATGAAAAAACTTGATTTTTTTTTTAAATTTATTAATGACTAAAATCATATTTTTATTGAAAATTTGCATAATTCAGTATTAAATAATAACGAGTAAAGATTATAAAAATTAATTATTGCTAGAAATTGAATACGTGTTATATTTATGATAAAAGTGTAATAATGAAAACATCAAGTGAACGATATTTTTTGAATAATATGAATAATAGATCATTTTCAATAGCGAAATATATAGTAATAAAATATTATGTAAAAAATATTGCAATTTGTATTTTAAGTAATTTTAATCTTAAACTGATAACAATGAGGTTTTAAAATCACTAATATTATATTGATAACCAACCGAAAATATCGTAGTTCATTTAACATGGTGCTATTTGATTTATGTTATATTTTATGATAAATAATATTATACATGCTAACATATTTTTAGCGATATATAACAAATAGTGCACATTTATTTTTTTTAATTATTGTTTTATTGTGATTACTAATCGATGATTGATTCAAAGAAAATGTAACAACGTTATTCGTTTTTCTCTATTTGATTTAACTAAATGTACATCCCCCTCAATTCTAAGAGTTTCCATACTGATGGGCCTCCCTTTTCACGTGATATCATGATTTTATAGTTCATTTAATCTACTAAATTTACCTATTGCATATAATAATATAACAGATTGTAAATATACTTTGATTAAAAAATAAATTAAACAAAAATAATAACAATAAAAAAAAAAAACTTTATGCACTATATTGATTAAACGATTTGATAATCTAATTTAAACACACCATTAATTAATTATATAATGATTAATAACAATAGTGTTTGATTCACTTGCATTTTTAATTTTTCTGTCTATTTCAGAATATTCCCGGAAATTTACACTAAATTACGTTCAAGGAAATTTCTCAACCCTAATCAGGAATCACTTCAGTATAACCCGATGTTGTTAATTTATTTTGAACTCGAAAGTAACATCAAATTATTCAAATAGAAAAGCAAATAGAAGAGGTCTTCAAATATCCATAAATATTCAAAACGTGTTTGTAAATATTATTAATCAGTATAAGAAAAAAAATCAACACGAGTAACTGCATGGAATATACTGATGATAAAGGTTAGGTTGGGTTATTTTGAATTAAAATTTCAAGTTTTTATATCAAATATTTTAAATAGGTTAACACATTCATACTATACAACTAAAATAATCAATTATAATAATTATTATTGGAAAATTTGAGTAAATGATCAGCATTAATAATTTTTTAATCAGTTTATCGATATATATATATCCACTTATAATGTACATTTATAATATGATAACATGATAATATTATTATTATATTAATTTGTTTTTAAATATTTCTTAACTAAAATCATTCACTTAATTTAAAGGATTTAGTTACGTGATTAATAACATATTTAAACATTTTTAAAAGTTTTTGAAATTTTAATTATTTTGTATTACACATTCATAGAAGAAAAATAAGTGAACATGATAAAAAAAGAAACGTTTCACAGAATGTAGAAAACTCATAGGAGAAGAACTTATAATTTTATTATACCAAGAATTGACAATCATAAAAAAAAGCTTTATTTAAAATTCGATGTAGTTAAACATGTATTTAATAATATTTTGTTGAGTTTTCAAATTGTCAATATATTCTATGAAAATTATAATATTCGTACTATGATTTTATTATCTATAATAATTAATAAGGAATTTCTTAAATTTTTATGATTTTATATTTATACCAAAATGTTCAACTAAAAGTTAATTTCGAAAATGTTATTATTATTATTATTCAATACTTGAGAAAATAACTCAAAAACATTCTTGGTTCAGGATTATTATTTTCTATCTCATTTTTATATGTATAAAAATAAAACTAAAATCGATTTTTGTAAGAATGTATTCACCGTAAATTTCACATTTTATTTCAGTTGTACGTCGAAATTGCCTTAAGAACTACTCATAAAAAAAGTATAATATTAAAATATAATAAACATCCTTTACTCCATATTACTAACTTCGCAAAATATACTACATGTTAACTAGTATATTATTAAATTTTGTTGTAACAGAGGTTAAAAATAATCTAACCAACTAGAATAATTTTTACCAAACATTCTAAATTAAAATTAAATTGATTATTTTCAAAAAAAAAAAAATAAAAATATATTTACTTTTTTTTATGCGTAAATTTAATATAAATATTTTATACGTAACATAATGACTGAATTGTAAAGTAACCATTTTACATATTGTTGTGTCTAGACTACTAAAAACAGAACACTTAATCTTTACCAACAACAAATGGTAAATAAATCAATTGAATTTACAAAATATTATTTTAAGATTTAAGAAATTTTAAAACAACGATGATAACCAAGTGTATTCAACTTATAGAATAAGAAACTAGAAAACAATCAGAACCTTAACGGATTATTAAAATATTTATTTTTTTCTTTTACACTGTTTACAACGGAACAATATTATGTTATGAGTAGTACCTTTATAAGCTTAAAATCATATATATAAAAAAAAGACTAGTTCTTATATAATCAACCGAATCAAATACGATTTAATTAAAAAAAATAAATAATAATAAATATAGTAACTGAATACAATTTTAATTGTTTTACTGAACCGATAAATATATTTAAAATAAATCATCGTCAATATAAAATAATCAAAATTGAACAAAAAAAAAAAAAAATTAAAAATATTAATGGAAATGAATATACATAATACAGTAGGTAATCACATTATTGACTTGAGTAGTTTTTATAAAAAAAAGTCCTCCAGAGGTATACCTTCATATATTAAATAAATAATAATTAATTTGCTAAGTATCAGGGGACGTTTTCTTGTTATATTTAGAAAAATAAAAAATATTTCGTTCCATGGTTTTTTAACTCCAGTTTCTCTATATATTTTACTCATTTTGAGTAAAACTAAAATAATGGTGAACACAATTTATTTGATTAAAAAGACCTTATTATAAACTGCCACCGAGGGACATTTTCTAACCCAGGAATTCATTACAATGAACATTGTTTATAAATGGAGTTTTATGCCATGGCTTTTTTTTTTTTCAGAGAAGAATTGCCACTAATTTAACAGTAAAAATTAGATTATTTTTTTATCATCAAACTATTGACCGAAATTATCGAGAAAAAAACAAATTTAAATTGATCGTTTTATACTATCAATTTATAAATTTCCAGTTATAAAGTATAATCATATCCATCTAACATAGTAAACAAAATAATATTTGTATTGTGTAATTATGGGTGAAAAAAAGAGATTTTTCTACACAAAAAACAAATGGTTTCAGATATTTGTAATGGCTATAATTTTCATTTAATTTCGCTTTGTTTAATGCATTACATAAATTGATTACTGTTTTGGGTTACTTAATACCCAACAAATTACAATTTAATAACTCCGTACGGTGGGTAGATCACTATTTTGGTTTGGCCTCAGAGACAGTTATGTTGTCAAAGCGCATTTTAAACCAATTATAATCGTATTTAAAACAATATTAAGCGGAGTTATTATAGCATATTTTTCCTAGTTCGCGAAAAATGACGAGTAGTTAATGACTTTATTGAGCTGAAATTTTAATTATGTATCGATGACCACACCATATTTATTATAATTAAAATAAAGTTTATGATCTATAGTGTGCGTAAATTTTATATTTTGTATGACAGCCGTTTATTCGCAAATCCTTTAAATATTTGCAACGTTGCAAATGTCAATATTAATTTTGGTCCAGATTTTCTCTTAGACAGTTATCCCCTGTGTAGAAATATTATAACATTTATTACATTATTATCATTATAAACCTGCAGCATCTCACAGAGATTTAAAACGTTTTAAATGTTCACTTGTTGTGACTGCTTATACCGTCTGTATAATTGATTGGCACTATTATAATAGACATACGGGTATGAGCAGTGAGTCGCGATGTACGCATCCAGAAGCTATGATTTATAATATTTATTTTTATATTTTTTTTCAAAAAAGCTTTATATCCGATTGAATGGCGGGGTCATCGTTTCTAGAACTAGACATATAGCGTTTCGATTCATCAGGAGAATACAAACGTTTTGACGGCAACGTTTTGATTTCTCCCGAACGACAATACATTTCAGATAATAAAAAAAAAAAAAAATAATATAAAAAACGAGACCGACAAAACAATGTCAATAGTAAACACTGTAATGGTTGACGTAAGCGGTAAGTTCGAAAAGCAAAGTAAAAATTTACATTTTACCTTGTTCGTATACACTTATTATATTTTATATTATAATAATTATTCGATTATTGTATACATAGCGATAAAATGCTACATCGGCTTTTATAGTATTTACACAATGTTATTGGATTGCTACAATGCGATCGACCGAAGATAATGTTTAAAATTCCTATCCACCTCAATCGTGTTTTTTTTTTTCCATCAGTTATAGTTTTTTTTTTTCAATCCTCGACCTCTAAGAGTCGTAACGCAAAATAATTATAATAATATGTCGTTAAAATATGTTAACATAATATTACAAAATTAAAATGTACGCGACAAGAAAACCAAAATCATATTATGTATGTAGGGCAATAAAAACAGCAAAACACCTAATGTCGTAATAGTATTAATTAAATACATTTAAAAATGAACTATTATAGCTACATGACATTATATGTACTGGCCGCGTGTCTTAATTATTGTAATGTACTCATCTGGTTTCACTCGCGTCGGTGCTGATAGTGGTGGCGGTAGTAGAGTAATGTTCTAATCGCGATAATATTTCGCATTCATATATAATTATTATAATGAGCGTGTAATGTAATAATATAAACTCGAGCAGTTGTGTGTGACGAGGAGCATTATACAACTATATTTACGTTATTTTTGGTAAAATGACGATACATTTATAATACGTTTGTAGAGATAGAGATACTTTCCATACTATGAACAGTAATCGCTAATTTTACCGTTTTTTTTTCGTCTTAATGTCAGCCTAGTCAATAATAAAATAATAGGTACGCAATATTCTGCTAAAAAAAAAAAAAACGAAATGTACAAAAAACAATAAAAAGTCGCTTTGATTAGAATATTAATTTATAGAATTCTGGAGTGTTTTAATTATTTTAAGATAAATTGTTGTCCGACACACGTTCGATAAACCTTATTTTAGGAATTATTATTATTTTAATCGTTGCACGGCCGGTAGCCACGAGGCATAATATTTTGGTCGGAAACGATTTGAGTGGTTATGTGGTTAAACCCTTGGAATTAGTTCAAAAATATTTTCCATAATCTGATTGAAATTAAATTTATTGAAAAGTTTAACGTTTTGTTTTTAATACCTACCTCGTGTTTATGGCGGACTTGCGGGATGAATAATTGTACGAATTGTGACGTACAAAAAAAATTAACAATCTCCAAGAGTTATTCAAAAGAACGAATTAATTCTGGATGCGCACCTAGTCACATTTAATTCAAAACTATATTACAATATTATACATGCAAACAAAAACTGTTTTAAAAAAAAATGATAACGTAATGAGATTTTTAAGTATCGCAATGTTTATAGTACAAACACACAAATTGTACGTTTAAACAATAAAAGAGTTGAATGTACCTAGTCATTAGTATGAGTTTGAGTTAAACAGTAAACTGCAATTAATACTTAGCGTGATGGACTGCCTGACATTCATTCAAAGACATAAAATCAACACGTTTAAAAGACAACTTTTTTCTAAGACACGTTTCCTCATTTATTTTTGTAATACCACCGACGTTATTATA
Source organism: Rhopalosiphum maidis (assembly GCF_003676215.2). Lineage (NCBI taxonomy): Eukaryota > Metazoa > Arthropoda > Insecta > Hemiptera > Aphididae > Rhopalosiphum > Rhopalosiphum maidis. The sequence continues at coordinate 67,053,274 of NC_040879.1, forward strand.
ATAAACACCAGATTGTGTACCTTGATGGATAACAATTTTAAACTTTAACACTATATTTAAATAATTTTATATACTTTAAACAATTATTTTGAATTATAGAATAGGCGTTTAGGATAAATTCACCTAAAACCTTTTAGAATAATAATAAAAGCACATTGTTCAGTAAAATGTCAGGTCAACAACTACTGGACTAAAAAAAAAAAAAAGATTTTTCCATGTTCCTATTATGTTTTCAAATGTCAACAAATTAAAGCTTAGAGCAACCACAAACAAAAAACATGGATTTTTTACGAAAAAAAAATCATTGTTTGCTAGATTCTTATTGGATGGTATTTCAAATCAAAACATTAGTTCGGGCTGATAATAATTCTACTTTTTACTAAAAAAATAAAACCTGGTAGGTTATACGGGGTTATTATATTTAACAAAAAAACATCGACTTTCTTGAAAATACGTTTTTACAACTAAAAAAGTATTATTAGTATTTTAGAATATATTATACCCAATATTATAACGTCAGTGTTATTTATATTAAATAAATTACTGTTTTTCTTCTCAAAAATGACATATCAATGTTTGTAGTAAGAACAAAACATTGAACAATATATTATGAAATGTGAAATTTGTCTTCTAAGTACTTAAATAATTTAATACATTTTATTATCACAGAGATAATATTATTATGGTGTTAAAAAAATAATTAGTTAAGTTTTTTTAAAAAAATTCTTGTTAATTGAATTTATACTAAAGTAAATTGAATGTGAATTTGAGAGTGAACGAATTTGTAACAGAAAATCTAAAAGTATTGATTGAAATTATAATTTTCATGTATTTAAATATTCATACTAGGTTTATTATTGTCTAATTCAGTTTATGTCGTTAAAGCAAAGACTTGTAAATGTCAACCTTTCATCGGTGGTCACTATTTAATCGAGAAAATTGTGTAGAGTAATGGTTTGTCTGTAAAACAATATCTTTTTATCATTTTTATTATTATTGAATATAACGCCGTAAAAAAAAATGTTAAAATTAATATCAACTTTCAGAATAGTAGTGAAAGAGTTTATTTTATATATACATTATTATTAGCCACTTCAAATGAACTGCAGACTACACTCCACTACATCTTAATAAATGATTGACGTTGATTGGAATTTTAAATTAAATTAAGAACCGGTGAAGGGCTCGCTTTTAATTAACCAACGAAAATACAGACAAACAGCAAGGATATATCTTATAGAAAATATGCAAATAAGTCGTAAAACTTCAATAGGAACTCTTGAGAAATTCGACGGAATAATTTGTACCTACCTACCACAAAGAGCTATCCACCGTGTTTTCCCGATTTCTCATTTAACCTAACCTAACTCATGGTAACGGAAAATCATCGTGAACCCCTTGTACACAATATACCAAATTAGTATACATTATATTTATGCATACATACAGTTTATATACTACATCGTCATACTATATACTGTACAATATAATATATAGATAGAGATTTCCTCTTAGTGACTGGCTCTTCTGAATAATCTTCGTACCAAACGGTCGTGGTTCCGATTTCAGAAAAGATAATTTGCCTTCCGACATCCTTCCTCCCCTCCCACCACCTCACGCCGTAACACACAACATTGTAGTAGACGACAACGACGACGCGCTATCGACAAAAACCACGCGAGTCTTATACGATAATAACGAAACTTCTGCTGCTGTATATGCTATACAGCTGAGGGTACAGCCGTTCCTAAATGCGATCTATTTTAAGTTGAACGAGTACAACGAAATAGTAGAAATAATAGTAACGATTCCAAAAATAAAAACCGTCCTTTGCAGCGTATTAAAATTACGGCGGAAAAAAAATATAATTTATACTGTATTCTGTAGACGTGTGGTTAGTGCCAAGTGTGTTAGAGAGTTGGTTTTGCAAACTTGGGAAATCCTGATTTTTTTTTTTTTCCCATATCCCTCGTTTTTGCGTTACATATTTATGGTTTATATTTATTGCGTTCTAAGGATAATAAGTTTATTCAACTCACAGGTAGATGAGTTGGTATTAATACGTATAGTAGATATTTTACTGCACTAGACGTTTAGCGGATAACCGCGCCGCCGGTTTTACGTCGATTTTATACCGTTTTTATATAAATCTTTGTGGCGGTTTTTGGTCGAGAAACGTATATATTTTATTTTCCATTGTTTTTAATATTTATGATGTAATACAAAATTAATATCGTGTAGGATTACTTTTAAATGTGTTTTCGTAAATTCGCGGGTTGTTTCGACGTCACGGATACGATTTAAATAGGTTTTTTTAACTTAATCACAAGATAATAGCATTTAATAAATAACATATAATATTATGTAGTCAATATTAATGTGTACTTAAAAACTGGAAGCTATTTTATCATAATATCCGTTGTACTCGTAAAGTCTGTGTTTTTTGTTCACATTTTCTGCTTACTCAAAGTAGTAAATTTTATTTAATGGCCAACATTTTCTTTCATGATCTTTGTCTCTGTGTTTGACTTCGCATTATTTCTAACGTTGTCTACGGATATCATATTATCTTCCGGAGTGTTGAGGTTTAAACTATAATCCTTTGAAAATGGGTCATATTATATGATTTATATTTTTTAGTAAAAAGCTGAACGATTTTAGATTCGGAGTAGATTAAAATAAATATTTATTAACGTGATTGAATATACCCTGTTATTATTATCATTATTATTGGGATATTAGTATATTATTTATCTGATACTGCCACGTTTTTATATAAACCATTATTGTTCTTGGAAGTATAAAAACTCATTGTAAAAATCACATGACTTTAATCATATAGTATATGATTGATGAAGTTCTAGCGATTTATTTTATTCAGTACTAAAAACGTAGATTCACATAATTGCATGAGTGTTAACGATAATTTTACCAAACTTGAATAGTTTCATTAATTTAACTAATTTTAGGTACATTTGGGAATAGTGATAAAAAAATTCCAAACCCATTTTCATATATAATTAAATATTAACTATGATTTTACAATATATTTGACCTTTCTAGAACTAAGAGAGTATAGTAAATTGCATAGTACATTTTCAATAAAATTTCAGTTTATATCTAGCTATTTTCAATTAAAATAAAATGCACAATTCATTATAATCAAATAATTTAAATTTATACAAAAAAATTGTGAATAATTTAATATATAATATACCCTACACTGCGCATAATTCCATATATGAAACAGTTTATATTTATTATTATAACTCCTAAATTATCGTTAGTATTTCTATCACAGCTGTTAAATTTAAAAGTAGAAATGTTTATAAATACAATGTTTATAAGTTATGATAACTTTATATAGGTTTAAATTTGTTTAGAACATTCTAAACCATATGCTTGTTGGTTACAGTTTCACTGTGATTATATAAAAATTGATATAAAATCAAATTTAATTGTTAACAGTCCGAAAATATATATGATTGGTTAGGAAATATTATATTTAATTGATAACCAACAGCTGAATTTAGGTAAACATAATTTTGACCGCCATTTAATTGATTGTATAACTGTTCCGTGTATGGAACAGATTATAATTTTGAATTTCTAAATTCAAAAATAAAAAAAAAAAAATTTGAAATTACAACTCAATTTGCTTTTAATTTGCGCATTGTAGGGTTTTAATATATAATTATATTAAAATATATCAATCATCCAACTGTAATAATATTATGTTTTAAATTTAAAAGAAAATTCCTAGAAAATGTTTAGAATTAGGATTGTGAAATATTTATCGCCTTTCGAAACCCTTGAGTGAGAAAACCAATATAGAAATGCGTTAAATAATATTTTTTTTTAATATTACGATCGTCGAATACATGTTTTACATAATATTATTCATACCTGTAGAAATAACAGTTGCCTAATCCAACCAATAATACTATTCGAAAATTGAGAAAAAATACACTTTTTTTCATAAAGTACCTATACACTATACATGCATGTCTAACGATAGTGACCTAATACGCGCTTATCCATACACGTGGCGTATATTATAAATAACATACTATGGTCGTGTAGGTTGTCTAGTGATGTTGGAACATACAGTGTTATATTGCGGGATGACAACAAGTAATTCGACATTGATTTTATCTGTTGCCAATTAATAGCTGTTTAGTCTTTAAACCCGTTAAATTGAAAAATGTTTTACACATAGCAATGTGCTAGTGTTATTATGGATCTCGTCCAATAGTTGTGTTCAGATAGTCTTATATTTTGATAGTTGAAAAAGAATTAAGTAATAATAGGTACTGATGAACGATCCGTTTAAAGGGACGGGAACACTTTAAAATAAATGTCTCTTAAACATAAACAAAAGAAAATAAATCATCCCCACTAATAATTACCAGAGCCCAATAATCCAGATTAGGGTAAACAAATAAATGCAATGGTTGCACGACTTTAAGTCTTCTGCATTGATTATAAAATTTAAGTGTCTCATAATACTTTTAATACGAACGAATATACTTAAAGATTTATTTAAAATTTAAATAATACTTCAAAATTATAAGGTACTGGGTATACACATAATAATATGTTGACAAGATAAAATATTATCTAAAAACTATATCGGTGAAAAATAATTGCAAGTCACGTATCAGTCATATTGGATTCTGGTTTGAAGTGAAAAACAAAAAAGTTCAAATAATCTTAGGCAAATATTTTCAAAACAGGAAACAGAATTTATGTGTATTTTTTTATTTCATCGAAAATACTGGTATTAGTGGTACCGCTTAGAATCAGCTATAGAACACAATAATAATTTAATTTAAATTTAATATAGCACATACGCCACCGTGCATCTGTATCAATTCAACGTCAAAAGGATATATGTTTTTGAAAATTAAAACACCTAGTGTATACCTATAAGCCAAAACAATAATAATTTAACACAGGTGCAGGATTGAAATCTGCAAAAAAATGTTTTAGATTTAATCCGATCGCAGTTTAGACGGTAGGAAATTATCATATTCTAAGCATTTTTATGTTAAATACATTTTTTGATTTAATTTCACAACACTCACGAAATGCTAATCGTGCACATTATTTTGTAATATTGGGGAGATGTACAAAGTAGTGTTAAAGTTTATTTATTCATAATCTTTTTTGAGTACTTATAAGTCTAACAAAAAATAATGGCGTCTGATATGCAAAAACCTACACACCTAACTAAGACTTACCATTTCTTTAGTCTTTTGCACAATTTCAAGGTATTCAGGTAACAATAATCTGTATCTAATCATTAGGAGGTCATAATGTTTATGTATTTATTATATTCGATTTATAGTGCGGATTCCAGGGAAAAAGTTCAGTCTTCAAAAATTACATTTTCGAGTTGAAAGAGAACTTTTAGGAAACAGTGTTCAAAGATGAATAAAACAAATGGAAAACTATTGCTAGTTTGTAAGATTGTTATTTTTTAATATCGTTGATTTATAATATTTTTAATCATTGGAGATAAAAATATAAACGTTAATAATATATTATATGCTTGCACATAGATAGCCTATATGGAGGTACTCGTTCAAAACGTATGTAATCATAGTTATTTCTTATAGTGACATGGAACGTCGTTTCTGGATGTCATTGTATCGAAATATTTTTATTTTCATTTTTGGTATAAAAAGAAAAAAGATAATTGTGAGATTACAGAATCCCGCGCGCGGAAAGGTTTGCACTCGCGTTCTAAACGCGGCAACGCTGTATTTTTCACTATTTTTTGTCCGGAACTATGCCTGAAAAGTGTGACAGATAAATATGTCGTGTGTACTCACGTTCGCGTATGACGGGTGCGGACTGCAGTTTGAACTGGTTTTCGATCTTCGCGTTGCAACCTGTGGAAAAACAACAAAAAAAAGTTATATAATCAGTGTGATTTTCAAGTCGGGGAGAATACCGGCGATTCGCGGTAAAACAAGACGTTAGTGAGTGCCCTGCAGTGTTGATACTCGGTCGCGAGATGACGGGCGAGCGGGACAACGGCCTTTCCCGCGAGAGAGAGAGAGAACAATATATAATATTATATAGTATTGTACGCATATAACAATAATAATATGCTAAAACGGTCGATTGTCTTTGGGTTTCCGGTTTGCCTCAAATGCCCGGAACGAATCCGTTTCCGGACCGTGAGCGGCGGCTGCACCGGCTCTTATAATTGAAAATTCACTTTTAGTAAACGCGTACCGGAATGATACACGCTCTACTGAACGAATCTCGAGTACACTCGAGTAGCGGCTATCGTCCGTCGCTTTGGCGTAACACTGTAACAGCAGCGTTATCGCGCGACGTACAATATTCTCATGCATATTGTATACAGCAAATCGTGTACAAACGAGATAGTGACGAGTGTACGCACATTTTACGGTTCATAACGGCCGCAAATAATAATAAAATAAATACTGTGATGTGTATATATCACTATTACATTATATTATATATTATAGCGTCTTATTGTTTCCGCGGCGGTCTCGGGACCGAAAGACAATAAGACGTTCAATTATCGTTACTTTTATTGAAATTCAAATTCTCGGAACGCAAAAACTCGAATTGAAAGGATGCCGAATAGTTTTTTATTTTTATTTTTTAAATTCAATTTTTTTTTTTTCGCCAGATAGAGTTCTTTGTTCTACAGTAGTACAGTTGTGCAGCCTCCCTTCCCGAGTGAGTGTAATAAAAAACACGAAAATTCAATAAGCTCACTTCGCCGACTGCTGCGGTGATCGCGCGTCTGTGCTGTGTATGCATATATAATGTAATATTATGTACAAGGCACACGAACAAAATTCTGTCGGCGGCGGTGACGCTGCGGGTAAATGTAATTTTAAGTAGCCGTTCAAATGGGTACCAGAAAACGTATATAATTACAATCATAATACTAATACTAAACCATAGAAATAGTTTATAATATATTATCGACGAAACGATTGATGCGCCACAAATAAATTCGCGAGTTATAGTGTTTATATAGAATTATCGATGGGTAGTCGACTCACGAGAACGATACTCCGCTATTAAAATTTGAAATCAAACAATTTATTTGACATATTATATTTGTTAAAATCAAATGACAATGTTTTTAAACTGAATACTATGCATCGTCCAACTCTAGTAATAATTTACCGGACTGGATGATTATTTTATCAGACAACAGTTATTAATTCAAAATATATAAACGTTTAAAAAAAAATAACATAATTTTCGGTCGAAATAAAACATATACAACAATACAATAGTATTTATGTGTTATAACTTTGAAGTATTTAAAGTTTAAGTAAGTAGAGTAATGGACCAATATTTTGCAGGGTTTCTCCGTACCTATCCACTCCGCTCACCTAAACTTTTAATACTTTTAACTCATAAATTACTCGTCCGAATTTAAATTTGTATGTATTGATATACTCCGAAAAATATTCTACTTTAGAATTTGAAATAAAAATATGTGTTATTAAAAAAAATATATAACGATAAAAACATTAAAAATATAAAATTTTCAAAAAAAAATTGTTTTATTTTGGCTTGAAATTATGTGAAAATATTTTCAAAAACATTAATGGATTTCAAAATAACGAGTGTTTTTCGATTTAATAACCACCCCGCGTTATGAATAAAATTGTGGTTTGGTATAATTTAACTTCGTGAGTTTCTATTAAAAAAGAAAAAAGTAGAACTTTAATAATATGGACTATACATGATAAGTTTGTTTATGTATATTTTTAATTACTAATGAGTAATGTCTGTTCGTCGAATTACAATATAATTCATGTTATGTTCTATCATACATTATTCATAATACACGTGAATCTGAAATAACTGTTATGGTTGGTATAAGAAAATACTTTGAAAATAGCTACGATTCGTTTTTACGTTTCATTCAACCGAGTGTGTCATAATAACGTGTCCCTATATACATGATGTATTATATATATATATATATATATGAATATCAACGAATATGACGTGTTATACAATATTCCTTTACGAGGGAATCAAAAGTTTAGCTTTTAAGTAATATTATCTACTTCCGACGTTTTATTCAACGAATTTATTTTTTATTATCCGTGTGCATTATATTCGACGGACATATTTAATTCGTTAGACTTCTTTCATTATTTTTATTTTTATTTTTTTTCATCACACACGACGGGGTAATATTATAAGGTATGGTAAATATTATTTTTTCCAGTCCGTTTCACTTTATTACCATTACCGTCGAGGCGGTAAATATACGTTCGACTGCTGCCTTAGACTGACAGCCGCTTTCAGCCGAGCTAAACGAACGTTTTACCAGTACCTACCTATCCACTACCTACGTATACATCGTGCACATACTTTCTGTAAACACAAAATGTATACGCGTACGGTATTTTTTTTTCGCACGCGTAGCAGCAGGTATATTATAATATATATATATATATATACTACGTACATTTGAATGTGTATACGAATGTGCGTGTTTATATTATAATATTTTGTTTTTTGTTTTTTGCCCCACCGATGAAAAAATCTGGAGATTTAACCTTTTGTCCCGGGGCTGCCCAGTAAAAAACCGTGTACGCCTGCCTGTCACGGCGTTCTCTAAATCAAATTATAATCATCGTGTAATCCGCGGACCATATTTTATAACTGGAAACGGATTTGCAATATTTTCGTGTTTGCCGAGGGTCGCGCTCCGGCGGCGGGTGTGATGTGAATAAAAATTGTATAATGCAACGCATGTTACAAAAACAAAACATCAACTACACGTTTACATATATATATAATAATAATAATATATTATATAGGCTCAGGACGTGTGTGTGTGTGTGAGCGCACAGTGTTCACCCTTCGTTAAAAATTTGCATGGCCCAAGGTACAAATATACTTATATAATAATAATAATATCATATCATTACTGTTATTATTATATACGGTTTATAAATGCACGCAATGTTGACGGACCCGTCCCCTGTCACACGTGCCGCCGGTTAACGAGGGTGGGACTGTGGACCGATATATTCGACTCTAATTGCAGTGGTGATAACAATCTAATGAAAATAGGTAAATGAAACGAACGATATTAAAACGACCCGCGGAGAGAATAGACCGAGTACGTACACTCAGGATTTTTACAACAAATGAGCATTTCTCGGATCATTAGAGAAAGAGAGAGAGAGAGAGCCGTGCATATTATATTATTATATTATGTATGCGCATTGCGCGTTTACGTATACGCAGTGTATTACGGACGGCGGCGGTTTCGCGTATATTAATATCATGCCCGTCCCGTCCTATCAAAACACGGACATTTTAATAATTGCAAGAGTTAAATAATACATATTTTAGTCTGCTTAAATTCGGATCAATACTTTGGGTTAAGAACGCGATGCAGATCATTTGCACGGATAACGTCTTCGGCTGACGTACAACACGTGTTCGGTATAACGTAATATGCATATATTTTAATGCTGAAAATGAAAAACATACAATTCTATTTTGAAATCAGATATAAACGAACGCGAATATTGTGAAGGCTTTCGCGATATTTTGACGTTTTTATCCGTTTAATCGATTGATATAATAATATTTTATCTATCATTAAATATCATTCATTGCGATTCGCGATTCACGTTGAAAAACTAAGTTTAAAAGATTTTGTTTGAATGCGAACCCCTTTAAAATGTAAATTGATTTATATATTATAAAATATATGTGTATCGTGCGGTATGATTTGAGTTTGGTCATCTGTAAAATAACGATAGCTCGACATACAATTTTCTAATACGTTTGGTGTTAATTTTAGCGCTATTCTCTAGTATTTCAAACAACTGTAACAAAATTATGGGTCCTTTTTTTTATATATAAATATGACATTACGTAACGTTATGTCGTACACACGGGTAAATCCGAAAACTATTTGATATTAAATAAATCTTGTGGATTGATTTACTTTTCGAATCTGATCGATCGTCATTTGTTCTGCTGAAACGCGTCGGAATTCGTTTAAAAATAGGTGTAGGTGCTAGGGCAAATAACAAAAGTATTTCGCGCGTTAATATCGCAGAACGTATAGAAAAACAAACATAGCTTAAACATGAGTTTAATTAAGGCGAGACCTGGAGGAAAACAGTGTGTAAGTGGCTGACATAAAATGACAAAAGACGTCGTACTAAAAAAACAGAAATCGCCGTGTTGTTGTTCTTTTTATTTTTTGAATTGTGTTACATCAGGTTAAAAAATTAAAATATAATATGCAATTCAGGATACACTGGCGACATAACAACACTCTGTCCGTTGTCGTGCTTATTACGCCACTGTCTAATCCGAGTTAAAAATATAAACTCGAAACGCAATTACCGACGAACACAATATCATGCTATTATTTAATAATAATATTACACGCTTGTCCGTCACAACCGTTGGATAGCGACAGATTTTTTATACGACGTATATTATGATTTAATGTTCACTTACGATCTAGTTTGGACTTTTTGGGACATTTACAGGATTTAAACACATATTATGTTATGCACATTATTGTGGTACACAACAATAATATTATCTTATTACAGACGATTATGATAAAGGTTTTTAATAATAAGGATTGGGTTTCCCAAACGACGATTAAAGTAAAAACAATCGATTATCATAAATAAATAAAGGATTTCATTGGTAACGACCAGCAGTGATGCTTTTGTAAATAGGATAGATTAAGTACCGAATGGTAAATTTCGTTAAAATAATCGTAACTCTCGAGAACGCAAGAAAAATTAATTTTTTTTCGAATTGTCCGTTATCCTACTATAGTAGGTACTTATATAGAGATGTTTTTATTTATATTTTGTACTCACTTATTAATAATAATTTTTATACCATACTATACGTTTGCATTTTTGCATATTATTTCAATCAACTACTACTACATTATGTTTTCAAAACAATCACTCTAAGTCGTGTGATAACTACTAGTGGCCGTTATTGGTTTTCGCTCATCGCAATCGTAGACGGTTCATTAATTATTGTATTCCGGCAACGAACACAATTTGTTAAATCTGTATTCTTAATGATTTAGACTGAAAATAAATCCGGTGTCCGTTGTCGGTGGTTCGGAGAAGTTACCATTTACGCGCAGTCTATTGACGGGCGAACATACTAAATGATACATGCTGCTACCATCCTCTTTATTTTGGTTTTATCTCGTCGGCTGTTCCTCCGTTATTAGATTTTAGCCACGTTAATTCCGTTGTGTTTGCGATGAGATTAATAAGTGCCATATATTTGATACAAATGTCGGTTGTCGTTATTATTTATCACATAGCACTAAGATATTCGGAGATTTAAAGGTCACCGTGTAAATTGTTATCATAATATCATTGACCTATTTTTTCAGCATTTTTTTTCTCTTCGAAAATCGCTTTATTTAATCATATTATGTCCACGGTTGTTTCACAACAATAATTGACGTTGGACGATTATTACAATAGTCTTCAGACATACTGAATAAGTTCCAACTACTCCACATAATATATTGACCGTAAACTCAGAAAACCTGTAAGATTACTATATTCGTATTAGCAAACAAAAACATTCGCAGAACAAAATATTAATATAACATCACATATTATTGAAGTGCGTTGTTAAAATACTTGAAGGGTTCCTTTATCTGCTCTCTCTCTCTCGCAAGAAGATAAGCTAACTAGTGATTTCTGAATATCAATATTGTTCAACACTAATATTATTAACATTAAATTTAATTATAACAAAAGGTTAAATGCAATTAACACAAATTCTTTGAGAACTTATAATTTGTTTATTTACTATTATACGAGAAAATTTAACAACAATTTTAATGACTGAAGTTTTTCTCATTTAACAGAATATTATGAAGCATACCAATATGTTATATATTTAATAGTATAATACAACAATGATTAATGTACATAGTTGTAGTTTGTTGCATGTGTTTATATGTACACGTGTGTGAATCCCGTGTAAAATAAATACCATTTATAATTTGTTTCTTATTTGAATATAATATAATATGATTGCGTTTTTATACCCAAAAATGAATGCTTGCAATTTACGTTTACATTCATACGAGTAATAGATAAAGTAAAATTTATTATTTAACCGATCAAAGTAACAATATTGTATTGGTTGCGTGTGTTGAGCATATCGTAAAAACAATGATGTTAAAAATAGTAATTGCAAAATATCATATCCATTTTAACATAGTATATACATATAAACGACACAAACATAGTATGATATAATATTTTATTACGAGTACAATTCTTATACAAATCCACTTAAAAAAAAAATCAAACGATTTTTCCAAAATAAATAAACTTTGATCGAATAAATATTTTCTACTATATTATCGTGTCTCTAAAAATACTCAATGATATCTTCAACTAATATAATATAAAATAATATTATGCGTTTAATTTAATATGCCAAGTATAAATCTACAGTTGGATAATAAAAATTCAATGTGATATACTAAAATTGTTTTGTACATCATATTATACGTATTATATGTCTTGAAAACGTATTATTTATCATTATTTTTTTTTTTTAATACATAAAATGAAAACTAAAAGATTAATTTGTTTAAAATTTAATTAGATAAAAAAGTTTTGATTTAATTTTCAATAATGATTTATTTTTCGTATATATGCGTACATGGTTATTATAACACAGTATTAATAGTATTATAGAACATTGCACAGCCCTGAAAATAAAACTCATCATAACATTACACAATTAAGCAATGTTTAAAAAAAAAAAAAACAATGAGAAGGCGCTCAGCTTTATATTACGTTTCGAGTGATTGAGTAAAATAAAAAATCTAGTGTACCATCAAAGCCTATAAAGTTGATAAGAACAAGTATCAAAATCTTTAAGTACCGCTGCTCAGTTTAACGGTAATTTTTAAAAATAATTATTTATAGTTAAGACAGGACTGACACAAGGGGCTGTATCTCGTTTTATTTCTAATTTCGTTCAACATTACGTTGGAATTAGCAGTCAGAAGAGTACTTAACACTGGCATAGGAATCAAATTTCAACGTCAAAAATTAATTAAACTAGTGACGTACGCAGACGATGTCGTGGTGTTAGCGAAATCAGAAGGATATCTACGAATAATGACTCGTTTTCTCACACCAGAGAGAAAATAGATGGGTCTGACTATAAATCAATCCGAAGTTCTTGATACTTACATGAAAAAATCCTCTATAACAAAGCTTACTTGTAGAAAATATGGTTTTTGAAAGAGTAAAAGCTTTTAAGTATATAGGTGTACCGATGAGATATTCGGAATAGAACACATATAACTAAAATCGGCGGTAAAATATTTTTCTTTGTTTTACAAACAATTCTTAAACCAATACCACGGTATCAGTAATAAATAACATACAGTTAACCACTATATAGGATATGATCCATACCATTGCGCTATTTGCATACTAAACCTGTTCGATAACAAAAAAGGATTAAAACAGTTTTGGACTCGTTAAGTTACGAGCGAAGAGCGTAAGTAGAATAATTGAGGAAATCATAAAATGGGTATATGTGAGCAAAAGACCGCTTTGTCTTCTGAGCAAATATGGATAGACAGTCTCAAAAAAAATTAAAAAGATAATATGGTAAAATTAGGAATAGGCATTATAAAATGGGGTAATTGCTGATTGGAAATGATAGTGAAAAGAATCTGAATGATCTGGACTGAGGAAAAGAAAGAAAAAAACAATATGGTAATATTATAATAATATATCAAAATCTAACTTTTTATTTGTGTTATTTATTCATTATATATTTTTTTTTAACTCTAATAATTTCATTATTTACAAAGGACTTGAACTATTAGTTAAGGATATTATTTTATTATTTCAGTTCAATTCATGAGTGTTTTACTTGTTAGTACTCTTATCACGTTACCACAAACATTGTTCTCTGACCTGTGTACAACACGTTCACGTCATAAAAAATAGACTCTATCCTCGGGCGTTACGGAGCTAGACGCAAACATGTAATTAGTAACGGATGTAATCTTTACCGTAAAATAAATCCAAAGTGTGAGTCTAGATCACAAAACTTGTTCTCGAGTACCTACCTATTCATTATAGAAAAAATAACATAATTAAATAATTGTTTAAGGGTAGTTTATTAATTAATTAACAATGCCGTTAATTACTCTTAGTCGAAAATAGTTATCGTATTAAAACAAAATAAATTACAATTTTCATTTTTACTGAAAATATATTTTCATATTTTTTATGACATGTATAAAAAAACATTATCAAAGATGTTCTTTTTTTTTTTTTATCATTATACTGTAATTAAAACTTTCAAAGTTATGTCCCTTTTTATTTTAATACATTCTGTGGCTGCTTGAACAAAAAATCGTTTCATATTGTTAAAATTTATTGTAATACGCGTAGCCATATTATTTTGTCTTCTATATCGTAATCTTTACTGCGATTCAATGATAAAGTCTTATCAAAATTATTTTCAAAACAGCTTATAAAGTAATATTAAAATTGGTAAAACGGTGGTTGTATTCAGGTCCATAAACTTTTTAAATTGTATACAAAGAAAAAAAAATGGAGGGTTTTATGAATAAAGAATTTAATAAGCACGATAAATATATTGTTAATAATGAAATTACTTTTTTCTTTTAGTTAACCGGGGACACATCGAAACGGAAGATGAATAATTAACCGCAAATCAAAATTTAATCATTAAGCGGATTGTGTTGTTGGAAAAAATGTGCATTAAACATACGTTAAACTTGAAATATGAATATGATTTGATATTAATTATTCAAGTCTATTGAGAAAGCTTTGCGTAGTAATCAGCTTTCGGAGCTAATAAGGACAGACAATTTTGTTGAAACATCACCCAAAGGCGTCTCGGTTTAGGTTGTCTTGCATTATAAATACCCCAAATTGTTTTTACGACTATATGCGGGAATATTCATGAGTTTAAAACGCACCGATTAGTACATATTAAAAGCAGGAAAAATGTCAAACGGCTAAAGTAGCGAGTTGGCGACGTTCGAGACGATGATGAGAAGTAATCCGATAAAAAGCACACTGTATAAACATATAAAATATGACGCGTACTTAACGAAGTCGTTTGAATAATAGACGTTATACGTAGGTACCTACCTATAATACTTGCCTAACCCACTGAGTTGAACTCACTTTAAACCCGACCGACATGTTTTATATTTTGTGTCCCGTGACGTAAAACCATACAATATACCGACGACAGATGAGTGAAACGGTAAAATAATATTATGAACAATGTACACGCACATACATTCGGTACTTTGGTGGTACTAAGAAGTGTAAAATCTAAACACGCCGAATTTAAAGCGTGTGATTCGAGTGACTTTTTTTTTACTGGAACGGAAAATCTAAAAAAAAAAAAAAACAGTAATGCAAGCAAAAATAATAACTCATTTACGTTTACGTTGATATATAATTTTTTTTTTTAAAAATACATTTGATTAATTACACGACCTACTTGGTGGTTTTAACGTAAAAATATCATACAAACGGCAGGGCTAATTTTAGACCTAAATGGACTATTTAAAAAAATTGCATAAACCTTTTATCGAAACCATCGTACTTGACACTTGTAAGATATCCCTTAATTCTGTATAATAATAATATTATAGACGTGATATTATAGTCACTGTCGGGTCATCGGGTCAAAGACAATCGTCCGATACGCCGTTTTATATATTTTTATTATAATACGAGACTGAATATCGATATAATAATATCATACTAAAGACTATGATATTATGTATAACGCACAAGCCAACCATAGGCGTCTGCAAACATTTTTCTAGGGGAGGGGGGCAATATTATGATTTTAGGAGAAATATTATAATTTTACTAGATATACACTATTCACTATACAATTATCAATCGACTGCAAATAATCTAATCTAATGTTTTTGTAATGGTTACCTATTATTCGTTTTATAATATTTTATTATAACCACTTTGAATTGTCATATATATATACGTACTATAAAATATGTCTGTACGACGGCTGAAAAAGTGCATTTTCTTAGTTTTTAATTACATAAAACTGACTGTTACAGTGTTACCATAAAACAGCTAACCTAAAGAAAATGTTAATAATAACGTTTTTTAAGAAAATTTAATTTAGTATAATTTGTACTCTATATATTTTATAGTGACTCCAATTTATTTGTTAAACATATTAAACTAACTGAAAAAATGGAATTTGTCAAAAAATAATTTTTTAAATACATAAATAATATTTTCTTGGGAAATAATGAATTTACGAGAAATGTTGTTTTATTATTTTTAATGGATATTATTAATCTCTATAATTAAGATACTATACATTTTTATGCTAAGTGCTATAGTTTCATACATAAATTTGAAATGCAACTAAACTACCTCCTTTTGCAATTTTTCAACCCTAAGTCGGCACCAGAAGAGGGTTAGTAATGCCTTCAAAATGCTGCCCCAATTATTTTTTCATGGTACTTAACAAATCTAGTGGGTACGGACCAAATATAGTTAAGTTTAGAAAATAATGACCACCCTAATAAGTATGTATTTATTTTTTACGGCTGATTATTATAATATAGTCAATAGTAATTTATCTTAAGACATTCAATTAAGAAATAATTTTGAAAAAACCAGGGGGTGGGGGAAATTACGCAGCTTGCCTCCCCTCTCCGGACACCTATGAAACCAACTCATTTTTTTCAATCTATTCAATGGACGTTTTCGAAAAAGCGTTTTTGACGAGACGTGTAATGATAAAACAATAATTTAATTCTCCGTCCGAATATCGTCGCGCGCGTCCCGCCAAGTAAATATTTTACTCTGTCCCGTTGGATTTATACGCAAATTTCGTTCTACCGCCGACCATCGACCTGGCCCCGTAAACCGCAGCTGTATTGTACATCGTATATACACACACCGAATGTTTAAATAATTAATAATATAACATCGCGGATTCCCGCGCGCGTCCGACTACGATATCGCCGCGGTGGGTCGCGTAAAACAACATTACGACATTATATTATTATTATATTATACGATATCATATTATTACTATACACGAGTACACGGTTTGGAGTAACAACGGCAATTGGAGCGTGATTAGTTACGAATCGGCCGCGGCGTGGTTGTTCGCTTCGCGGTGTATATTATATTATTTTAATCTGCGCGGAAAGGGTCCGCGTACTGTTTGCAGACGAGTGGTGCCGACCCGTAGTTGTAATGGTATCACCCCGTTTCGCCGAATCCCACTTAACTGACGAAAAAACCAGTTGTATACGGATTGATAACAAATCCGATTTGGCCGAATGCTATTTTTTCGAATCCCATTTTGCCGAAAAAATTTTATTGATCAGAGCTTTTTTCTTTTTTTTGTTTTTAAGTCAAAAAGACTGAAAAATTAATACAAGGCTCCTAACATATTGTGACTAGTAGCTACGGGGAGGGTTTAGGGGCTTAAATCCCCCTTCACAAAAACTAAAAATTTCTAGTATATTCTAAAATTTAAAATTTTCAAATCATTTTTTCTTTACTGAATAAATACTTAATATAATATAGTTGTGGTTGTAATGGCCGTGGAGTTAGACGTGTTCGACTTATACCTATGCAGTACTGCTTCTGCGACACTGAACACAAAACCTACCAAAAACCAATGTCCTGTTAAACGTGTAGGTATATTATAATAATATTATGGCGATGAGGCATGAGGGCGGCGGCGGTGTACAAGTGCATATTATAATAATTTATATTTATTATAATCAACGCCAGACGGCTTTTACAAAATCATCAGACAAGAAATACATAGATAACAGATAAAAACATATAACAACATGTCAACATATTATAAGATGCATAACTCATACTGCCTTTAATATTAGAGAGAAGAAAAAAAAATAATAAATAAATAAATAAATAAAACATGGTGTAAATGATGAGAAACAAGATTTTTTTTTCAATGTGAGCCTTAGTACTGAATATGGTTTAATAGTCTATTATATGATTATTTGCGTTATGCATGATCCTTAAAAATGAGACATTCCTGGAGAAGTTAGATGTTTATTGGCGGGTTTATAAAAATTACACTGAAGCCTAGTGTCACTAGGAATACGAAAACTGAGTTCTCCAAGAAGCCTCTCGGGGCACCGACTTGACTTTTGATCAGACGCCGAATAAAAGTGATACCGAAATAGTGTAATGTTATATCGTTACATACTCGTCGCCGTGCGGTGTGCCTACTAACTCGTCAACACTACGCCGACAACGACCGCTGCGGCAATCGGCATATTAAATGATTGTTTTGTTGTAACGGCGAATAATACGACCTATCTAGGCTACCTCGGCACACTGTACAGCCGCCGCCGCCGAACGGTAAATACGATAAAGGCTTTTGTGTAATATTATTATTATATTGTGTACGCGGAATGAAGTAATATATTGAAAAACACCTTTTTTTTTCCTATCTATCTGTGTTGCGGATGTTTTCCGAGAAGTAAGTTAACCGTTATATTTGAAAAAAAGTAAAATAAATCGAAAAGCTCCAGCGTTTTTTGATTAAAAGAAAAAAAAAATTACAACTCGTTGATTGTTTTTCTACACCGCAGTAACAGCGATTACTAGTATTGCGTTGTAATTTATTGTATCATACCTGTGGATTTGCGCTAATTTAGCCTGAACGTATTACAATAATCGTATAGGTTATTGGCAAACGCATTTTGACTGAAAACGCTGTTGGAAATATTTTTCAACACTTATTACTACTACGGGAACTGTCTATTCGACACGCTTTAAGTTTTTCACTCGTTTTTCGAAATTCTGGCATTATTAAATTGTTTATGTTAAGTGTTTTTTTTATTTTTTTTTTAACTCAAATCGTATTGTTTTATGTAGCCAAATTTGGTTTATCTAATATTAATGTACAATTTATTTCTTTAAACTCTCAAGCCTCAACCTCAAATCATTTTTTTTTTCTAGACGTTTTTAGTTTAAACTTTTAATCACTAGAGATTTGAAATGTTTTCGTGTGTTATAATTTAGTTTTGTTTTTTGAATAGGACAATGTAACAAAAACTCACAAACACATCACAAGTGGTAATATACTGCGCGTGAATAATGAAAAAAATAAATGATGTGTAATGTGTTCAATATACTAACATGTTGGCATATTTGTACAGTCTAATGAATAAATGTTAATGTATTTATTATTAAAGCTCTAAATAAGAGGAACAATATAAAAACATTTGTACAATATTAAATTGATGTTTAATACTGACATTACAAAATTAAACAAATTCTATTGAACATTTAAATTAATCGGTATAAACTCTAAGTCTTGAAGTATCGCACTATAAAACGTTAATACCACTATTATAAGTACCATACTAGGTACAACTTGTATTTTTTCAAGTGTTTTAACCACCTCGACCTAATAATAAAAAGGTAGTTTTTGTCGTTTTTGGTATGCAACGTAACACCTATACCGTTTTTCATAAATTGTTACGGTCAATATCGTCATTATAATACCTAGTTCGGTTAATTGAGTTATAAAACAAATAAATAAAGGGTTGATTTAACCGACTCGCCAACTAGTAATAATTTTAATTTTGAGCACCATGTCTATAAAAAGGTCGCCATGTCATGGTTTGAAACTCGACGTAGCTTTTAATTTATTAAATTGTTGAACAATTTTCTTTAATTTATTGATATTTTAATAATAACATAAAATATAATGTCTAATGAAAAATATTTTTACTATTACTTTTTTTTTAATCAAGTACCTAGACGAATTTTTACTTGACTACTCAGATGCTGTTTTTAAATCGAAGATTTGGTACGAATAAAAAGTCATACAAATGACTTATAAAAATTAAAAAGTGAAAAATTTGAATTTAGATGAAGTAAGTGCCGGCGGGTGTTGGTGAAATCTCACTTGGTATAATCTGTAAAATGAGAGTTTGACGTCATATTATAACACAAATTCATAGAAATGTCATATTAAAGATATTGCATGACAAAAACTATCGATTTTCTATATAGGGTGGTGTTGTTTGACACTTGACGTTGACGCACATAATTTTTTTAGCTTTTTGGTATCTCGTACAAGTATTTTTTTTATCTTTTATTTTTTTGTGAACTTTAACCGTAAAATTATAATAAACTATTTAGCCACACGCCCACACACCATAATGTAAATTACTATTTTCTAGTAGCTAACAATTGTTATGGTATTTTTTTCAATAGATAAATCTAATAATCAAAATATTACTTTTTATTACACGTTTATAATCTGGCAAACAACGACAAATGAACGTATGCGAGCATTGAATCGTATATGATATTGCCTGTAGAACAAAATTTTTAGCTGCCACTTGCACTTCCGAGTGGAGTATTCGATTAAAAAAAAAAAAAATCACTATATTCTTATATGCCCGACTTCATTAACCTAACTATACCTAGCGTTCGAAACGAAAAACACCCAAATAAATGTGTGCAATAGTTAGATCATAGCAATATAAAATAAAAACAACACCATGTGTAAAAATGACCATTGATCACTCGTCTTACGTAAGGAGAATTCCAGGTCTTTTCACACTCACATTTCTAATTTTTGATTTCATTAAGTTTTTGATCTTACTTTAAAATATAAGGTTATTTATTCAATATAGGCATTATAATCGTACATATTATAGTGTTCAAAATAAACTCATAGTTTGATTTTATTTGGTTACAACTTAAAAAACACTACTGAAAATTTGATTGACAAAAAAAAGACCGATAAACTGCGTTATATACCAATTTATCTATTTATTATGATTCATTGGATTAGGTTTTCAGCGCTTTAGTAGAGTTTTTGACTTATGGTTTGATACATCTATAAGTATCTAACTAGACCAGCGTTGTAGTGGTTTTGTTGAATCCTCAACGAGTGTAATTTGTCTTTGTAAATTAAAATATTTATAAATATTTAAATTGATACGTATAAATATGTTTGCACGTATATTATATAGATAGGCATATACAAATTAGGTACAAATAAAATTATCTCAAGAGTAACCTGACCCATGGCCTTGGTAAAATTTAAGTGATAAGCGTGTATTAAAGTTTAATAACTGTATTATTAGCTGTTGTAGTGTTCATGCGCGCGTGCTAATATGATGACCATGAGAAAACGTACCGTGTTAAAAATTCAAACAAATCTAAATATTTCAAATAAACCGGCGGAAGCAAAAAACGCGGGTTTCCTAGCAAATAATCATAGTATTGAGAAGTCAACATATTTCTCAAATAAAAAAAACAAATTGGATTACGTTTCAAAATTAATTTCAGAAAATGACCGGCGAAATTCAGCAGTTATACTGACAAAGTCAACAGGTACTGTAAACGTAAAATATAATATAATATATGATGATATTAAAGCAGAAATCGTTTGTATTAATATTAAGGTATAATGACAAAAAATGATAAATCGTGTGAAAACTAACTATCCAAATGAAACACATTTGTTTATAATGGTTATGTAAGTAATAACATCGTTTAATTTTGTTAAAAAGACTAAATCATTCCATTTTATTATAAATATATTATTATCATTTTTCAATTAAGTAAACAAAATAAAAGTAGTAGATATATCATAATTTATTATTATGATAACCAAAAAGAAAAAATTCGTCTAATTGTTGTTCTTATTATAAAACGCCGACACTGATTATATTATAATCTAATAATAATAATAATAAAAAAATATGTATTTTTATAGCTATCCAAAACATTTTTTAATACTTAAACTAGTTTTAAACTTTTTATTTCAAAACAATGGTAATAAAACATCTGATAAATATATTACATATTTAATTAAATATGTAGTCAAACCTATAGTAACTTTTGTACCTAATATATGTTAATTATCATTTATCAATAATTTATAACAAGTAAGATAACGTTTTCTAAAGTAAATAAACAATGTAATGATAAATTGGATTTTTTATATGATTTATTGGAACATTATTGATATAAATATATAAATATTAAGTTTCCCAAATCAATTCAATTAATTGGATTTCATGTGGTTATTAGTAGTAACCATTTCTAAAAAAAAAGACCAAATATTACTTAACGATAAAAAAATGAATCACATAATGTAATATAAAACCAAATATATTACGTTATAGGATTGTACCTATGTTCAAATAACAATAAAGTACAAATCAAAGACCAATTCAAACGCTTTTAAGTCTTATTAATCATATTTTAACGTTGGTTTCGTATTATATTACAATATACATTTTTTAAAAAATTAAAAATATCAAATTAATAGAAGCACTTTTTTTAAATAATATATATAATTTTGATTGTTGTGTTTGCGTAAGTGAGAAGTTGGTAAAGTAAACATGTACAGATAGATATTGTCTCAAATAGTCAAGCAATTAAATCAAATTCGTATTTTAAGAAAAGTATTTTATTACACATACTGCAGTGGACGTAAATTATTAAATAAACAAATTATTCCGAAATCAGTTATGATAATTTTAAGAAGTTCTGTCTTTAGTTTTTTTCAAGACCTAATCAACGTCTTAACTTTTTTGATGCCCATCTACTGTAAAGGAGAAAGTTTTTTTACACAGCTGACAACAATATCAATTTCAATTTTGTACACTTTTCAAAATGAAAATTGAAAATTATCTTTTATTACTGAGTCCAACATTTGAAAAATAGTAATAGTTAGTAAAAGCAATATATTTTCGTTAACAGTGAATATTTCATTTTATTTTATTTGTTAATTTTTATTTTTAAGAACAAATTAAAATAAGAAAAATATATAGTATGTCAGCGGGTTAAACACTTGCAGTAAGAGTTGGTTGTATCAATACAATGTATTTCAAAGTTAATGGTTAGTTTTTTTTTTTTTTTTAATGGCAAATAATTGCTATATTTAAAACAATTTAAATAAGTTTTAACATTATTTATGACGTATTATAACAATATTGTCCTTATCAGCATCTCGTTTGTGTATATTGGTAAAATCAATATCAAATTATAATTGTAATAAATATGGAAACCAATATTTTTAATTCCTAAATCCAAAGTATATTATTTTTTCTGATAAATAAATAATGTGTTAAATGTTGATTGGGTATGTGTAAATATTTCATATCAAACGCGTGTTATATTGTATTAATAAATATTAAAGTTCAGTTAGAGACGTATATCAATACCGTATGTGCGTTTAACATTTAAACATATTTACTACAATTACTTCACGTATCGTATATATTATCTGAAGGTAAAAAAAAAAACCAATATCATCAATATTTTAAAGGTGTTCATCGAAATAAATAAATTTAATATGTTTTCATATTTTAAGTCTGTTATAATAAAAATTATACATTGAATTAATGCTAGTTTTTTTTTTTATAATTGTTATTATTGTTATTGATTAAGTTAATACTTTTTACTTATTTAATTAATAAACTTGTATTTTTTTTTAATATTTTAGCGAAACTAGTAACTTAGTGTTTGCAAGTACTTGAAATTATGTTTATTAAAATAATAACTGATAATTATTATAATATTTTGATAAATTAAAAAAAATTATTTTTTACAAATATGCGGACAATACGGTATGTATAACGATTATGAAATTATATCGTTTTTCAATGTTTTTGTAGATATACGATTTTAAAAATATTAACTTTTGTAAATATAATACCATTTTTGTATCGTTATACATGATAAATTCACTTCATATTATATTATTGTATATTAATAAAGATAAATTGGCAGCAGTCGTGTAGGCAACTATATAATAAATAATAATATTCTACGTCGTCACGTGTGTTCCATTTACGGTGAGCTCTATTATACTTATTTAAATAACAGAAATAATGTCAAACACACGTTTATAGAACGTTGAAGTTTTGACTTTTAAAAATCGTGAACAGTTTGACTTAGCGGTTTGGTAAACCATATTAATATCTTCTATTGTGCTCAACATTGTTATTGTTCAACGTGTATAAGCTTTTATTTATATATGAAATGAGAATCATATCTACAAAAATTAAAAAAAAAATACATTTGGTAGTTACCCTCCTCACTTAAAACAATATATTTTAATTAGCATTTAATATTTTTTTTTTTTTTTTTGTTGAATAACATGATTTAATACAATATAATGTTAAAAAAAATTATCCAACGCACACTTTCATAAGATATTTTTCATCCAAAGAGAGGAGTGGTACAAGTTCGATTGATTCAAAGTTATAATTAAAGTAGTTTTTATTGTGTTCAAGAATTTAGAATTTTGAAACTCGCCTACACAAAACAAATTTCAATCGACACAGGAAATATGCTTTTACATATTTCAGATCAACATAATTTCACAACAATATAAGAAACCACCGAAAAATAATTAAGGTAGTTTATGAGTTATGCAATCAAATTTTATGAAGTTTTAGAAAGTATAATCGTGTAATTATGGTTGAATTAACATAATCTTATTAAATTAAAAATCATCAATTTTAATTACAGTAAAAAAAAAAAAATAATAATAATTATGTCAAGCACATTATTATTGTTTTTCCTATTTTTCATCATTTACGTCTAACTTTCTTTATTTTCATAAAGCAATTTTTCAAATTAATATTACAATAATGCCCTTGAACGTTGCAAATTAATTTTATATTTTGATTTTAACAATCAATCAATTGCAATTTTGCATGTCAATGGGCTTCTGTGCATTTTTTTTTGTTGCATAAATATTTCGAAATTGTATATAAATTTCAATAGGTCTAAAAGTTTTAATCAACTTATTTTTTTGATTTAAAAAAATTTATTTTTTAAACTACATGTTAACGATTTTATTTATGATTACTAAAAATGTCATAAGATACTTCGTTGTTTGTGAAAATGTTCTTAAAAACTACTGAGAACTCCTAATTTTGTCCGTTCAAAATACTATATCTGTGTCCAGTTTACAATTGATTAAGGGTCATAACGAAACTTTTGTAGTGAGTATTTTATTGCTCCAAAAGTATTCCAAGTAAAAACACATGGTATTAAACTTATGTATAGTTTCTTCGGTACCACTAGGAATTTACTTGAAACTTATTTTCCATTCTTATCATTGTACAGTATAATATATAATATCAATAGAATGGGATGATAAGTATTTGTATAGAGAGAGTATGCTCAGAATTTAAAAAATGTAGTCAATAAGCACAACAGATAATATTGATAACTACATATGCTAATAACGCCACAAACTTTAATTAATTTTGCATCCCAAAGTAGAAATATTATACATGATACACACTATATAATTGAATATTACAATCATAAACACTCGACACTTTTTGATTCCGTCCAAATTATTATTTAATATTAAAATGACACTCAGTTTGACATTCATAAACAACATAAGTGAACTCGAATAGTAGATATACATTTATTAATAGTCATCTCCATACAGTAAAGTTTATTTTCAAAATAAATTAATAATTATTTTAAGCACATGAAAAACCTGTCTTTTATATTTTTTATACAAATATTTCTTGCACAAGTTCTCAGACACCAGTTACGGAAAACATATCCATAAGGAATAGAAATCCTTTCCAGGATAACGAATATCGTAATAAGCTCTCTATGACCTCGTTACAATTTAAAAGAATATGTAGATTTTTCAAAGAATTCAGTTTTTTACTATTGAAATTTAAAATACTTGATAATTGTTTGTATTTTTTAAAACAAAGCAAATCTGATTAGTTGTAATTTTTAATGTAAAATAAATATGATACATTTTAAAGATATTCGTTTTTCTTTTCTTACTTTTTATAATATATTATTCTTAAAAAGATATTATGATATAATTACATATACTTTTGTGACCCCTTCCGTATTTTGTTATAACCGTTACAGTATGACACATTCAATTTTTACATCTTATGTAACCATTTGTTTTAAATGTATTTTTATAAAGAATATTTTTCTGAAAATATCCTTAATATTGATTTATTATACTTACCATCGATAATTTGAAAAAGTTTCTAATTTATTATTGGATTTAACTTACTAATTTAGTCAAAACTTGTGTTTTTTTTTTTAATTTAAAAATATTATGATTATTATTTTGATTGGTTTTTACTTAACGAATAATCGACTTACAGTTAAAAAAATTGTAAGTGTTCATCGTTAGTCTTGACACAGAAACAAATATAGAATATTATTTGAGATAAAAATGCAAAATATATCAATTACTCAAAACCTATATACTAAAACTTTGCGATTGTATATCGCGGAAAATATGACATTTCAGCATTTTAATGAATAAATTGTATTTACAATATCATATAAAATATTAACAAACTTTTCGTAAACTTTATTCAAATTATAAGTTTATTTATAATTTTTATAAGTAAAATGTAAATATTTTAATTAAATTTATAACATACTTTATAGTTCAACAAGAGTTTATTTTACCAATGAATTTAACAGATATAGTATTATTAGATTCTCCGTGAAGCAGTGAATGTATTGGATTTACAATGATGTAAATTATTTTTTATTCTGTTTTATTTAAATGTTTTGCATTATTTTTTTTTATGGGTACCTGATTTTTCAATTTTTCCAGGAATGAATTAAATTAAATTTTTAAACTAAAAACAACAGTTATAATTATCACGTTGTTAAAATATTGACTCTATAAATATGCAATTTATCACGATTTTGTGTATTAATATTTTCTATACACAATGAAATTTTAAAAATATTAAGAATAAGTATAATTTATTCATTTTATACACAACATTATTCTACAGAAAATCCATTTAAAAGTTAATAAAAATAATAATATGATTATCATTATATTAAAAGTGATATTGTATATCCATAAATTAATTTAACATACAAAATTACTTTTAAAAACATAAATTACTTAATTTACTTTGGCTCAAAATCGTTTTTGTATGCAACAATTTGTCATTTAATTCTAACTTAACACAACCAATTTTAGTGACTACCTACTCAATTAAGAACTGAAACCTTTTAATCACACGAAACCAACTAACATTGGAGCGACTTCTCTGTTTTCTTTTTTTTTTTTTTAATGATTTTACAGTTTAATAATATTTCATAATGCTTTCATAGGGTTTTTTTTTATTTTAATCGACGCGTGGCATGGTAATATAATGTTGCCTTTAACTTATATAACCCCATAACAAGATGGTACTTGTCTTCTACACGACACGGCTTGAGTGACTATTAGAAAACCACACGATACGTGCATAACGCGTTCATATTCATTTTAATGAACATCTACCTCGGAAACAATTTTATATCTATAATAACAAAATATGTTGGAAATAACACAGTACTAATGGATGATTTCAAAGCACATCTGAACGAGTAGCCTCTTGAAAGTGTTAAACGAGCAACAATCAATCTGTCAAGTTCAGTGTGCGTATCCCGTTCATATATATATATTTTTTTTTAATAATTAATGATAATTGATCCCATTAAAATTAAAACGAAAATAATAAAGACTGTATTATGTACAGACAAGCTATTACATATAATATTTCTAGATACATTACGGTATGCACATTAATACATAATATACATGATTTATTGGTACAATTATTCAAGTTCTTATAATTTTTATGTGTGTCGATTCTAAAAATAAAAAATGATGATATACATAAATCGTTTATTTTTTTATATTTTGAAAATAACGTTTTTAGCAGATATTATATATTAATAATTTTAATAAAATTGTCACATGATCTAACAATAATGTATTTATTTATTTTAAAACGATATAACACTGATAAAAATGAGACAAACAACTTAGGTACGAAATTGTCATAAATATACGAATTGTATATGCACATCGTTCGACCGGGAGCGTTAGACCGGCTTGCCGATACGTAACGAGTTCCCTGAAATTGGGTGTTGTTAGGAACGCGGATACCGAGTCTCTCCAAAAAGCGAGGCGCATCTGTTTGTCTTGAAATAAAACAGTAACTAAGGGTCTGACGTCTAGATGATATATAGTGATTCGAGACTGAGGACCTCATTTAGACTGATTATCGTGGGTTAGATGAACTAAGTTTTAACGGTATACAGTATAATTATTCAGAAACCCGTTTTGTACTTTATTAGCTCTTAGTACAACCTAAATCAATAATTTAGTTAACGCGGTCAAGATTCAGACCATCGAGCGAGTAGACAAACGTTATAATATCTCGAGTTCGATAGAATGGCACTACTTTAAATGTCCTAATGTTCAGGGAAAGCCCAACACTGTAACGCTGAGTTGAAAATGTATTCCGAATAAATTTAAGTATTTTACAGTCTTCTGAGAATGAAATATCTTAGCATCAGCAGTAAAAAGCAGGACCCGCGCCGGAGAAGAAATTTCAGAATAATAATTAATTATAACCTTACAATAAAACCTTAATCATAATCTTAGCTTATCTTCATAAAGACTTTTTAGTGAAAACTGACGGGGATGAAACCGCGCGTATTTGTATAAAGATGTCTATGATCATCTTCAAATCCACAAAATCGCGTTCATAAAAAAACCTTTCCACTTACATCATACCTAGCAACCGTTCGTAGGTGTCGTTTAAAAAGGAATTTGTTCCGGAACTTGCTATAAAATTAAATAAAAATCAGATATCTACAAAATAACTCCCAGTCTGGTGTCATCTATGAGTGGCTTCTTACTTCAAATTTGCATGTAAATTTTTTCTTTCTACTATTACGTATAAACAATTTGCAATTATTGCAACTTAGGAGTTTATGCTAGTAATTGCAAATTAAGTATAGCTTAGTATATGAAAAAAAAAAACTTAATCTCCAATATGCACATATAAGTATTCTTTTAGCTATATATTATGTATTATTCCTGTTAAATTATCGAATCGTCATCATCAATTCCTAAATTGAGATCAGGAAAATAATAATATTATCCTTTTGACGTTTTGATTCCATATAAACAGTTTTTACACGGAAAAAATACGAGAAGAATGTAACGGATCGTAATTTTACAAGTCGTTATATTTTCGTGACAAATGATTTTAGTTACCTATTTATCTGAGTTTAGTTCTAATCTTAAACGCGCAGTTTATAAGCGCGTATGTACATGTTTTTTTATATCCTTTGATTCGTTTCCTCGATTTATCTGCGTTCTATATAAAATCGGTATTTTTTCATTGGGACATAAATAGTTTTATCACAACTACAGCGCCTAAGCCGAATATAAGACAAATGTTAAAAGTATCCATTAACCTGGATTTATTTAATTTTTTTTTTTTAAACGGCAATCCTGTGGTGGTACTCTACAGATTTGTATCGCATAGTATGAATTGATTAACAACCGCGCTGCCGCGTTTAACCCGCCGGCGGGTCAAGACGATAATAATAATATTACAGACATTTTCCGTTATCTATAATATACAAATATTATCAAGTCGAGCTTAAATTTAGGTATAATATGTACGGTTACAGATGTCTACAATGCGACCATAATTAATCACTGTTTATACAAGTGATTAGCACCCACGTCATTGTCAGCGCTTGTTTGATATCATCAAGCAATACAACTAATTAATTGTCACATAGAAAACGATACGACGGTTTCCGTCAGAATTTGTTATTTAAATTCGTGTTTTCATTTGATAGATATAATAATATCATAATTAGATTTCACGCGTCAATAATATTTTCCAAATCAGTTCATTATAACAACCGCAATTTGAACGAAATAATATCGTTTTGCAAAAAATGTACGCTATAGCGATTTATATTCACAAATAAAATAACAATAATATGCCCTTAATATTTCAATTTTGTTCAAATTACGTATTTTAAAGCTTAAATAGTATAATATTTGTACACCAACTCATGTTGTAAATATCTATAATAATATCATTTTATTATATTTTTTATCGTGATAATTAAAAGTTCCATTATTGGACTGCTCATTTCGTGTCATAAAAATTGTATATTATGTAATCAGCAATAATTTATTTTAAATATTTCTAGAAGTAAAGATTGTTATTATGCTGATAATGCAATTTCCATAATTTAAGACCTTTCGTCAAAATCCAATTATTATTACAAAAAAACATGATATGACTTTTAAATAAAATTAAATGATGGGTAACAATGGAATATTTTATTTGAATAATAACATATTAAATATAATTTCAGCGACAGAATGTAATTTATTTACATTAAAATTTAAGAGTTACATTGTATGCACCCCGAAAGACGACTGAGACGAGTGATTTCAAATAATCATAGTACAGTGAAACATTCCTTAACGGACACCTCTAAATAGTGGACATTTTTATAGCATTTAAAATTTTGATTTCAATCATTTTTATCGTATATTTGTGGAATTAGAAAATGCATTAACAAACAACAAAATGATTTCGTGTCAAAATAAAAAACAATCTAAACTCTAAAGTAACTGATTTTTTTTTAATACATGTTAGTTTTTATTATTAAATTATCAATTTTTTTATCTTTTTACCTTCGCATTTTTAAAAAAATATAAAAATAAAAATTTACTATATACCTATGTATAATATAATATATATTGTTATATTATGTATAAATAACTAAATAAATACATTTTCTTAATTATAACTTTAACTTTTTATTTTTCTTATATTATATTTCTCCTTCTCAATACCGGACACCTCCAAATATCGGGCAAAATTTCAGCGATCGAGGGTGTCCGGTATTTAGAGGTTCCGCTGTATAATATGATAACGTTATCACGATACTCATCTCGTCTCCGTATCGTATAATATTCTATGTACGATAACATTAACAATGTTATTAACAATACGGCACCGCGCGATCGTTACATCCAGAAACTATTACACGGTAGTTTCGCGAAGTTGTCCCGATAATGAATACAACCGAATCGCCTATTATTCCAAATAATCGTAGCGAATTATTACGTTACAAGCCGGCGACCTCGCCAGTTCGCCGGAGACGTTGATCTGGAAAACCAACATTGCATGCATAATATACGACACGCGGCGGTCGAGCTGATGAGTCTCGACAAAAATGTAAATCGACATCTCCGCGGCGGGTTTGGCGTGTTTTGAACAAATAAATGTTTGCTATAAGTCTATTGCTTTTGAAATTACTTACAAATTCATTTGACATCGATTTACATTATTCAGTTGTAAACGGGCATGTTTATCACGGCCCCGACCGTGGTTATATACATCATAAACCTTCTAAAATTCATAAACTCTCTTATTTATCGTACTACGAGCGTTATTTGAATACGAAACGTCCAACAGTGGCGTCATTTCAGTTTTTGTTTGACCAGGGCAACTACTAACTGATTTGCCGACTCAAAATTGTTTCCACGCAGTTCACATAGAATTGAGCCATAGTTAGTGAGAGGGGGTAAATTTTCAGGTATGTGAACGTCACACACATGATTTTGAAGTATTGAATACAAACAATTTTGTCAAATATTTATTAAAATTAAAAATTCAAATATATAGAATAACTGAGTAATGTATAAATAAATAATAAATAGGTAATAGGTAACTTTTAATACTGCAGATTTACAAGTAGTTAGCAGCAATTACAGTCACGTAATGTAAATACAAACATCTCGATTAATAATATAATATACTTTTTTTAAAAATACAACAAAAAAATTAACCTATTTAATTATAATTTATAACGATGGCCTTTAGTAGTTAAAAATAAGACTTTTTATAATTTTTAAACGCGCCGACTTAAGGTTGATGTAAATGTTAGATTAGAGAAAATGCCCAAGTTACCCCTCCCCCCCAAATGACGCCACTGACGTCCAAAGCCAAATCGCTTTCGGGGGGGGGGGCGGCATTAATAATATAATCATAATTATTATAACATCGATAATCGGCGGAGCGTTCGTCGCGCGGTCGATATATTAATAATTTAATATTATTATCATTGTCGTTTAACGTTCCAAGTCGGTCGAAACGCATTATAATAATAACGATATGATTAAGTTTTTTTGTTATCAGCGCGTTACGTTTTATAATAATATTATTATGCTTACGCGCGTTATACGCTCGCACAAAATACCACCATGTTTTCGACTCGCAACACCTCCGGGTTAAAAAGCGATTTTTATCATTTCGGTACCAGGCCGTGTATCGATCACTATATTATTATATGCAATGCGATAATGTAATATAAAGTCGGACCGCTCGCGTGGCGGCAGGTGGTGTGTGTGCGAGTGCGGTAGTGGTGCGGGACGGGAAATGATTTTATTTCTTTTGACGATTATATTCCGACTTCCGTATCATGTGCAAAATCCTGCAGTACTTTACGTTGTAGGCACACACACGCGCACACACGCGTACAGCATACACACATATGTTAACGCGTGACGTATACATAATGCGAGTATATACATATATATATATATATATAAATTCGTTTTTACACATTATTTATAATACACACACACAGACGCACACATGCGTTTGTGTATAGGAATTTATGTATTTACTTTGTGTATATATGACTTTTAGATACAACGTTTTGTTTTTTCACCCTTTGGGCTGTGCAATAAATTGTGCGTTCTCGCGTGAGCTTAAATTCCAAAACAAAAAAATAACAAAAAATATATATAAAAAAATAAAAACAAACCACTAACTCATATTTTTATAATAAGCTGATACAAATATCGAAGAAAACGCAAAAACACACACACACCATTCGCATTCGCTATTCACCTGCAATACGAATTCGAATGTGACACGTTTGGCAACGATAAACGGCGATATTGTGTGCATGCGTGAAAACGTTACGATTTTTCGGTGACATAAAACTCGAATGCTATATTATATGTACGGTACAAACGATTACATAAAGGTATAAGGGAGGAGGAGTTCACAATAATGAAAACGAAAACTTTGTACAATAATATCTAAAAAAATATATATAATCATCCATATAGGTCGTAGACTCGTAACAATAAATTGATTCTATTCACCCGACTTATGTTGTATCGTATGCGTGGAAAAATATTTCCTTCCGTTTAATAAAATATATACTTTCACGAGAGTCACGCGAAGCAATGGAATAATAAAAATAAATCAAATCATGACGTATTGTTATTATTTTATTGGACAGATGTCAATAAAATTGATTTACATTTTACAAAATCGACGGTGTAGGCATCATATAAGGGACGCTCTGATGTTTAGTCGAGGAATCACTATACATATGGCAAACAATGATTGAATAAAAAATAATCAATTACAGATAGAGCGAGTACGCGATTTACTCAGAATAGATGTATTTTAGATATATAAACTAGCTGGTTTTAGTTTGCACGCGAGTGCTAAGATTTTATTATTTATTTTTAACTTATCTACTTATTTTTATGACTATATCATTATGTTTATTTGATTTTTACTAGCAGTTCTCTCTCGAAAAATTAGTGTTAGTGAAAATTATGGTACAAAATGTTAAACGCATAACGTTATTGTGTGTAGAGGGCGATTCACCGAGACCATATTATCAGGCACTTACATAGAATTGGTATGTCCTGTGGCGATACAAACATTTTTAATTTTTTTGTTTTTAATAAAAACCCTTGCTTTTAATTTTAAATTATAAAACAAATGATTTTTTTTTTTTAAATGTCTGTTCGTATATATATATATATTATGTTTTAGTTAAATATTTTTGATTATGAGGCCGAAGACCCCCTTCCGTCGAAAATAAAATAATTAAAATACCCACATAAAAGCATTTCATAAATAAATAAAAACATCTATATACTTAAGTAGGTAGCTAATTCAATGTTGTATTATTTAGCAGTCTTATAATAAATAATTTATTAAAATATTTTATTATGTGATAAAATACATTGTTTTTTACGTTGTCTTAAAGTGATAATCTGATATTCTCCATAATAATACAAGCACTACTGTTCATGGGGACGGGATGGTAGTATCTCGGACATAAGTAAGTAGACTTACGTTACTATAATGTCTACAAAAACAACTTCGGTCAAGCTTAATTATTTGTAATAAATAGTTATAACTGTAAAATAGTATAAAATTCACATTTTGGTTTATTTTTCCGTACAATATTAAGTTATATTAAGAGGACGTTATACCCGCATGTGTTGTCTCTCTCTTATTAATGTAGTTCATAGCAAATTTGCGTTAAGCAGAACACAATTTATGATGTTAGTTTTAATATAAGAGTCAATTTACCTATTATCAAACTTAAAGGTAATAATATTATCTAGGGCATCTCATAGGTTTTTATTGATAGGTATTTTAATTTTTTAGCGAATTACGAGCATTTTAAAGTTTTAATATTTTACATAACTATAACTCACTTTTAAATTGAGATGTCAACAAAAGCCTATGGAATGCCCTAGATAATATTATTGTCTTTAAGTTTGATAAGAGGTAAATTTACTCTAATATTAAAGCTAACATCACAAAATGTGTTCTGCTGAACGCAAATGTATTATGATCTACATTAGTAAGTCAGAGACAACACACGCGGGTATAACGTCCTCTTAATTATTATAATCTATAATAATATACTATCGTTATTTTTTCAACGGGACGAGAAAACACATTTTTAAAGTACACGATTTGAAATCGGTCTATGCTCAAATTCACTTATAAATTCGAAATGCATTTTGAGCCTGTTTCATCGCGAGTCCTTCGTATAACAATGCGATATTACGACCGCGTGCACGCGAACACGACTCAATATCATATATATATATATAGTATATCAATCGGACTTCTATATTTTTATATATTGTTCAGCAAGAGCGGTTTGTTCGGAAAGTTTTGGAAAAAGGTAATATTAAATATTATCGAGAACGGGTTAGCTTAATCTATTTTTGGCACGTCTCCGTAAGCATCCGATCGAGTCACCCGTGACCCGTCGGCGGTCGTGTCACTGCAGCGGCAAACCGAAGGGACTACCTATATATTATATTCTTACACGTGTGTTTATAATGATGCATATTATGCGCGCGTACGACGTATGCAGGTGAGCGCCTGTCCCGTATAAACGGATACGTTTAAACGAGCGCCTACAAATTATTGCTGGACGGGTTTTGCGCAGCGCCTTCTATTTATATTTGCATAATCATTTTATTATGACGTTATATATCAGGGGTGGCCAGCGAGCAAAAGAGATTCGCGAAAGTGGCGTCATTTTTTTTTTTTTTTTTGAGGGGGGGGAGGCAATTTGGGAATTTGCCTAACATTTACGTTAACCTTAAGTCGGCACATTTAAAAATTATAATAAATCTTATTTTTAACCACTACAGGTCATTGTTATAAATAATAATATTGAATATTGATATTTTACAAGTAAAGATTTATTGTTAATTCTTTTATTGTATTTTTTAATGAAGTAATTATAAGGTACCTATTACCTATTTATTATTTATTTATACATTACTCAGTTATTCTATATATTTGAATTTCTAATTTTAATAAATATTTGACAAAATTGTTCGTATTCAATACTTCAAAATCCTGTGTGTGACGTTCATATACCTGAAAATTTACCCCCCCCCCCTCCCTCAACAACTATAGCACTATTCTATGTGAACTGTGTGGAATAAAATTTGAGTCGACAAATAAGTTAGTAATTTACCTAGCCAAACAAAAAATACATAAAAGACATAAAATATATAAATATACATAAATTCATATAAAAAAAATTTTTTTGTAAAAATGTTACGATAAGATGCGAGCCGCGGTTTGGCCACCCCTGTTAATATGTACAATAATCTCTCGGCGTTTTGATTGCAGGTGTCTCGAGTGCATCTGCGGCGTTACGTTATTATAGTAGTATTGCTGTCGCTTAATAGTCGCGTAATAAAATGCAAAAGAGGAAAAAACAAATCGATTCGGTAGAAAAAAAAAAAAGAAAAATCACAATAAAATTCTATAGCCCGACATTGTGCGTCGCGGCGATCGCTATGGGCATTTACTTTTTTTCCACCACCACTACGCGTGTTACGTTTGTAATCTGCATGGAAAAACGCAAAACGTCGTTTGCCCGGGTATCTCGATTTTAAGAACGCTCAAAAATCTGCATACTTTTTTTTCATTCAAAATTACCATAAATTATTATGATCACACGAATTTACGCGGTGCAATCGCGGAAATGCCCCGTTTACCGAATGGCCGTGTTTATTATGATAATATATCCGATATCCAATGCAAACACATTATTTTATCATAAAATGCTACGTTATGTTGTTAACTGATTGCGTTTAATAATTACAATATTATGCGGAACTACTGCTTAGGCGAAATCCCAATAGTTTTTATTTTATTTTTTTTTTCACCATTATTCTCTGATGGAATGCCGAAACTACCAATACATACGATGTTGTTATTTTTCTAGACTCTAGCTAAAGTGAAAAATTTAATTAACGATTTATCTTACGACACATTTTTTCATACGACTGTTCATTATTATTATTTTTTCAAGTAGAAAATATAGTTCTCAAAAAGTTTCATGTTGACTTACCTGTAGATTGAATTTTATCTAATATTGCTTTTCTCGGGAGATATTTTTCGATTTTTAGAAGAGTTTTTTCTTGTTGGCGCGAAGGCATGTATCGACAAATGTGAAAGAAATTCATCGTAAACGTATTTGTTTGAAAAATATCGGTTTGTTTTATTTGAATTTAGACACAATATGCTTACGTATTATCTTGACATTTTCGCAGATAGTTTGATTAAAATATACATTATTATTATTCAAAGGTTACGTATTACATTTTGAATTATTATGACACTTTTTGATGGCATTTTTCTGAATGTGTGGTTCGTATACAATTTACTTATATATACCATTAAAATCACAATATAAAACAATATTTTTCTTCTTTCAATATACATTGTTTCTTTGAAGATCCTTAACTACCGATAGATACTAAAAACTTACATACCTGATATTTCTAATTTAAACCATTCTTGAAATGTATAATATACGCTTTTACAATTAAAAAATATATTATTTTGCGTTATGACCTCCTAATGCGCACATTGTTTTTATTAAAATACATTATCTATTAATTTATTTCTAGAACAAATTAATAGTTAACGATTGATATTTAAAAGTTCATTAAAATAAATAATCTACACTGTAATATAAAATCAATTTAATTTGTAACGTCATCACGAGTTGTTATTATATTCTGCATAACAATATTGTTTTTCTTTTGTAGTCTATAGCATACACGTGACATAACCTTAGAAAAAAAAAGGGTATTGTAAAATATCATATTTTTTTTCACATCCTTTAATTTATATCATATATATTTACAAAATATCATTTTTTTTTCTAGTACAACATAAAAATTCTTCATTCCAGTGAGGTTGATGAGAAATGTCAAGTGTTAAATTTCAGCAACATCCTACTGATATGTAATTTGTATTATGTAAATTCATATTTTTTTATAATTTCCATATAATTGAAATGTTGAAAAACTAGAGTAGACAGCATACTCGTAAATTGTTTTAAAAAAAAGGTATACTACACTAACATCATTTTTCTTTTAAGTAATTATAAATAAAAAAAAATAGTAATAACTATCACATAGCGCAGTAATTTCATTACTTATCGTATCTTTATTATTTGATTACAATCATTAATAATTTCTCGGTAAGTGAAAATGTTATTTCAATAATCAATGAAAATTATCATATATTTAGATATGGTTTAAATAATAATAATAATAATAAAACAAAATAATAAAATTCTTTGAGTTTCCAAAAAAAAAAAAGATTCATAATATTAAAACCATAATTTATAGTTCATAGTTTGTAAATGGTAATACTATCATTTAAAAAAAATGTATCAATAGTTCCTTACCGGCAATAATAATCGAATCAGGGATCACTAATCAGAAACAAAGGAAAGTACGTATATTCACGTTAATTTTTTTATTGATCTAAAAACTATATCATTCATGTTTTCTCATCGTGATTTGCTTTACTTTTCCAAAACTCAAGATTTACAAACATTCATCTAGTGTCCTAGTTTAAACTTCACCTAGACAGATTAAGCTATATTCATTAAGATATAATATTCAACTAAAAAATATATAAATTTTCAATTAGAATGTTCATTATTTACCTTTTAACAAATAATGAACTCGAAATATTTTCAAAATACTTCATTTATTTTTTTATAAATATTTTACAGTAAATTCTTTTTGAAATTCATTCTTTCTAAGAAATTAGATATCATTTAAAACTCAAATGCTTACGAGTTTATTATTATACCTAAATATCAATAATTTATAAAGAAAATCAATTTTTTAATTAATATTTTACTTCGGCCTAGTATCAAACTTTAAATTAAATTCTATTATTTTCCATAGTAAATAAATATAATTTTATGTTTTTAATTTTTATTTATGAATAATCATACTCTTTGCTTTTATTCTTGTGAAACGTCGACTACTTGTATGTCCTTTATTATGTGGTATTATTATACTTCTCAATGACTTTAAGTAAAAAAAAACCCTAAGCACTAGATGATCCTAAATATGAATTTTGGTTAAAAATATTGTTAAAAATAATACCACTTGAAGTTAATATATTATCAAATAATATGCTAATTTGTATTATATTCCACGAGTGTTTCCAAAGATACAAACGGTAATAGTTAACTTTTGTATAAACATGAAAATTATTCTTTCAGTCGTATACATCGAAGAAAAATTATACAAAAACATTCTTTTAAGTTGTAAAGAAATAATATTTGAAAATTATTAGCATTTGAGTTAATTTTATATACATTATAGGTTTTGAGAGGATTGCAATTTGATTTTAAAATATGTTCTTTCAAAGAATATAATATATTTCTGTTTTTTAAAGTTTCGTTTAATATTTCTTAATATTTCATCTTAATTGTTGTACATACTTTTAGTTTTTATTTGTTATGTTTCTATTTCTAATTTAATCAAAACAAAATTAAAGTTCTTTAAATCAAACTGTGAAAAATATTTTATTTTTCAATAATTACACATGATAAATCACAAATAACATGCATGGCCATAATAGTATTATTCTAACTCTAAACGATTATGATGTATTATTCATATCACATTAAACATAATGTCATTATAATATTATGTCGTTTGAAATTATATTATTTTCAATGGAACTAATCATCACTTCTTTACCTGAGTTTTGTATATATTATTTTTATTTGTGTTTATAAATGTTTAAAGCAGATTTAAAATAAATATTTATAAAGTTATATAATCGTAACTTGATTTTTTGCTACTGTAAATAATAAAAATAATACTACTTCATGAATATTCTAACCTTAATTACAATCGAATGAGATTAAACTTTCATAATTGGCTACAATGATGGTACCTACCTAGTTAGTGTGTCTATTTAATTTCTCATGAATTTGAAATATGATTTCGCGTTAGAAACCTAATTACTTGAATATTTATTAGTAATCGTAACTACACAAACGCATTGCATTATATTAAATGCATATTACTTAAAATATAATATGGTGATAAATATTTCAAAACTATAAGGTTTTATTTCATGCGGAAATTATGAATATTCTCATAAAACCAAAAACTCTGAGTTGATGCAAAACGCCTTGATTTACTATCGTTATAATTTTTGATTTTATCTATAATATTTTATATTGTGTTTATATGTTTGGAAATTTAATTATATGTTTAAACATATTGTGTCAATATAAATCGTTTTTAACTAAATGTATTTGAATGAGGGTATCCATTTTAAAATAACAAAGCAATAATATTGTATGTTACAATAATATGTATAGTTTTTTTTACGAGTTAAGTATTAACAAAATACATAATACTATATACCTACTTCAAAAGTTCAATAAATTGCACATGAAAAAACATTTGTGTTTCAAAATATTATTAAAATTATTAAAAAAAAAAAATTATTAATATTTATCAAAAACGACATATAAAATATTTTTTTATATACCGAACACTTGTATGTAGTCCCTTCTTAAAAGTTTGACATTTATACGATTTTTTTTCTGGTACACGTTAATGGTAATAGCAAAATAATCGATCTGCATACTATCCATTGTTAAAAAAATAAATAAATAAATTATCATAAATAAACTTCAAAACTGCTATGGTAAAATGCGTTTATAAAACTATTGTTATAATCATAAAAAAAAAAAGAGAAAGATAATAACAGTAATAATAATAATAATGAATTATCAATGGATGGGTATAATAAAATCATAATCATTAAACTCTTAAGAACTTACTATGCCACTACTTACTAAAATGTATAATAATTATACTATAAATGTATTATTGAACTATTATAAATATTATTTATTGATTGGTCAGTAGGTTTATACCTACTCTACGTTTATGCACGCATACGACGTGTTATATTATAGTTTTTTTTTCATAAATATTTTGAAGACACGCAAATATTTTTACCATCTCGAAAAAAAAATAATCGATCGATCGTCATTGTCAATTTATTGGTTAGGCTTGATGACGAGGTATGCGAAATATTATGGTAAACAAAATTGGTAATTAAATTCGACCACGATAATTCATACAAAAACAACATTAGCATAACACAAAAGTTAAACGTTATGTAAACAAAATAAGCTCACCGTTCAGTTTATATTATTATGCTGCTGAAAAGTCGAGGGAAAAATATTTCACGCAGAACATCGGAGAGATTTTGAAAAGCGTGCCTTGATTAATGAATGCGAATTAAAAAAATTGTACTCCCAAACGTCAGAATACCGCCGTATTGGTCGTTAAATTTTATCAGAAATCTAAAGTACCGTGTTTTTCGGTGTTGATGAAAAATAATATATTTTATATATGTGCACAGTTTATTTTTGGCTGTGAGACTAGTGTGCTGCGTCAATATCGTTGTACCTATACCTAACCCGTAATAACGTATACAATTATAATACAATAAAACCTCGATACGACGGAACTTCGGTAAAACGGAAGCCCTGGTAATACGGAAAATTTCTTTGGTGCTTTTTTTCAAATTTCATTTTTTTGAGCCCCGTCAAAACGGAAATCCCGTTAACACGGAAAAATTGCGCGGTCCCAAGCGATTCCGTCTTATTGAAGTTTTACTGTATATATATATATGTTTACAGTGGTTTGTCACCGAGACAAGAAAATGTTATTTGTACCACACACACGACTCGCCTATTTTATTGACCCGTTCTGACGTTCTGAAATACAATAACTATAGTGGTTATGGTGGCATACAATAATAAAAAAGTATTCAATGTTTTTACTGTACTCGTCGGCCACTAGCAACTGCCTATAATTAGAAGTATCCACCTGCAACCACTCCAATTTAGTCGTAAGACGAAATCGTCTCACGAAAACCATCTCGTTCCACCGCGAATATAATTTATCTTATCATAATATACTACATATACTACAGTCTTAAACGCAAGATAACTCTCCAGTGTATACATACATTGTCGTAAGCACACGTCATCATTCGTTTTAAAGATCTAAAACGTTTTTAAATAATTTAAATCATACCGAGTAGGGTATAATGTATTAATTAATATCTTTAGTTCATAGTATTAATATTGTTTTAGTGCGTTCTGATTGCCAGCGTATATTTGAATTCAGTTTATTCAGCACGAGTTGAATAATATTGTAGTTTCCATTGTAATAATAGTCATTATATATTCGTACGGCATCGTAATTATGCAAAAACAGTTCGTGTTGAGAAAATGTTAGGGTTACCTGTTTCGAAATTGATGCGAGTCGAATATCGTAATATTATAAACGTAATGTTTTGCTTGAAATATGAAAAATGCACTCGGACACATAAGACCGTTACAATCACATGTACGAATTCACAAACAGTTTGATCACGTGGATATAGATATTTAAATGGTGAATATATTAATTGAATCCCAGATCAGCTAAATAAAAAAAACCTTTGGTAATTTTTACAGATCGTCGTTGTTTCCTTAAACGTCTAGTGTTATTTTATAGTAATCGTTGATGATATTTCAATTCACATAATATCTCCAACGCCTAAAATATCCATATACACAACAAACGGTTCGTTATAAGCATGCTAACCAATCACCTGTACTGTTTCTTCAGTGGAAAATGTATTAGCATTCCGATTATACTAAGATGTTTACCATTAAACGAGTCGTTCGTGGCGTACTAAATTATTTATTTTTTTTTTTAAACCATTACGTATCATGGGCTATTTCCACAAGTACATAATAGTTAATAACGTAGAAACAGCATATTTGAATTTTTATTTAGATATATCAACATTGAAAAAATAAATAATTTTATAGTTTTATAGGATGATTCCCGACTGAGAAAAATGTTTGTATCACTAGAAAATTGTTGGAAACTCTTTAAATAATAGAACTTATATATTTTTTTAAATGACTAAATAAATTAAAAATATCATTATAAAAGGTGTTAGACGGCTATTTATTAATGGGTAAAAGTTCAAGCAATTTATAGTTACGCTTCGCAATGACCGTACTACATACCTACAGAAAAAATAAAATTAAACCATTTTAACGACCAAAAATT
Source organism: Rhopalosiphum maidis (assembly GCF_003676215.2). Classification (NCBI taxonomy): domain Eukaryota; kingdom Metazoa; phylum Arthropoda; class Insecta; order Hemiptera; family Aphididae; genus Rhopalosiphum; species Rhopalosiphum maidis. Next base: position 67,095,994 of record NC_040879.1, read on the forward strand.
ATTCTATAGGAATAACAATCATAACTCATAGAATAGTCTGATTTTGATATTATTATTAAAACAAAAAAAGAAAACTACTTTCAGATCGTATATTGAATTCAGATTATTGAGTCTTAAATAATTCCGGTAAAAACATTTAAAACTATTTGAAAATAATATGTTACTATTCTTACGTTTATTGAGGTTTTTGAAAAATTTAATGATTCTAACCTGACCTGTATAAAATTACATCAATTTAAGAATAAAAATAAAATAACAAAATTTGAATATATCTCTAGGTGTGAATGTGTGATAGTTGTTCTTCTTATGGTAAATCTAATATTAAATTTCTATTGGTAAATTCTATTGGTATTGCTTTAATATAATCCTTTATTATAAAAATATTATATGTATAGTTAAAAACTTGAAATACATTTTATGCGATGTATTATAATTTAAATATTAACTTATAAATGTTAATTTATTGTATATTGTATATTTGAAGTATATAGAATATAAAATAAAATCAAAAAATGATCTACTCAACAAAGGTGTGCGACTATTAGTAATAATTTTATGAAGTGGAATTACTGGAAACCAAAAACTCCCTTCATACAAATAAATAATATACTCCGTTTATCCTAAACAGACTTAGTTTTTACTTAATTTATATTTATTATATAATATAACAATCGTAATTAAATTCTTTCATATTATTTTAAATTACGGAGATAATTAAAACCAGTTTGAGAAAATACATTATCATCAATTTAATGGTTTCTAGACGAATAGAATATGCTTGAAGATAGTTGATGACACGTTTTATTTTATAGCGCGTGTTGAGAAAAAAATAATATTAATTAATATTTAAAATATATCAAGTATGTTTTACACAGTGTGGTATAGTAATGACTACTAATAGTTAATAACTAATATCTAATATTTTGTTTTCTGAGAATAGAATATTTACAATATAGTGTACATATTATAGGATAATACTGTAATAGGAACGGCGTTCGATGAACGGTTGTTCTTGACTTGTTGTTATTGCAAGTTTTATTTTGATAGGAACCTACCTACACACGTTTAGCTTATTAAATAAAATGCTTGGAAAAATATTTTTTCCAATATTGTAAATTTTAAAACTAAACTAAAATCGAAAAAAATAAAATTTTAATTAAAATCGAAATCATAATATAATTAAATCGATATACTGCATCAATAAAAAAATCATAAAACCACAAATTCAATACATTATTTTTAAATCGAAATCGGAAAAAAATGATATCAATAAGCAAAATTGAAATTAAAATCGAAAATTTTTATTTCGATTTCAAGCCCTGATTTGTAAATTATAGGTATCTACTTTAAGTCTTTAAACGTATTTTGTCATTTAAATTGTTTTCAATTTATTGAAAATTATTAAAAAATAGCTAGTGGCCAACCAATGATAAGGATAATTTACAAGTTATATTATAAGCACAATACGTAAATTCTATAACTAATACAATTTAGATTAATAATAGTATAATAACTATTAAGTAATTACATATAAAATAATACATTTAGAAGGAAGCCATCCATCCAGTGATGAAACTTTTCGAAACCAAATTTGTTTATTTAATCAACTAATTTGAGAAGTAACACTACCCGCATCTATCGAGCGACTTTGGTGTGTAGTGATAGATGAGAGATTAGAGAATAAGGATGATCTAGAAGTTTTAAGTGAAACCTATAGTAGTAGCATTTAGTCAACGGTTTTTAATTCTAGGTGTTTGTTTAGAGATTTATCGATTACGTACCAGGAATTCGAGGCTGAAAGGTAAAAACCGATTAACTGAAAAGCTTGGATGGCTTGCGGAACTCCAGATTTACCAAACGTAAGCCCAAAATATATGCATCAATAAAGATTTGTACGGTGTGGATTTTCTATAAATTGATAGTTTATACTATCTAATTATCGGACGAAATATACGAAGGTGATTATTGGAAATGTTGCGTTCTACTTTATAGAAATGTTTTGCTGTGTGTGTGCGATAAAAACGTTTTTAAAATATTTAAATATTTCAAAAACAAGTATAATGATACATATTTTATGTATAGTAAATAACCAGGATACGATTCTGGGCCATGCGTTCGAAATATTTTGTGTCACTTTTATCGCTGAAAGCACTGTAGTTCTAGCCGTTTTGGGTTATGTTAATGGTATAACTCTTTTAAGTATTTTTTTTTCATTTATATTTTCCAAAACTGAGTGGTAGGTCAGATTATTGCGAGTGTTTAGGTTTATCGTTTGCATAATGGTATATTATGTATAATTATTACTATGTACATACGTATAGCGAATATAGTTATAATCAGAAGGCCACAGCATAGTAAAGTTTATACAAATGTAAGAAGTATTAGTGTTTTATTGGATGAGTATTTATAAGTATTCTGTTTGTAATTCGATTGTATCAAAGCATTTTCCCTACTTTTAGTTTGTTGATTATATGGTTTAGTTAATTTGAAGCTGTGTTTCTTATGGGAAGGACATTGGTAATGTGTCTACTAAGGAAGCTAGTAGTTATATCGTTATGCTATTTAAATTTGGTACTTATATTTGAATGTGGTGTAAATGTTTTTAAAAGATAGTCGCCAAAAAGGTCAGCTTATCTTTGTCAAAGATAATTAACACTCTCTTTGGTCCATTCTGAGGGGTATTTTACTCTTAAATAAAGCAATTTAATTTTTGAAGTTTTTTTCATAATTTAAGAAATATCTTCGTTATTATATTAATAATATTGAACAATATTAAAATTAAATATGTTGTAAAGGAATTTAAAGGAGAACAATTTTTAATTGTTTGTGTATTTTATTTTTTGTTACATTTTATTGATAGTTCAAAATATAATCAGTGAATATGAAATATGCATTCTTTGTTTTCATATAGTATTTTATCTTTTAATTATTTCACATTATTGAAATAAATATTATGTTAAATTCAAAAAGTCTAACTAAAAGAATTTATAATATTACTATAGATATTTTTTTTATTAAATCGAATGAATCAAAACACTAAATTTAATCATTTTTATTAAACTTTAATTAAAAATACGTATATATATTACATGCCGTATTTCTGTCTGTATACTAAAAAAAAAATAATTTTTTTACCTACTAATTTTTTTAAGCATAAAACATAAACAATGAAACACAAAACTACGGGTTTTCATGTATTTATGAATTTGTACTAAACTTCGTTGTTTAAAACTTTTTTTTTAATATGTATTTTTAATTGCGTCAACTACTATATTATAATACTTTGCTGAATTTTAAAATTACATTTGAACAAGTAAATAAAGTGGAATAATTCATTATAATATAAAAAATAAATTTATTGGTGTGAAAACATATATCTCAGTAAGTAAAAAGAAAGAAGTGCAATGAGCATAAGTATAATATATAACATCTTATTGTACAATTAATATAAATATAGAAGTAATTATTGTTAGGAGTATCATTAATAGAAATTATTGGTATCATAAAATAATATTATTGTACCAATATAATAAATAAATAAATATATAATAAATATATAATCAAAAAAATAAATTACATGTTTTGTTGATTTTCTAATAAAACCAATTTAAAAAAAAAAATCAAACGATTGAAATGTTCTTAAAATGTCAATTAAACATTATAATTTAGTAGGTACCTACATCATATAAAAAAAATCACATTTTAATGTTTTACCAAATCTCGAAATAAATTTGTATGAAGTACGTATATGACCATAGTAATATTGTATATTTGTGGCTGTGAATAATTCCATATTTTTCAATTAATTAAAATAGTTATTTTATTATTCAGGTAGCCGTTAACTTTTGTATTTAACGTGTTTTGAATGAGCCTCTAGTAAATTTTGTTTCGTTCATTATTGGATGATAATTAAGGTGAAAAATGTGTTATGAGAAAAAAAAATTGAATTAATAAAAATTCCCAATCAACCTGTAACACGTATAGCGCCATTTAATAATAATTTATTCGTTAACGACCATTTAATTTGAGTTGTGAGTTCAATGTGTGAAAAATATTATTATTATTATTATTATTATTATATAAAAAAAAAATGTGTACGCTTCTATATTACTTATTATAACTCTATAGCATTACCTCCCATCATTGTACTATACGTAATTTATGATATCCCTACTCAATCGAAATGTGTAATTAAAAATAAATACAAAAAAATTGCCTACAAAGCTACGTCATACATACTTTTCATATTATATATTTCTTTCATTAAGGTTCGAAAACATTGTTTGACCCTATTTCTATTGAAAAATGTTAACATTATTAAAAATATAAAACATCTTGTTTATATATATTTTCTACGAATGAGAGTTATATAAATAAAGCAGTTTATAAAATAAAAAATAAATAAATATAGATAGGTAGTGCGCTATATTTTTCTATAATTGTCAATTTGTCATATTTTACTTTATATATACTATATGTATATATATATATATATATAAAACGCATTATAAACTTCTGATACTCTGCAGACTATCGGCTATGGTTAGGTTATTGATATTGGTAATTTTGTATTTAAAAAAAAGTCTTGTTTTTACGATAAGTGCTTTCCGGTGAACCCATCAATAAATTTCTATTCCTTATTTCTTCACTAATCGTATTACTTGCACAGTTTAGCGGTTTAACCAACCAAGTTATACATAAAGGTAGTAATTTATTTATTTAACTCCGAATGATTTTTCGTAATGATAAGTGAATCTAATAAGGATTGCGAACCTTGTTTAAGTGAATATACAATTTTCAATATCATAATAATGATGTGAATGTTAAATGTATGACATGATGACGTGTCACCTACCTACGTGTTAAGAATAATGTTATTGCTTGGATTAGGTATACTGATTTTTATTTTGGTGAAATTTATTAATTTCCAACTAATCAAAAAATTAACGTTTACATTTAAATAACGGAATACTTTTTTCGCTTTGTTTTAGCATACTTTTTTAAACTTCTCACAATAATTGTGATTTTCATTTCCATCGGTCATCAGAGATGGCATATATCTTACTTTTTGTTTGCGTTGGAGTCGCTAATGGACAGAACTATGAAGTGTGTAATGTCTGACAATGGTCACTTGTTGCTGTGTTATCGTATTTATAATTATCTTGTTTAATCAGTGAGTTAAAATTACATGAAATTAAATCAAAATAAAATTTATTTTTGTATATTCAAAGTTATCAAATAAAAAAAAAAAAGTATTATTAAAATCGAAGTAACTTTTGAAGTTTAAATACTAATTACATTGTTGTTTCCTACACTCGTATTGTAGTGGTTAAGCTGTGCCTCACTAGTCTCAGTCGCCAAACAACCACTCACTGCAACTTATACATTACTTACAGGTTCTTAAACAATAAATGTGCAAATAGACTTCTACTTAATCTGTATATTATAATATAATAATGAAAATTTAAAAATCGCTTCATGGGTCGGAATATGAACACTCGACTATCGTCGCACGCGTGGTGTACTTTTTCAATATTTTCAGTAGACATACATATTTTACTAACTGATTTGAGATCGAAATAACACTAAATATAATATTATAATGTTGCAAAGTCAATTTTCAATATGTTTTTGACTAAAAAATAAACCGTGTATAGGATTTATTGTAAATGCATCGTGGAAATTGCTGCGCATTTCTTCTCATTTTACAGTGGCATTGTACGGCGTTATCCATTTACTTTATGCCGTGCGGTAAATTCGTGTACAGCCATCGATCAACGGAAGAGAGGGAATTTGTTTGCTTGTGTGTGCGTGTAAAAAAAAAAAAAAAATAAATGAAAAAAAATTGTCGACACATCAAAACGTTTTTTTTTTTTTTTTCACTTTTAATATCACGTTTTGACAGCGTTATCGATATTGACGTCAACGCCACAGTCCTGGGGCTAAACATTTGTAAATTACCATAATAACGCGAATGCAAAATGTCAATAAAAGTCTCTCACGCAAGCGACGGATCTATATATTTATATATGCATATATACATCGCAGTTACCTAACGCGTGTGGTGGAAAACGCTGATCTATATTATACATGTATACACGGATACGGGGAAGGTCGCCCGTTTAATGTGTGCGAGCCTGCACGACGTGTCACACGTGTTTTTTTATTTAAAAAAACGACTCCCGGAAGATGAGACAATTGTGACAATTCTGTTTTGTGATTTGTCTGCGCGGCGTTGAATATTACATATTATATTGCGCGAAAACTATTGTCTTCGCAACCTAACCGTTTATTACAAACGTATACATAATATGCGAGCGTGTGAGTGTAACGTTCTCGAATGCTAATATCGAGTTCGAAACGAATCGCGCCCGTGGCATCACGGCGACAGCGATCGTCGGAGAAGTGACGAACAATTTAATAATACAGTCTCGAATCCACTACCTGCTACGACGCGGCGCTAAGAGAATTGAAACGTATACGATCTGGGGTAAGACGATCGGCTAGCTAGCTCTGAGATCGATATACAGTGAAACCTCTGAATAGCGGACACTCTCGGTCACCAAATTTTCGTCGGTTATTCAGAGGGGGTGCATTTTTGAAATTTATTTGTATAATAATGCACCATGTATGTATGTATAATAATGTTATTACTTGTTATTTGTAGTAAATTATTACATTTTTATATTTTTAAGAATTATTGTTAACTATTATTGTTTAAAGTATATTTTTACAATCAAAATCAAAATTATGTACATGTTTTTGTTAGAAAAAATCGGCGAACTTTACCTGCTTATAATCACTCCGTGTCTGTGCAATCTCAATAGTAATACGATAAGTATGTGAGTACTTTTTTTTAAAAAATAAAGATTAGGGACTTACCATTATATTAAAAACTCCATATTAAAATAATGTCCGTTATTCGGAGAGTCCGCTATTGAAGTCCTGTTGGAAAGTAGTGAAAATTTCCCCGTTCCCTCAAAAAAGTCCGTTATTGGGAAGTGTCCGTTGGTGGAGGTTTCACTGTAGATGCATTTTTACAACGTCATTTTTATAATGTCTAAGTTTGCATTAAATACATCGGAAAAAATAGCTCGACCCCTCGTACATATAGTACACGATCACTTGTTGTTCTACGAAATCATAATTATTAGAATTTTCTCGGTTCCTTCGCGGCGCACTATACAGGCGTGGTACATCTTTGGACCTTTGGTATTAAGCGATAAATAAACTTTTCGTATCGCTGCCGTTGAGATGTCATAATGGGTAATATTTTCGAGCGTTTCTCGCGTTATTATTAATTCTTCGCTTTAATGAAATTTCATACGTCTTGAACGACTGTTGCGTTTTTAATGACTTCATAATGTCTAATGTACGCACAATATAGCCCAATATATTAGCTATTCCGGTGTTGATTTTAAGATAAAAATAATTTCAGGCGGAAAATATTATTAACACTCACAATCGGGTAAAATAACGCATTACATTTTATGTAAAACATAGTTTTCAATTACTTTGTATGTTTTTAGTCGAGATGAAATACATGACTAGTAAATTCAATTGGTTTCAATTTTTTTTTTTTTTTAGTGTAACATCTAAAAAAAAAATTTATTTATTTAGTGACACTAAGAAAGATGTAAGACCGATAGGTTTGACATGCAAATAACAGAACTACTAAGATTATTTTTTTAACAAACAATGTACGTTTAAATTTAGATTAGAGAAATTATAGAAAACGAAAAGAAAGATCAGCATGGGAAAAACATATCGAAGGAAATCTGCAAGTGGGGCAATTAATTAGGGTAAGAGTAATGAGAAAATTACACGGTGCAGAAAATGCACTGCATTTAATACTTATAATATACTTAAGTTTCGCAGTAATGTTTTGATCATACAACAAAACTAATTGATTTGTAAATGTTTTCAAACATTTAAACCATTATAAAACCAATATAAGTATACACTTAATAGTAATATAAAATTGACATGAATTATAATCTAATCTAATATTCTTTTACCACTTGTATATCACGTTAAAATAGCATTTATTATTACGTATACCATTTTTTTTTTTTTTTGGTTTTTGGAAGAGTTTTTTCAATATTTTAACTTTTTAGTGAATTATATTGTGTAAAATACTACAATTTAAAAACAATCGTAACTCGTATCGCTTCAATATCGAAATATTAAAAAAAAAACCCTATCTAACCACTGGAAATATTATTACTTTTAAGTTGAATAATTAGTAATTTCACTCAAAATAATATTAAAACTAATGAAGCTAAATGAGAATTTATGCGAGAGACATTCTCTAATATTTAAATTATAAATTGTGTTTGGTTTTATTTTCGAATTCGCACAAAAATGTTTCGATTCCGTTAATTGATATCATTCGTAGTAATAAGTAATCATTAGCATTAAATTATTTATTGCTTTGTGATTGATCACAAATTGTGGTATTTACATTTATTTGATATAGTTCATTATTATTTTAGTGATTTCAAACTAATATTCATAACGTTTCGACGTGCAAACAAGAGTTTTAAAATACCGAAATAATTGCTCATCTGAACTTCATTAAATAAATAAATTAAATGATAATTTTATTTTGAACTAACCTTTATTATTCGGTGCTTAACTCGATCATTTTAGTCTCTTCCTGTATTTGTCTAACACACAGCGCACAGTGCAAAATACATTATTAATTATTATACGTAATAATACATATTATAATATTAATACACATTTTTATAATATATAGATATTATAATTTCAAATGACAAGAGAAAACTTGTGTATATACTATTGAGTCCTTGTGTGATGGGAAAAAAACACATAGAGCCTTTAGAGCAGATTTTAATTATCTTTTATTTATCTTAGTCTCTAAATTCTGGTCAAATCATACGGGTGCTCGATTTTCGATAACACCGACTTGATATCGTTTGTCTAAATATTCGCAGAAACGTCCCTTTTGACTCACATAAATAGCGGCAGTATGTAATTATAATTTTAAAGTTTTGAATATTTTAATATAATAACATACCATTGTCAACGATAACAGTATTTTAAGAGCATAATAAACTTTGAGCATAAATACCTTTGAGACGGATACAATTTCTTTCTAGTGAATTCCATACGCTCAGTGCAGTGTACCTACCTATTCAAATTTGTAGAATACTTGTCAAGTATATTTGGTAATATATTATTAAATATTTATATTTTAATTTTAGTAGATTCCTACTTTGCTCATCTCATCTTTACAAAATATATCAAGAAATGGAGCAGCCGTCACGTGAAAAACATATAATACTAGTTCAAAAGCATCAAAACAAGATTAATGAAAATATTTGATTTTTGATTTTTTATCCACAATAAGAATATTTTCTAAAAGAATTTTTAATTTAGAACGTTTTTTTTATTGTAATTTATTTTATTGCATGTTTTATGTTTTTGCGCTGGTTCATGTAGTTTATTTAAATTATATAAAACTTGAAATAATTAAACACAAATATATTATATTTCGTCTAAAATTAATTTTTTCGATAATACACTCTATAAAAATACTGTCCACTAATACATTGTATACTAGCTGTTTGCTTTGACTGGAGTAGTATTTTGCGGAACATTATTAAGAAACAGCTCTGCGGATAATATTAAAACTGTTTTTTTTTCTTTACTCGAAACAAATATAATATTTTTTGATGAGTTACAAGATTTACGTAACTTTTTGTACAAAACCGATGCCAGTAAATTTTATCAACAGAAAAGCACTAAAGACGTACTACATTTAATCAATTGTTTCGACAGTTCACTCGTATATTATCAGTTCTGATGACGATAACGCTATAAATTGTATCGTATCTTTTTTATTCGTTGTCTAATTTAAATTCATCGTATTTCTATGAGATCCATAATCGTTGTGTATGCTTAATGGCCTACGTGATTTTAGTGCAAACTAATTTCACGGAGGGTAATTCTCGTAAATAGTCTTATAATTTTTTTAAGTTGATATTTATGGAGAAGGTAATTTGTGTAGAGGTCAATATATGGACTAATTACAAACTCCAATAATAACATCTTAAAAAACGCATAAATATTCACGCGTTCTAGAGTATTTTGATGTGTATTTCGTTGAACAGTCATTAGTTTGATTTTATTGTTTACCCAGTTGTATATCTACCATATGTCTTAATTCGAATTTTTTTTTATTTTTTTTTTTTTTGCTAATTAATAAACATGATATTATTTAGACAATTTTCAATTGAAATGTCCAATGACAAACACCTCATACGAATAAATACTTTACAATAATTCCGTTAACTGTTGTAAATATAAAATGCTATAATATATGATAAAAATAATTATAGTAATTTAAAATTACAGGTACTATAAATTGTGAACAATAAAAGTAATTTTAAAATCAAATCTGCGTCCGGTCCAATGTTGTTTCTTTCCTGACAGTTAATGGACGAAGCGGGACATTGAAAAATAATCAACAAATGGTGGTTTATTTTCAGCAAAATGTAACCAGACATTCAAGAGTATTAAATAATTCAATGTTTTCTTGTAATCCAATCACTGTTAACTTATGTGTATCCTACTAAGTGCAAGGTGTTACTATACTAGCAATGTTTTGATATTTAACGTGTAAAATGTAAATATTTAGTTTTCCTATGTGTTTTATAGTTTTAACAATCTAAATAATTACAAGAATTAAGCAAATATTAAAAATAAATTAATTTATTCATATGAACACCGAGCAATCTAAATAGGTGGTTACGATTTTCTAAAATTTCAAATGACTGATTAATTCGTTGCTTTCTTGTATTCGCTACATTTCAACACCCTGACAATGTACCTATATAAGGACATGATCGTTTTGTCAGCTAGTATTTTACAAAACAGTAATAATTTTCTATTTCTGTCACTTTTTTTCTATCTTTTCGTTTTATCTTCCAATGCCTACGTGTAAATACCACTTTTTCAAATTGTAGTTTTTTGTATTCAATTGGCTTGATTGTCAGTAAAAACGTGCTTTAGAAAGTTCTAAAAGATATCTATAAAAACCACATAACAGCAAACCTACAATCGAATATATACTTATAAATATAAACTTCACTATAGAGTATATAGACAACAATACCTACTTTAATATTTTGGTACATTTTAAGACCCTTTATGCTGTAAATAATGAAATATTTCATATTGAACTATGTATACAGATTTTTTTTTTTTTGAATTTCACTAGAAACATATTTTGAATTCTCGCATTGTTGAAATTTTAATTTTAGTGTAATAGTTTTAATTAATAATTACATTTTTATCCTATTTTTTCGATCATTGTTTGATTAGAGATTTATTGTTAATTTTCTATTTTTTTTCTCGCAAAAATTAAAATGTGATAAAAATGAAATATTACTACATCAAGTTTAATTGTATTCTCTTGATTTAATTGTGTAGTACATTTCATTTTACGATTGACTTTGTACTTTTTAGTACCTATTGAAATCTAAAATTAGAATACACAGTAACTAATATAATATATTATATAACCATGTAAACCATATTTGATTACCTTTTTAACATTTTTATTAATAAAATATTAAATGCCAATAATAATAATGCGCTCTCAAAAAAAAAAAAATATATGTTTTACAAAGTTGATAAAAATCTCAGTTTTAATTAAAATATTTTTTTGAATGAAATAATTAATATTACATATATTTACAGACATTCTCAACAGTCCACTGATTCGTTTTAATCAATATTATTTTTTTTTTTTTTTATAATAAAATAAGGTAATATACAAATAAAATTTGTTTATTTTTGTATTTAAAAATATTTATTAACTATTGTTTTGAAATATTTTTTCTAAAAAACGGGATTTAATGTACACAATGCATAATCACGAATAATGTTTAAAAAAATATATTAATTTTATTTCTTTTTAGATAACGCAAACAAATTAATATTACTTGACAATGAGAATTTAAAATTAATGGTTTATACGTATGCATATATTATAGTTAAGTAAATAATCTTAATTTAGCTAATGGTCTTAAGTTTAATTGTCTGAATTTAATTATTGAAATGGTGAAACCATATAAATATAAAATGTATGCTTATAAAGTAACAATCTATTCATGGTGTACATTAAATATATTAGTGTATTAAGGACTCAAGAATAATAAATTTATCTATTCGAGTTATTCAAAAATGTTCGTCATTTCAGTCGGTAGTTATAAGTTGTAACAACTGCAATTTATATTATTCATTTTTATATATTTTGTTTTTATGTTAGTCGATTTCAGAGTAAATGGACCTTCTCCAGCGTACGCAATCCTAATTGTTCTTGTATAATATTATATGAAAGAAGAAAAAAAAACGTTTATTCAAACTCATACAACCTTATTCAAGTGGCTCTTGTATTACCCATCAGTTCAGTCAACCATGGACATTTGTTTTTCTCTAGAATCTTATGAAAACACGGTCAACATAAAGATATCGATCTATTTATAAATCTCTTTAAATTTATCACGTATATTAAAATAAACGGTTTTGGCAAGTTCATAAATGAAGAGGTCAGATGTTCTATAAATCTACATTTTTCGAGTTTAAACAATACAAGTTGTACAAAGGGATTGTTTGGCGTTTCCCAGGTTTTATTTTATTATTTCAAGCAATTCGTTTTTTTGGTTTATGCATGCTGTATTCAAAATGTTTAAATTTTTCTTGTCTTAAGGCGACTTATAACAAGATATACGTTATTTTAAAACTATTCCGACAAATAAATAAGAAGTAGCTTAAAATTAACTTATGGCATGTAACAGCACGTGTTATGAAATCTAAAATAGTTTTGAAACTGTCCTAATCAATCAATTGTAACCGATTTCGAATTTATAGAATGTGGATTTAAAGTTATTCTGAAGTTGGGTCGAATATTTTTTTCAACAGTTCCAAATCAATGTCAACAAAATGGCAATTCGTGGCGTTAATTCACGTTGAAATTGTTTTAATTTCTTTTCGTAGATATATTTTTTATTATTATCATTTTTTTTCAATTATCTGTGCTCTAGTATATTTCATTTAGTTCTTTGAGGTTTTTGATTTTGAAATATTACTTTTCGATTTAATTTTAATTTTTCTACAGTAAGGAAACTTTTTGTAAAAATCTTAAAATCTAATTTATTCTCAACAAGTGAGATTTTAGCTGAACTGTAGCTAAACACAATAATATTTATGCTGATTTAACTGTTGGCGTTCATAATTGTTTTGTCTTAATACAATCGTGGATCATGATTTACAAATTCGTGATTACAACACAATAATTTATACTGGTCAAAACAAGCGAGACAGATATCAAATGCACAATACAAAGTACTATATACTCATGTATTCAGTCTGGCGGATTATAATTAATAATATTGTAACTTGTTACTGTTCGTTTATGATTATACTTAAAATTATTTTTGTGAAAGGAAAGATATAATAAAAAAATTACCTATCAAGTATTTTAATTAATTTAGTTAATATTGTTTATTCTGATGATGGTTTTACTCTTTTAATCATTTTTAAACAAATCGTATATATCTAATACCAGATTTGCATATTTCCAAATTAATTTTCAATAATTGATTATTATTTTAATAATATTTTTTAGTGTATGTGTACAAAAATACTTTTTGATCATAGACGTTATTTTTCTATCTTGAAAGCTGCACAGTTAATTGTTTAGGTAAATTTATGGTATTTTCAACAAACTATGTAACATTATAAGAATATTGTATAAAAGTGTTGTTTACTTCGGTATATCGGGAAAATAATATCAACGATATTAACGTAACTTTCTACCCTTTCAAAATGCATTAACTATACAAATTTATAGTAAGTACTCGTATTATATTGTAAGCTACTTCAATTTATTTATAACCGGTATTGTTACAACCTCTAAAATATTTTTACTTAAATTTAAGTGGTACGTTTAATAGTTTTATATAAGCATTTTTAAGCGTTAAAATTGATATTTTTAATTACTAAATAGATGAAACCAATAGAAACTATTTAAAATTAAACAATATTTACATAATTAGTATATAACTGTCGTGATCGCTAAAATTGTATGTCATCGTATACGGAAATGTTCAAACGTCAAACCATTATTAATGACGTTATAAGACACATAAGAAAAAAATTGATTGAAAATAATTATAGCTTAAGTACTTATTATTGAATGGGTTCTTTTTAACTAAGGTTTGTAAAAAATACGTTACCTAGCTTTCTTTTTAGTTTAAAATATCATTAATATCTTTTGAACTTTTTTTTTTATTATAAATTATTATTATTACTAATAAAAAGAAAGAAAAAAAAATGAATGTTACTATTATCGACTAACACGTTATTTCACACAATCAAATTTGTAGTTTCATTATTCAAAGTTGTATACGTTGTATACGTTTCTTTTATAAGCAATTACCACCGACGAAAAATATACATAAAAATAATGTTATTTTTTTATTTTATCAAACGAAAAAGTATTTTTCATATTTGTAAATAAATAATACCTGAATGAAAATTATATGCACCTCCTACAACTAAACACCGTAATCAAAGTATAAAAAAAGATTATATTTCAAAATATAAAGAACTTACCACGGTGTAATTTAAAAACTTGGTGTAATACTTGTATTACCTTTGTATAATAGTAAGTACAACGTACAAATTATATGGCTAATTTTCAGTGTTGCATAAATCCGCAGAAATTTGAATAATCAAATTAATTTTTATGAGAGATTTGTTTTACTATGTACTTATTTGAACATGTTGAATTCGGAAAAAAATTTTCAATTACTTTTTTGAATCCATTTTACTGAATTAAGAGTAGGTTACAAATTGTATTTAATAAATGATCAAATGATATATTATTTTCATTTTTTATAAGTATTTTCTATAAGGTTTAAGTATTTAAAATAATTACATTTTGTTCTAAATTCCTTGAAATACGGAAAATATTTTAAAGACGATTAAAAATTAAAATCACAATAATATCATAACAAAATCGTAATATGATAAAATATATTATAAAATAAAATATAAATAGGTTATAACATATTTTTTTTTTACTTCTGGCGGCCCCGGATGTTTTTATGAAAGTTTAAATTGGCCCACCAATTACAAAAGGTTGAATCGCCCTGTTTAACATATCGATTTCAAATTCACTAATTTATTATATTTTACTTTTGATAGAGTAATTCATACTCGTTCACCCTTATACAGTACTATACATAACAATGACAAATCTACCCAACGGCGAAGAATGTCCGACAAATCCTGTATGTATCCTTATTACATATTTTGTATAAAACAGATTAGTTCTCAGCTTATCACACAAATATGACAATTGCACAACAATTAGTTAATATTTATGTATAATGTACAATAAGTTATTAAATTACTGATTACTTACTAATAGCACATACAATGCATATACCAATTATTGTTTTTAGACGTTAAATCCCTAAATTTTGTTTTTTTTTTTTTTACAGATTTATAACATAGCCAACTTTATCTTCAAAATAATACATTTTCACTAATATGATGTTTTTAATATAAATTAAAATTATTCAATTACCTAATATCAAATTTAAAAGACAAAATATTATCTAGGTTTCAACTTTGGCTTTTTAAATTTAAATTTTGAAGTTGTAGTTATTTGAAAATGTTGAAAATGGTTTTAACTCAGACACAACTAAAAAAAAAAACAACTGCTGATCCTAGATAACATTTTATTTTTAAATTTGATAATAACACTTTAATATTAAAAAAAAAAACATATAATAGAGTGGGTTATCACAAAATTAAAATGTTTTTGTTTTGCAAATACACGAGTGTGACATTATTTTAAATTAATTTGGAAACATATTTAATATTATCTTAGTCAAAATTATCAAAAACTAAGTACCTTATTGCATGCAATATAACATACTGATAAATAATATAAAATATATAACCCGCTTTATTTGCATGCGCTTTAATATGTTGTGTATTTATTTACTTTAAAAAAATTAAAATTAAATTCTAACTTGTTTATTATTTAAATATATTATTTATCCAGTCATAAGATAAAAAATAACCTTGTTTTTTTTTTACTATATATTTTTATTTTTAACTAATTTTAATTTCTAACTAAAAATATCATATAATTGATTACTGCTAACAAAAATATTTCAGAATCAAAAATTAACAAACCTTATTTCTCCTTATATTAATTACATTTTAGTACAAATAATGGAATATTTTTTGCGAATAACATAATATAGTTTTAAGATAAAAATCATCTTTCAAAAAAGAAGTTCTATGAAGAAAAAAAAATACTTCTTTTTGAAAGAAATAAGCCAAATGCTACTATTTTATGTATGTGATATTGTATTAAGAATCATATTATATAAATGAGTGAGTGAAACTTATTTTTGAATATGAATATATTGTGCTTTAAAATTATAAAAATAAAACCGTTTTAATATTAATTTTTAATTTAATACACCGGTAAATCAGTGTAATGTATAACATATAGCTCAGAAATGATGGATTAGTGTTAAGCTATAGGGTTTAAACAAAATCGAGATAAAACATTATATTTATAATAATCCCGTATAAGATAAACTAAAACAAATCCGAAACAATTAAAATATTGATTTATTAATATGTGAAAATTGAACGAAGAAAAACCTTGTAGGTATATTATAATATAAATTAGACAAGTTAAGATATTTTTTTTTCCAGAGTAAACATAATAAGCAAATCGCGCATTTAAATCAGTTTTTCCCAACATGTCGTTTACAGTGCAAAAGAACTTAAGAATTATTAAAACAATTCGGTTTAGCGTAAAAATGTCATTGAATTGAAAACAAGCATTTATAGGTCTGAAACACATAATCCATCAATTCCGAAATTTCCAAAACATTAGGTTATCCAAAATATATATTTTTATTTATTCTAAAATGTAAAATCTGTAAAAATAGTGATTCTTATCTAAAAGTCTACCAAAAAAATGACGGTAAATTAAGTAAAATCAAAAAATCACTTTTACCGAAAATTGAATAATAACCGTGAGCTAAATAAGCGGTGAGTATTATCATTTGCAAATGGTCACGGGTTAGCGAGAGAATATTATACATAATAATATGAGCGTGACATAAAAATGATAAAAAAAAAAAAAAACTCAAGAGTACCGATGATTTCTACCGTTAATGATACAATTGGAAATATTTTTTTTTACACTTACCGACGGCGAAAAAGAACGGCCACATCAGAGCGAGATGATTGCACGCGATGAGGGCCAACACGATTTTCCACGTCCAACCGGTCAGTCTCAAGAAGGTGATCCCGTGTGGAGCCATATTTATTTTCTAGGGTAGGGAGGTTCAGCGAGTAAATCGTTCACTTGTTGTTTTTAACGTACAATTTTTATTTTTCGTTTATCGTTTTTCGTTTTTCGTTTTTTTTTTTTTTTTTTTTTTGTTTTAACAAAGACGAAACTTATCGGTTTTAGAGAAAAAAAAAATTGCCTCCGTCCGTGCGGCAGATGACCACTCGACGACGGTATCAATAATAGTCTATAATTATTTTAACGGACCATTCGATCGGATGTGGCGGGGTCTCGTCACGAGTATTATATAGTGTATATTTTCGAAGTTTCCCGCGCGCGCTACCGTGCCGTCGCGGATCGATGTGTTCGAATATTATGATGATATCGTGTGATGAGAGAGAGGACGTCGTCACGAACACTGGCCGAGCAACTGGTGCATGGACGGCGATAACGAATTACGATGAAATCCGGTCGGTGCGAACACTCCGTCTCATGGTACGACAGTAACGGCGATCCAGTGATCCGGCGTTGAGCGGCGGTGGCGGCGGCTGCGTCGTCGGGGACGATTTTTTTTTAAATTTTTATCTATCAAGACCGCGATCGCGCGACTACGACGACGACGACGATATTGTATCACTAGTGATAAGACAAGTGTTCGGCAGGCGCACACCGGCGTTCAGACCAACGGCGGACAGTCCACTGAAATGCCGAGTCGCGTGCGTCGACGGGAAAACGCGGTCCGTCAGTACGTGCGGCGGGCGAAAAGGCGGCGGCGGCGGCGGCGACGCGCGAACCTCGCGCACGCCAAGGGGTGGCTGCCGCTACGCGCTCGGCCGCCCCGCAATCCGGCAGTGCCATCTGTCGTTCTAGCCGCACGCTACACCATCTCCTGCACGCTGCCGTAGAACAGTGTTTTTTTTTTTTTTCTAATCATAATTTCAACGATGTCGTTATTATTATTATTATTATTATTATTATTATCAAGGGTCGGAACTTAAAGTGCTAAAAAGTATTCGGATATGCGCATACATATGCGTTTAAAAATTGGAAAATATGCAAAACTATGCAATTTATCGAACAAAATAAATTGCACGTGCACAATTACGAATTTATATTAGGTACCTCGCTAAAAAAAAATTAACGCTGCATCCCTTATGTGTTGCTGTGTTATCCTGTTTGTATACCTTCATATCATCATTAATCGAACTTTAATCTTCTTGAGTTCCTACTAAAAAAAGCAAAATCAATTAATATTTAAACAATTAGATAAGTAATTTTATTTGTTACCAGTGTTGCATTGAAGTAAGAGGCGTTTCATAATGTTCTCGAGTCTAAATGGTCTCCGATTGTCAGTCAACAGATTTTTGTAAATCGAGTAATATCTCTTCACATCCACTGTTGAGCATACTTGTAAAAACTTAAATCATTTGTGGTAAGATCTTCAGGTAGACCATCCATATTTACACTTTTCCACTAAGTATTTTCAATATCTGTTTTAGTGTTTGTAATCCGTTGTTTTTCTTTAAAACTGTTTCAAATTATAATATAATAATAATTTATTATCATCACTGTTGTGTCGTCGACGCGGTTAACCCGTCCGGGAGGAAGGTTGCTGCGACGAGTTCGGTCGACGATATGTCAGCGGTGGAATTTATGTGTTTTGAATTTTTTTTCGTATTTTCGATCATCGACTCGGATTCCATTTTGAAGATCTACTGGCTGTAAAACTGATACTAACAAAATACACGAACGATGGTTGTCGAAATTCGTGTTTACCAAAATATTTTCTAGTTCTCGGATGGTTGATATTTCGTTTTGTGATTCAAAAAATTAACAAAATATATTTAGTTTCCCTAGGTTTGTTTATTGATTTGCTTTTATATGTTTAAGCACAACACGATCATAGCTGAAACTTCAACTATTATTAAAGTTTTTGACCCTAAATCTGACTGCAGCCGTATAGGCTTTCAAATATCTTAAATGTTATAATCATCAATTTTATTTTTACACGTCGATTTTACATGAAGTACTTGACGTTACCTTAGGAATTACGATATATTTTTGAATAATTTTTCTTCCAACGTCTAAGAGAATATTAATTTGGTTATAATCCAAAACTTACTATTTCAATTTTCCTCTTTTTCAGTATAAATAGAGTTTGGTAAGAATTATAGAAATATTTTAAAGATATGATGGTAATTTTGCTAAAAATATGTAATATTTTAATAAACATTTATTTTCGTTATGTACCATAAGTAATATATTGTAGTTAATGACCACAGTTGGTGGTAATCTCTAAAGTAAAATATACTAAGATATTTTCATAGTCAACATTTTTGACACGTTAAAACTCAGTAAAATGTAAAACGTCATAAGTCATCAGTTTTAGTGACGTTGATTTTAAATAATAACGAAGTCAGATTCTCGATAATTTATTATCAAGTGATAACATACACACAATATTGAACATATAATTAATATATTACATAAGATCACACAATAATGCATATTACGCATCATTTTTTTTTTTCATTATAAATGTAAATCACGTGATCGTTTATATCTGTAACGTGGTCATATGGTTACCTATATAATAAATAGGTTCAACTATTTAATGAACTATGATCAACTTTCAACACCTACTCGTTGATATATCTTACAACCGTGTATTGTTTTGCTATTGCTACATTGTTTTTGATTAGTATTTAGCTTTTATGTTACCTTTAAAATTGCACTCTATATGATATTGTAATTAATAATATTACTGTACTCAATGCCTTCGGGCGTGTATTTCGAATAAATAAATAAATAATATAAAGGTATGCACTCTGTGTTCACTGCATTATAGTATTTCCCACGCATACGTCATGCATATCGAAGCATAGTACTTATACATTGTTAGAAGACAATTTATCTTTTTACTTAGATATGTGTTTAGTTACTGTAGAATATAACTTATTAATATTGTAACTAATCAACTAATCGTGTTTTTATATTATTATAGTCCTCATTTAATACAAACAAATTAAATTACTGAATCACACAATATGCATTTGTAAATGTATAATATTTTAATTTAATAACTGTCCAGTGTTCTATAATAATTTGAAAATAGTGAAAATACTAACTTGTGCATTTTATAAAATTCCAGTATCTTTCAATTATGATAAATAGTGCATTGGTGCCTAATTTTGAAATAATAGGTTTTATTTAAATTTGAGAAAATGGTATGGGTTATTACATGTTTTTTTTAAACGAACAAACTATTTACCATGATAATTATTACTTTTCAACATTATTTGGAAATAGTAAAATTCGACGTCATTCATCGATAATTTTAAAATGATTTTAACAATGGAAAAAGTGTCGATAAAATAAAATTACATCGTTAGATTTTCCTTGTGCTTCTCTAAAAGCATCATTATATAACTCAATTTTAGAAATAGTACGTTTTGGTTTGTTATTTTACATTTGTCTTTAATTATTAGAACTGTTCGACACAATAAAATAAAATAAAAATATAAAATAATAAAAATAATATTGTTTGTATTCTCAAAAAGTGGTGACTGGTTTATTATAAGAATACCACCTTAATAGGGTCAAATCATTGTATATAGTATACAGGTTGATTTTTTATCATTAAACATTCATTATTTCAAAAATTGTTGACTTTTTTCAATTTTTTCCCAACATTTTTAGAGTCGTGTTTTTCTATTTATAACATTTTTTATTTGATAGTGAAATCACTATTAACTTTTGATTTTCAAATGACAACCTAAATCAATAATTGCATGCTGCTAAACTTGTTTTCCAGAAAAAAGCTTCGTCCAAATAATAATTCGTCTCTTCCCCACACCTCAAATTCAATGGTCTAAGTCGTGAATGATATCGTTGTATCTAAAATTCCGAACGCTTCGAACATTTTAAAACCATTTGATATTTTATTATGTCACAAACAGCGTAACCGTTATAGCGATCGAATACGTTTTTTTTTCGATTTCTCTGATAAAGATGAGAGTATGTGATGAGGGTGGACGCGTTCGCCCATCGTTTATGATTTGTCTTACCGCACACGAATAATACACATTTCGTTCCGTCCTACGCCTTTTTTCTGCGCGTGTATATTATGACGAGCACGCACTAATATTGCGTTATACCGTTGTCTTTATTTCGCGCAATTTCACAACTCAGACTGGACGCTTTAATATTAATCTACTAAATTGTGTCTTTTATGTCAATGATGACTGAGGATCAACTCGTGGTCCACATTTGACCCACTAAACCTTACCAGTCTTATATTTAAATTTGAAACAAAATGTACAGAAAATACAATTATGTTTAAGATATTTATACTTATTTTTTCTTTTGGTCTCCAAAAGTCATCACTGGTTTATATCGCGGGTCAAACGAGGTTCGCCGTAGTTTGACCCATCGCATCTTGCAACTGTGCGTGCGTACATAATATGTGTTATTTCGAATAAGTTTCCACCGTGTGATCATCGAAATCAATTACCCAAACTGTACTCTTATCGATGATAGATGAAACTTTGATGACACTTAGATATCCAATATCGTAGGTCATGTGGTCACGATATCGATTTATGTTCGTTATGCAAAGTAACGTTGTTTAACGGAGGTAGAAAGTTACACAGCTCGCATGAACGCGGTTATAAAATATTTTTCTTATTTGTTTGTCTTCATGGACATTCGTTTTCAATACGTTCATCATACTGGAACCATACAAGGTGTACATGCGTAAAATTAATCAGATTAGTTAAGTATATTCGATTGTGGTTACAAATTATTTCATTCATGAAATACTTAATAAGTGTGTGATTTGAACGCGAAAATATAAATATAAATAGCAAGAACTAAAAAAAGTTTTGAATAGATAACGGATTGTTCGTACAAGTATTAATATTATTTACGCTTTATTGACAAAATGTGTATTGAAAAATAAAAAAATAAAAAAGTTTTTAACATACGTAGAACTGATAGACGATAATAATGGCCTTACTTTTTTTATTTTAGAATACACTATACTCACATAAATCAATCACGAATAACCTATGGTAATTTCAAGTTAAAAATGTTATCGTGCTCAGATATGCCAAGACAAGTGAGCTCAAATGACATATGGCAAACGCCAAATTTACTGCAAAACTTTCTTTAACGGTCAACGGCCTTAGCGATATAATATACAATCATCGAGTGTACACAGAATTCAGTTAATAATATTTCATTTTAACAAGCAATTGTGACAATCAAGATTCTCACCTCTCAACAATAATTTAGAAACGTATAGGTTTATGTTATACATTCCTTTTTTTCTGGTTAGATGGTTAGTAATTCGCACTATATGTAACAGATATAACAATTGGAGCGTTTTTAATATATAATACGATTGAATGGATCTCAATTTAGTAATAAACTAGCTATCAACTGTCATTACATTTGGTATATGTCTTTATTTTTGTAATAGTATTACGATGGATATATTTTGCCAAAAAAATAGCATAATAATAATAATAATAATAATAGCATAATATGCTATTATTGTTATTAATTTTCGAGTTAATACAAGCTTACCGTAAACAATGCGAATAAGTTGACATAAATAATAAGTAATATTTTAAAATAATTAAACTACATTTTTTCAAAATTTGTCATTTTGTATAGTAAAATTTACAATATAATTAAAAGTTATAAGTTTTTAATTTTTACAAATGGTAAACATTATGGTACAAGTAGAACTTAACTATAGGCATTCGATTTATAATACAAAAATTATTATGTATTATAAAAGCCTATAATACGTGTGCAAAACTTCATAATTTAATTCGGCCAAGTCTAGTTGTGACCCAATCTATGGCATTTTGGCGTTAAATTCTGGCGTATATTTAACAATATTATTTACAACAATATTTGAAATTATAAAAATAAAATAAATATAAAATAAGTGTAAATAGTTTTATTGGAATACGCATTGAGATATAAAATGTTTATAAAGACTACAAAAATCGACTAATATTTCAGTAGTTATCAATGCAAGTATATTGTATAATAACTAGGGGACCGATTTAAATGCAAATAACATTTTTTTCTGAATCTCCTAAAACATTGCTTTTTAAGCACAAAGTTCATTTCATATATTATCAAGAAATTAAATAATGTATCTTTTATTTTTATTTAAACACATTTTTTCAATGTTAAAAATAATTTTAAGAGCATTTTTTAGTGCATTTTTTAAAAAAATTTCTGTCATGAACGCATTAAATCGTATTTTTTTAAGGAATTTTTTTTGTTTTTATAGCATTTAAATTTGTTCCTTAATAATAATATTATAACCATGGGTGTATATTTCTCAATCACGAATGCTTCTCTTTACTTGGGCCAAAATGCTCTTTATTTGAGCCATTGTCGATTACATCTAATTAGTAAATATTATACTTTATGACAATTTTATAACTGATTATTATACTGGTACAGACAGCAGATATACTGCCTGTATCAGTCTGCTTTTGTAGTTAGCATTTTATATCACCATACATGTTCAATTTTATATTTATTTTTTTATTAAAAATAAAATATTGTTGTAAATACTAAATAATATACTTACGCCAAAACATTATTATCTACACCAAAATAGTATTATCTACGCCAAAATGATCTTACGTTAAAGAAGCCATACGCCAAAGTAACCACGCCAAAAACATTCGGGTTTCAATGTTTTTGGAGTATAAAAAAATAATTAACGTCGGTATTCATCGTTTAAATACGGAACTTCGTTCTAATTGAACTTCAAATGTATATGAAATTAATTGTGACCATATATTTTTGATATTTTTACATAATTATAAGAATTATTTGTGTAGGATCTTATATTCAATTTTCAAAAAATTTGACGAGTGAATAATTTTTTTATTGATATTTACAGGAAAATAAAAATAAAATTAAAAATTCTATATATTATATGAATAGTTAAATAAGAGTTAAAATAAATTGAAAATATTATTATAGGAAATAATAATATAAATATTTGGTGAAAATGTTAAGTATTCAAAATTATTTTATTTTGAATTACAATAAAAATAACAAGTCAAATACTAGTTTTGCATAAAATATCCCATTCTTCTTTATTATTTTTTTTAGACCACTATAGTTCTAACTAAATTCAATTTGCTACCAGAAACCAGCCCAATGTTAAAAATGGAAACACTTTTACTTCCCAAAATGTGATGACATACAGAAAAAAAACACTCTCACATCATTGTAAAATCAATACATTCACTCTCTGCTCAGAATCTAAAAATTGTAAAATTGTTTTTAGAATTAAATTCAATCCTAATCTAATCAGCAGTTTTAGGAATCAATCATAATATTATTAAATTTAAAAAATATAATGGAAATACTGAACTGATATGATATGTTTTAAAAGACGACTTGAATATTATAAAAACCATTATTTTTACAAAGTATTGATAAAATTATGAATAAGATTCCTAGTTGCTTTCTAATAAATTATATATCATACTTCTAATGAATTTCCTGATAAATTCATTAATAAAAAAAAAAAAATACATTTCTTTCCGGACAAATATTGTAATTTCAAAAATAAAGCTTTGAAAAAACAAATTGCGTGTACTCGTAAGCTACATTTCTTTTAAGTTGAATAATAACATGAGAATAAATTTGAAACAAAAGTTATTTGTACAAGTAAAATGTGTCACAAACTTAGAAAGTATATACTTATATATTTTACTTTTTTTTCTTTACAAATGACAGTTTAATTATACACAAAATAACTGCTACAGAAGAAACTTATTTGGTTCTAAATACGTTTATCCAAAAAACATTTTTCAGGTTTATATAATTAATGTGTAAAAAACGAAAATATTCAGTATCATATACATTTTACTTTTTCAGCGTATATAATTCAAATGTATTTTATCGTTAAATAAAGTTGTCATAAAAAATTAATTAAAAAATAGAAATGCATAGATTTTAGTTATAACATATTATATACATTTAAACTGTAAAACAGAAGTGGAGCAAAACCTTTGAAGAAAATCGTAAAAAAAAAAATATCTAAAACTGTATTAGTATGTATAGTGGCAAGAACGTCTAATAATATAGATTTTTAATTTTAATAAATTATATTTTGATCATGATACAAGAAATTATTCTTAATTATGTATAATATATTTTATATAAAATTCAAATAATACAATAAATAATAATAAAATGTAATATAAATTAATAATTTGATTCTCAATAGTAAATTACTATTTTTTTTTTATTTATTTATTTATATATTAAAATATCTCGTGTCTTATTTTATCGTCTTCTACTCATTTAAACATAATTATTTAAATATTAAATTTAATTTTAATAAAAATAATAATAATACTGTGCTTACATTAAATGTGATCAATGGTTTAAAAATGAATGAATAAAATATACTAGTTACAGGTATATATTTTCAAACATTTCTGTCATAATTATGGTAGAGCTTCAGATATTTTTTTGATCTTCAGATAATTAATAATTATTATTTTAGTGGGATAGTTTGAAAAAATCCTGTGTTAGTGTGTTATCTGTTCTGTCTGCTGAGCATGTCTTATATTCTATTTGAATAAACATTAAACATTTAAAGATAAATACAGTTATATACGAAAAGTCCATCGTAAACAATTTGTAATAAATAAATATTTATTAAAAAAAAAATAAGTTACAAATTACTATAACAAGTCCTTAGCAATACATACAACATTGTTATAACACATAGTTTACAATATTAAATGTTATTGTCGGGCGATGTAACACGCCATTATTGAACTAACCTTTACGTAATTTTTTAGTAAGTAATATTTTATATTATTATTATGATATAATAGATGGATAAAGAAATAATATTACTATAAATATAAAAGATAAGTTTTTTGATAACTCATAACACTAAAATATTTTATACTTTATAATATTATTTCAATTTTATTAAATTGTATTATGTCCTTTCTGATATTTTTCATCATTTTTTTTTTTTTTTTTTTTTTTTTAATTTTACCTTTTATACTTTTATAGTCTACGTAAGTCTTCACCATATATCCTTAAAATAATAATATAAGTCTGTTATTATCTTGGTATATTTTCTCTATCTAACTTAACAACTACCTTTATTATCTTCATACGAATTTTTTTTTTTTTTAGGTTTATCGTCAACGCTAAATTATCTACACAACTGCAATTACTTTGGTGAACACTTAAATATTATTTTTATGATTTGTTTTCAGAGTGTTTGTTTGATGTTGACGGACTTCTTGAATGTTTATAACACTTCTACAAATATTCGTTGAATAAGACGTATTTGGTTTAGTTTTAAGATTTTAATCAGAATATTTTTTATCATTCAGGTGGATGACTTTCTTTTTTAATAACGATTTATAATGAGGTTTTTTTTATGAATGGTTCTTCTGTATCCATATTACCGACCAAGCATTTTCTTAGTTATATTCCTCACCTGGAGTATTTTTAAAATTTTCCATCTTTGGTTTTTATAGATATAATTATTAATAATGGTCTCGGTTTATTTCTTTTGGTTCATTATGTGACTGATTTACTATATTTCTGATTTTATTATCATAAGTACATTTATTGTTTTTAGAGTACACTTTGAATATTTCCAAATCAAAATACATCTCTTGGCTAAGTGTAATTCTTATTCATTGAATACCATTATTTTCATCTTGCTAAAATATTGTTAAAATGTATATATATATGTATATATCCGTGATAAATGTAATACGTTTTTAAAATTATGAACGTTGGTATTGCAGCATAAAAATATATAATGTTTAGTATCAATAACCACACAACAAATAATTTTGAAGCATTTTGGTAAAAAAGTAAACATTTCATTTAATTATATTCATTAAAATATAATAAATTAAATAGTATAAAAATATATAAAAAAAAAACACAATTTTAAACTAACTCATAAAACTAAGAGTTCTGAGCTCGAGAAACATGAAAACAATAGAAAAATAAGTATGTAATAAAAAAAAAAAAAAAAACAATTCCTACTTATTGTAAGAATAAATATAAATATATATGGTGGGAGTACACTCAAATCGCCAACCATTTTACCTTCAAATTGCCAATCATATTTTTTTTTTTAAAGTGTACTTGAATCGCCTTCCGATTTTAAAAATATAATTATATCGAATTGCAAGTAGCTTATTTTAAGCATTATATATTTATAAGTACCAAGTTCAATTAATACTTCATTTTTGTACTGAATTCACTTTTGGTATATAAATTAATCGATTTATAGTTATAATATAATTTGCTTGAATTATAAGCATTTATTAAATGAACGTTAAAAATAATTGATAAATTATGAGCCAATAAATATTTTATGTGTGATAGTCAATAATAAAATTTGGTACAAGATTCCTTATAAGTTTATATTATACATATTACAAATACAAGAGCATGTCTTATATATACATTTAAATTTTAAATTTAAAGAAAAATCATAAAAGTCATGAAACTTAACAAATTATTTTGCAGTTGTAAATTTATAAAATGTTCCATTTTTATAATAAGACTTAGAAATGTAATATAAAATTCCTTATAAGTAATTCATATTGAAACCAAAAATCCAAAAAAATATCTAAGCACAACCATATTTTTGCCATAGACATTTTAAGTCAAAACTAGGACAAAATAACATCCTTAGACTATGAATTTTAATTATTTTAAATATAATTATTGAGTGTTTTATGAACGCTGGGTAAACATTTTAGATTATTATATTAATTTAGAATTGAGACGTTTATATTGGTTGATATAATTAGATCTTAGGTATCGACAACATTTTTCTGTTTAGAATATATATTTTTTTTTTAGGAAGGAAATTATATTGAATAGTGGCTTCCTTATTGGTTAGCTGCAAAGCCTACTTCATGTATGGATACACCAGTATAAATTTGCTTGAAATTAAAAGATTTTTCTTGAATTTGCAATAAAATGAGAAATGATATTTTTGAATTAATTTTATGTTTATTTTACTTTGTTTGTTTGATATAGAGTTTTATTTCTTTTTATTTCATAAAACTTAACTTCTAATTTGTTATTTACATTAATATCTTATCCCCCTTTAAAAAAGGTTACATTATGTTTTATTTTTTTTTCTAAACTATGATCATAGTTAACGTAGCTTAACCAGGGCTAAATTAGCATAATTAGGCATAATTAAGTCCACAATAATCGAAATAGGAGTCCCGGATATAAAACATGTAGTAAATAAGTTGGGTTTCAGCTATAAACCCGCTTATCTACCTAGCTGTTTGACTCATACAAAAGTTTAAACACAGAAAAGCAAATTTTTAAAATATTTTTTTAGTTTGCCAATTCCGCAACTTGAAGAATTCGGCGATTGTTTTGTAGAAGATTAAATCTTCTGTTAAATTTTAATGGCCATCGGCCATCATACAACCAACTGACAATCAAATACAGTTATTCTGCAATAATATACTAGACACTTATATCGCACCTGATGTTACGTTTTCCTCAAATATTTGGTGTGAATTTTCAGCTACAACAAAGAGTTGCGATTCATATCATTTTGCATTAAGCTGACGCTTTTATAGCATTCGTCTTAATATTTTTAATTTTGTTGACGAACTATTAGAAGTACTTCGTATGTAAAATTACGAAGTAAAAAAAGCTTAGAACAATACTTATGGGACAAATTACAAAATAAACTATTAATATGATAACCCAATTTGAGTTTGTTAAATCTTTATCACTTAAGTTCTGAGAACATAATATTATAAAAAACACGTTCCAAAACATATATATTATTTAATTGAATTATATTAGAAAAATGAAATTTATTTTTTAATTTATACCATAAGATTTTTCAATTATTTATGCTATTACTTAAACCATACATTTATTTAAATTATAATAGTATAAAACGAATATATTTAAATTTATGCTATTTATACTATAATGGTAGTAAGATGATTAGATATTTAAAAAAATGGGATAAACGTATATATTTTTTCTGGGGACTCAATTATTCACCTAGTACCTTTTTTTTCCGTAACCCAATTTACCAAAATAAGGTCATTTGGGACTCAATTTGCCAATCCCAGCTTCATTGGTACTACGTGGGCTGGGTTCATAGGTTAAGTATTCTCTAAATTTTTATAGTTGCTTTCATGAAAATTGTCTGTTGTCTCCAGCGCTTTCAGCGCTTAAAATTTGTAGGGAGCTATTAAAATAATTACAATATTTTGGTTGACTTTTGAATACGTAAGATTTTATATAAGGTATTATTTTTTATCATATTTGTTTATAGTGTTTAAATTAAATAAAACTGCATTTAATACATCGTTTTTTTAACATTATATAAATAAAAAAAAGAATTTCTATATTTTTTCATCACTAAATCCAAAAATAATACCAACAATGACTCAAGGGATAAAAAAAAAATAAAAATATCACAAATATCACATAAACTTTCATGGGTTAAAAAGAAATATCTATGTCAAATGTCAAGTAAATCGGTTCAATGGTTCACGAGCTCATGCGTTACAACAAAAAGCGACATTAAATTTTATTTATTTTCATTATAAGAAAATAACTTAAACCTATAACATAGATACTCTTAGGATGGATACAATTATTTTTTTAAAGCTATTTTTATACAATACTTAAGTTTCCCTTAGTAACCGGCGCATAATATAAATTACGTTACTATTGAAACCTCTAAAAAAACATTTTCATACATGAATCACCGCTTAAATTTATTCTAATTTATTGTCCCACACAGCAGAGACATTTTATACTTTTTTCTTTTAATTTTTAACCAATATTAGTTTTATATATTTTATTTTGTATTACCTTTATTTACTAAGAAATAAAATAACGAAATAAAAACTTTATAGAAACATTTTTTGCAGTTACATCATATGCATCATATACATCACAATCACCATATCGCAGTTCTCAATAGAATAATAAAACATGAAAAAATAAAAAAAAAACAGACAAATCATGTTTTAATCATATCATACCATAGTTCAGAAATAATTTAAAATATTATACAGAATAATTTTAAAACTACAACATAATATATTATATTAATATTATACTTAATTACACATAATTTATTAGAAAGCCACTATTAAGAACTTTTAAATGGACATATTATACTGTATTCGCGTTTAAATAAGCAAATACATCACGAAATACTCTTAAAACTCAACTCCGATAATAATTTCAGGATTCTGTATAACGGAAAAAAAAGATTTCAAATATCACATAATCTTTATAAGTTTAAAAGGAATATTTTAGTCGAATATAAATAGTAAATCAGTTCAATGCTTTACGATATCATGCGTTACAACAGATAACATCGTTTATTTAAAAAAGTTTATAAAAATTAAATGTACAAAGAACACATAAAAAAAAAATATCCATCACGATTTTTCTTGTTACAAAATTGTATTTTTTCGTTTGCAAAATTTAAATTACTATCAAAATCAAATAATAGAAACACGATACCTATTATGGTCGTAAAAAAAAAAGAATTTTGCCTTGATTTCGCCTAAAGTTTTTATTATTTGTATATTAATTTAAACTAGTGTTTATTGCATCACTAGTACAAGAAACTAATTAAAGGTTTTTTTACATATTTTTAAATTTGTTAAAAAAAATTAAGAGTAAAATAAAAAGAAAAAATACTTTTTTTATTATTTGTGATATCGATGTATTTGCTTTAAAAATTGTAAAAATAAAAAAAAATTTTATCTAAATCTTGTGAATGATAGATACTTGAAAAATTAATAATTATTTTCATAATATGTATTTTATAACAGCAATTTACAGTCAGTAAGTATAAAAACATATATTATAATATTCATGGTTAACAACTGACATGACGTGTTTTGTTTTTAGACAAATTTAAAGGTTGCCTATGTGTATAATTTGAGTGTTCTATTCCAGAACCTTATTTTGTGTTCTGTCATTTTCTTGATAAAATTGCGCAGTGCAGTAATTGTAAATAATATGTTTAGTATAATAATGTTTATACAAATGTGTATTCCAACAAAAAAAGTTCGATACAGCTGAATTCGATACATCATTCATCAACTATATATTTATTCGATAAAAGATTCAATGTGTACTGACAAACATACTATGTAGGATTTTTTTTTGTTGAACGTTTAATTAACGTCACGCATAGATTTTTGCTATAAAAATCTATTTAATGTTGACTAATATAAATCGAGCATTTAGAAAAAGGGGTGAGTGAGATATTTAACTTAATTAATAAATATTTCAATATGCGATAAAATTGACCTTGCTAATATACGATATTTCCGTACAATGTACAATACCCGTATTAACATATATTTTAAATTGTGTATAGGCAAGGAAAATAATTTGCATTTTTTAAATTTCCGGAAAAGCATATAGAATTTTTATTCTAAAATAAAGAAATAAATAAACAAATCTATGGTCGATTACAGTAAAAAATATCCAAGTTAGTTTTAATATTATGATTTTTTAGCTATTTGACTGATTGTATTTTATAGTTGATTGATCTTTTATTTAATGTATACCGAAATGTATCGGTGCATTATCGGTACGCACTATACGTATTAGTAAGTACGTACTTAAGATTTTTTTTTAATTTAAAAGAGGAAATTTCGGATCCAATAATTTTCTATAAAAAAACATCATCAAAGTTCGAGATTTAATAATTTTTTCTACTTAAAATCATGTTTATATACAGTATATGTATATACGCAAAACATTCATTATTTAAAATTAGTATATTCATCCTTTCAATCAAGATCTTAAAAACGAGGAATAAATACATAATATTTTAATAGTATCGATTATTTTTATTTGCATACTTCAGGCTTGTGTGATCGTAAAATAATTTTTTTTTTTTGCATAACCTATAATTATTTGTGAGTAGTATTGTTTAGTTATATGTATTATTAATATGATTAATCATTTTCCAAATTCCACATTGTTGATAGAACATAAATGATGTTTTCTATTCTTTACGTCTGTGTAACATAGACATATGTAATATAATCCATTGATACGCATACCTCGTAATAATATAGGCAAACAATAATATCAATTGATAATTATTTATTTTACAAGAATATTCTGTGCCTGAATACGTTAATTTTATCAAAAACCCGTTAAATTAATATATTTAAAAAATATATATATAATTGATGGCCTTGGAGTAAACGTACTACAAATTGCTTTCAACATAGTTGTAATGGCGATGGATTGCAGATTGACTTTGAATTTTTAAGCGAGTATAATACAATAATTTAAGTACCATAGATATAGGTAGGTAATAAAATTATTACATATTTTTACTTAAGAGTGTTATGTCATCCCGACATTAATTTCTAATGCGCTGAAGTCCGATTAGAATACTAGTTTTAAGGATACTATGGTTTTTTTTATGCCTATTCACAACTCAATAATTTTCCTTGACCTGGCAAAATTATAATATATTATATTAGAATTACAATGTGATGTAAAAAGTAAAAGTATTTGAAAATAAATTTTACTTTATATAATACTTTATAAAGAAGAACAATATTATTATGTTTTTCCTGAGAGTATACTATTGTTAAGTTATTACGAGGGCTTCTAAGTTTATAAATGACAATTGCCAAATCTTATGGATTATACTTACGATTTTGTCCAAAATTTCACAAAACCTTGTACTAGCGATGTATATAATACTATGAATACTATGAATATAGTCTATAATGCACTACATAGGAATAACAACATTTTAGTTTGAGATTCCCAATCATTAATCAGAAATTCGGTATTTAAATTATAAATAAAAGTAAATTGCATATTATTATTTATGTATTAACATTTATTACGTATAATTGTCATATAAATGTTCAATTGAAACGATACAAAATTCTCTAATTAACATTCCAGAGTTCATCTATCTGCAGTTCCCCTCTCCGAATGAATCAGCCATTTAGCAGACGCTAAATTCTATCAAAGAAATAACAATTTAAAATGTATTGTAAACTATTAATATGTCTGTAAGAGAATGATTGTACCTATCTTAAATAAAATTAATTAATATAATATAAAAAAAATTTAAAATGTCAGTGATAAGTACGTTGCTTAGGCTTATTTTATATTAATAAAATAAAAGTACTCTAATTGTCATAAATTATATTAATTATTCAAATACAATTATTAACCAAATACGTATCAACCATTTTTGTTAGAATCATTATACAGAATTAGAATAGTTTTTTATCTGTATAAAACAATTGTTTATGTACTGATTGTAAAATTAAATATTATGACCATCAATATTAACAGTTAACGAACTGATCATGAATCAATAGTAATTTTATTATTAAAATATATTAGAATATTCATAATAGGTATATATTATTACTTTGCACAAGGTTTATGGCGAATGGTTATGTATAGTATCATAATTTATTGTACATAATTATTTCACGTTTTCTTTTAATTAAATACTATTTTTTTTAACATATTACGTACATAGGTTTAATTTTATTTTTTATACCATGGGTATTGTAAAAAACATAAAATGTAAACTAAATTTAAAAAAAAAAAAGCATACTAATTAAGTATAATATACCAGGGAGTAGAGACACGTGGGTAAACACTGTGTAAATTCAATAAAATGTCCATTCAAGCCTGTATAATATTATAGGGATAACAAGTTTTTGTATCTGTTTAGTTAAAATGTAAATGTATCGATTGAGATCCAATTATGTGTATATTATGTAGTTAAGTTAGAGATATTGACTTGGTTTTGGTATTTATAAATCTGTACATGTTTAGAATTTATTAATAATATTATGATTATCCACCGTTTTAAATTTTAAAATAAAAAATAAAAAATTAAATGAAAAACTAAATTGTACGTATAAGTACACTTGTAAAATAAATAAACTTTATAATAGTTACTCAAAATGTACATAGACGGTATATATTATATCTTATAAAATATTATTATTATTTTTTTTTATATACGATATAAAAGTTTATAAGGCTATAAATTAAATATTGAATTAATATTTATAAACACAACTTTTATACTATACATACCTATGTAATCATCAAAATATATATGGTAATCAATTTCACGTTAAACTGTGTCGTTTCTTTAAAAGTAATAAAACTTATGTAATTGTATAAATAACACTATATTATTTAATTGCTTGTTTAGAACAAAAATACATGCGATAAATAATGTTTAAAAAATACCTACTTTAAACAAATTTAAAATCCATCTTAAAAACACATCGCAGTAAAAAAAAAAAAAAAAAAATAATGGATTTCTACCACGTGCTAAAATGCGTCTGATACGAATGAATAATTAAAAGAGATTCTGCAATACGTCGATCGTAACGACCGACCGAGAATGTCTCGAAATCTTCTATGAATACACGATGCGATCAGAGGATATATTTATCAAACGCACTCTGCGTAACAATAATAATATTATTACCGGTAAAATATATATTAATAATATTTAAAAAAAAATCGTGTGTTGTTATACGAATAATAATGTCATCATCGATCATACAACGTCCGTTCATTAGCACACGTGGAGACACTTTTTACGCGTCAGTATAACTATGTACAACAATAACACTACTATTCGAAATCATACATAATTCATTGTGTATCGACACGAAATGTATTTGGCGTGTTTCGTTTTGAAACTTCAGTAATTTTTAATTTTTTTCCCCCATTTACAGTTTTCGTCATACTTTATTTCAGCACGAGGTATATTACAATCGTTTTTCTAACAACATCGGGGCACACTGCAGTTAGCAGATAATTTATGCTTGGCGTGAGCGTGTATAGTATTGTAGTAGTAAACTTACATCGCTCGTCGAAAATCGCAATAGCTGCTATTGCTGCGTATTATGATTATAGTGACGTTGTGGCCGTATGTCGCGCGGAAACAATAACTTCCGCATCACCTTGTAGCACGTTGTTTCAACGCGTGTCGCCTAATTAAATCGCAAAAAAAAAAAAAAATACACACACGCAGATATACAAGGTGATTCTTTTATCACTGTACACTCATTATTTCAAAAAGTATTCATGCTTTAGATAACATTTTTTTACATAGTTTCAGGTTGTTAAAAAACAACGTTTTCATTAATACAATTAAATTTTTAAATATTTTTTATCCTTATATTTTTTTAAGTTTCTTACTTTTTTGAATGAGAACATAGAGTTTCGATTTCATATTCCAAAGCGAAATAATTTTGATACATAATAATCGAATTTAGAGCGAGATAAGTATTTAAAGTTTAGATACGCTGAGGGGAGTGGTACGGGGTGACTCCGTAAAATGTTTGTCCACTACTCCGCTTGACTAAACATTAAATACGTACAACTCATAAACTACTCGCCCTAAATTCGATTTTTATGTATCAAAATACTCAGAAAATAATATTGTTTTGGAATATGAAATTAAAAAACTATGCTGGCATTCAAAAAAGTAAAAACTTAAAAAAATATTTAATAATATAATTTTTTAATAAAAACGTTGTTTTTTTAACAACTTGAAACTATATAAAAAATATATATGTGTGTTCAGTCACACGTATCGTTGTCTACAGTATATTGTAATAGTCATTCGCGACCGATCGTGGATATGCGTTTACAATAAATATCGTACGCGTGTCCGTGCAACGATGTTTCCGTTGCCCGACGTGGTCACTATGTCGTTTCGGACGGTCCCGCCTAAATCACACTATTATTTCGCCTTTCGTCTCGGTTTCACCGACCGTTGGGACGTAACCAGTTTTCTATGCTCACTCGATATCAGACCGTCGACCGCGTATAGCGCGTGACAGAGCTGACGCGCGCCAGTGCGGTACAAAAACACTGTACTGCCGCGGCACGAATTCGCTATCAATTTTACTCATGTGTTGTGGACAATAACTGATAAATAAACACAGTTATTATTGTATCGATACACATCGATCGATGTTTTGATAAATTTCATCGAAATCAACTCATCGCCCGTCGAACCAGCTATAAGCCACGTGAGTATACATACAATTGATTACCTACTTATAATATTTGTATCCGGACATTACGACTTTTACGTAAAAACCGACGAGACGAACCGTAAAAGTGTGTATTGCCTATCGTGTTTTGAACAAAGCGGACTACTATTGGGTCCGCTTATGGAGTTGTACTCACGCACTGCCCGATTCCGACGGGCAAATGGGCAATGTGTACAAAATTATACTTTGTCCGGACTATACCTATAGAATGGTCAAGTAAATAATTTAAATACAGCGGTCGTTTGATTTATTTTGTTTTCGTAAAACAATATGCAATTATATTTTACTTTTTAATACGAATTTCATTGTTTTACATAATAATATTGCTCATTCGTTATAATTTTATAATGAATTAGTCTAATTTAATAACATTGTGCATTATGTTAAATCATAAATATAACAACCACATCTTAAAAGTTAAACTAATAAAATGTCGATCATTCAATTCATGAATACTAAATATTTTTCAATAAACTTTTCATAAAATTAGTATACTAAACTTTATATACATTTATTATAGTAAGCGTATAAACTTTTTCATGGTAAAAGTAGTATTAATATTTTTGAGTATAAATAGACCATTCAAATTTTCAATGATTTTAATATTTTCAAATAAGTTTCAATGGAAAATTATTCACCATCAAATTCATTGAAAATTTAATGTAACATCGTACATGCATCTTATCAGTAAAAAAATATTGAAAAAACATGGTTACAATTTGTTTTTATATGCATTTAATATTATAATGTTTACAAAAATGTAAAATCACAAAAGTTAATAAGCTATACATTTCGTGTCATTAGAGAACGCATAAGAGCCGCACATCTTATGTGGCATATTATGACGAATACAATTCCCCCGTTATACGGCGACTGTTTTGTATGAAAATGCGCAACGAAAGACGAATTTTGATCTTCAATTTTTATTTATTCAATTTCCCTCATAAGCAGCTCATACTAGAATTATAATATAAACATAACATTATTTTTTATGAACATTTAAAGTTTAATTTTGAACGAAATTACATATTTAAACGTTGAAGAATGATATTCATTTTATTATTTTGTTACAATTTAAAAACCACTATTCAAGGGACTTAAACGTATACGTATATTATACATTTTAGTTGACATAATGGTATTCTTAAAATAATATGTAGATTAATTTTAGATAGTATCTGTCACATTGTTTTTTTTTTTTTTTTTTGAAAAATTAATAAACCTACCGTAACTATAATAGTAAATTAAATTACATTATTATCAATATCAAAAAATATATTATGTTCTTAGTAGTATTGGTTAACCTAGGTAGACCGTCTACGCTCAGAATCATTTTTCGTATTATATAATGATATATATTATTCATCAAAGCGATATCCGCCTGCTAATTTTTTTTTATATGTAATAATATTGGGGAATTCAATAATTCAAAAACACATATTTATTGATATGTTTGTGTTTAAAATGCCTACTAAATTATTAATTATAATTTAGTGAAATTTATTAGATGTGTTTTTTTTCGTTTGGTTTATTTTAACAAGGTAAAATTAATGTCATCTAAATAGTATATTTATATCTATAGCATATTCAAATATAGGTTCGTAGGGGCAATCAATATTCATTGTTTTTTTTTTTAAATATATTAGAATTGCTAATTCACATGACTAAGTCAAAAGATAAGAAACTTATAATTAAAAAACGGCTTTAAATTGTACATTGTGATACTAAGAAAATATTATGTGCTTGAATCTTTAGAAAAAATTAAAATATAATTTATTTCTAAATTTTGAATATTAAAAAATAATCCACTTTTTCAAGTACATTTTATAATTAAATATATACCATAAATTATATAATATTATTACAAATGTAAAATTATGAAATCAATAACAATTGAGTCAGAAAAATATATATTTTTAGCCTTTATTACAAAATAGACTTAAACCTTGTAACTTGTAGCAGTATGGAGTGCATAATTTGGTGCCTAGTGTATAATAATTATCTCTTTCATAAGTATAGTTAGTAACAATTATATAATATGATATGTAAGTTATTTTTAACTCTTTACAATTTAGTTTTCAGTGATTTTGATATGTCAACTTGTGCCGTAAATTACGATGATAGTTAATTACACTAATTATTTAATTATCTTTTCTCTAAGTACATAGAACAATGTGTCCTATAATTAACTCGCGTGGACTGGTATTATCAAATTTTTATACGTATGAACACTATTAACAAATATAGATACTCAGAAATAATAATAAAGAAAAGTTTTAAATTAAAAAGAAAATTGATTTAATTATTATGTCTATTGAAAAATTAATTTTAATAAGTATTTAATAGTATTTTTGAGTAGTTATAAATTAACAATATTTCATTTTAATAAACAATACAGGTTCAATAAAATATAGTGTGAGACAGTACAGTGAAATAGATAATGTAATAGGTTTAATTAATATTGTTATGTACCTATTAACTTTTTTCCTAATGTAGTTTACTTTTTAGATTAAAAACTAAAGTAATGGAATTACTTGAATCTACGTATATAAATAACGAGTAAAGTAACTTACCCAACACTGATATTTGTACAGTGTTATACTCTTATAAGAATTCGTCAATACCTACTATTGATCTCAAAAATATAACTTAAATCATTAAGATAATCGAACATGATGCTTATACGTATACACAATAAATAATAGTGAAACATAATATTAATAATATCATGATAAAACACATGTTTTAAATATATATATAAATTATAAATAAAAATTAACCAACTGGTATTATTTTAATATTTTAAAATGTCTTTACACTTGGAATTATTAGTGAATGATTTTAGTATAGGGCGACCATACGTTCTGTTAAAAAAGGGATTGTAGTGTTCCGTTTTTTAACATCATTTAAACTTCAAACGAGATTCTCTTTGTAGTCTCCTGTTGATAGGAAATAGTCCCGTTTTAGTCCAATATGGTGTCCATATTATTATTATTATTATTATTATTATTCTACGTGCCTTGAATAAAAAAAAAAAAATTGTACACAAAAAAAAATTAAAAAGACCATAGTTTCACAGTTAAATATTGAATAATTAAAATCAGAGTTAATAGTTATAAACAACAGTTTTTACGTAACGAACGTTGAGTTTTGACAAACAATTGTGAGTAATGAGAATGAGACATGTCATATTGGTCTATTGCACAGTGCAATTATGAATCCTCACGATCCAACAACTCGCCTATCAGGACATTTTATTTCAACGTACTTTAAAAATGTTTGAAGGTTGGTTTTTTTTTATATATAACTACGCCAAAATTGTCTTTCCTGATTTTTTTTTTTTAAATTTAACCACCCTATGTTAATATATTATAAAATTAATATAGATAATATATAAGTACAATTTATTTTACACTTTGATTTGGGAAACGTTGCACCCTAAAAAGTATTCATAATTGGACAATTAATTTTTTTAAATTAATATGGATAAAATAAATATCCATACAATTAAATATGATCAGTCATATTTTTAAGTTTTTAAAACATATTTATTATTTAATCATTTCAATAATTATTATTTTTTGACCATACAATAACTACTTACTATTATATGTTTGTAAATATCGTATTACGTTCTGCTATCTAGTGGTTATTTAAGGTACTTAATTTACCTATACAAAACAGAAAAGTTATATTTCAAAAATATTAAATACAGATATTTAATAAAAAAATCTATTATTTTAATATTATGAAGCCATCTATATCACATCCGACAATAAATTAGCATAAGTAATAATTTCAATACATTTTTCTGTGTCCAGTTATTCAACAATTGCAATTAGTTATATTCTACCTGAACGTGTTAATATAACACTAACACACGTACAAGTTTAAAACAAAAACTCATTGTTTACATTTTACTTAATGTTTGTTATGGAATTGTATTTAATTAGTTATGAATATTCCTAAACATTTTTAAACATATAATATATTATCGTATTATTTATACATATTTTTTTTAATTTCCCCAAATGACACTACATGTGTGCTTGAATTTTCATATCTCCAATATAACTTCTAGATATTAAACTAAAACTATATTTTAATACCATTTATATAAAATAAAGCATTTTTTTTTTTATATATATAAAAATAATTATCAATTTGTTTATTGTGGTTAATGAGGTTACATAATATCGTAATAGTAATTATATTATTTAAAAAAAGTAATTTTGTACAACAAAACATAACCAAATTAAAATATATAATTATTTATGCGGTGAAAAAAATTAACTAAAATTAGACAAACCATTACTTTAATGTTTTTAATATGTAAATTTATCCAATTACCTACGTAGTCGATGGTATTTAATGATAATAAAAATATCGTACACATATTATGTACACTGTGTATTATAATATAGTATAGTAATATTTGTATTTTGTTTTATTTAGACGAAGAACCAAAGATGTTTATTAACTGCAATAAGAGAAAGTAAGTAATCAGATAAAATCATCAGACTAAAAAAATCATGATAAACTGTCAACACTGCTATTGTTTCAATTCGTAAAGAACATTATGTATACAACTTTTAAACCTATTGATTAAAAAAAAAAAAAAAAAGTACCCATATAATTATTTTATATAGGTTGCATCTCCTCTTCAATGATTTTATCACGTATATTTAGTACGTAATACATTTTTATTACAAGTTACAACACATTTTTAAAAATGATTGTCAATTGTAGTTATTTCATAATAATAATATTTTGTTTTAGATACTTATGTTATAATTTGATAATTAATATTGAATACAATATTGTTTTTAGAATTTTTGTAGGCGATTCCTTTTTTATAAATTTGATGAAAAATCAATTTTCAATACTATTATGACATAATACCTTTTATGAAAAAAAAAAAAAATTAAAAATATAAAATTATATATTATTACACTTTAATATTGTATTAGTGTGTATAAAATTTTATAATATGTACTAAACCAATTTGTAGAATAATTGTGTTTTTAACTACCATCATGGAGTTTTCAAATAATTATTTCAAAATTAAAAGAATTATAAGAATTACAGAAACTCCATTTAAAAATAGCAATATAGAATAATGGCCAGACTATATGTAGTACACACACAATAATTCTTCATTAGTAATAGAACTATTTGTATATAGTGAACTTTTTATTTGTAACTAATATAAGCATAATTCATATTGATAACGGTTTAAATTTAATATCTATGTAAAATGACACATAATAATTATTGTAAATCGTATTATTCAAGGGCGTGTTACACGACGGTGGGCTTTTTCGGTATCGCATTCGTCATCATTTTTTTACTTGTGCCTACTATTTGGCGATATTCACCTTCAATTCAAAAGAGTATGATATTCCTGAATCATGGTAATTATAAAAAAAAAAAAAAATATATTATATATTATACATATTTATTATTTAACTGGATTGATGATATCAGTTATAACTTTAAGACATGCCAATTGTACAATTGAAAGTACTGAGTACAGTATGCGGACCATCAATAATAATTAAAAAGGACATGCATTTTTTTTAAAATAATTTTAGTTTAAAAAATTATAGATACACTAATATTGTGATATAACAACTGACGGGCCTATTTAATTTTCGGAATCAAGAAATACAATATGGTAATTCATCGAATCAATGGTGTATTAGTTTGGAACATTTGAGTATACGTATAAACTAGGTTATTCCTTGGTTGCGATCGATTAAGTTAAAAAAAAATCAATAAATTACTTCAAATAAAAATAAAAATATGTGACATAACCGGTTGTTGCGTCAAAAATATATTTTCTAATAATATATTACAACAAACAAAATTCAACATTGCGTGATGGTTATGATATTTGGTGCCTATAATTTCAATTAATTAACACAATACATGGTGATCGAATCATTATTTTGATTATTAATTTACAACAAACTTATATGATGCATTGTACTATTGTAATCTTGTAATATAATATTATATTGTCAAATATATAAATTACGTAGTGTCGCAGTTACATATGTAAGCATATACTTACATAAATATTCTTTGCTAAGTCATCATAAGTCGATTATAGTTATACAACACTCATTGCGAACATCTTACCGTATAATTTTTAATTTTTTTTTAGACCATATGCCTGATATACAAAACTACAGTCATCCGGAAGTTTATGGCATAGATGGAACTAGAAATTTTTACATTGATACAAAAGATCATATAACGCTAGGAGTGTGGTAAGCAATTATTTAAATATCCACAATAAACATTGTAAATTAATAACTTAATAGAAAACAATGATTAACCTAAAATAGGTTTTTGGTTTTTTTTATACGTTAATAAGGCAACATTGTGACTGTTAACGAATT
Organism: Rhopalosiphum maidis; assembly: GCF_003676215.2. NCBI lineage: Eukaryota > Metazoa > Arthropoda > Insecta > Hemiptera > Aphididae > Rhopalosiphum > Rhopalosiphum maidis. The sequence goes on from NC_040879.1 coordinate 67,138,920, forward strand.
TTAAGCAACTTAGTTTTTAAATACGTATAATCAATAAAGTAATTCCGAACTATCTTTTTAAAATTATATAAATAAACTAATAAAATTCATTCGATTTAAGTCTCAATATTTTTTACTGAGAATAATAAATCAGTATTCGACTTGTATTAGCAATAGTTTTCGTGATTACACAACAATAACAATATGTCATAGATGATGATATCATAATAATTTAATGTCATACGATAATGTTTTATTGCATTTTTTAATGATTGGATGGATAAACCGCTGTATTTAGTATAAATCTTGACGTTGTTTTCTATAAGTTTTTTTTTTTTAAATATTATTCCTCACACTTTAAAAAAAAATTAAAAAATTCTAGTTTTTAATAATACTTTTAAAACAAAAAAAGTGGGCAAGTGGGTGTCGCTCTACTGTACAGTAGAGATGGAGAGTAGGTCACTGGTCACTATAATGGATGTGTTAAATTTGAATGCAATGACAGGTATCATTGTATACGAAAAACGATTCTGAACGGATATGATTTGTCAGTCAATGATAATTAGTAGGATATATTATATAATTACTTATATTCGAATTGTAATATAAAGTTATTTTACGCGATGTAAAAAATTAAATTTCATACGCTCATAAATTTTTTTCTATATTGACGCTGGAAATTTTTTTTACACTTACTTGAAGAAAAACTTATGGATAACCTTGTATTGGGTTTTTTAACCTTAGGTATAAATCATAAAAGTTTTATGAATTTTCAACTTCAAAATGGCTTTCTAATTTTCGCGGTTTTGATATATTTCGTAAACATTTGAACTTTAAATGCTTATAAACAAAAATTGTGACTAACGATTTTTGATTTTTTTTTACTACGATATGTACAACTTATAATAAATCTTGTATTACATTTTAAAGATTTATTGAATAGCCAAATTTTTTTTATCTGCATTTTAAGGAAAAAAAATTAAAAAAGTCGAAAATTTCAATTGTCTATAAGTAGCTTAAAAAAGGTCAAAATATTTTGAAAATGAATTGTAAATAAATAACCATAATATGAACATTTAGTGAAAATTTCAAGTATAATTTACAATGATTCGTTTTTGAGTTACAGCAAAACCAAAAAATCGATTTTGTCGAAAAGTGGTTATGCGTAAATATTCCCGTTTTTCTGTTATTTTTTCATGGTTTTTCCCGGCGCTTTTGAAAACTACTGGAAATTTTTTACTTTTGACCCTCCCCCCCTCAAGTACCAACTAGATGAATTTTCTTTTCAAAGGGGGGCTGAAGTCCAAAATCGAAGCATTATTACTACTCCAAAACGTGATGACAGACACAAAAATAAAAAAATAAAATCATTGTAAAATCAATACACTCATCACTCCGTTCAAAATCTAAAAAAAGTTTTGAATCAAGTAGATATTTACATGAAACAATTTTAAATTAAATCATATTTTAAATAATTTGTCGTTTTATAATGATGAATATATTTTTTTCATTTAGTCACTTCTAATCGTTTCTACTCGTATTATTACTTTACTAATCCAATAATTACAGGCACATATTACCGAGTAACTTAATTGAAAAATACGGAAAAAACGAATCTAGTTACGAACAACTTTTGAGTCACGGTGAACCAATTATTATATACATGCATGGAAACTCTGGTGCCCGCGCGAACGATATACGGATAGAATTATATCGAAAACTCCGAGATATCAACTGCCATGTGATAGCTGTAGACTACAGAAGTACAGTTCGACTTTTATCTTTTATCGATGATATTTTTATTTTTATGAAAACCGATTCGTTTCAGGTTATGCCGATTCTACAGTCGTTGAACTCGACGAAACCGGCATAGTATCGGACGTAATGGAAACATTTAAATGGGTTTACAAACGCGCAAAAGGAGCGCCGATCTTTGGCTGGGGACACTCGCTTGGAACCGGGTAATGTACTTTGTATTTGTCATATAAAACGAAAAATAATGAAAAGATACACTCAACACTAGTTTTTAAAATCGGCGAGTTAAATATGTTCTTCAATAGTCAAAAAGTTTGACAATCAACAATACAAGGATCATAAATCGTAAAAGAGTTTAAAAAATATCAAAAATGCATAGTCATAGTTTTGACGAGATTCGTTATTTTTAGAATTATTTTATAATAAAAGAAAAAATCGTTTTAAATTTAATAATTTGATCTTACTAGAAAAAAAATAACAATTGTGTAACTTATTAGAGTCAAATTTATTTTTGATTAGAGTTTAAACTTTAAACTTTTATGTGATTGCAGGGCAATAAATGTTAGAAAAAAATGAATTATTTTAAACTGTATATAATATTGTTTAATATAAATTAACAATTGACATGCCTAATTAATAATATAATGAACAGTACTACACTTGATAGTATTTAGTATTTATATAGGGTTCAAAAAGACAATATTTCAATTACATTTGAAATAAACTTTGATGAAATACATACATGAATAAATATACTATAACAATATGCCATTACGATCATAAGGTGTAATATTGAGTACCTTATGTATATATTACTTGTACAATAACTCAGACAAGTAATATTTATCTGTTTTTTTTTTAACTTTATTACGCAACATGTATACTAACAAGGGTATAGCAACATAGAACCCATCATAAATTATTTCATGTTAAACAATATTTCAACTTTTCCACATTTTGATATATTGTGTATTTGACTGTTATATTATGTTTGATATATTTTACCAATAGTAACCCAATAATTCAAAAAATTCCATACACCGAACTAAACGCTTGTTCTCCTGAGAAAACACATAAAATTAGAAGAAAATACGTGTATTTCAGTCTTCTCGATAATTCGACATTTCTATCGGCGGGAGATGTAAAATTTTGATATTCATTGACAACTGTACTACCGCCACAATATTCCTCATCGTGAAAATTTCAAAATTTATTTTTCACTTCTAACACAATTCAACTCATCAGCTGGTAGACCAGGGAATAATAATACATTTTAAAACGAAGTATCGGAACGAAATTGTTCGAGAAGTTTTGGCCTACATGGATGATGAACAATTTAAAATTTATACATGTAGTGTGCCATGAGGATTTACCTATTGCGATGTCTCCTGAAAGAATAGAGATATCATGATTCTGTTTTTTTTTTTTTAAGATCCACATGGACAAGAACTACAATAATTTTAATGTTTTAGTAAAAAAGTTAATAATTTATTTTTGTATTTAATTATTTTCGAAAAATGTAAGATAACCATTTCGAAACAAATTTTAAAAATTAAATATACAATGAACGTTTATTATTAATAGATTATTATGAAGTAAATTATATTTATTTTTGTAAATTATTTTCCTTAAATATTATACGGTCTCATTGTAAGCACTCTTCTAATATTATTTGTAAATTTCTCATTACATAGTGTATTATTTTCAAAGGACTGTAGACGAATTCTTCTTTTTGGAAGCTTATCACAAAATCACGTTGTTCACTTCACTCTTAATGTTTACTTAACAGTAAAGTATTTTAAAACAAAATATTTAATTAGCATTTTTGTAGTAAATGATTATCGATAAAACCAATTTTTAAAATCTCCTCTTTCAATATTTGTCCCATTCTGTATTGAAAACAAATTATTGCAAACATTTTTTTTATTAAATGTTGTAAAATAATTTTGCACGTGTTTACAAAGCATACCCTTAACTCAAATCAGGATCTCTTGTAAACTAAAAAAACAATGTAAATATAGCATAAACAATATTAAAATAATATTATTACATCGCTTAGGGCTGCTATTTTTTCTTCATTTTATTAGATTCAAACCTTAATTCTGACTTATCCGTTTAAACCAACATTCTGTTAAGCAGTATTTGATGTTTATAGGAAATTCGTGTTAGTCAATATCAATGATACTCGTTTTCCAAATGTATATACATTTTTACCTGTAAACTTACGACGCGTTTAAACACAACTATTAAAACTCATTTCCGATTTCGACTAATATTTTAACTTGCAGTACTTAATACAATATAACAATACGATTTTTCTGGAATATTTTAATAATATACACGTGCTAATTGAATCGATTTTAGTTAAGTAGCAATTGTTGATGGCGATAATTCGACTACATTTTGTAACTCAAAATGTTATATATTATGTCTTTACATGCCTATTTTAGTTGAACGTTTTAGGTTATTGACACACGAGTTGCCAGAACTGTTGGTAAGTTTTTTTCAGTTTTGGTAGATGTTTGCAATAGTTTATGTACGCAAACGAGTTCTACGTTTGGTTATTTAAATGGAGGTATTAAAAATTCATGTGTGCAATTGAGTTGTGCATTTTGTGCGCAAACGAGTCACGAAAAAAAAGGGTAAATGTACGCAAACGGATATCGCCCGTTAATAATAAATTGTATCTACAATTCTATATATATATATATATATATATATATATATATATTTGATACATTATAATAAATATGTACTATTATATCGTTAAATATCCAAATTAACCTTTTTATATCTAATCTAATCAATTGGTTTTCTAGTTTTAAAATTAGTTTGTATAGGTACCTACTATAAAATAATAACTAAACACAGTGTGCATATATAATAAGCATAATAAATTAAACTGTTATAAACGATAATAACTGATTAACTGTAGGTAATCGTTATGGTCGAGTATTATTATGATTTATAACTTACGCTATGTTTAGTGATAATATAATATAAACAACAAAATACGACTCAACACATGCATCAAAGATTGTAATAATTTACTAAATATTTCTCCTTATCCATCGGAAGATAAGACATTTTTAAGGATATTCAGCTGTCTCATTCTTCAATAATCGCGATAATACTGTTTTTAGAATTGGAGCTCACGCATTTTCGTTATTGGAAAAAGAAAACATCTATCCTAGTGGACTTATTTTAGAAGCTCCGTTCAATAAAATTAGTGAAGCAATTAGAGAATATTCAACTACTAAGGTATAAATTATTTCCTTGCTTAGTCTAATCCACTAATCTAACGAGTACAACTATTTGTTAGTCCATACGATGTTGGATATTAAGAATTACTTGCATTTATTCTTTGATGAGAAATCGCGTGTTTTATTAGGTTCTTCGCTATTGTCCTTGGTTTGATTTTTTTATCATTGACCCAGTCATTGAAAACGGGATTGTCTTCGATACAGAACAAAACTTGAAAAATGCTAAAGTTCCAGTACTTATATTACATGCACAAGACGATATTATAATACCATACCAGCTTAGTGAAAACGTAAGTAGAAAAATATAATTATGCTTAAATTTTTGATAGTTATTTACTATCACGATACATGGATTTAATATAAAATATGGACCATGTATTTTTGTAATTATTATTAACTATTATGTATTTTCGATGAAATTGTTTTATATATAAAAAAAAGATACTAGTGATTTTCCAAAACTACAAATGTCATTTAGCTGATAAACAAATTTAATATGAGTTATCATAATTTTTTTTATCCACTGAAATTGTAAAGTACTATTTTCCATATTGGCATTAATTTTTTTAACTGAACATGTCCGAAATCTTTTCCTACCCAGTTTTTTCTCTATTTTTAATTAAAACTTAAAAACTTTAAAATATATATTATGTTTTATAGTTCAGTTGAAAAATAATTGTCATATGGAATTATTGAATAAATACATCTGATTTAAGGTTTGCATTTATTACTATAATTTTGTTAAGCTGGTGAAAATTGAAAAGATCCTTTTACTCTCAAATATAACCTTACTTACTGTTTTGGATAAAAAAAATAAACATTTTTCCTAAAATCGCTTTTATTTGGTTCTATATTCTCTGCTTTTTATACCATTTAATCAATAATTTTTAAATAATATACTAATTTTAAATTCATGATTTTTTTTTTTTTTTTGAAAGAAATTCTTTTTAGTAGAAACAATTATCCAATCATAAGCATCGAGGAGAGTTTTTGATTTCAATTAAGATCGATATGTTACTTTTAATTAAGAGGCAAATATTAAAAAATAAATATGAACATTAAAATATTATGTTGAGATTTTAATATTATTATCAAAATAATAATTTGGTAACCTTAATTACAAAAAAGTTAGATTTTCTTACTTAAATTCGTTTGTCATCGTATAATTTATTATTTAATTGAAGTCTAACATACTCATTACGCTGACCTCCTCAATAACGATATAAACTCGACATCTACTAAACAGCAGAATAGTAACCTATTTGACAGATTTTTCAAACTGTTCTCTGGAAGTGGCACTACAAATCTAAAAAATTAATTGGTCTGAATTTAATCTAGTTTCACGTGGCTGTACATTTTCCAATGTCGTTCAATTGGTTTGATGTAAATAAATATTTATACTTGCTAATTGACACGAGTGGTTTTTATGTTACACTTTAATAGGGTCAGCAGAAATGTTAATGCAATGGCCTCTGTTTATCGGGAGCTCGTATGATTCTATTTTATTGTTACAAATATTGTGGATGAAATAAAATACTTTGTATTTGGTCATCATATTTTTTTTTTTTTTTTACATAAGAATATTCTCATTCTATATAATATTTACAATAGCTATTCCCTCTGGTAGATAGGTACATATATTTTAAAATATTCAAAAAGAAAAACCTGACTTGCACTATTGTCCAACATCTGCGACTCAAGTAGTAAATATTTCTGCTTACTTAATCGATCTACTCATTTCAGTTTGTTCATGGATTTAACATAATTGGTTTTTATAGAGATGGCTTACTTTATTTTTGTATTCCGATTACTTTTCTACTCGTTTTCTTTACACATTTTATTTTGTAAATATATTAATAATTTATATTGTTTTTATGAATCTACACAGTAATTTCTTCTTTTATATTCTATCGTGATTATCTGCGGTAATAGATTTATTTTTAATAAGATGAATAATTAATACATTTACAATATATATATATATATATATATTTTAAAATGGCAAAATCTCATATAATTGTTAATTTGTATTTTTTTTTTTTTTATTACAAATACGTTCACAAAAAATATGAACTATCAACTGTTAATGTTTGTTAAATATTTTTCTGTGGCTTTACTTTTTCTATTTTCTTAGAAATAACACATAGTATACGTATGTATATACAAAATTAATTAGGTCCACTTTGTGTCTATTAATTAAAATAAAATATTTACATATCAATTAAAAGATCTAAAACTGGAAATCATGCGGGAGGTATTGCAAAACTTTCTATACAACGAAATATTTTATAGAACCATAAAATATCCATTAAAAAACGTATTCGATTAACGACAACAATTTCTATTTAACTAACTAATTTTGTGTTGCTTGTTTAAAACAAATAAAAAAAAAAACACCACATAAATATAAAGTACAAACTCGTTGATCAGATGTATTTAAATATAATTCCGAGCATTTTTACTATCAGAATGGTACAAAAGTTGCCAAATAGGATATCAGACGTTTTGTCGGCAATAATGAAAAAAAAATATTTCAATGCGTACAACATGTTTTCAGAATAACTCTGGTCGTGTTTGAGTCCATGCTATTTTTAAATTTGTTGGGTTTTATCTTTTTGGTTTATACTTAATATTGATAACGACCCGCCAATAATTATTACGGTGTTGTTTTGGTTGCGTATACCATTATGCGGTATGACTTACTGAACCCAGGAAAATACACTCATTTAAACGAAAAATATGTTAATTTATACCAGCGGAAAATATGTGCTGATGCATAAACAATAAAATACTAGCCCCAGGCTTGTTTTCGTCTAGACTTCGCATAATAACATATAGTCGTTGTGGCACCACCGTCACTAATTTTGATGTAAAACGGTAATACGGAACGTTTCATAATATGACGTGTGATAAGTCAATATTCTTGTGAGCATAGCTTAGAATTTCAGAACGCAGCCAGACAGCGTAGACTATTTCGCGGTGTTTTGTAAAAATTGATGCGTGTAAACACAACGTTTGTTTGTAAATATACAATATTATATGGAATATCCATAAATTATGCATTATTAAATTTACCATATTTTAGTTAAATATTTTATCTGTGTATTTATACATACGAAAATATTTTGTATCAGTTTACTCGTATTACTCTTATTTTGTCATGAAACTAATGGAATTTTAGTATTTTTTTTTTTCCACAGCTAACTCGTCTCCGTTGACCACATCTAACCAGGAAACCCCGTTTAAAGACTTACTATATTATACGCATGTGTCTGATTAGTGATCGCACATTGTGTTTCACATTGTATTATTTCTACTACTCGTCATTTTATACCTTCCTTGTAGGGGATGTATTGGTATACTTTCTGTGTTATTCTCCATGCAACAATAATTTCTATTGTAACACCTATTAGGTTTATACCAATCGCTGTTGATCTCCCAACAGTTAATGTGCGTGGTGTAAATATATAGTTTCCTTTTCTAATAATAATATATCTATTCTCATTCGGTCCCCTGCTAGAATGTCTAGCAAAAGTAATCTCAATGTGTCGAATCCGGTCTCTGTGAGTTTGTCACGATTTTTTTTCTATACGAGTAATCTCTTACCTCGATATTCACGTTTCTCGTAATAATGGCCTCTATGTCTACGTAATAATTATAATTATCATTACGTAGATTTTTGATTTTTATTGTCAAAAATATATGGATTTATTTTTACATTTTCCTTTTACCTATATTGACTCCTCGCTTTTAATTAATTATTTTTTTTTTTATGTATATTATCTATATAATATGTTCTCTAGAATTTACATCCCTATTTTTGAAATATAATATTTATTCTTAAATAAAATCTTTCTTCAAATTTGTTTGAGCGATTATTATTGTGTAATAAGAAATCATAAAAGACTGTTTATCTTAATCCATTTAAATTATATTATATACAAAAATCACATTCGTCCATATATAATAATAATAATAATAATAATAATAATTTATTTCAACAATAACATTAATGATTACAATTAGCAGATATATAATAATCACAATATTGCTCTACTCATATTAACCTATGGCTGTGATAAGAGTAGGATTTGCAATTTTAATATTTATCAAAAAAATAATAATATAGTAAGACATGAATGATATGATTAAAAAATGTATAAGATAAACTTAAATTTTAATTTATATAATATTTCAAGTGTAATATTTCTAAAAACTATAATATTTATGTTTCGTTTAAATAATATATAATTGGTATCAAAATAATGTAAATTATCTTTTAAACTAGTACAAATTAAAAAAAAAACAACACATTATATATAGTATTGTATAAAATTAAAATTAGCTCGAGTTTTTGGAACAATTACACCAATAGAATTATTGAACCTTGTTATGACTGTGTAAATGTTTCTGGAATTAAATACAAATATGTATATATTCTTAAAATATAATGAATTTAAATTATGAAGATTATAATCTTAGTAGATATTATATCTAAAGTATAGCTTTGACTTGAAAAATATCAATTTTAATAGAGAATTTTTAGAAATATTTATCTTATGTATACATATTATGACATTGTAAGAAACTCTCCAAAAATATAAGCTATAATGAAGAATAGACTATGCTAAGCTAATATATTTTATTATATTTTATTTTTTATAACAATATTTTACCTTGTATCATCCATAGTTAAATAATTAATACTTAAGTGTAAATATCAAGATTTTTCAATATTTGATTATTTTTATTCTAACCAATAATTAACTATCGACAATCTTTCATTTGTTTACCATAAAGTTTATCTAAGAATTTATCATTAAATAGTAAGACTGTATCATTTGTAAAGCAAATAACTTTACCATTAATGTTCAGGATTAATAACCCATTAACATAAATCAAAAGTAATACAGTACCTAAAACATATCCTCGCGGGACTCTAAAAGAAGTTTTAATCTCATTACTCATAGCATTTTCTATTTTAACCACTTGGGATCTATTAGTTAAATATTATTTAAATAGAATTAATGATTTTCTTCGTACGCCATAATACTAAAGTTTTCTTAACATAATATCTTGGTCTATGAAAAAGCCTTCTTTACTCGTTTTTTATTTCAATAAATATTCCAAAGATTATTAATTAATCTAGTACATAAACTTTGTAACATTAAACAAATCATGGTTGGTAAATAATCCTTTTCTAAAACCATACTGATCATTACTAAAAAAAATTTCATTTATCTAGACATTTAATCGATTTAGATTTTATACATTTTTTAAAATATTTTACTGATTGTTTATGTCAAAACAATTGGTCTGCAATTGTTTCATAATTTTACTTCACCATTTTCAAATACTAAGGTATGATTAGCGACTATTAAAATAAATTACAGAATATTCCAGATGAAAAACATTTGTATATATTTATATATATAAATACCTTCATTTATTTTCTATTACTATTTTAGAACGTAATACAGATTCTGGTTTTTATTGCAGTAAATATTCTCTAATTTGGATTTAAATATTGTAATGTAACTAATTTATCAAATAAAGATACTAACGAAACTTCTCAAAAAAATTCACTTTAATATTAGGCAACGACCAATCACCATTTTCTAAGATTATAATCACTGCAGCTTTTAAAAATAATAACTAAATAACTTTTAGTTTTAGTTATTTTGTTTCACTCGATTAATTTACTCCGCCTACAGGCTACAATACGATATTGGTTTATATTTTTATTTTTATTATTATTATTATTTTACGAAATTTCACGTTTCTATTTTAACGATTTATTAAATTTACTGGACTAGGTTCATCACTTATAAGTGATTTATTAAATTGATAAATTTTTCGATTAGACTAAGGTCAATTGAAAAATATTTCTGTACACGGTACATTATGTTTTTGCTAAAATTTTTGGTCAGGATCTAAAAGTGGTTCCATTTGGTTATTTATTTCATTTATTGCACGTTTATTAATATTTGCATAAATATCATAAAACTACTCTAGTAATAACCTGAATAAGTGTGAGTGTAATCCAACCCACGCACGCTATATTTTTACAATTTTTCCAAGTATATAAAAGTGTATTCAATAATTTAAAAGTTATCGTAGGAGGCAGACGGCATGCATTCGGTGTCACCGAATCGACATTTATAATATGCATTAAACAGTGTAATATACACTATACGAGTCATAGGGGTTGTTTTAGTAATAAGTCAAATAACAATTTCCAGTGAATTTTGATTAACTAATCATATTTTTTTTTCTTTTTGATCTGCAATATTCATTTTAATGTATAAATTGGCACGTGAACTAAAAAAAATATTTAACTACTCTGATCTAGTTATAAATTTTACTTCCCGTCCCTCTCTTTGATCTTGGTTGGCCTGGCCAACTTGGTCAGAAAAATAACTATAATTTTTGTGTTATGATTTTAAATATAAAAATAATATGTATTCTGATGAAATCAAAAAATGATAATATACTTCCTGCGTAGTTTGACTTTACTGTGTATAATATAAATAATATATTATCAAATATCAAATTTGTTGATGGGCCTAAAAAATTGCGTTGGTGTACCTAAATCACCTATCCAAAACGCCGTGTTATCATAATTTAACTATTAAATTTCGTTTTCTTTCATTACTTTACTTATGGATAACATCGACATACTTAAAATATTTGCATTGATAAATATTATATTTAGTGATATACTTAGAATTTCTGGGATTTTCACAGTAATGTCTGCAATTATAATCGTATAATCGAAATACTACTATGCATATTAAACATCTTAGTATAATTAGCATATACGTAATTTTAATTTAAACAAAACATTTGAGGAGTCAACAAAATTAAATTTAAATTTTTAGAAATTGAACACAGTACTAAATAAAATATCCGTAATAATATTTGTAATTTTTATTAATTGATTTAAACTTATAAAAAACTTATAATACGAAGTATAATATGGTAAAACGTAGTAAATTACATATCTGTAATAAATTGCGTTATTATAATATATTGTACAATTTATTATTCTCCAGATAAAAATATAATAAAATTTACATGCTAGTAGGATTAATTAGTATAACGCGAAATAAAATGATCAATACATTTATATAATATGTATAAATAATATTTTTTTCCTTTCCTACAGCTGTATAATTACATCACAACAACTCGGAATAGCGAACTGACTGAACTAGTATTATATGACGCCAAGTACGAGTTTGGCCACCAATTCATTTGTCGGGATCAGGAAATCGAAAAGAAGATTGAGTGAGTATTATTTGACACTGTCTTGGTTTAAACCAGTCGCTCGTACAGTTTTTAGTTTTTACAGTAGTACTGGTGTGCCTGAAATCGCATCATGTTTTAACAATTTCTTTGTGCATTATCTAATATGTATTTTATAGTGTTATGTATTCAAATTATGTATTTGGATTTATTTTAATCTGGGAATAAAATAAAATAGTATCAGACATTTGGATACTCAAACCGTTCATTAGTTATTGAAGGCGTTATCATTTGGCCCTATATAAAAAAATCGTTTGCAAACTCAGTACGAATTCAATTTTTATGATTTGTTTTGAAATATTATTTAAAATCGTAAAACAATCCCGATATAACATCTATAGTTATGATTATTGTTATTACAACATCATTGTAATTTAAATGGTTCTCTATACATTTTGGTTAATATTCTTATTGAAATAAAACTAACTACAAAATCGGATAAATCATATAAAACGCGTACAAAAATACGTGATATTTTATGAAATTTTCATAGTAAAAAATATTAACAGATTTGGGTCAACCCAGATGTTATTTTTTTAGTTTCTGTTAACTGGAGTGTTTCGAAAAAAATAACTATTTATGTTTTAATATAATGTAATATGGGTCTTGGGTGTCTATTGTTATGGGTGTTAAGTGTTCCAGTCAGGCACAGCGTGTCTTGGTTTTATCTTTCTTGTATTTTAACACGCACTTTCATATTTTATTTTTTATTTTTTCCAGGAAATTTATACAGAATTGTCTAAAATGACGTCTTGATTGGTGGAAATATATAAGCTTGTCAAAATTGTCATCACCTGTCACGTATACGTAGTTATTACAATATAATATTGCATATTATACGTTATGATACAAAATTCTCAAACCTGAAACGGATTATTGAGATTATGAGATTATTTTTCATCTTTTATTTTTAAAATGTTTCGTTGTAAAACATTTATTGTAAAATATTTTAACAACGTGCTTTTTAAAAACTTAACTATTACTATAATCCCATACCAATTATTGTATATTATACTCATTATAGTCAATAGTCGTATCATCTTAGTTGTTTTGTTGTTAAAAATATAATGTCAAAAACATTTTTAAGATAATATTTAAAAAGCTGTGAAAAAAATATCAAGCATTTTTTTTTTTTTTTTTTTGAACTTATGCCCTAGCGTTATATATATATATTATATAACATTATAAAAATAAATAATCAATACTTGGTGTGACTTTTGGAGATCAGACGTGGCTATTTTAAGACTATAATAGTTATTATAACTGACTACTTTATATTCGTTATAATTGAGTCGACCAAAGTAGTACAATGTTATAACTGACATGTAAATTACTATTTATGTAGTTTAATGTAATAATATAGGTAACGTAATATTTTTAGTAAATTCTACCAAAAAATTTAAACAAAATAGGATTCCGTTTAAGACATTTAAAGACATTTTAAGATTTTATTGAGAAGTCGATTATTGAATCATGGACAATGCCTATCAAACGACGCGATTCCAATGATCTCTTGAACGATAATGTTTCAATTAGTATGAGTTATCGGTTGGTGATTATTTTGGTATTTAAATACTGTATATTTTAATATGAATTTATAATAATATTTAAATAAAAATGTTCACATATTATATTCATTACAGTCATTACACCCATATAGAGTTATCGGCACTCGGGGGAAGACATCAAATTCAAACGCTAATTTTTTTTTTTTTTTTTAATAAGTTAATAATAAATAATTTTAAAAAAATGAATTTATTTTATTAGAACTATGTTCGTATGATTTAATAGTTATTAAATTAAACATAATTTTAATTGGAATAGTTTTTATATAAATATTTAACCAAACTATTTCTATTCTTCTACTCCATGATAGGTAATACGTTTTGTACAAATATACAAATTATATTGTATTATAATGTGTATTGAGTATTTTCTTAGTAGTTTATTTTTACAAAACCGTGTTATCGTATTATTTTATGTTCTGTCATGAGACAAATATTTTCTGTGGTATAACCACAGTACTATGTTTCACGCGAGTGTAAAAATCATTAATATTAAATATATATAAATATGAATGCAGCGTCCTTATTTCCGCTAACATGCCCATTTTTCCGAAAAAAACGGAGATACACACACAAGCTTCTGAATAATAAAGGGATATTTAGTTGAACAAAAGTGAAAATAACTGCAATGGTGTTTATGGTTAACAACGGTATCAGTTAATGCAAACAGATTTATAACATAAAATCCGTACCTGCAGGTTTAATATCAATGGTAAAAATATTAAACCGTCATTTATAACTCATCATTTTTTTTTCACATCATTTAAAACTACACGCATATAAAAGTTAACTACATAATTTTCCGATTTTTATCGTTCGTTTATTACCTATTGTCGTTCAGTAAAAATACCACATATTTTGATAAAATGATTGTATAATTTATTTGTTTAAAAATATCACGTCCACAGTGTAATCACAGTAATGCTATTGAAATAAATATTAACCGAACGTTTAACACGTCAAGTACTTTTTTGTAATACGACACCAGCAATAATGATTTTTAGAGTACAGATGAAAAGGGTGCTCCAAGTGTTTTACTCACACAATAAATAAAAGTAAGCATTTTAAATACAACCGTAAGGGCGCGTGACATTGTCAGAAACAGAACAAAATATTGTAATATATTATCAAAACCATTAGGCGACACGACACAAAAACGGTTTTACATCGATAAATATGGCGAAAATAGCAATGTTAGACAACACCATTCTGGCGGGCTATACGTAAAGGGTGCAGTGATTTTAGTTGAACCATCTATAACCATAGTGAAGACGATCGGAATTATGTAATACGAAAATACTGATCGATATCTTCTAATTGGATAACTTTTACATCTCTCGTTGTATATGGATGTTTCTAATGAAAATGTTACGCATACTAACACACACATCTCGCATTTTGTTTCTATATAGGTAATTAATAAAATATAGTACTAAACTGTTTTTTTTTTTTTTTGTATTTTTAAAATTCTAGAGAAAATTGCCGAGCTCTTTTCAATCTCATTCAGCATAAATAATGTAATATACAGCTACATTTATATTATATATAGTTTGTACTATAACAGTTGTGATCATAAACGTGGCAATACTTAAATGAATATACATATTATTATTTTTGATTTTTATAAATACGCTGGGTGAGGTTTGATGACTACGAGTACCTATTCCCGATAATTAATTATACTAATTGTGCAATATGTATCAGACTTATGTCGATGCTTTAAATTGTTTTTTTAAGGCGGAGCCAGTTTTATTTCACTTTTTGCACTTAAAATTAAATTATTTTTCGTGTAAATTGTAAATAATAAAGGTTTTAGAGCCGGCATTTAGCACATCTAAATTAGTTTATCGAGTCTCGCAGTCAGTTGTACGAGAAACAGACTATTGTATTTTTATGACAGACGAGTGTTCCTTCTTATAAGCACACTTCAGAACACGATTTTTAGCGGATTCATAGACATTTTACGTAATCATAATTTTTATAAAGAACGGGCGATTATTAACCACCAGAATATCGGTTAAATAAAAAGGTTACGGAAAGGTCTAATTTAAACTTCACCAGTATTTTTTCTTACCTTTAATGAGTACATGAAATCTCCGCAGCAGTGACTTTCCTACATTATATACCAACGTAACATCCGTCGGAATAGCAAACATTTATATTATTTTAATGCGTCAATAAATCGATTAATTTATTAATGTTTAAAAATAATTTTATCAATAAATGTTATCGCGTAATTTAAATTCACAGTTAAAAATATTGTACCATAAAATACCTACATGATTTACGGTTATTAGTGTAATAGTATAATTCTTAGTATTAATGAGTAAATTTTAATTTATTTCAGTATTTAATACACTAAAAAAAATTAGTCCATTAGATCCAGTGTCATTATTATGCACCACGTGAGAGGCTAATTCAAGAATTATAAATTTCAATAATATATTAATTATTAATTATATTAAATAATAATCGGAAATCGGTATTATTCATAATGTTGTTACGTGCATTGTACATTTTAATACATTTTTAACGGTCAAAGCGATTATTTCATTAATTTTTCAAATTACCAATGCGAATCAAAATAACGTATATACAGGCCCAGTTCAAGTGTATAAATACACCCAGGCAAACTCGAGTTTTGGCCGCCCCCTAAAAACGTTAAACGTTGCCTCTGAAAATTGCCGCCCTATACGTGGGCCTATGCCGCCTACCCCTTGAGCCGGGCCTGCGCGTATAATCATTACAACGAGTATGGATTTACATATAAAATTTCGATCTCGTACAAAAACATACATATGAATTTAAAGTCGCACGACAATAACACTACCAGTTTGACGCCTTATGAGCCGTTGCCTTGATCTCTTGAACATATTGTTGTTGAAGTTATTTTTATGTCATTCAAATGGTGTTGAAAGCTAAATTTTAAAATCTTAATTAAATGAAGACTTGTTGTTGGTCTTACACAAACGTGTAAAAAATATGTTTGAACTATTCTCAATAATATGGCGGTACTTCAATTTATGGGTAATAGGAAACTGTACGGGCTGTGACCATTAAAAATTGTACTAAATTGTTTACAAAATATAATTCAACAACAGCTTATAATGCGTGTGTAGCATTATAGGCGTGCGCGCGGGGGCGGCAGAGGCAGCTCCTGGACTTTCTTTGGAGTTACCGGTGCTGGTAAATACTAAAATAATGGGCCTCGGTAAAATTATATTTCCACAAATGATTTTTTTTTTTTCGGTAAAGTATAGATAAATATTTTACGATTACCTATATAATTTACCAGTATAATAACAATAGACCTGTCTACTATAAAAATAAAAAGCCATGATTTTCAATCGTAAATAGCTATCATATTATAAATAATAAATATTGACTAAAGGTTTGTGGAAAAGTACACCTTTAGTCAGTGGCGGATCCAGAGGGTGGCGATTGGAGCGATCGCCCTCCCCCCCGTTCTCTCTCAAAAAAACAGTTTAAGTCCATGATTTTAGTTTTTGACGTAATTATACTTCAAGGGTAACAAAATTATAGTGTTATATTTTTTTTTATTACTATTATCTACTATAAAAAATATTCTTTTTGTTCTTTACGAGACTGTAAAAAGTAACGTGTATGTACCTAAATAAATACTTTATCAAAATTAATGTGTGCTCTTTAAAAATCGCCCCCCCTCCTATTATCTCGTTCTGGATCCGCCTCTACCTTTAGTAGCTTAGTGCCTCACTGTACAACTTTTTATCCAAAAAAAAAAAAAAACAAATAACCAATACAATTTTAATTTTGATACCCACAAACCCAATACTCAATAGTGAGAAAAGTAAAACTATGTGCCGGTTTTAATGTTGAATTTGAAGAATGAGCATGGGCCGAATTAATCTCTCGTCGCCCCTGGAACCGGAGGCTGCCCGCGCCTATGGTATGAAGTGGTAAAGAAGTTAAAATAATAATATATCATTATTACCGAAAAGGCGATAACACGTTGTACACGCCGTAGACACACCTATGTTCACACATTTCTACCAATGGTTGGTACATTACAAGCATCTAATTGGTTATTCTGATTTGTAGTAATAATATATTATTGTATATTATGCAATTACGGTAGTTGCAAATAATATTCTTATCCGCGGTTATTGGCATTGCATCGATGGCCAACGTTACCTAAACACGACTAAACCTTATTTTGTTTTAAACGGTATTAATATTATTATACACATTTGTGAGCATTACACTAAAATGACATACACATGAGAATATTCACTCTGATAGATTTATTCAATAATATTTTATCAATTATATCATAATATTATAGGTTAAGAACTATCATTTAATAGCCTTAAATATTAATATGTAACTACTAAGTAGGTAGGTAACTATTATTTACACATTACCTACTTCTATTTTATTTGACTATTCACTAGGAATTCTTAAAAATTAATAATAATTATAATAATAATAATAAAAAAAAATACATATTATAATAAAAGAAGTAGCAGTAATAGTTATTACATTAACAACAAAAAGTCTTTAGGTACACATAGATAAAAAAAAAAATAATAATAATAATAATAATGATTATACCACTAATTATCATGCTTATAATGTATTGTTATGTTATTCAAAATGTCCATAGATTTAAAAAATAAAAAGTAAAATGCACATAATATATAACAAAATTGTTTTCATTATATTAAAATATAAGTATATTATATAAAATCAAAATTAAAAAACTACGAACGAATCATGAAGAATTTATTATTTAACGAGAAATATATATAGGAGGGGGATAGATAGTTTAATAAAAAATATTCAATAGTTCCTTAATTCTAATATTTAGACGTAATGTATATTTTTTTTTTCGTTTATAGTAAGTATAATAATATGCTTCTAACACTATGGACATAGACAATTTTCAATAAAATATTATTTCCATGTTTACTTAAATTGTAAAAATATTTGGATATAATATAGATAATTATGTAATTTTCTTTATTGTTTTTCATAATCATTTTTAGATGTATTTGTTTTATTTAAAATAGTTATAAATTATATTCTGTCAATTGAATAAAACACATAAATTAACAAAGAATGTGTTATGATTTATTTGTGTGTTATAGTTTCTTTTAAATACAATTTGTCATTTAACAAAAAATCGTAAATATTTATTTCTGAATAGGTTTGACCTATGTGTGTTTCGAAATGTATAAGTACTATAAAGTATAATATTCTACTTTAAACATGTTATAATTTAATATTTAATTTAATTAATAATTATAAGAATAACATTTATAATAATAATGTGTATAATATACTCATAATAATTATATAATTTAACATTTAAAACATCAACACACTAATTATATTTTAAAATTGAATAAGACGTATAATTATTTACGAAACTATTGTAACACAATATAATATTAATGACTTATAAAATTGTAACAACTTAAATATCATTTAACATACTCTGATTTAAGGTGACACGAAACCCCCTCCAGACATCTCACAAATCTCGTTTTAAAAGAATTCAAATGATTATCATGACGTACCTAATCATTAACCAACGGTTTTTTTTCTTCTTTGGTGCACAGTAGGCTATAATATTTTATTATTTTATTTAAGCGCAATGTGTTTGGGCGAATCGTCTTTTTACCCGCATAAGAAGAGCGCACGCAATGTGTTCGGTCGAGATATTATAGTAATGTGCTTGAGCGAGTATGATGTACAACGTGTGTCGCGACAAGAGGAATCCACGGAATACGTTTGTAAAATGTATTTTAACGAACAAAATATTTCACCTGTGTTTCACGATTTTGAAACGTAAAGTAAATTATATTTGCGTTGTTATTCGGGTACCTCTATTGGGTGTAACGACGTGTCAATATGAGTTCGACAAACCCGCGTCTTAAAATATTATACCTATCAAATAATAATATTATCGATGTGTAACGGTAAATCCAAATAACCGTAAAACGACACGGAGTACAACGATACTATCATAATCGAGACCGAATCAGGACATATTTTACGAATTAAAATATATAACATAGTTTTTTACGATATTTAAATGTTTAGACAAGAAAATTGTATAATATTTTTATAGTAGGATTTTTATATGTGATTTTTAGTTAAAAAAAAAAAAAAAGGCCTCTAAATTGCCAATTTAAGTGAGACAAATTTTAAGCTTGATTTTTGATTTCGAATAATTTTGTTTTTACTATCGAAGTTTTGATCATATCAAAAGAATTCGTGTACAGTATTAAGTCTGTTATTAAAATGACGGAAAAAGTGCATCGGTAAAATATTTTCCAAACACACACACCATATTACGTATTATCGAAAAAGATTACCCAAATACATTACGATGTCTTATAACCGTTGCCCCAAACGCATTGCAATTTTCACTAGCTCGTACATACTCGAACCGCCTATTTGTTTAATTCGTTTTCAATATTTATCAAACCGTTTTATTTCGTGATTTATTTAATCATAATTGAATAATATCATAAGTGTAGATATTATACAAATAAAATTATTTCGAAATCATGATCAATGTCAATGTTAACGATACCGATCGCATGTTCTCTATTCGACCATAAACAAATAGGTTTGTGTTTAACTCGGCGAAAAAAATTTGAAATTAGGTACGTATTTTAATATCGATGTGACGACATTCCATTCGAGCAGTGCAGTTTATATAGGTAGACACCAGTAAAAAGCCGATTACAGGCCATACTTTATTGACGTCCTCGCTACGAATTAAACGCGTTCTTTGTGTCGTATACACTCGTAAACTTATTATGCCATCGACGATAGTACATACAAAGTTCCTATACGTATTTACAAAACAACTAAAGCTCTAGTTTAGACTACTGTTGTCATCTATTATATTAATAACCCTATAATAATACTTATGTGATAATGATGATCATATGTATAGTATAATATCCGTGAACAATATAATAATAATATGTGTACTTAATATATACTGTTCATGAAGTGCGAATCCTTAAAACTAATTTAAAATTTATAAAATAGTTATGGGTATATTATTATTATTATAATATTATGTTCGAAACAATTTGATGCGAAACATACTGTAAAGTATAATAATATGATGGCATTCTAACGTCATCTATGGACCTCGACGGTTATAGAAATAATATCGATATTTTCTTTTTATAATCCAATTTAAGTTATTGAGAAACAACCATGTCTTAATCAAAATTGAATAAGTACGTGGTAGAAATAACGTTTTGATGTATGTATGTTAAAAAGCGATCCAAAATATTATCGTTATGTTTTCTGCAAGACGGTTACATATAAATTTTATATCAAATCACGAGGGAAATAAAACAGCTACCGCACACGTACATATATAAATTTAAACATCTAAATTTTTATAGTTAATAAGGATATTAGGTATATCATACTGAATAATATTATTAACATTAACTTTATTAAAACAAAGTGATGAAGGAAAACAAATATTGTACTTTGTTTATTCAAGAACTTAGTTTTTGGATAATTTGGCACGGTTTTCTAATATTTGTTCAAATTATTATTATTATTTTTTTTTTTTTAATTAACTTTAGAAAGATGCATTTTTAAGTAGCCATGTCTTCTGTAAATTATGTAAATATTCATTAATTTGCTTTTTAACTGTATTGATAACTTGATACAATGTAATTGTGAAAGTTGACTTTAAATTGTATATCATATAATTTCAACAAATATTGAAGTACGTAAATATAAAAATTCATCGGGTTTTTAATATTTCATTGAAAACATCACTAACTACACAGTTTTGTTTTTCCGATGCAAACGATTTTTTTTTTTTTGTTTATTTTTAAAATTTTTTTTAGGTCAATATTATGACTCGCACATCATCGTTATACTAAAGTGGACATAAATGCATAACGTAAGTGGATTAATTAACTCTATAGGAAAAATATCATATTTATCATCTGTATATGATTGGAAACCGATAGTGTTATAAGTGTTATAAGAGTTTTTTTTTTTTTTTTTAATAAAAGTTCGAAAATTAGGTTGGGACATTTAACAGTAATTCAGATATGCTACCTAATTTCTTTAGCATATTAAGAAACTATATAACTTTAAAACGGATATTTTATAATTTAATCGGCTCCTCTGAGGTATTTGACAATAACTCAATACTACAAAGACTAGAAATAATTGTGTGTGTATATTATTATGGTTTAAAATTAAAATAATTTTTTTTTTGAATAATGCCCATTTTTTACTGAGTGGATTGTTAAATATTCTAATCTATATTAGATCTAGTATTTTGCAATTCAAATTAAATCGTGTATTTTATTGTTATAATTTTTTGACTATGGAAGTAATCGAAACTTGGGGAGAATTATAAACGTGGACTTTTAGATTAGAAGGTTTACGTCGTTCTAATAAGGTGTCTTTGTTTCTGTGGGTGATAAATTAATTACCTATCGTCTACTGTTTGATCACAACGTAAAAGCAGTGGCAGATTCATTCGTCTTTCCCCCCCCCCTATTTTTTTGACATTTAGAGAAAAAAAAATACACAATTCAGATAACGACGAGATGGCTTTTAAGAAAATAATGTGTGTTAAGTTAAGTTGAAAAAGATGCAATTACCCCCTGTAGATTTTTTGCTCGCCCCGTTTTACAATATTCATGCCACTGCTTCGATGGTTATAAGTTTTTTTTAGGGACTTAAACAATGGTGTTGTATGCAAAGTACAGGGTGTTGAAAACGACGAATATGATGACGTTGTAACTGCGTTTGGTGAATCCATTGTATGAAGAAGTGGAGCCAAGGTCACGGGCTTCGGCATCTGAAAAATAAACGTTGTCGTGAGTATAATACGGTGACACAATGTAAACTTTTATCGCATAATATACAAAAGTGGTAAACGGGCAAACACCATACGGAATATAAACAATATTTCAGGGTGTATATTATGCGTTTATGCAAATCACATCATAATACTGTTTCCATCGGTAGTACGCTGGTCGGGTGGTTAAAGTACAAATACAAATACAAATACAAATAATAATAATAATAATAATAATGCAACATAATGAATACACACTTGATGTCATTGAAATACCATAGGATGCTTGATATTTTGGATTCGATGCTACTCATGCCAGCCAATGAAAAAAAAAAAAAATAATAAAAAAAAAATAAAATAAAAACCATGCATATAAAAAAAAAAAAAAAAATAAAAAATAAAAAACAAAATAAAAATATTATATCTTATGTTTGTGTATGGTTTCGTGTTGGAAAGAGTGAACCGTTCGTAAGCAATGCTGCCGTTTATATAATTCGGTTATGTCATAAGTTATGTGTTCTTTATCTCGGACCCGTCGGTCGGTCGCTATGCATGTAGTGCTTGGTAATTAAACAATTAATAAACGTCAAACATTTTTTTTTAATTTTTTTCGAATGTGTAGTTATGTGGTATTGCATAAAATCAAGCAATTAGTAGTATTTCATGCAAACACGCCATATTATGTATGTATATATATATATGATATTTTTTTAACTACCCAATAAATTTAAAAAAAAAAAAGTAAATACACATTTACAAACATCGTTACATTCAAAACGCTTGTATAGCATGCAATTGTTGTATAATGCATTATAAACAACAACAACAAAAAATGGAAATTTGAATTATTTTATTTCCAAATGAAATATGCAAAGAATTAGAAAGTGTCTAGAATTTCTTATGGAGTTCGCGATATGCAGTGAATTCTGAGCTGTACATTTCTCTATCACATATCATTAATGTACTCGCATTACGAATTATTTTTAATATACCTAAACACTCTTGTTGGTTCGCTAATAATAATGTTATACAACCGTATGTTCGAATATTTAGTATACATATAACATTTCACAATCGGTAATAAATTGAGGGACAATGTTTTTTCGTCGTAAACAAGATTCTAATTCAAAATACGACGTTTGTATAATATATACATCATACATGCATATACGTATAAGGCGTAAAGCATCCTGTTGGTAAAACATCAAATGAAAAGAGAAACAATATTGTTTTATGATATAATTTGAGATTTTATTCAAGCAAAGGTGTCAGTTACATTATGAGCATAAGTTTTTCGACAATGTTTTGCCCGCTAACTGAGCGTAGGTATTCTCTCTCGTAAAGTTTTACTCTCTGTACAGACGTCACGCGTCACGACACAGAACACAACAGGGCGCTCTGGTGGTGAAATATTACGCGCACCCTTAGGCGAGATACGATGTTGTACGCACAGAGCACGCAAGATGGAACATTTAAAAATAGTGAAATACACCGAAAACCCGATATTTTTTTAATGAAACCTTTCACGCAAACGACTATGTACAAAGTTTCCGTCTGCATGTATAGCAGTGTATATGCGTTATGTAACTTTTGCGTTATACGCCTCCTATAACACGACTGTTTATCCATATCATTAAACAGTAGACGCCGCTACAAGACTCGCTTTGGGACCAGCACAAAGTGAGTCTCATAAGCGAAGTAGGAGAAAAAATGTTCAATTGCATATCTATGAATTTTATTTTACTACGTATTTTGCTTTAATTTCGATCTACTTTAATATATATATATATATATATATACATATATATTACATACCTATTACATGCGGTAATTACAAAAAATGTGAAATTCGATTAATTGGTTGTACATACACACATTATAAAGCATGAATCAAAACCAAAAATAAATACAAAAAAAGTATGTAATTTTTGTAAACCAAATAAATTTTATTTATAAATTTTAACCAGCAATGTTTATTTTTTTTCGAAATTCGAGTCTTATAAACGAAGTGATGAGTCTTATAACCGAATGTTTTATAATGTGGTCCGACCGTTCTCGACGATTTTGGGTCTAATAGGCGACTGAACCTCATAATATCCGTGAGTCTCATAAGCGGCGTCCACCGTATTATATAGGTACTCTGTACTCGATGCTCAGTACTCGGGTACTTTTAATTAAATAATTAATATTGTCTATAGTATAAAACTATAAATAAAATATGAATAGAATTTTATATTTTAGTAGTTAGTCATGATATTATAATCGTAAATGTTGTCGTTTTAAATGGTCTATGTCAATAACTATATTGTGTTGAAAAAAAAATACACGAACTCGTATCTTTTACGCACTTGTACACAACACAGTTGAAGTATGTTCACTCGCGTCAAGATGAACAGATGCAGAAATGTTTATTTCTGTTATTTTCATTTTTTTTTTTTTTTAAATAAAACCAACATAATAATCATTGCGGTCATTCGCGAAAACGTTTATTCTTACCGGCTTCTGGTGTGGCGGAGGTGACGAATTTAAACACATCGGACATCGGGGTCCAGCCGAATCGGTTCTTGGCCATGACTTTGGCCTCGTATTCAGAAGCGGTGTCCAATCCGCGGATGTTGTATGCCATGCGGTGAGTGAATTGTTCGCTGGGAACGGCCGGGAGGATCACGTCGTTCCATTCGTTCCGCATACTGTTGTAGCCGTAAATCGGACTGCTGGCGTATCCCTCGTTATCCTGAAAACGTCGGTTGCACACGGTTAGGTATATAACATTACAGTGATATTTTCAACTATCGATTCTATCGGAACCGCGGGATAGACAATATTAATCATCGATTTTTCGATCAAAAATAAATTATCGCTTTTAAATGATTTCGTTTTAAATTGCATATCAGTATTATCGTTTCACGCACGTTTCGGGTAGGGGGCTTCTTTGGCCATTGGCCTTGAGTCCGCGTGTCTGCGGGAGACTCGTCCGGAAGCGGAACTTTTCTGTAGAATAGTTTAAATTCTTCGATGGGAGTGTAACTGTCTACCGACCAAGATATGTTGTAATTGTTCTGATGCCGTCCGTTTTTGTTGCTGTTTATTTTTACAGGATTTGGTTTTCCTGTATACAGACACAAAAAAAAAGACATATTTTATAGCATAATTATTGTAAACATGATTCAATATTTAAAATGTATAGGTTAATATGAGATAAAAAAAAATATATTTACATATATTATATATCATTATTTCACATTTAGGTAAAGTAGAAAACTAAATAAAACTATATGTTGTAATTGATAATTTATAATATTTACCCGAAAGTTCGACATAAGCTCTGCTTTTTCCGACGACGTTATCGGCCACGCAGCTGTAATTTCCAAAATCACTCGCCTGCACTTTTCTCACTATGAGGGTATGTCTGCTTCCTCTGACTTCAGTTATGCGACGTTCGTTTGTGTCTAACTTCAATGTATCTCTATACCAAGACACCTGGAAAAAGATCATAATATTATACTCGATTAATCGTTGATATTATAAGTAATTATAACAAAATATATAAATTCTATTTTTTATTTGTTTTTTTTTTTAATATAACATTTAAAGTAATAAAATAATCATTTAAACCGTTGTTACCGATATCCGTGATAACCGCCTAATGTGATATGACTATATTATAGTATTATACGTATGTACCTTTACATTGTATACAATTATTAATAATATTAATATAAAAATAAATAAACAGCTTATGAGTACCTAACCATAAATTATATCAGTACACACAAAATCTAATGTGCCAATCTGCATCTATAAATTATGTGATACACTGGTACTCAGGGGTGCCGAGTACAGGGGTCTCTGGTGCTAAAGCCCCCCATGAATTAGATAATGTGGATTTCAGCCCCCTTAAATTGATATTGCTAATACTATTAAAATATTATAAAATACAAAACAACAAATACGTATATTTAAGTGATTGTTTAACTATTAGTAATGTTTAGTAATTATTTAGGTAAAACTGTACATGTGTTTATAAAACAGTGAGCTCCCCCCCATGAAATTTCAAAACCTGGCGCCCCTGCAGCTGGTACCTACCCTATATAAACCATACGCAGCATTATACATATATATATATTCAGAGGGGGCCGTTATTTTTTTAAAGATAACATACAAATTTAAAAAAAAATGTATTTACACATTTTTGACCGTGACAGACAATATATTGTTCGCATTCCGCAGTAATTTTCGTACGCTCTATAAATAATTGAAACCGCATAACCAATACTTTAATTTTTTTACCCGTCTCTGCAATTATGACTTACATATGGAAACTCAAACAAACATTCATAAATCGTGGTATATTAATTTTGATTCGCAGAAATAAACCCAAAGCGTACAAATACTTTCCCGCATATGTGTATATCATACGAATCGACATCGACTTCGGCTATATTCTATTCATATTAATTCAATACAGTTATTTAAATTATTTGAAATATGCATACATAACACAATATATAATCCATCAGACCTTACTAATAATCTTGAACCTAAGTTGCAGGTATACCACACTGCTTAGGAAATTTGATATTAGATTGAACTAGAGTGTATATATTATAGAATAATACCGATCACGTACCATAAGCACGACGATTCCCGTGACGCGAGATCTATTCATTAGATAAACATTCGTCTTGATCTCAATTTCAATATTATATTATATATTACGTACAACAAACTTTAAAATATATTAACATTTGAACATCAATTAAAGACGAGCCTTTCCAATATGGTAGGTATGTTGTTTGTAGAGTGTGTATCAATAAGTTACGGTGCCTTTGACGCGCTAATACGAGGAATCTCATTATTCTGGCCTATACACTTAATTTATTGCATATATATGTATACATATATCACGATTCCCTTTAAAGATTAATTTGAACCATCGACATGCATTTTGCCATATGAAAACCTATCATTGAAATAACGCGTATGTAGTAAAGTATCTATAACCGAACTCGATCCAATATAAATTATAAACATCCCTCGAGTCCTGTAGGAATGTATATTTGAGAGTAAAAAAAAATGAATTGAAATAACTACTGTAAGCATTATATTGTTATTTGTCCGTTGATAATATTATATCACACAGGATTGTATTATACGTGTGCCTTCGTAATAATAATATAATCGTATATACGCATATTATAATAAATCAGATCTCAAAAATTATTCGAATATAGTGACATAGTGACACCTAATCATTTTAAAATTAGACGGTACAAAATATCGTCAGATTCACTGTCGTTCTTCGACATCAAGACGTTTCACGATAGTGCTTCGCGGTAACACATACACCTGCCCCATATAATAGTCGTTAAAAATCAAAAGAAACATTTCGTCATTCGCGTACAAAAATAATAACTGTATAACAGCGATTCTCAACCTGGGGGTAGTTACCCCCAATGGGGTAAAAACACGATTTTTTTGAGGGGTAAAGGTTAAACTATTTATTTTAATTTTAAGTACTTATTATCTATACAATGTTCATGTACTCATGTGTACTATGACTGTAAATCTAATTGTAATAACTCTTGTTTTCTTTGAAAAATTAAAATAAATTATAACTATAAACATAATATATATTTTGTTTTCGTTATTTTTTTACTCAACTTTTTTTTTGGGAGGGAAGTGTATTTGTCAATAATCTAACATGACTTATGGGCAATAGTCTCAAAAAGGTTGGAAACTGCTGCTGTATAATATACTTCATCTGCTAACCTTTATATTATTATTATCAACCGTATTCGTATAACCGTGGATTTATTCTACAGCACGTGTAATTGATTATGATCAGCTAAATACAAAAATTGATCCACGAAAAATGTTCTTTTCAAATAACATTACGTACAAACGGTCCTTTATGATTATATTTTTATTCTAATAAAACAACGCGGGCGAAGGCTAAATACTTCTGATGTTGTCGAATGAGCTGTTTGAAAATAATTACGACTGTACTACATAATAAAAAGGTCGAAAATGCCAGAAAACGTATAAATATATTATATTATGTCCGCGTGCGGATAAATATTATATACCTGATATAAAATATACGCTATGCGGTTCTTTTGTTGATATAATTAATGTTCACAAGATAAACTACAGTCGTTTTTTTCCCGAGGCTTTTTGTTCGCGAAAAAGTTTCTCGTGTACGACGACAAACAGTGACAAATACTCGACGCGTGGTGATTTCCAGCGACAAAATTCGTAATTTTAAGGCGGCCGGAAGGGACCAATTCACAATTTCCGCGAAAGCGAAGACGTACGGAAGACCGTGTGCAACAATGGACGGCCGAGTAGAACTACTGTAGCGGCAGCACACCGGCCTGTCAACGGTGCTGAATCCCCCCGAGGCGTACTACGTCGTCGCAGTTGGTATAGTTCGTTCGCTCTCTAATTGTCCTGCGAGTTTCGTCAAAAGTTTTCGACTTACCAGTTGTGATAATACGAAGTAAAAAGCAGGTAGGTACATTTAACGATAATATTAAACGCGTACTATTAATAATTACAAATATGTGTGCTACGTTGACGAGACACTGTGCTGTGAGTGTGTTCGAGCCGTACTGTAACGAACGCGGTGTTTGTTTGAGGCACGATAAAAGCGAAACATAGTTGTTGTTGCTGCAAGTTTCTGATAATCGATATATATATATATATATATTTATTTAAACAAAAATAATAGTAATCAATCTGTATAATAGTAACTGTAGAACTGGACCAAGTATAATGGCTTTATTCGAAAAATATCTGCCCACGCCGAATTAGTAGCTGTATGATATATATTACGCATGTCTGAATTTAATATGTTGGCTCAAATATATTATATCCCCAGTAAAAACTCCGTAAGCTCAGACCATAAGTACACAGAACTTCATCTGTTCGAAGGTCTTCACATAAACGTATACCGTTGTTGTGGTAACACTATATATAAGCAGTACCTGATCGTGGGCGTTGTGGCTACTGCGAACTTTGTCTATTAAAATACTTTCATCTTAGCAAACAGTAGCCGGATAAGGCGTAATCAACACAAATAATAACAATTTAAATTATTCAATTACACATAATAATACAATGTCGGAGGAGTCAAGTATCGCCGAATAGACTGGTAAATCAATTGAATTGACCTTTTACAACAAGTTATATAGAGAGCTATATATTTACACCATATATCTGCTGAAAGTAAATTTGCCTCAATGTTGTGCGTTCGCGCTGTGTCTGACTCAAAGCGTTGTGCTTCGTTCAATGTTTTAGATTTTTTTTTTATACGCATAATATACAGGATTTCTCGCTAGGTTTGTCCTCACAAAGTAACCTTTAATATTATATATTATAATCATCTATCCAGAGGTCATCGATTTTAAAACTTATATTATAATTTTAACGCACAATAATAATTAATAATTATACGTTTTAAGTAGTTAAATCAATTAGTAGAACTTTAAATTAGATACCTTAAATTTTAATGAAGACCAAAATAAAATTGTTTTTTATATTGAATTATTTATAGTTTAGTTGATTAAATATTAATATTTAAAAATTATAACGTCTTAAAATATAATATATAAACGTGTTCATTGAAATACTAAAATCGAAGCACACACTTCATTACTATAAAAAAATAAAACCATACAAGAAACTGGTGGTAAATGGA
Source organism: Rhopalosiphum maidis (assembly GCF_003676215.2). Taxonomy (NCBI): domain Eukaryota; kingdom Metazoa; phylum Arthropoda; class Insecta; order Hemiptera; family Aphididae; genus Rhopalosiphum; species Rhopalosiphum maidis. Next base: position 67,169,340 of record NC_040879.1, read on the forward strand.
ATCATTTATCTCATGATTTTGTTTCGATATTATAATATTATAATATTATTTACCTCGGCGTGTGGTTCAGCGTTGACTATGCAAACTAGCAGCGCTTCGTTTCCTTCACCAGAATGAACCCATACACGTTCGACTTCAATCTCCGGAGGATCTAAAAATCGATTATAATTAATTTCCATGCATATTAAATGTAATTAATTTACTAAATATCAGTGGTCAGTGTTTGACAGTAATATATTAAATAAAATGTCTACGAATAACAGTAGTTTGCATATACATTGTTAAATTTATACGAGTTTAACAATATATAATTAAAAAAATTAAATTTTGTCGTACAAGAATTTGATTTCATAGTTTTCGTTTTATTTTTTTTTTATCTTCGTAGTTTTAAAATATTAAATTAACTCGGAAAAAACTATTTTTATAGCCCAAGTGCCATCAAAAGTTGTCAGTTCATAATTGGATTTATTAAACAATAGGACTGGAATATTCAGTATACTTATCTTTAATTGAGGACTATTTCAGAACGGAGACTCTTTGGGACGAGGATTTGTAATTAGATTCTTTTATGAACCGAACAATAATAATGTGTGTATTTGTGTGTGATGAAAAATAAAAGATAACGAAATAAAGTACCCTATCCCTCGGGGCTCTGCATCTATAGGCCGTTTAAAATTTATAAATACGGTGATAGTTTAATACTTCGCTAATAATAATACATTTATCTTCTTGTATTAAATTTGATATTTTGCAATATAATTATAGTGATTAAACGTAATAAGGTGCGTTTTGTTGCAGATGGCACTAATAGTCACAGTAGGTTACGGTCACATTGCTGCAGGAAATATGTATTTAATAACAGTTTTGAATGCCGGTAAAAACAAGTTCAATAAACAAGAACATATCAAAACCGAATTGAAATCGGGTAAAAAACTAATAACAGTTTTCCAAATCTAAACGGAAACAGAATAAATAAGAAACAGGTAACCGAAATTGGAGAAAAAAATATCGGTTCCAGGCTCTGAGTCTAATACTACGATTAATGCGAATTATTATTTTTTCTTTTTATCGAGTAGATGTTATATATATATATTATTTTTTTTATATATATATATATAAATAATTGATACCGTTCTACCGATAAATACGAGCTAAACTTATAAGTTGAAGATATTCAACGAATGAGCGTATGGTTTTAATATACGTGCGCGTCATTATTTAGACGCACACGAGGGGAATGTGCACAGAAGTGGAATGCGCATAACCCTCATCGTGTGCTTATAGACAATGGTAATTTAATATATGTGAATAAAGTATTCAACAGTCTGCGAATAATGAAAAATAAATAAAACGTTTAATATATAACTGGGTATATATGATGTAATACTGTACGGTATATAACCTATCAACGTAAATGTACATAACATATTTTTTATACATCGGTCGCGGGCTTAAGTTGAGTAAACTACTTTTAATAAATAAAATTAGAAAGATCTTAAGAAATACTACACCTAATATTTTATACGATTGTTTTATTATAATTAATCAGTTTTAATATTTATTTATTTATTTTTTTTTTATAGGTGACACGAGTGATCTTAATATTCTTCATTATTTTCTCTTTCCGGTTATTATTAATGTATACAGACATTGTTAACGAATCGGTCTGTCTAATCACGATAAATAATATATTATAATATTATGTATTATTCGTCGGTTAATAGTATTACCTCGTACAAGACATTTCATATTATATTTATCGATTTTTTTTTTATTCTTTATAATTTTAAATATTTCAACGAATATTATTCGTGAACATCCAAACTTTAAGTCATAAAATAATAAAATTATGTATTACGTAACACTGCTTATTGTTATAGTGTTATACACAAAACGATAAAGTGTACATAGATTTTTTTTTTTCTAATTTCGAATAATTGGAAGTTTCAAGTTGTATATTATATTTCGTATATCTGCTTATATCGTTTAACCGGAGTTGCAGTTATTTGTGTTTATGAAAATGTTAAGTATACTCACACAGAATGTTAACCGTAATAGTCTGTTCAGCTGGTTGTCCGACGTCGTTATAAGCAGTACATATGTACTGACCGGCATCATGACGAGTGGCCGATTGAATTATGTATGTATCGCCAGTCGCATTTCTCTCGCCATTCGGAAGTACGTTGTTCTAAAGCGTTAAAAAACGGGTGTTAATTGACAAAAATGATTATTTAGTAAAATATTTGGGGACGTGGGGAAACACGATAACTACTGTTGAAACGGATCTACGTTGAAAATACAGATTTTTCAAAAACAGTGTTCGGTAGAATCGATAGAGAAGTATCATTTTGTTAGATTTAATTAAGCTTTTTATTTTATTGTGAAATTCACTTAAAATTAATCAAGAGGAGAATGCAATTATTCTCGGACGGATTTCATTATCGTTAAAAACTTTTTAAACATTTTGATTTATTGTTCAATCTGTATGCTTTTTTTCATTATGACTATAGATTAATAGTGAACTAACACAGTTTTCAAATAATTGTTATTTTGAATAGTGCACTTATTTTTAAGCGTCTGTCTAGAATGTCTAGATTGTCCACCATACCCAAGAGAAATAAAATTTTTGTTTCATAAAACCGTTATTGTTTATTTAGAATTAGAGTTTTATGAATTTATATTCATAGTTATAAAATAATAATAGAAATTGCATTTGTTTGTAATTAATAATAATATTAATAAACACGCTTAATTACTGATGATATAAATAAATTTAATAATATATTATATTACCTTTCTTGTCCATGTTATATTAGGAACAGGATTTCCGTCAGCTTCGCAGTTTAATTTGATCAAAGAGTCCTTTTTAGTGTCAATATTTCCTCCAGACGTAACCGATTTAATTCGCGATGGAACTGTAACATAAATACACATTTCATATTAACATAATTATTTTCGTAACAACACAACCACACACAAATCAATACAATTTGAGATAATATTATGTATATAATACAAATATTATATTTTCAGGATAACTATGTTATCTGCAACGTTTGGTAAGATCATTTGGATCTAAAATATAATGGTCTTAAAATTTATGAACAAAGAACCTGCAGAATTGATTACACATTTCTCGCGTTCTTGACATTGCCGTATAATAGAAAATCTTATGAGACAGAGTTTTTTATGCCCTATATATTTCGTATAATATTCCCGGATATATTAATATATAAAAATAAAAAATGTAGATTCGATGATGACTTAAATAATTGTTCTGGCCTAAATAATTGAAGCTCAATTTTACGATAATTATAAAAATTGAAACAAAATAGTGCTATACATAATGTGAAAAGGTTTTTTATCGAGATTTCAAAGTGTTTTATTATTTTTTAATGCTGTTTTGTTTAATTTAAATTTTTCAAATCTGTATCTATATATTAATAGTGTATAGTACTATGGTTTAACAATGAATTTTTTTTAACACAAAAATATAGGTCTGTTTAAATGTTCCAAAAGTTTTACAAATGTCCTTTTTTTTTTCACTAAGAATTAATATAAACGGCTTATGGATAAATAGAAGTTGGAATTTAATTGGATGAGGAGGAGGGCTGATTGAAATAATAAATGTGTAAATACTACAAGACATCAAAATATACTTATATCCTATATTGACAAAATTGAAATACAAGAAATTAGTTTAGTAAAAATTTCATATATTTTACTTACTGAGTGATTAAGAAAATAGGTACAATATTAATAAGCTAATAAACAAAATGTTTGTTTTTGAACATTAAAGACATCGATTTTATCAAATTTTGAGTTTTTCTAATTATTAATTACTATATATGATCATAACTAAAGTATAATTACACCATGTCAATGTGACCTAAATTCGAAACTGAAATCACGTGTCACATCATTTTTGTCATTTTGGCCACCACAATTATAGTGGTTAGTAGTGCTGAAAATGTAAGACATAATATAGCATTATGTTTGGATACATCGTTTTAAGGTAAACCATTGTTGGTGTATATAATGAAATTTGCTGTCGGTATAGAATGTGTGTAAAATATTAATCAATTTGGTATATATAACGGTAACGTTGTATTTATTTAATAAATTTGAACTTCTATAAATATTTCATATATACAATAAAATAAAAAATAGTTTTATACTTAAAGCACGCATTAAAACATAATATAATATTCTAAACTAATTTGTTTAAACTTAAATTTCTAAATTTATGAAAAGAGTGATGAAGAATTTTTTCCAACAATGATGTAATGTCACACTTTTTTTTCTGGGGCAATATTAGTCGCACGTTTAAAAATAATGTACGTTGGATATATTATTATTTCTGTTTATCCAGCAAATAAGAAGTGATAAGAAATTTGATTTTTGGTTTACTAAATAGAGTTAAGCTCGATTAGAATGTCAAGGACGAATTTCTTGGGAATTTTTAGAAGATGTCTTATAATGTTTAACATTCACTCACACGCCAATTATTATACACCAACATTCGTAAAATTTCCATTGTACTGGCTAAATACTCGTTAGATTTTTTTATTTACCGATTATAAAACACTGAGAGTCAGTTGAGCTTCAATAATGCCGTACTGTACTAACAATTCGTTGTATGACGATGTTTTATTATTATTACCTCTTCATAAAATAGTTCATTTTTTCTCGTGACATACACCAGCCACAGTTATAGAGGATCACTTTCGTGTCGGACCCATAATATGGTGTCTATTTATTTTTTTTTTAATTGATACTACGAACGGAATATTTTTGCGTTTCGAATGAAACAAAACATTGCGAAGTTCGTGTTATTGTTAAGGAAGTAGTAATACGATTAAGACCGCGAAGTGTTGTAAAAAACGAATACTATCGAAAGTGCATACCTCATTAGGACAAAACCAAGTTATAGTATCTGTATTGAACGATGTACCTCTATTCCGACTTAAACCATTTAAACTTTCCGAAACCCGACAAAACATCGTCTATAATAAGGTAGTTTCAAAATTAACAATCGCGTAGGTTTGTGGTGTATTGAAGCGTTACAATAGGTATAAAAAATGTTAGAATAGAATAGATAGTATAGTTGGTAACAAATGATAACAAAACTTGACGATAAAACGACGTAGGTATCGATCGAAAACAGTATGACGACGACGGCGGCGACTAAACAGAAATAATACGATAACAGTGACTGATATTCTGTTGAGTAATATTCTATATATTATATAACGCACTGAGGTAGATAACAACTACTGGAGTGCGGACTCTGTTCCGAAAAACGAGCTGTCGCGTTGAGCGTTACCCTCACCACCGAATGACAAAAACCCGTAGTGTATACACGCAACTATAGAGACAGGGTGATTCGGTCACTTTGATTCAAAATCAATTATTTTGAAATACGACACATTTTACTGAATTATTAAATCTAATAAATTTTTATGATTAAAATTACACAGCAATACAGCATTAATGTTGTAACCTGGTTATAATTGGAGCGTTCCGGTGTACCTTACGAATAACTTGTTAAAGGGAACGCTTTTTATCCACATTTAGAGGTAGGGTAACTGAGTTTCCACTATAACCCCTGACCCCTGAGTATAACTTGTTAAGTAGTTCATATTAGAATATGTACTTTTAAAAGTTTGATATATTAAACTCTAGAATTCCCTTTTCAAAAGGAAAAAATAAGCATAGAGCCATAGAATTTGTATAAAACGAAACAACATATTCAGAATCTGATTCATAAAATGAAAATGACATTAACATATTTTTAGATCAACTCAATAAATACACATTTAGGAGAATATGTTAATGAAATATTAAATTACATTTCCGGTTACATTGTTAGAAGTATTATGTCAAAAGTGGTGTGTGACTTTTGTATAAGTATGTTAATGGAAAATCAATTTGACCATAGTTATATAAATAATTTAACATTTACAAAGTCAGTTTAAGGTAAATTAATTAATGTTTCAAAATCAGTCATATTAATTGTACAACATTTGGAAAAAGCGTTCCGGGTTATTGTTGTCAAAGAAAACAATTTTTTTAATAATGTAAAACTAAATGTTATACAATGTGCTAGAAGAAGTATACTAAGTAAAAATACACTATTTTTTTTCCTGGCACACACCCTATAAATGTTGTCTTAGGAACTCCTAGTCATGAATATATATTATTTAATTTAATTAGTAAAAGGTTTGTTAATATTAGAGTGAGCCATTTTGAAAAAGAATTTGATAATTGTCGAGTACTTAAAAATAAATCTTCCTTAAGAACCTAGTTATCTAAATTAATATTATTTAAAAATTTGTATTTATTTTTTTTTAATTGATTTTTTTAATACATTTTATTATATTTGTTATCTTGGTTATGAATATAATTTTTTTCTAGTATAATCATTTCTTTATTAAATTCTCTTAGTAAATTAAAAATATTTCATATTAAAATATATCAATTTAAAGCCAACATCAAGATAAAAATTTTGATAACAAATTCGATCAGTTACGATCATTTTATTACTAGTAAAACGTTAAGTTAAAGTTACTAAAATCCAGTGTTAAGTAATGTGCATTTAAATAATTTTCCATTCGGTGGTGGGGTATCGGTATTCGACACGGCTCGTTTTCTGTTACATTACGAACATAGCGAGTTGGTGCTCCGGTAGTTGTTATCTATGTCAGTGATATAACGTTATATTTTTATCGATCGTCGCAATTTAGCTTGCCATGCACGCATTGTTTTGAAAATTTTAAATACTTGGATTTGGAATCCCGAGAAAAAAAACCAAGGAAAAAAATCCAAAATGATAATATAATCAAAGAAACCGCATCATCCATTAGCACAACTAGGGAGGGACTTAGAGGGGCTTAGTCCTCTCGATTTTTTGATAATTTGAGATTTAATAATAATCTAAGCACAAGATAGATACGTATTATCCTATGCAATATGACGTACAGTAAGAATCTAAAACCTAACCATGGCAAGTAGAAGTGACCTAAGTTATTGCTAAGGTTAAAATTAAAGCTGATCATTCGAGTGTTGATTATATACATAAACTTGCACTCTTTTTTTGAAAATATTATGAGCTAATACATGTTTATGATTTTCATAACTTGATATTAATTTATGTTTTATGGTTCGAGCTAATGCAATCTAATATGGTTGGTAGCATATAGTTAATTTAATTTGTTATCTGTTAATGTGTTTCCTACGTATTAACAAAGTTTTGTATTTATTTATTCAAATTTTACACATTGTATTTTTATTAAAAAAACTCTAAATTTTTATACCTGGTCACCATACGTATACCCATATTATTTGCTAGTTTGCTAACCTATATGTTATAGGTATAACAATATCGTTTACCGAAACGAAATAACAATAAATAATATATACAATTATTTAGGTTCTCCGACGTCGTTTTATTCAAATGTAATCAGCACACGCTCGCGAGAAAGGCAATTACCTATATATATAAGCCGATATATTAAACAACGATATTAGATAATAATAACGTGCGTATCGACGAGGTTCGCGCGTCGTCATTATCGCACGAACAAGGCTAGGATTTAAGGGTTGGAGTGCGAAGGTGGTCTCGTCTCTCGTCTGCTGTGGTTGTACGCGGTATTATAATATCAATTATTAACCGATATAACGCGTCATATATGTTATCAAGCGCCATGCGTTCGACGGGTTATTAATTCGCTTCGAATCGTCTACACACGCGTCAAAATAAAACCGCCATCGTTTGGTCGTGAGCGCCGCTTCGTTACACTCTCACCGGCGCACTCGTACAGTCGTGTCTGAGATCGCGACTTCGATCGTCTCATAGTTTCTGTTTGATTTTGACGTTTCAAAACGCTGTGCCCTCCAGCAGTCATATGGGGGGGGGGTCGATGACGACGACGTTACGGTAGATAGGTGTTTGGTTTTTTTAATCGGCCGACGGATACTTGTAGGTTGTTTTGTTTCGAGTTTTGACGCCGGTCGCGGTCTATATCACTACAATCGCGCGTCTGTGTGCGTGTGTTTTTGGAGTAGGTATAAACTTTACGTGTTGTTCTGTTGTCGGGACGACTGAGACAAAGACGCTGCCTCCGCCGCCGCAACAACGTTTATCGTTAATTTTTCTCTGGAAAACTGCCAACAATGCCTCCCGAGGGATTATTATTTGAATAATGGTCTGTTGCACACGGGAGATGCATAGTGTTTCAAAAGTGCTTTTTGTCTATCTCTTTTATTTCGGCTCCGCGGTCGTCGGTGTGTTTGTGTGTTTTCGGTCCGCTCGGTCTGCAGCCCCTCTCGCTAACCACCGCCGCCGCCATCGCCCCCGTTGACAAGATAGTCACTTTCGGCGGCGATTTGTTACCAAACAGACCTTTTGGCATTCGCGTCCGATTTATCTCGTACAGTGACACGCGATTTTTCTTCGTCAAATCACCTCCCTAACCGTGCAGCGCCGCCGCCACCGCCATCGTTACGACCGCGATAAGTAGCCACTTTGCAATACGTATATGATAATGTTATTGCACGTAGATGTACAGTAAAATATAATATAAAAATTATAAATTACATATAATATTGTTTTTACGACCGCGTCAGCAGACGAAATATTTTATATCTATCTAGCAAACGGCAGTCGGTAACCGCGCCGTCCGCACCACTAACCCGAGGCCCATTAGCTCTCCGTCATGCTATACCTAGAAAACGATCCGTTGTTATCGCCCCGACACCTCTTAACGCCCATATTAGAACGTTACCTACGTTATTCTTCGAGATAAATGTCCGAGTGGAAACATTATTTTTATGTTTTTTTCTAGTTAAAATTAAACGTAGTCGATTGAACCGGATGAAAAAGACGGGCCTTATCGCGTAGAAAATAAAAATAACCCAGAAAAATAGCAAATATAATCATTTATTTTATAAACATATTATCATAGTACATATTTTTATAATAATTATTATTGTTCGTTTATTAAAAAAATATTGACACAATTTTTTTATGGAAATTTCAAACTGTAAAATAAAGTTATATCGTGATGACAAATCGAGCTACCGTTCATTATAGTACGGTAGGTATTTAAAATACGATGATTGTACTTGGACTTTAAGCTCATGATCATATAATGGACATTGCATGATAAGATACGAGAAAACACGATATTGTGTAAGCGAGGTAAGCGTCTACCATCCCGAATTTCTGCTACGTTTAAAATTAATATTAGTTGGTGAAACAAAAACACGATACGTTCATTAGTTTATGAGTAGATTGACTCTCTTGTAATCATTACAAAATGCCATTTATGTTTTAGTCGATTTCATACGGTTTGTAAAAGTACACTTACCTATTATAAGTATACATACCTATTATTATTTATTGAAAACATTTTGTTTTGATATTATTTAATGCTCTAATTGTTAAATACAATAAAAAAATGAAACAAAGAAAAAAATGTACAAAAATAATCTGCAGTATCATCAAACATAAATATAAATATTAATATTATATTATAATATAATGTTCGAGCTACATTGTATTTATATGTCCTAAAAAAATATAAAAAGCAACAACACTTCAGATCTTACAAATCTTTTGATTTTTAGTTACAAAAATATAAATCCAACCCCGACTGTTTTCATAATAATAATGTGATTTGTTTTGAACGTTATAGGTTATTTCGATCAAAGTAAAGTTTCAAATAATAATATTTCAGTGATTTTAATTATAGAAGTTCTTTTATTTTATTTCATTTTTTTTTTTTTTTTTTTAATATTATTTTGTGTAAGTTCGACCTTATACATTATTATGAAAATTATTTAAAAGTGTTTTCATCGAACATGGGATCTCGTGATAAAAGTCTCATTATTCGTCGGTGTATATTAATAAATTTCAAAATTAATTAAAAACTATGCTTTTAGATTTTAGTTTCGTCATCATTATGGTTGTCGTGTAATCATCGTACCCGCGCACCTGACGGGCTAGAACGTTTTAGAAATGAAACCAAATCGTTATTCCTCACAACGAGCCTATATATATATATATATATAAATACGTATGTATAAAGTAAGTTGCGCGTGATTTACCCCGAGGGAAAGAAAGCAACTTAAAATAATTGTTAGCCAAGAATGGGCTTTTACGAGTTGACAACTCGCCGCCGACGCCGGGAACCGCGTCGTCGTTATAATATCGTACTTAGCAAGCAATTTTACAGATTACGTCTGTTTCGGCAGTGAATTTCGAAAGATTTCCGCGGGTTACACGGGCGCGAGTCACAATATACTATACATACAATAATAACAACAATGATATACGTATAATACGCATCATCGACCGTGGCCGCGGCGACTAATAATAATTGTAACGGCGAAACCGCATAAATTACCCGACGAGTTTATCATCGTACCGAAATATATAATATTATAATATACCAAACTTAATCTTGTTCGGTTACTGTTTGGACGGAGTTTGAGTACAACAATCGGTGACAGTGTGTGTGTGTGTGATGATGATGATTCATCATCGCGGTACATACTGCAGCTACCTACAGCAGACTGCGTACTATGGTGTACACAGAGTCTACGGGCACTGTGTCAGCGGCGGCGTTGTCGCAGTATATATAGTTGAACAAATTAATGTTGTTTTCCGGCGTCATTTGGCGAAGCGTCAACAATGCGTTATATATGTATACCGTCGTTATTATGATGCAGATAATACGCGTTATGTCATCGTCGCTTGTTGAATTATTATACATTGACGCGGCGCGTATATGGCGCGTGTTGTTGTGTGTTCGTAATATTCGTATAATATTTGACTTGGTACGGATTTCTGGACAACAGCTAGCTGATATTAGAACAAACGGATGTATTGTAATATCCAAGGCTGTGAGTTTAATGCATTTGCATGTTTTTTTTTTTTTTTTTTGACTACACCGCACAATAAAAAAATTGATTTGGCCAAAATTTGTTTTGACATACTTATAGTTCAAAATTCAAATACCAAATCTTATTTTGCATATTTTTGCACATTAAACACGTTTTACCGATTTTTTTTTACTATTCTATTTTTAATTTACTGATATCAACTCGTACATAACGGATGACAAAAATTGTAGATTGTACAATGCAATAACTACTTAAAAGGTATAAAATATATAATTTTAATTAGAAATATATTTTATTCTAAACATATATTTTTTATAGATCTTCTATACGACGAAGACCAAGACTAGTCAAGCCTAATATGTCATGTTTATATATATTACTAATGTTTAAACTAAAATTAATAAAAAACAAGAATAAAAGTTAAATTTTAATAGTTTTTTTTCGCATTTTTTTGAAAAATGAGAGCATATTTAAAGAATTTTTAGAGCATATATGCATTTAATAGTTTTTAAGTACATTAAATTCACAGTCTTGGACTAATATCATTAGTGCAGTAGTAGACGCGGTTCTCGCGTACCTACCATTTTTAATAAAATTATTGACCGTCTTATTTGGAAAATAAAATCAAGACTTTTGTTTGCACTTTTTAGAGTGCAAAAATACGTCCACACGACCTGATTTTCGAGTCGTCTTATTTTTTTTCGACATTTAGATAACTCGAATTTCGATTCGAGGTTATTAAAATACGCTTCTTCCGAAATCTCTAAATATTTATATATTCTGAATTATTATTTAGTATTATTAATACGAATGGGAAAAATGTAATCAAAATATTATATTGTTAGGTAGTAATTTCCTCAGAAAACTATATTTACGTATTTTTTTTTGTATAAAATGTGTTAAATAACTTAATATACAACACACGTCTTAGTCATCAAAAATAAACCTTTAAGCTTACGTTTTTAAATATTATAGAAAATCATAAATCATCGCATAAAACAAAAATATATCTATCACAATATTATAACAATATCGCTTTATATTTATACAACTCTGTTTAGATTATGTTTAAATGTTTTTTTCAGAATGGCGCTCACTAAGTTTGAATATAAGTTAGCCATTTTTGAAATTACTACATTGATATTCTAATATTATAGACATATGCGCTCAGTATATTGACTTGTGGTACTATAAATTATTTCCTTTATGATTGCAGAACATATTTTTTTTTATCATAAAGACGATATACTTTATATTGGTATTGAAAAATAATATTTTATTTTTTAAGTTTTATTATTAGAAAACATAGATTGTCTATCGTGACATAAAAACTACTCAAAAGTCAATGTAGTCTTATAAAACAAAATATATATATCTAAAATTTAATACTGTAGCAAAAATTCTCTTAAGTAATAAAGTTGCCTCTCATCCGTTCTTTTCCAAAAGCATGTTTACGATATTATTATATTACCATTGGATGCGTATTATTAATTTCGGTGAAAAACAAAAAATAAAAAATGGAGTAGGAACGGAGGGTTTGACGGTATGACCGGACAAAAATCATCGCTTTGTAATTTTTCTGAGACGACCACTACGGAACGCAACGCTGAAAAAGTGTAAATCCCGTAGGTTATATAACTTTGGACACGGCAGTTTATACTCGTAGAACCTCAACCTCGTCTAGTATGGGATACCGTAAGTGTTTTTAAAAAATTTTTCAGCCATTTCGTATATCTTGTTGCAGTTTACGTCATGGACACAAACAAACACGCCCGCGTTGTTTTTAGAGTTATTTTGGAAAGACGCTATCATGTGTGTATTTTGTTGTTGTTATATATATAACACACACACACACACACACACACCATTTGAACCATTTCGGCTCTCCTCCTCTTCTTTTATACGGTTCCCTAATAAATCGTAAATAAACAAATAGTTTGCCTCGTAGCTCGTATAAACAGCGGTGAAACTATATTATACGTACGAGGTCCTTACACGCTATACCGAAGTCAACTTAATTCCGCCCTTCTTACCGATCCGAACCCTTTACGCGCTATCGAAAAACTTGGCTCCACACCTGTCTTAGGTTAATGCATGTAGTTCCGAATCCAAAGTTTATGTCGCGGGCACACAAAAACCGAACGTGATAATACCATAGAAATGGATAAACTATAATGATGAACGAGTGTGTATATGGTTATTGGTATTATTATCATAGTACCTATACCCATATTATCATGATAATATAATACGGTCACCGAAAAATGAGAGAAGCGTATATTCGAGTATAACCGTCAGAATATTTTATCTGTAATAATCGGCTAAATTTTACGTCAAATTACTAGATAGATATATTATGGATGCGTACAAAGTGATTCACCGGACTTAATTCTCACCCTCCATTTTTTTTTTTATTCTTATTCTATATTTTTGAATTGTCAAGTATATTTCAACATCATTATTTCAAACACTTAGATTTATTTAATGTCGATCTGAGAATTGTTTTGTTAAAGTATAAACATTGCTTTCAAATGAGAATCGACAGATTTTTATTATAAATTGTTTAGCCTATAATATTTTAAGAAAATAAAAATTATAAATGATGATGTAATAATTCAAATCGAAATGTGAATAAGTCGTTAGTTTTCGAATTATTGAGATTTATGTGGTAGAGATAATAATCCTTAATAATAGGTTTGAATATGTGTAAAATATATTATAATGTGATCGATTCAAAAATCATAATAAGTATAAATATAATAGCATTTCATGACTGGAAAAACGGTCTGAGTATACTTGACTGATTAGTATAAGTATTAAGTATGTATAAATATATTATATCTAATATACTTAAGACCATTGATAAAGTTACATAGTACAAAAATACATAAAGTTTAGTAATTCGAAAACGGTTCGATAAATTTCAACGCAAATACATCAACGCCATCAACATTTTCAAAAAATAATTGATTTTTGAACAGTTTACAGTAGAAAGGATTCGTCGTTCTTATTTGAAAAAAAAATATCTAGTTATTCCAAACGGTATAAAAAAATCTAAAAATATGATTTTTAGACATATTAAGCAATTTCGAAAATGACTGCACTATTGAAGGGTATAAGAGAGCTATTGTCCATCAAACAATCGATCAAATGTAATTACCAAGAACGGCCAACCTATATGGTGTACACGAGAAATATAATAATATGTATTATTGATTGTTGTGACTGAAATACAATTTTAAATGTTCTTAGAATGTATATTATTACCTATCGTTTTTAATTTTTGAATTAAATTAAACGAGTTTTTAACAATACGAAAAACATATTTTGTGTGCTTTAGAATACGAATAGGAATACGTACAACAAATCGATATCTATAGAGTAGAATTGATCAGTTATACGCAAAAATCGAATGTACCATATGCCGGAGTGTGAGTTATTTTGAGATAGTTTGCGCCCCCTCGATCTCCGCCCCCTTACCCGAACAAGGGAAAATGATAAAATTCGTGGAATAATAACAATATAAAGACTATATTATATATGTATTGAACGTTCCGGTGATTGCCAAAGGAGAATACCTACGAGAGACACCTACACACAGCGCTATAGTGCGGTATGTACACGTTAAATAAACGTATACGGACCGACGGCGAACTCGAATTACCATTAATTAATAATAATAATGTTTTGATAGATGTTGTATAGACGTGGTTGTCGTGTTCTAGGTCATGTGGCCGTATTAAAATTATCCCTTCTTGGACCACTGTCAATACGAAAATCTTATTATTACGTGCCCGTGCGCGCCATTGTATATTGAGAGTGCATTTGGGTCCGGCGTATACACCGAGCTCGTGTCACGGCTGTTCGTTAATAATGGGCCGAATTCGGTTACCTGACAAAATAAATTATATTGTGTGGTTTTAGAACGGGTGTTGATATCGGGCCATGTGGCCATGTTCGATCTTCCGGGATTAATTGCGTATGATGAATAGATTGATGCAGAAAAAAATCAATACACAATATTCACAGACATAAAATTATAAATATAAAGTAAAAAAAAAAACAAAAAAATTTGAATGAAAAAATTGTTGGCCAACAACGAACGTTATATGTATATGTATTTATTTCATAAAAATATATTTACATTAGTTATCAGTGAAAAAAATCATTTGTGATTTTGTGTTTGACAGTTTTTAGAATAAATCCCTTGAATAGAAAAACGAAGTGTTTTAAAGTGTTCTTAATTTTGACTCTTCTCAAAGTGCATATTTGGTCGTTTCGAATGTATTCGTTTTATTATCGCGGTAATCGCATATAATAATAAAATATAATTGAACTCCGAATGTTTGACGAGTAAAAATGGCGCATTACTACCGCACGCCAAACACAACATAATATTATTTAACGTAACGAACGGGCCTGTAATATGTGGCTTATTTTCGAACTAGAATGGCACCTATTCGACGCGTATGGATTCCGATTTAATCTTTTTGAAATT
The DNA here is from genome assembly GCF_003676215.2 of Rhopalosiphum maidis. Lineage (NCBI taxonomy): Eukaryota > Metazoa > Arthropoda > Insecta > Hemiptera > Aphididae > Rhopalosiphum > Rhopalosiphum maidis. The sequence continues at coordinate 67,184,746 of NC_040879.1, forward strand.
TAAACGAATTAGCGGTCTAACGGTTGTGTCGTCAAATTAATTGAAATTTTTTTATCGCCGCTATACGGCATAATAATATTTTGTATTCATTGGTTTGAAATATTGTTGACCGTTTTGCGGCGTATCGTTGCGTGACACGCGTCGTCGTCGTCGTAAATCGTCCTAATATAATATCGTTGTGTGCGACGAAAACGTCCAGTTTCCGTATACCGTAATAATATAATCATTATATAGATAACGCGCTACGTTATTATTATTATTTACCGAATACCTCTGCTCGTTTCGCTCTGCTCAACAGCAGCAATCGTATGATTGATTGCGCCCGCCGCCTAATCGGACCGGAAGAGCTTAATCATAAACGCAATTAGCATTTTTATATATTAATATTGCGACGTGCGTTTTCCATTTTCCCGTTAAATCTCGAACACGAAACTGTGACTGCGGCGCACTACAACTACAGGTATATATATATATATATATAGGTTTTCGTCCGGTCCATTTTACCGGAAAACTTTAGATTTCCCCGCCGCACCGTGGGAGGGGATCTGACAAAAAGACATAAAATAAAAAATATAATATTTAATAATAACGCGATTATGCGTTTGAGCACGGAGCACGTACGTTTCGGAGTAAAATAATAAAAAAAATATGGCATGTGGCGACGCGTTTGCGCATCGGAGTCGTTGAAAATACAGGAAATCCCGTATTGTAATATCGTCGTCGTAGAGAAACACATCCCAATGGATAAAACGCGCCGTATAGTGCAGCGTACAGCGGTTGTGAATTACTATGATATTTCCTACGAGCGCGGCGCAGGTGATAACGTGATAATGTTATTATTGTGTTCTGTTGTGATATAACATTGCGATTAAGACGTGGGAAACTGCATCGTAGAATTACGGCCGAGATATTCCGAAATTTCCGTTGTCTACGAGAAAACCGGCGTAGATGATTTTCTTCGCGGAAACGATGTCGTTTCATAAAATATTACAACAGCTCTCGTGCCTATCTGCAGAACGACAAAATACTATACGTTCGTGTGCTCGTTTCTGCGAGTAGGTACGCGACCAGAAATTCGTTTTGACGTTTATTTTTTGCGAAAACCACGAATGCGACGAATGTTCATAATAATATTATGTCGTACGAATTTAATAATAACAACAAACATTTAAACAAGACGAATGACCGTCGAAGATGTTGAAATATCATGTATTAAAATAATAGATACGCGTCTGTATTCATTCCGCCGTACAAGTCGCCCTCAAGTCGTTCAAAAAACATACTTGTGGCAGCTTAGTGTTATGACCGTGATCGAGGCCTAAAGGGTAACTTAAAGAGGGTTTCGACTTTAATAGTAAATATTGGGTGGGGGGGGTTTAAAGGGTTTCCACTATATCATTAATTATGTAAGAACACTAAAACCGTCTATATGGTTGTGTGAATTTTCGATGATTCTCTCTCCACCCCTCTCCTTACCCCTGCCACCGATCCCTCTCGCTCTCTCGCCGTCCGTTCGCCCAATCCCTCTCACTTCTCTGCCTCACTCTTTTTATCCGAATACTCTATTGGGATTCGCAGAGTATAGTGCTCCGGCGTGGGTAGTTTGAGGGGGGGGGTGCGGTGAGCCGGGGAGGACACGTCGCCTCTGCTCGGCCAGAAGCTTCACATAAAATATTAAACACCGTGCGGGGTATTCGTGTCAAATAATTATTCGTATATATATATATACTCACCAATTGTTCTATTCGTCCCCGCGATATACGAACGAAACGCTAAGTGTTCGGAGATCGCTCCCTCCCAGAGGATTACTTTTGCTTTTTAATCGGCGTTCGCTTTTAATGCGATCGAGGAGGACGTATCACGTACGGACGTGTTCATAATTTATTATTATTATACATGGGCGGCGATAAGACGTATAGATAGCAGGTAAGTGAACGCATTTAGTATAAGTATGGTATCGAGGAGTGTCGTGTCGAGTTCGTCGTCGTTTATTTGAATCCATCATGGTAAATTTATGTCGTGGCACAATCAAGGCCGGATTAAGAACATATTGGGCCCAGGGGCTGAAATTTCATTTGGGCCCTTTTGACAAAACATGCTTTACAAACTACAAAGCCGCTTACTATACGCTGCTCGCAGGAGAATACATTTTTCTAGCTATTTCACAACCTGACAATTGCATTATAAAATTATAAAATTAATACATTATGTAATTTATGTCTATAAAACTACCAATTGTAGTATAATAAAAGTAAAAAATTAGTACTTCATATTTCATTAATTTTAATTCAAATTTTTATAGTAGCTTTTAAATTTATTAACGGTATACTTATTTACAACAAATATCAAATAAAAGTCAATATATACAACAAAAACTATTTTATCAAATATTTTTTTTCTTTGCTTTACTTGAAGCCAACTCTCTTTATTAGTTACTCCATTTAAGTCTAATAATTTTGACAAATCATTCTCAGAATATAAAATCATTAGTATGTCTAAGTTTTTATTTATTAATGACATTATTGCATAGACCTATTAAGTAATTAATAGGTCTATGCATTATTAACTATTGATAACAATGGAAAATTTCCATTGGAAATATTTAAATAACAGTAAAATGCGTCTTTTCTACCACAGTGCTTTTGTAGCTATATACACTATTTAGTTGTTTTTGTTAATAAAATAAAATTACTTTTAGAAAAACTATTCTTTAAAATCACTGAAAAATGTGTATCAGTTTAAAATTGTTTGGGCCACTTTTACTTTGGTACTTGAAATGGTCCGGGGCTACTGCCCCGGCTAGACCACCCCCCCTTAATCCGACCTTGATCATAATGTTTTTCCTACTTAAACTCCGCGATTACAGTGGCACGTTAATCGCGGGTATGTATATTTTGTTTATTCCATATCGTAGTACGACGCGCTTTCGTCTCGTGAAGTTCTTATAATAATGACCGTACGTCGTGCCGTTTGATGTATTCAATAATAAATACTACGCAATACGCGCGCGTCGTGTCGTCAGATCGTACCAGATGTATAAATGTATATTTTATGTGCGTATACTGAAATCTATAGCTTACCTAATATCTCGACGGTGTGTGATATCTCCCTGGGTTTCAAAGTTGCTATTTGGCACACGTAATTTCCTGCGTCGTTTGTTTGAATATCGCGGATTTCCAGGTTATTGCCGTCCACTAGACGTATCCTTTCGTCTGGAGACACCTTAGTGCTTCCCGCTGTTAGTACCGCAATTCCTTTTTTCCACGCTAAAATGTATACTCCTGCGAATAAAAAAAAAAAAAAAAAATGAAATATAAATATATATAACCGATGTAGCTGTGGTATGGTTTAATTCTTGGCAAATGCGATAAAAATATACGTATACGATTCGCTTTAATGGGAGTTTTTTCTTTCGAATGCCGACATTTCATATTATTTCAGCATTTCAGAAAGTTGATATTATGTAAAAATGATTTTATACATCTGTGGGGTTGTAAAAATTTTAGTGTCTCTACTATAATATTATATTCTAAACAATTGTCTACGATTCCATTTCGAGTATAATATAATACGTAAGTACTAACATTTATTTTTAAAAGTACTTAGGTCAATAATTACATTTGACGATAAGCAATCTTCATAACTTCATAAACGTATTAACTCAAATAAATAACTTGTGATAATTATTTTTCAAACGTTACTGAGTGTGCCTAATCTACACATTTAGTATATAATAATAAATAATATATATATATTGTCGATTTGAATTGCCAAACCTGTAATACTTCTTATAGATTTAATGTTTAACATTAATCGTAAATGAAACATATAAATCGTATTTAATGAAAATAAAAATAACTTTTATTCGATCGTATAAAAACGCAGACTTCGATGGAAATTTCAGTTTATGATGGCGACAAGAACTATTATTTTGAAAACTAAACAGAACATTAATAATATAATGCAAAACATTTATGTTAGTTGTTTATTTTTATGTGCTAAAAAAAAAAAAAATGTTTATCTAGTTAGAATTTGAAAAACTGAAAAGAGTTAAAACTGTTCGGTTCAGTTGATTGATGGTAGTTGTTCGTTTAATAAAAATGGGTCAGCCAGGTTTTTGGAAGTATAATTAATTACAGATGTTCACAGTCCAAACAGATTTTATTATTGTGCTCTCAATTCGTTAACGAATTACGAAGAAAAAATTTTTGGTTAGGGTTAATACGAAACAATACAAATAGAGTTTAATTAACGTTTGTGTGACAATATTGATAATAATTTGTTGACTCATGATCGTCTAGTCATCATTCAATTTATTATTACCTCCATCATTCTTCCGATATATTTAAATAAATATATAAATATTTATTTTTATGATTGACGTTCGACAAAATAATAGAAAAATACAATGTCAATCAATACAAAATATAAACTTAATAGTACTTAAATAATATTATACGATTATTACTCAGAAAAACAATTATTTTAATAAGACAATAAATATATTACTAAGTATAAATATATGAGTTGGAGATTTTTTTTTTTCATAATGTTAGGATTTAAATTTAACTAAACAAGTTTAATTATAGTACAAATCTAAAAAAAATCGAAAAATCCTGAACTATTAAAATGTAATTTGAAGAATTTGGTGTTATTAGTTCTTGAAATCCCTAAAAAATAAAAATGTTGACTTCTGATTTTTCATTTATATGTTTATTCATTTATGTATGTATAATTCGTTCAAATTTATAGTTATTACATTTTTAAGTAGGTATTAAAATAAAAGAGCATATTATATTATAACAATAAAATACAAATAAAATCTAAAATTTTCAACTGTTTTTGTTTTTGAAATGTTTAACACATTTAATGATTAAAATAATAAAACAAAGTATTTAAATATTATGTTTTGAATTACAATAAAACATCTATATGGCTAATAAAATATATAATATATTAATTTAACGATCGTTTTTCTTACACAAAAAGCTGAAAAAAAAATAAATAAAATAAACCGAGTATCAACTATACATGAAATTTCCAATCGAAATCAAATTTCCAAAATTAATCCTGAATCGTAATGTTACAAAAATTATTTTGTTTTTAGAAAACATTAACGTGCTTAATTAATTATTATTATTATTATTTTATGTAGTTTATTAAGGTTTTGGCACCCTATAATTATTGCAATATTATGTGTTTATATCCATACACATTTAATGGATATAATATTTGATTAGAATATACTGCGCAGTTTATGTCATAAAAAATTGTTATGTACGTGCTGCGGTTAAATAAGTGTTTATGGTTATTTTATTATTGAAAACAAAATTTCTTAGAAGCATTTGTGTGTAGTGCTTGTAATGTATCTACTGAATCTAAAAAATAAAGTTAAAGCTAATAAATAATCGTTTTTATCGAGAAAATAATAATAATAATACTCAAGGTTGGTGGCAACTTGTTACAAAATAATCACCTACTAAAAGTTTGCATATTTTTCAATTATAATTTAATTGTTAATTTTTTTTAAAAATGATTTAATCATTCTAACAACAGCTCTACTAAAATAATAAAAATTTAAAAAAAAAGCAATTAATAATAATTTCAAACTTTGGACTGCATTACGCGATAAACATCAATTTTTAATCCATAATAATTTCAAACTTTGGACTGCATTACGCGATAAACATCAATTTTTAATCCACTTATTTTAGTTATGAAATGTATTGTATTTTTAAAGATAGACGTTTTAATAATTCATTATATTCGTCTTATTAACAGACGCGTGGACAGTATAGCTTTACTATTGAGTCTGAATTAGGCTATTATATTGACCTACACTTTCAGATTTATATCGTTTTTTTTTAAATCTAACTTATTTAAACGCACATTTCGTTTTCAATCTATCCAACATAATAATATAATACCGACTAAACGAAGACGAGACTATAATTTTTCATACTATTATTGTAAATTATGCCAAATTCTTAGAACAGAAAAAATATTTCTGATCAGGTATGTCCGATACGTCTCTAGAATATAATTCAAATGTTTAAGAAATATGGATGGCTGTATATTACATCACTATATATTATGCTGTCCGCGCGTTCGAAACTTCTAGTTTATAAATTTAATAAAATTTGCGAGGTTTACTCAATAGCTGTGTGATTCAATAACCGCCAATCCTAAATGCCACGGAACGGTATACGTAAGTACACATAATAAATACGACGCTTATGGCACGAGTGAACACATTGTATATGTATATATATAAACCCGATAACCGGAAGTATTCAGGGTAATATGATTTTCTAATTAAGTACAGCTCGACTATTTACCACTAGCACGCGTTTCAGCCGTCGGGTATAACGGAAATAAGAGACAGAATGACGAATATTGAAAATATGCAGTTTATGGCTTTATAATAAATTGCGGTGGATTTTAAAACACGATTAATGAATACGAAAATTGCGCTTTTGATGGATGGGTTTTTGATTCACCTTTGCCGATGGAACGAAATAGTAGTCGAAAGTATGCATAAATTCGTATAATATTACAGGCGGACGCTTTACTATTGCTAGCTACCCGACTCTCTCCCATCGTGAATTTTTGTGTACTTATATATATATACACACGACGACGGATGGCTCTCAAAATGAAATATACTTTTTTTTTTCGAGTCGTCATTGTGTAAATACCATCGTAGCTGTACGCCACACCAAGCACCGCAGTAATATCTTGCGAAGGTAAAGACGTTTTATCGGGCAGATGGAAGATTGGAGGTCTTCTACGAAAAAGTGTTTAGAAATATATAAATGTAAACTCCAATATAACGAAAATCTAGAGGCGGTATCAAGAAAGTGTTGAATTAAAAAAGGCACTCACAGGACGAAAAAATCTAAACGCATTACGGTTTGGACATAACTTTATCCAAACTTGATTCATGGTATATTTTACAGCTGTCAAAGTCACAGTTGTAATTTATATATATATATATAAATAAACGTATAAATTTACATTATACTTATAATTTCAAGTAAAATATTTAATGACAACGTATTTAGTTGTGAAATAATATATTTTAGTCTTAAGATCATCATTATTATTATTCTATAACGGACAGTTATAGGAATAAAAGTATTATAATAAGTTGCTAGATAAATTATGTTATTTTAGTAATAGCACTTAATGAATAAATTATATTGCCAGCTTCCCATGCAACCATTCGAATATCACCATAAACATTTAGTTGTTTGAAAAAATATTTTTTTGTTATTATAATTGTGGTGATTTTATGCGTCTAAATTGATAAATGTTTTCCTTTAAAGGAAATGCAGCTGGTTAAATGACTATACATAGTGAGTTGATGGGATACCGTTAAATGTTGTATTTTTTTTTCTTCTTAGAGTTTAAGTGGGTGTAGTGAGAGAGCTGTATTGAATATTGGTTTTATAATGAAGCATTTTTTTGGAAAACATTTTATGGCCATAATAAAACTCAAAGTTTCAAGACACAACTTTTTTAATTTAATTGAACACAGATTTTAGTATAAAAGTTATTAAAAAATCTAAAAACTAAATATATAAGCATTTAGACCAATTAAGAAGAAAAAAAACTTCGGCCATTTTTGAAAAAACATTGAATGTTTTTCATATGCGAACATATTTATCCTAAAACGATGTTGAAAAACGTCAAGGTCCCTACCATTGAAGCACATCAAAATATTGATTGAACAATATTATTGACATTGCAAAATATGCACATACAGGTGGTGCACATATTCAGAAACTAAAAAACACTGACAGATATTATTAAAATGTAAATCTAAATAAAATAGGCTAATAATATTTGAAAATTTATTTGTAATAAAAAAATAAAATCTATATCATTCAAATCAACCAACTGTCTGTTTTCGATATTATTATAAATTATAAATACATAGTATTGCATTTTTGGGAACACAAATAATAATTCGTAAATTCCCTGATATTATTAACGATGTACGATTAAGTTAAAAACATTATTCAAAATGAGAATTCGATTTATTTTACATCACACGAAATGGTTTCTTGTTATTCGATGTATAATAATGTTTAAATTATGTAATGCATTTGATTTGTAAATTTTTCTCATTTAAATAATGGTATTCCCATAAGAGTTTCAAGAATATCTAAGGATAATATAAAATCCGTTGAATATTTTAGTGCTGGAATTTTTAGTAAACGCACGGCGTCTTCCATTACATAATTTTCGGCTCTAATGACACTATATACATATACACATATATAATATTATTTTTGTCGGATATTTCACCGCTGGACGGAGAACGCCATCATTAAACACAAATAAATACGAAACAAAATGAAAACCTTTTGCTCTTTATATGTCAACCGAAATTGTTTATACCAGCGGCGTCAGTAAACCTTATCCGCGTTGTACACATTATATTATGATAGCAGTACGTGACCGAATATATAGAATTGCGAAAGGTCTCGCCAGGGGACAGTGAAAAATATATAATTTCGCAGGTAGGAGGGGCGCAACACATGTACGACTATAAAGAGAGAGAGAGAGAGAGAGAGAGATAGTTAAAAAAAAAAATCGGAGCGTAAAATTAAGCTATGAAAAGAATTTTTCATTAGGCAGGTATTATTAGCATCGAGAAGGGGACTGCGTTAGGTAGGTATGATGAACTTTTATTGTTATACTACTACTGTTTTATTATCATTTTTTTTTTTTTTTTTTTTATTCAGGTTGTCATAAGTGAGACCCTCGCACAAATGAACGACGTGGGGGAGATTTTTCATCGGGGTTTAAAAATATTTTTCATTTTTTTTTTTTTTTTGTCCAGAGCATTTTCTATTGTTACTTATGTATAGAGAGATATTAATGTAATTTGAAAAACAAAGCCGATGATCTTGTAAAATTTTCAAGAATAATAATTGCCAGTCGAGTTCCTCAGTAAGTGAATATTATAAAACATAATATGTAAATATTATGTTTATGTTGTAAAATATATCGACTAAAACTACATAGCATTATTATTAACGTCGTGTACTTACTATCTGTGCCACACACCCTTCTGGTAATATGTTATAGTTTCAATGTAAATTAGGCCGCCAAAAGAATATTCTCCGTGATATTTAACTTAAATTAATTTGTATTGTCCAGTGACCAGTTTTTGTCCCGACCACGTTGTGTTTAAAAAAAAATACAAATGATTAGAAAGACTATTTTTTATGATAAATGATTGGTTTTGATTCAATTCAATATCTATAGTTATATATTAGGGTTTACCTACATAAATGTATACATATTTTATGATATTATAATATGAATGTTTTTTAGAAACATTTATGTTCTTTCTCTTTATGCTCATCTTCATAATTCATAAAATTTATAATTTATACAGTCTCAAACACTTAAATTAAAGATAAATATTGTTACAAATATTATCTATATAAAAAAAAAAATAGATAAAATCCGGCTAAAAAGAAAATATAATATAAACTAAAATAATAAAATGTCATTTCAAACTCAATTTTTGACACGTTATTTCTTTATAATTCACCAAGTGCATACTAAATAAAAATAGAACCTCATTACTGGGAAAAAATAACATTACAGTCTCTTGACGTCATTTTGGATGGATTTTACATTTTGCCTTCTAAATATAAAATATGAAACTGAGATAATACCGTTGAAATAATGTAATAATAATAATTAAAATATGTTTGTATTATTATATTAATGACAATAATGATTTTTTGTACAATAATATTTATGCTCGGTCTCATTATTATAATATCTTCTCTTATTACATCATTTTTTTTTTATGATATTAAATTATTATATCTCTTTTATTTTTATGATAAAATTGTTTATTTTTATTTTAAAACAATCATTTCAAAAAAATGTTTCAAATATTTTTATTATTTTAAACAACAGATTAAAAATGAAAATAAATCTATGTATAAACCTGAATAATTAATACAATAATAATTTGTCAGTTTCCATAAATTATGTAAATGTACTGTTAAAATTTAATTAAAAAAAAATTAAGGAATAAAAAGGAATGTGTAATTGAATTTTTTTTTGTTTTTCTTACACTGAGCTCTGGTTCAATGGACATCAGTTATTGTTATTCATTTATTTTTCAGTTTGGTAAAAAATCTATTGACTATTAAAACTAAGAGTGTTGAAAAAAGTTTCGAATTAAAAGAAATAAAGTGCTATTGTTAAAAAAAAAACAAACTTTAAGACAATAGGATTTTTTTTTTTAACTTAACTGTTCCAATATCATGTGAACGTTTAGAATACCAATGGACTTACGGAGCTCCTTTTTAATACATTTACATTTTACACACTGCATTAACATTAACGGATTAACCACTTTCATGAAAAATCAAATACAACTTCAACAGAAAAAATACGTAAAAAAAATTTCTGTTCAATGTGAGAGGATTATAGTGAACTTCTCATCGAATTTTATTTCACGATTAAACTCAATGCGTATCATCGTATTATTAATTAAGTCAATATTTAGCAAGAATATAGTAGAAGTCAATATTACTTTTAACACTTTTTAAATGTCCTTATCGTTTAAAATCAGTTTATTTACAATCGTTCAATACCAATATAAAGAATGAAGTAAACAATAATTTTACTAAAGAAACATAAATTTGAAAACAAATAAGTGTACACAATAAGTGGAAATATGTGAGATGGATAATTATCTCGTGGCATACTCTTTAAATCATTATATATAGTTAAAATAAGTTAAATTGACATGAATACTCGAAATGTATTTCAAACTTTTTTCTTATCGCATTTGTCCTTGTTTTTTATATTTTAAGAAAGCCATATAAAAACTTTATATCTGGTGTTTAAAGATGTACAAAAGATATGATTTTATGTTTTTTTGAGAAAAACGCTTAATAAATATGGATACAAAATATAAAATAAATGTAAATTTATCACGTAGAAACTGCATCATCATTCATCATAATATCAACGACCTAACAGATTAGAACGTATTCACACCAAAGGTTTAAATTTGTTTTTATTGTAATTATGTTAAGTTATATTAAGTTTATTTTTACAATAGTCATTCGTTGTACTCATCAATATATTAATCAATATGTATAATATGTATATGTATAAAAATTAACGTTAAATTACACATTTATGAATTATATGAATTATTCGTCTGTTCATGATTTATTTAATAAACGGATAACTTAACACATCGAAATTACAAATGATTTTCAAAATAAAAATAAATATATTTTTAAGATAATTTATTATTGATGTTCTAATATTATTGCGTTGCGATTTCTTTTTGTTAACAATTAGTTGATAAGTTATATGTCATGTTTTTTTTACTGTGTATTCTAATTAATTAACCCAATACCTAAGACTTAGTACTTAAAAATGACTAAATTTAAATATAGATAAATACTTGTTATATTATTATATTACATATTAATTCTAGAACAATATTTTTCTATTATAAATCAAATTTCAATAAAAAAAAAAAAAGAAGAAATATATATTAATTTTGGTTACTGTACTGGTAATATTATGAACATATTATAGATTACTTGACTTCATAGGTTGTTAATACTAATATTACTTATTTTAATTTTAAAACCTAACATCAAGGATTCATTATTGTGAATTGGGCTACAATAAGTCAATGGAAATGATTGTAGAGATTTTACTCGAATCGACTCGACTGCGTTCATCAAATTCGATTTGTAGGTCTTGGTAACAGGTTTTTGTTTATTTCATATTGCATTATTTTAGCCATATTTAATTTAAGTGACACTAATACATTAATTATTTTATAAATATAATGTAAACCAAAAAAACACTAACGAACTGGTGTACGTTTAATTTTATTAGTATTGTTAAATAATTTCATGACAAAAACCGAGACATAAAAACAAAACGCTCATCAACTTACCAAGACGAATATATAAATCAGTTAATTAAGAATTTAAGACATTACAAACTTATTAAATGCCTATTTAATTTAGATTTAATTAAATTAAAAGCGCTGATACTTCAAGAGAAGAAGTTATATTTTATGTTGTATATATACCCCAGCGAGGATTTGTTTTTATCCTTATTGTCATATACATAAATTGTTTAGAATAAAAGATAGTTGAGAATAAAAGGATGCTTAAGTCAACTTATGGCTACATCAAACTGTTTTATGTTGTGATTTCAATTTTGAACTTATTTTAAGTTCAAAGAAAAATTGTTGTTTACATTTCACAGAAAATAAAATCAAGAAAGGCATAATATATATATTAAAAGCGCGTAAATAGCTCTTTACATTTTTTTCTTATGAGTAAATGCTTATAGACACTTGTAAGTAGGTATTTTAAATTTTTAGGCAGAACTTACAATTGAAAAATGTTGATGAAATCAAAATTAAGACATTTATTTGTTTCTATTTTAGTGTACAGATGATACTAATATTATAAATAATATATGGATAGACATATTATTATAATTACAGCACTGTAGCATACAATGATACATTTAATCACAATGATATTATAATCAGTTTTTGATTAATAAAATAGTTGATCATAACTTTTTTAATTATAATTATGTAACATAATATACTGAAACAGAGGAGGTGTAAAAATAATATTTCCCATAATCCCCTCGAAGTATTATAGGTACTACCTGCTGGCTGTGTTTTGCTATTTTTCGAGCTCGCGTGTTTACCCAAGCCGTTTAATTTATTGTATTTCTAAGTTTGTTTCCGCAGGCGAAACGACTATTTTTTTCGTTGTTATAATGGTGTAACAACCTTAAATATGTAAATCAGAGTGCATGTACGAAAATTTAACATTGGAGACCACCGAACAAATTAAAAATTAAAAGCACCCGTCGTTCTTTTTAAATGTCTTCGGGACACGATTTTTCACGATCATTACCCACAAGTTTCACGTGGTCTGACCGATATTATTTATTAAAACAGTTTTTATTTTTTATTTTTGTTTGACGGCCATCATCCGAAAAGAAAAAAAAGTGTACTTTAAATGCTAAAATATATAATATTATTATATGTTATACGTCATGTTAAGTCGTACGTACCCGGATTGATTACGTCGCACGGAAGGACAACGGTGTCATTCGTGACCACTCTGAACCTTCTTCCTTGGGAACCGAATGTTGGCAAGGTATCCGGTTCCGGATTTTGAGTGGGTCTCTTGGGCGAAGCAAAACCTGTAAAAAATAATAATTCATTTATAACGATGCATATGTTATGAGTCGATGAAAATCTATAACAACAATATTGTATTAAATCATAAAACGACTGACGGGTTATATCGGATAATGTTTAGTAAAAAATATTCGTCATACTAAAAAAAATTCTGAGGCAAATCTTTTTTGGAAAAATTAAATTAAAAAAGGAAAAAAAACGTTTAATTTGCAAAATATATTTTTCGAGATGATTATAATAATATAATAACAAAAATACTAAGTTAAGACTAAGTACACTAATTATAAATAATAATAATAATCTCTGGTATGCCGCGTGTCGGAGGCGAATATCATTAACACCGGCGCGCGCGATAATAAAACATATTTATTAATTATTATAATATTTCATAATTACCACTACAACTGCTAATAATTTATTCCCAATCCCTTATTTGAATCGTATTGATTGTTTACGGACGCGCATAAAGCTTACCTTATTCGCCCCGCCGCCGCCGTGGCCACTGACGAATAGCCGTTTTCTGGCGCGGAATTATAGACGAGTCAACGCAAATAATATTCGACCGCCCGACCGGCCCCCGCGTTCGGTTATTTCAAAAGTTTATGACTTCTGTTTAACTTGGCTCACATTAATAATAATATTATACACATTATTGTGCAATATCATTCGTTGTCACGTATATCAAAAACTCGTTGGCTTATGAAGTTTTCAAACATAATTATTTGATAGACTGCCGGGTCTGCCCCGTCTATAAAAATATATAATATATTCGCCTAATCCCCGCGATATACGGTCGTCTCTGCGTATGTGTATATAATATTATTATGGACCTTAATTTCCATCGCGTCTTCGAGTTATCGCGATGGTAAGAGTCAGTATATGAGTTCAAATAATAATGGAAATAATATTGCAAGACTGCAGCCGCAGTGAACGAACGGTTCGTTCTCCGGGGGGGGGGGGGTTATTAATTTTCGTTTTATATATTATTGTCTTCGGAATTACTCGAGTTTATTTGTAATATTTAAAGCACGACGGCAATTCGTGTATTTATTTTATAATAAACGACGAGCCGATAAATGCGGATAAGCTATTATTGATGAGATTCCAACTAGGTTGTTTTCGCAGATCAGTCGTCAATCGTTCGCATCGCATTACGTCTTTCGTCACCCCAACGTAGTGTTATAACAGTGAGCAGTAAACGATTCGAATAAAACGCGTATTTTTTCCAAAAACCGTTCAGATACGGTGTATATGATCTTTAAAAGTGTTGTATACATAACTTTAGAAATATTTTTCATTTCAGAAATTTGTTCACTAAAAACAAAAAAAAATTAAAGCAACATGATATTATTAGTAAACATAAACGTCAGTGTGAAAAATAGTGTATAACAATAATTACACCCATTAGGCATATAATTATTACGTTATGTTCTTTAATAAATTGTTAAGTACCTACGCTAATTTAATTTATGAATATGCTACCCAAACAAAACAAAACAAATACATTGTGTCTGACATATATTTTGTTTACTTTATTCAAATAACTTATAAAGGAATCCCTTTTTCAACTTTATACAGATTTTCTTTTTTCTTTTTTAGCAGATGAAATTACCTATCCGTCTAACAACATCCCAACGTTTTTTATAATTAAAACGGGGGAATATCCCCGAGGCACTGTTTATTTTACCAAAAATAAATCACTACTACTATAATACTACACTATTCAAGAGTCTAACTGTAATATATATTACGTCTGATTAAGTAACACGGTTTGCTCGTCTGGTGGTGTGTTAAGTACATTGAATTAATATTATTCGATAAAAACTTTACCTATCTCTCTCAAATATCTATAAAAATGAAAAATATTATATTTTTTTTAAATTGAAAACAAAATGTATAATAATCATTTGTTTAAGTTTTAAACATAACAATAAGTTAAATAATATTTTTCGCAGTATATATGACATACTGTTTATACATATAACATATTTGTACAGTAGAAAGTCGTAAGTCGTAGATTCATACAATAATTACTCGAGAATAACTATATGCGTTTTCTATTTATTTATACATTTACAAAAATAATGTTTTTCTAAATATTAATTAAAATCTCTAAAGTAAAATTATTTACGTTTAAATATTAGAAGTATTGTGAATACGACAATAGAAAAACTAGGAATAATGTGCCTCGCCACGTCAAGTGTATCTCGAGCGAGAGAAAAAGAGTCGGTGCGATTAAACGTATGTGAGTGTGTGTGTGTGTGTGTGTGTGTGTGTGTATGTAAGTTATTTGACACCACCAATGGCTTTAACTGGTCAGAACAGATATATTATTCACTACAAAGCAACTTCTAAGCTTATAATATGTATGTATATATATATATATATATAAAAAATGTTTTTATCTCACGTTGTATGCATCCTGCTCGTGGTGTTCTTCGGTATATACCGTATCGAGCGGCGAGGAGAGAATCGGTAGCGCGGACACAAACGCACAAACAACATTTGAAAACGCTTTTATTTATCAGAAAATTGAATCCCTTCGTTCTCTCGCCATAATGATCGCCGCCGCCACCGACGAGATTTATACTCTTCTCGTTCATCTTTCGCGATAATAATAGTAATAATAATAATAACAATAATGTCCTCGGACTACCGAATCTGCGTTGCGAGCATTTGCGTCTCGTCGTGGCTTCGTAATACATTTTACTACATTATAATTTATTTGGTACTGATAGACGTAAATAATATTATTATTATTATTGTTACAATTATTATTATTATCATTATTATTACTATATTACTATTGTTATTATATTGTTGTAAATGCGTGTCGTGTATGCACACAGACCGGATATCCTAGACGAATTGATAATGCCAAAGTATGCATTTGCGGCGGAACTATATATACGTACAAAGTCACCGACGACGACGGTAGAATTAAGTGTTATGTTTTAACACGAAATTAGTTTAGTTTCAATATCAAATCGAGTGCGTGAGTATTCTTGACTCGTTTGTGTATGCCAGCAATATTAACGGTCGGCCTAGTATTAATGATTATTACAGTACACTAAAATAATAGTGGTACAATTTGTTTCATTAATCTTCGAAAATGTACTTTTATGGCTCGTTTCCCCGAGACTTACTTCGGCGCACGCGGTATAGTTGAGAAATTATACGTGGCCTTTCGACTGTATAAGTAGCTAAGGAGCTGTGCTCATCACGTGCTCATCTGGTATTCCTACAGGTAAGTTTTCGAGTGTATCTTACGCCGTTGAACCGCGTCAACTCGTCACAGGGCACCTTTTTTCCGGTATATCATTTTTGTCAAACGCGTATTTCGGCGCACAAGCTGACGATTAATATTGTCTCGTTATCGCTGGCGGAGTGGAATTCCATCGAATATTAAAATAATTATATAACGATAAATAAAATAACGGATTTTCATGCTGATGCATATATTATATGCGGTAGATACTCCGGAACTTTTGAAAAGAAAATGAATAAATTTATGCAACCCGTCCTGTCCCGTGCCATATAATACACAAAGCTATACCTACATATTATGTAGGATATAATACTGCCGCGATAGCGAAAACTTTGCTGTGAATACTTTTCTTGACAAAGAAGTTTTTAGTGACCTTCGCTCATTGATCGGTAGTTTTAAAAGTTTCTCGGTTGGAAATTCGTTAAAAGCATATTTACACACGATGGTCCGCGCGATGGAAGTTACGGAAACTATAATAAAACCTTGGCCTTCTAATTAAACCATGCTTTTGGCGCAGACGGCTCCGTGTAACTAACGAGCGACGAATGTTTAAGCCCTGACCATTTTACCACCATACCGTGACCCCTTTAAGGGTTGCAAGTGATCGCAGTTTGATTTATTTTGAATACGGCCATACATATTTGAAAAGAAATATTATGTGTCGCGCACGTCTAGATTGCTAAATTCTTTTGAAAAAGGTAGCGAGCCTCTGTTCTCGTGATTTACAAAAAGGGTTACAGACAATAAGGGCACAGTAACGTAAAGCTTGCGTTTCAGTGAAGAACTGTTCGTCAAAGATCGTATAGTTTGGGATGACTGAACATGGAAAATAAAATATAAAAATAAAACGAAATTATGGATTCTTTATGTAATTCAAGTAGGCGAAAAAACTACTTGTTTTTTTCCGGTCCTTTCCTTTATTGTGACATGGATACCGTCATTTTGTCGCGTTCAGCTATTTTCATTCTTTTTTAGTTTTCTGCACACCCTTCCACTTGATGTCCTCTCATTTCGCATTCAAATTCAGTACCATATTATACCCTATCAAATCGCACCTAACCGAAAGAAAATTGGAATTCTTAAAAAAGAATTTTAAACAAAAGTAAAATATAAGCATTCATAATAATATAATAGAACGTATTGATTTTTGACCGCCGCGAAATAATATTGAAAAACAAATCGAACGAGTTAGGCGGTTAATGTTCCGTGATGGATGATGCATTTTACGCTATAGTAAGATTACACTATATTATATAATATGACTCGCATAAAACGCTAACTATCTTATTATTTTGTTTATTACAGAAACATAATGTTTAACAGAGGAGTTTTGCATTTGACATTTAACGATTAAGCACGACAACAATAAATCATCAAATGCAAATAAAACTAGATTTCTCTTTCTTTTAATTAGTGTTAACGTTTATACATTTTCTTTTTATGGCTAAGACATTTTTGGGCGTATTATTTTGCATTCAGACGTTGCGCAAATACAACTGCATAAGGATCCCTAGAATATAGCTGGTAAATGTGATGTAATTAAGTATTCAGATTTTTTTTTTTTTTTTATCCCATTTCCCACGGTTAATTTATTATCGTTATTTTTGCTGCAGTATAATATATATGTATATATATAAAAAAAGCGGCTAATGGTGAACATTGTCTTTACGCGCAGGATGAAATGACGCTTATAAATTTACAAGAAAACGAGGGCTGTCTCGTGCAGGCCACACCGGTGGATATGGCGGTTCTGTACTATTTTACGCAATAATTTTTGAGTTTTTTCACCGTAGTCTTAAACACAAGAATTTTACGGGCTGGAAAAATATCTTAAAAATATATGAAAAAAAAAATAATAATCGAAAACGGAAGCGATTCCGCAACAATAGCGCAAGTGTACAATACAATACAATAGTCCGAACGATATAACTTTATTATCAGTAAATACAACTACCAAAAAAATCGGCGCATCTTAATTATATTGTATTTGCATAATTTGTGTGTTTATGGTAATTCATTTTTTAACTTTATTTAAATATTATTTATATTAATCCAGTGAGTCTCGAAGTAATTTACAGTTATGGCAATGAAAACGTCTCTATAGATTTTATTTGTCGTCTTTCATTGACGGACAAATGAGAGTATTATGTAATACACACACGCAACAACTGATTTACGTAATGTGTATCAGTTCCGCAGATTTAATTTTAATTAAATAAAATAATAAAATATGTATGTACTATTAAATTTGTGTTCATTCGTCTACTAGATTTAATCTTAGGACTATGGTAACTAATTACTCTTCAGAAACGATTTAAACATGCAATAGCTAAAATATAATGGTTGAATGTCAGGTGAGGGATATATCTTATCAGAACAATGTTGTTTCAAATTTGTTTTCACACATTCCAATATTATCAGAGGCGTATATTTTAAATTTAATATACTACATTAGACAAGCAATTTCGAAATTGACTGTTCAAAGTGTTTACACGACATACAATATAGTGTACATTTTGCAAATAGGAAAACAACTATTATAAAAATGTGTGTTGGTCTTGAATTTAAAATTTATTAATCTATGTACATTATTTGTATTAGCTTTGAAATATTCAGTGCGTATGTTGTTGGGTCAATCTCGTCGCAACGCGGTTCGTCTCATCTGACCAAAACGATAGACACGCGTTATCCGATTTTTTTTATTCTATACTACACGATATACCGTATATATATATATATATACTTAGATTTTTATACCATTCGATCACGAACACTCGCCCTACTCTATATAATAAGTCTCGTGTCAGAAATCATAGCCACGTCGAGTCGTTAACGTCTAAAACAGCGGAATAATTTCGGTGCTAACGCAACGTCAACGAACGCCACTCATCATTTGCCGATCGGTTATCGGGACGGATTGAACTATAAATAATTTAGTGCGATGCCGTCGCGGTAGACTTTTGTACACAAACGCTTCTGGCGACACTTTGAGCTCGTCTAAATAACGGTGTATACGACGGGCGACGCTCGGAACACTCATGGTTGGTCCCACTACGCGATACTTTTTCGCCGACCTCGCACTATTAAATAATTTAACTGCCGTGTTTACTTTTGCTCGGCCATCGCTGACGTTTTGTCTCTCGTGTGTACCGTTCAAGATCTTTAGAAAAACCGTACCGTCACCGCCGTTCGCCATACCGCGTTATGGATAAGTCCGATTATATTAGGCAAATATTGCTCTGCGCTCATTCCCGCCCGAAATCGTACGAAAATTGTTAGTGAAATAGAAACGGACAAGCGCTCGGACGTACGAAGTTAAGTGGTGAAAGGGTGCGTATAGGATTACGAATCCTATAGCAAAATATTGTCTAGAATAATAATTCCTTTTCGTTCATTTTTGCTTTATTTCAGTTAATAATGTGTATGAAAAAAAAACGTACCTACGTGTATACTATTATAGAATACATGTGCAGGTTAATTATTTAAACAGCAGAGTAATGTATATTTTTTTTTTTGGGGGGGGAGGAAGTAAGTATCACGCAATTCTAATAATTTATAATATTAACCTTATTTTGTTCATCCTTATTATATATACTCGTATTATAATTTGGTTTATGTTTTTCAGTTAATCCGTCCACCAGATATTAATTTTAAATCACAAACTTTATTTTTAATTGAATAGTTTGAAATGGAATACTTTTGATAGACTGTATATATTATCTGGTCAATACTTCAACATAGTATTAATCCAGTGTATATGTTCATATTATCTGTAATATAAGGGATTTTAAGCTCAGATGAGCGTGCGTAATGCAAATCGTTCTCGGTGATTAAGCACGCATAATATTTATACAGACAAATCGTGACTGTAAGCGGCACACGTGGTGTGCCATCGGATACCATTAAAATTAACCGGATAAATAAAACGATATTGCTTCGACAATTGCGATGTTTTTCTATCTAGGCAGTTGAATTGTAACTAATGAATGGGAATTTATTTAATTTATTTATTTTTGAATGCCAATCGATATTCGCCCGTACGGGGAAAATCAATTCTAAACGTAATAATACACAGAAACGTCGTCGAGTTGGGGGAATAGGCACTATAGTGCGGTTCATAAAGAAAATCGAATCAAATCGCAGAAAACATGTTAGATGAATGATTGTGTGTGTGTGTGTGTGTGTGTGTGTGTGTGTGTGTGTGTGTGTGCGCGCCGTGAAGAGAGGAAGAGTGAGAGAAAGGGGGAGAGACTTTTTCTTATTTCTGTGCATCGAATAAAATTCTCAAAGCGCTCGATGTTTGGATTATATTATTTAAACAAACGTATATCGTGGCTTTGTGTGTATTGAAAACGACGTCTATTGTTAGTCGTGGCCCCAATACGAAAGTTTTGGTTTACTGTTGGAAGGAAAGTGCCAATTGTTCTACAATGACATTTTAGTCGGCGTGAAAAATTTAACCATAGACAACAAACGCACTGTACCGGAGAAACTAGTATTTTGTTTTCTTCTTAACAGTCAAAACAAAGGTCTGGTTTTTATCATATTTTGTGTTATTACAAGGCACGACTTATAGCGCAAGAAAAATGTATAAGAGCGATAGAAAAAAATAAAATTTTATTGGCCGTGTATATAAGAACCGTATTGTCGTAGCGCTGTAAGATTCGAAATTTGTACGAAATGAAAAATAATTTTAAGGATACGTTAAATATGTTTTAAGAACTACTACGACGCGCGACGGCTACGTTATTGTAACGCCATAGTTAAGCTGTATATTCGACCAGCTGCGTAGGTCGTGGAATTTTGTGCAATACTTGTATACCTAGTCAATAATCGTCTTATAATGTAATCCATACCTGAGATTATAATATTATAAAAATGTTAACTAGTCAATACAAAAATTACGTCTTTTCGTTGGGATAGGGAACTACTAATATTAATAATAATAATAATAATAAATACTATCTACATTTCTCATGAGGAATGTATTAATTACCTTGCCGTAAAGGTAAAATGGAATTCGTGTTGTCTTTTCTCAGTGAATATTATATAAATGTCACAGTATAAAATCGAGTTCATTTCCCTTATAAAATTTCAAAAGTCTTGGTAAATATCATGTCATATTGAAGTTAACTCAATCGCATAAATTCGAATAAGAAAAAAAAGTTTTTTCTTCCTTAAATTATTGGTTACTAAATACTAATATAATTTTATAATTTTGAAGCTATATAAATTGGATCAGATTATAAAATTTGTTACAGCAATTATTTATAGAAGTTCATTTTTAACCAATTTCAAACGATTATATTATGTTGTATTCAATTTAAATCCACAAAACGTTATTCGTGTTTTCTGTAGTATGTTTATATATATATATATATATAGTAAACTCAATGTAAGCGTGTAGCATCTATTTGAAACTCTGAAACTCTGAAGTACATATTGTGTATATATATAATGTCACGCAAAGATAGTGTCTACAATATTTTCTCGTAGAATTTCCATTTCCGAGACGTATGATTAGTAGCCATCGGCGTTGAATGTATGAATATAATAACTGAATCTAAATTGAGTCTATATATTTTGGAATGGTAATGTTAAGAAAACTGTATTTCGGTCTTCTTCTGCAGTCGTCGAAACGAGTCAAACTGTACATGAATTCACATGCGACTTATATTATTATAATAATAATACGATGTATATAAATATAATATTATATATTCCATATTACCAACTACCAGAGTATGAGAGTTCTCCAAAATCGACAGGTATAATACATTTATTATAATGTGATTTCTACAGACGTCGCTATAAGAACTTAAACACGCATACGTCGTCGTCGTCATCGTCTCATATCTACACACAATAAGTTACGCGGTGTCGATATAAAGTTAAGTTTTTTTTTTTGTTTTTTATTTTATAAACATACGTAGAATAATAAATCCCGTTGGATCCATTATGGAAATGCTGTAGCAGAAGGGACATAACCTGCAGGCATAAATCGTACAATAGAAAAAAAACAACCAAAGTCGGGTCGGGAAAAAAAAACCTAACACTTTCGCATAAACATCAAACTATATACGTTTTCGGCTTTTTGTTATGTCATGTTTTTTTTTTTTAATACATAAATATTTTCTTAGCCAAAAATATCTCTTAGACCTTTTCGAGAGGACGCCCTAGTTGTTCAGCCGAGAAAAAAAAATGTAGTTTATATTACATCTTCGGACGATATCGTAGAAATCGGGGAGAGATTATCGTACAATACCTATAACAGTAAACTGAAGCCGTTAAAAAATGGCCGAAAAGCAACAGATATTATTGCAATGAATTTAAATGTGTTATAGTAAGTATATATTTTATATAATGAATACGAAATGTCGAGCAAAACGGAGAATAGTGAAAGACCCGCAAAGAACGCAGGATTAAAATAAAAAAAAAAAAATAATAAAAATATAGCAGTTGACAAGACTAGAGTAATGATAATAATGATAATAATATTTGATTATTTGAAAATACCTACACTTAAAATATTAATCAATTATATCTTTTGACTCGTGAGATAGTTAAAAAAAAATCCATCACACTATAATTTTCAAAACAACGCCCATCGCTGGCCCCGAAGACGACATCAGAATCTATACAGTTATCTATTTACAATAATAATAATGATGATAAAAGCAAAAGAAAAAACGAAATCGAGTAAGAAAATCGTATTCCGTGAAGATTAAAATACAATCAAAATTGTATTGTGCTCGAAAATCTGAAATCAATAATATTGTTTTAGTGACATTATATTACTGTATATCCATAGTAATACGTGACAGTACTAACGTTGATTAAAACTGTTGCGATCGACAAATCCTATAGTTTGCGATGTTCTATTACACAATACGTATATTATTATACATATATATATATCGGGTACCTAACCTATTATATTATAGGGTCAGAGATTCTCTATAAAACCGTGGCGTCCCGTTCGATTCACCTGAGAAGACGATTTGATATAAATGAAAAATATGGGTCGACAAACACTGTGCGTAATAAAAATATAATGTAATATCGTAACAAAATAAACTCGTAGGGTAATTGGATATGATACTATATATAATGTTTATACGATATCGATAAGTTTAATGCAATACAATTAATTCGAAATAATAAACGTATAAATAAAATCACAAACACATTATACAGATAAAATAATATGTGTAGTGTATCCTTAATTTATGACAGATATCTCGTATCGTTAAGTTTTAATATACATACAATATACCTATGTATTGTATTATTATGCTGTTTTTATGTCGAAAACACAGGATTAGTGTATTATAAAAAAGGCATAATGACGGAACAACAATTACTTATTGTAAACGTACTCGAGTGTAAGGATTTTATTTTTCGATTTCATTTGAATTTCCAACAAGAAATCCCTTAAAAAATCGAGTGATCACTTCACTTATTACGATCAATGAACATTATTGTTATTATTCACTACGTAAAAATGCAATAATAATAATAACGTTAATATTTCCACGAAATATTTATCAAAAATAAAAATAAGTAAGTACGTAATAATAACAATAAAAGAGGATTAATTTCGGAAATATATATTACTTTTTACGTGAGTTGGTACCTATTAAATTTATTAGTTACGGCTTGTATTCTCAGCAGGTAGGAATTTATGAATCACCAACTTGACCCGTACTAAATGATATATTTATTTTTTTATCCTTCAGATATCTACAAAATCGTCGTTAATTATTTAATATCTCTAGAACATATATAATCGTCAAAAGAGGTAGCAATTGTACAGAACGAATTTGTTGTCCGAATACGGCCGTATATGTAGTACTATTAAAAATATGTTAATAACAGTTCTTAAAAATTGATGCGTTTTAATAACCAGAAAAAAAAATGGAATAAGTAATAACTATTATGGTATACATAGGTACATACATGATCGTGGTGTATCAGTGATGAGTTCTGCGTCGAAAATTATTTGAATTTTTTTGCGAATTAGTGAATATAATTTCTTTCGCTAAACTTATGAATATTGAATACGTACGGATAACAATATGGAGGCTAAGAAGAGCAAAAAAAAAAAAAAATTCTGAGAACTTGGCCGCGTACAATAATAATTTTATTGTATATTATACTAACTATAAAATACATAAAGAATAGTAGTAACATGGTATTGTGCACATTTTATTGTATTGTATGTATAAGCTTATAGCCACGTGATTATCATTATCAAAGTTTTAAATTACATTTTACGTAGGTAATGCAATAATAATTTCAACTATTTAACACAATATTTCTTTGAATTTTTCTATAAAAACACGTGCTAGTTTTATTAAATTAATACTTTCATTATATTTTGTTCGAAACAATGACATATTTATAACAATAATTGTCGATATAATAACATGTAATACGTATGCGCGCAATTGTGTTGTTTATAATAATTATTATTTCTATTACTTTTTGATACGATTTCAATTAAACTTTTATAAATAATTAACAACGATTTATCTATTTTTTATCTATTGGGTGAATAGCTCGTTCCAGTTTATAATGCGTTTATGTAAAATCAATAGTGCTTGTCATTATGTTACACTATTGAAAAATGCATTTAATTAACTACAAGTAGACAACGCAGTATGGTACCTACCAATAATAACATGTGCATCATTTAAGTAATAATAATTAAGAGTCGATAGTGTAATTTTATAGCTTATCGTCTAGCAATTATTGTTGAATAGAAAATTTAATGAAATAATATTTCTATATTATAGTTCGGTTTATATTTTATTTATCGTTGGTTGTATTTAATGTTGAATTTATATTGAATAAAGCTATATTCGGCTTCTCGTTTTTTAATATTTAAATTCAAAAATATATTTTTTTTTTTTTTTTTGTTTGAATAAATACAATTTTATGTAAACCAAATTCTATACTCGAACGTTTCTAAATTAATATTATTTAGTGTATTTTCAAAATATTATGTTTGTGTTGGTGTAATACTGTGAAAACACACATAAAAGTTAGTTTAGTTGCCTACTTTAATCCATGCGCGGTGTGTACGAATACTCAAACATCGCATTACAATATTTTTATAGTAAAAAGACCGCGGCATTTTTGTCATTTCCAAACAAAGATTAGTTTTTGAAACGCCCCAAAAAATGTATCATGACATATTTTTCATATAAAACATTATGATGTATATTGTTTTATTCATGTATCGAAGCGTAAACCAGCAAAATGTTCATCAAAACGCCCAAAACGATTGCACTGGACGCGTTCGTGTGTCAGTGTATAATAATAGTTATACGATTTCGCTGCCCGTCAGTTGTATCTAATTGTGCACGTTGTCGCCAAGTTACAACAGACGTCGACACCAGTTCGATTTACGTATAGAACAACTTATTTTCATTTTTGTTTTAAATCTAATCGACCGAGTACAATTCGGTTTTTGAACATACGAGACGGCCAATTTCATTCGGTATTTTTTGTCGATAAACATATTATTCAGCCACATAGACAAATAAATGTTATCGAATAACATAATATTGTTTTGATTTAATAAAAATTGCCAATGGTGAAAAACTAAATCAAAAACATAAGAATATATTTTCAACCAATGATTTCAATGGAAAAAATCCGCATCGATTTACTTACGAGGACTCATAATGTAATTCATTTTTTTTATTCCAGTAATGCACGCGTTTGTTTTTTTTAGTTATAAATGTTAACAATTTAGAATACATTCCCTTTTTAATATGATACACGAATTGTTCCGAAATAATATATATTTTTCGAATAATGGTTACTATTTTTTCCATATGATATTTCCCGATGCTCTTTATGTAAAAATGATGTATTTTCCTTTTTGTGACAATCATTGACCGGAAAAATCATATAGCTGATAATTTAGTTCTCGCATAATGTAATTGAAGAAATTTTCAAACTTTTTCTTTTGTTACGCATGCGTGTATTTAATTTAATTTAGTGCTTTCTATTTTAATAAACAAATCTTAATGCGATAAGTTTTTCAATTTATTTACAATATCTGTATACAATTTAATAAATATTGGTCATGAAGAAAAAAAATGACAATACTACGTTTAAACCCAAAATGTAATAAAAATATTTAAATCGTTTATCGTTTTACTTTAATAATAATTTAAGATTATACGCTGAGACAAATAATTTATTTGCAGTTGGTTCTATTAATATATTTTTATCTTTTTCACAACCGTTGAATAAAAAATAAGTTTTTTTTTTAGCTTCAGTCACTTTAGTGGACACAAAATATGATAAATTCAAGTGGTATAACCACCATCGAGAGTATCAAATATTTATCACTAAATTTCGATCAAAACTGTATACGAATCGGAGCTTGAAATTTATTTTGTTCGATATGGTAAATAATTCCTTATTGTTCATATATGATATATTTTTATTTTACAGATAAAATAAAAAAATAATAAAATATAACTTTATGATTTCGTATAGTCATATCATAATATTATACTCGTATTGTAGATGTTTTTAAACATTTTAATCTCTTTGAAATATTGTTACTTTTTGCCATCATGCAGTGTGTTTATTTGTTCGACAAATTTACTTAATGTGTTTTTTTTACTTTACAAAATTATAGTAATATTATAATGTTTATTCATTTTTTAATATTAAAAAAAATAAAATAAAATAAACATAATGTTAGATACTAATCAACATTTTTTGTAAATAGTAATCGTCAATTTATTTACGCGATATTATTTTCTAACCGCGTTCAGTAAGATAATGTCAAAAATATTTTCCCAGACTATCTTTATTTTTTTGTGCGTTTTATTTTATTATAATCTATAGTGTATACATTATAGTCAACCGAACTATAATATCCAAATCGTTTTGTTCGAATGAAATGATTTATCTCGGTTTTAAGCTGTAAATAATAACACGGCACTGTCTTCGGTGAGCGAAGCGAGACGAGTGATGCTAAATAATCGTCAGTGCCAAAATATAACACTACACTATATAGGAGGTATATGTTATATCGTCTGTGCGTCGCAAAGGTGAAAGAAGCGTGACGGCCGCGCAACGCCCAATCATCGTTTCTGTGCGCTATTCTTTCCGTTCGAGTGTACAACACACAGGTATACCTATTACAACTCACTGCGATCATAATATTATTATCGTAGTAATATTTTACTAAAACATTTTATATAAAAGCCTCACTATAATAGTTACAACACAGGTATTTTATTTCTCCAGAGCGATTGTTATATGTTATATGAAAAAAATTTATTGTCGTTCTCTGCGTGGAATTTTTTTTTATTTGCAGTATGTACTGCTGACTGCTGTTGTTCCTCGGTCGCGATTCATAGAAATATGCGTACCTATCTACGGAACGGAAGAACCAACGCGGACACGAATCGCCGATAAAATCGATTGGTTTTCGGAAAGTAAATTCCCCAGAGTGGTTTTGAAACACAATACCGTAAATATTGACATGCATCTCGTAGTTGAAACGTTTGTTAAAATTATAATTAAGTCGGAAGAAATAGTGTTTGCTTTTGCAAGACGTACCTACCTAGGTACCAGTTAGGTAACCGCACTTGTAGTCAAATACAGTCATATATACGTAGGTATATACCAGTATAGTAACTGTGCGTCTGCAGTATATTTATCCCGATTGAAGTAATTTATTAACAGTATATACAGTTTTCATTAACTCAATGTCCGACTATGCTTTTTGTTCTTTTTTTTTTTTTTTTGGTTTATGCTCGCCCATTATTTACGGTTACATGGTTTTGTTTTTCCGCAAACGACGAAGGTCATGTAAAATACTCGTACCGTATACGGCCAAAACGTGCGCTATTAAAATGCTATGTCGTTATGTTATTATTATTATTGTATACCCCGGCTCGAAACTGATACTCGCGATAAGTATAATAATTTCAACAATGACTTACCACATTTCGTGCCGTGTACCTTTTGCGTTCAATATACAGGTACGGAGCGGTTTAACTCGAAGTGGAAAAAAATATGAGTATAACATTCGAACACATATTATATAGGTACACAAGAAAGATTTATATGAAATTGTTCGTGTTAATTTAAAAAAAAAACGCGTTGTACGATTAAACGGCATGCGTTCTAACGGCAACAGCGCTATGTCGAATGTCGTTTTTCGTGTTTGTATAATATGTCCGTCGTAACCATTATAATATTATTATTCCCGAGGCTCGCGAACACGACGCACGCAGTTAATTCAAAGTTATTTCAAAACAGTTGGTCATGTCAAGTATATATACTTCACCGTGTACCAGCTAGTGTTGTACGCGCGTATACGTCTGTAGTGTTTATGTATATACACACACACACACATCACAATAAGACTCGAATAAAAAATAATGTCAGCTGAGGAAAGTATTAAAGTTACATGAGGCGGAGAGATATGGGGGGGGAGGGGCATTAATATAGAGAAAAATCATTTTCAGTAAAGTAATTTGTTATATTTTCATAGGTACCCGTGTACTATGTGATGGCGTATACGTCATCGTCGTGTGTAATATATTTTACCGCTTGTGGTCTGAAAAGCAATAATCTAGTAATACGATTTTGTTTTCTCCAAAAGGGCCAGCGGTGGGAAACGGAAAGAGACCGAGTGAGCGAGACGAAGATAGACGGATAGACACACACACACACACACACAGATAATAACGTCGAGAGGCCAAACTATATATGTTATATTATATAAGAGAGAGCCGCGGCAGGGACCGCCACCACAGACCGAAATGTAATTACGTGATAGGATTTTTGTATAGGATTATTATTATTATGCATCGATAAGGACGAAAAAAAGGAACGGCCACGAGGGGAGCGGCCGCGGAAAACCGGCTGGTTGAGCCCTAGCTACACCAAGCGCGTGTGTATATATATATATATATATCGAGTAGTGGGTCGCCGTACAATAAACTTGAGATAATCGCCGACGACTCGATCTCTCCGTGTAGTATGTGTGTGTGTGTGTGTATGGTATACATCCGGAAAAGAGACTACTGCAGCAGAGCGGGCGGCGCGAGACGACGAGGCGTGTGGCGCGAAGGAGACGCGCGACCGTGCGGAGAAAATAAAATAAACTCGGCTTTCCGGAGTAACAAACTGTGCTAGAATATATATATATATATATATACGAGGGATGGTTTATAGTATTATACGTCGTGCCGTATTATACGGATATAATGCTATATCCGATCCGCGAGCACATAATAATATAGGGGTGACGCGCGTTCGCCGGCGCAGGTTTTCGGGTGCCGTTGGACGTGATCGGCCGAACCGCACCGGCGCGGCCCTCCGAAACAAAATATTATATTATTGTCCAAAAGCCGGTCGTAAGAAAAAATTTGATTACGCGAAAAACGTCGGACATGTCCTGCAAACGGGCCGGATGACGGTGTGTCATCGAATAGGTATATAGTATATAAGGGTGAAGTATATATTATTATTATAAACGCGAGTTCTATAATATTATAATATCCGGGCCCGCAGCTCCGTCGTCGTCGTGATGATAGTATTATTATAACGATATTTTAGTGCATATGCCGTGTACGGAATGGTCCGATCGACTGTGTACGTTATTTTTCGATTTCGTTTTTGTACGCTATTTTTTTTTCAAATTTGAAGTTATTCCGACGGTACGTTTTTATACTAGATACATACATAAATACATTTGTTTACAATTATTACGAACAGGTGTTCAATTTAATCCTAAGCACTTGCAGGACGACGACTTGAGCAGAATATTCCTTGCCGTTTTAATTTTAATTAAAAATTTAGATTATCGTCGTGATATCTGGCGACTAATAAAACAACTGCTTATTATATGATAAAAACAAAAAAGTGAAAAAATATTTTTTTGTACAAACGTAGTGTTACAGGTACATACTTAAAATAATGAACGATAAAGTGGATTTTTAATGAAATACAAATCAAATTCGCATCGAAAGATATTAGTGTTACCACATGCGATTACCCAGCTGCTGCTGCAGTAGTATACTACACTGGCGCGTTTTATACGACGAGCATTCCGCGGGCGTATTTATATATATACCACAAAACCGCGACCGAGTAAAAACCATTGTTTTGTGGAATGATAATAACCGTATTGATAATATGATGACAACAATAATATTATGACAACGATAATAATACGTGACGATCGCTTATATTATTGTTTTAGACGATTCACAGCAATATAATAATGATAATAATAATATGTTATTTACAACATCAGAGGCGTATATTATGGTATAAAATAATATCGTGTACGTATTCGATTCCGTTCAGGACACATATTTTATCCACCAGAATTACGATTTATAATAATAATAATAATAATATTTATTTATTTATTTATTTATTTATTAAGATTTACGTATCCTTTAACAATAGTGTATAACACAAAATATAATATACAATAACAATGCTAAATTTACAGTACTAAACAAGCACGTATACAGGGGGTTCGACCCCCCCCCCCCCGAAATAATTTCGAGTAACGAGGAAAAAATTGTATTATTATATTGCGGCACAATTTGTAATGCTAAATTTTGTAAATCCCCCCACCGAAATTTTTTTTTTTTATACTTGCTTGGTACTAAAATTTATATACAAAAATATTAGTTAATAATTTAATACGAAAAGGAGGGATCTACATTGGCGATGGGCATGATACGCCTAATGGGTTCGTTTAAAATATAATTTGTGGAGGATAATGGAATGGAAGAAGGGACTGAATGTCGGACAGACCGTTGAGGTATACCCTAAAACTAATCAGGGATAAGAGGGTATAGGTGAGTTTGTTTTACCGGATAGAATATTTTTTAAGAACTGGAGACTAAGTGAGAATATCTGGCGATTAGCCAGGGAATCCAAACTGAGTAATAATAATATGTAGGTTATTATAATAATAATATAATGGCAATACCTACGTCGAAGGTGAGCGTTTCGCGTGCCGCTATAATATACGCGTGCACGCGATTATGCGAACCCGACAGTGTGCAGCGCGGCGGTGGTATCAATAATTAAACGTTCGGCGTTTTTATTGACAGCCAATTATCGAGCATCATTTATAATCGGCGCGAGCGAATAAAACAACCTCCCGACGGCTAAACGCGCGTATACCACTTATACACACTCGACTCGGACGCGTGTTCGGAACGTTTCGCCCGCTGAATAATAATATCTGTTTAACAATTAGTATCTATATATATTATTTAAATTTGATTTCCGCCATAGTCGTCCGCAATGGTTTACGGTACGGTAGATATAATGAACTCGTCCCGTCGAAAAAAAAGTATATGCGATTGAACGCGTAGGCAAATAACGGGGAGGCAGCGTAAAAGGGATGAAAAAAAAAACAAAACTCCAACACATCGCCGCCAACGCCACCGCGGAGTTTGGGGCCAGACGCATTAGAATTGAACGTTAATTATAATAATAAATAGAAAATCATTGTCATCTCGACGCAGACAATAATAATATGTTATATTTCGCGCAGCAGTTTCGTCTTGATCGTAATCGCAAACACATATACATAATATATACCAGGTGTGGCCAGCGAGAAGAGACTCGCGAGCCACCAAATATATTAATAAGTATGGAAGAGCCAAAATATAAGGAAAAAAAAGGTCATGCATAAATATAAATAAATTCATATTAAAAATTTTTTTTTATAAAAAAATATTACGATAAGATGCGAGCCGCAAAAGTCTATGACGCGAGCCGCGGTTTGGCCACTCCTGATATATACAGTGGCACCTCGATAACTCGAATTTTATTTTTGCCCCAAACCGATTCGAGTTATCGAGGTCCCTCCGTATATCAATAGTACAGGACTATCACGAGAATTAAAATGGTCGCGTGGGTATATGCACACCTATAGTAGCTATACCTGCGACGACGCGTGGAACGTGAAAATAAATCGAAATGCCGGGCAAGCGACTTGCACCGGATGAGAGAGAGTATATTATAATATACGATAATTTGATAAACTCATCATAGTCGCGCGCGCGCGTGTGTACGTTATTATCTATTATAGTATTATAGGCACGCGGTATCGCCGCCGTCACCGACTTGCATACTAATCGAGTTGAATAATACTACAAATAGGTACCAATATATACTATTATATTATTCAACGTCGTAATAAAACATAAAAGGACGCGCATCAAACGCATTAACATAAACGTGCGCATCTCCGATAACCATTTTCGACTGCACTTTGTCGGCGAATAGAAGATATGTACTTGGTATTATATGCGCCCAGCACACGACCCTTGAGCGCATACGAAAGGGTTTGCGGTAGTATTATTATAGTGGTGGTACTCAGACCCGCCCACGCTTCTAGTCGTTGTCATTTTACCTTTTTTTTTTTAATGTAATTTCATTAAATTGAGCTTACTCCGTATAACTATACAAATAAATAAATAATTACTTTTTTCTATCATAATAATTATTATTATTTTCAATCTACGACAAGTCACCGAATACTCGGTATGGCTCAATGCATTGATGTTTTCGCACAATATTAAATGCGAAATCGAGGATATAATATAATTCATATTAAATTAGGTACCTATATACTACTATACGTATATCCACTTCGTATAGGGCGTATATGTTTCGCTTGTATCTGTGTCTCGGAAACTGTTGTGTTATAATTAAAGTTAAAACATTTCGTTTCAAAGAAGAAACGAAGTTGGTCTGAGCGTTAATAGTGTTGAGAGTGTTGCGCACTCATTGTGTGGTTGGCATACTCGGAAATCAAACTAATAGGTTTTTGTATAGTTTGTTTAACCATAATAATGATATACGTACAACTACTGAACACGAGTTAGTGCGTTAAGTTCGTTAAGTTTCTTTGTTTACATTCGTTGTTATTAGCGTTGCTTACGAGGTGTGGCAATTAAATAACGAGCGTTTTTAAATTTAAAACGTTTATTTTTTATTCGCAATCGTTTATGCGGCCAACACACTCGCAGTACTCTCTCTCGAGTCCAATACACTTTTGGTCCGGCGTTTTTCACATTTCTAGAAGCACCCCTAGAGGATTTAATTGCCGCTACGCCTCGTCCAGTACAACACCGCAGTATAATATCGTCTAGATGATATATTTTTTCTTTTAATACATTGTTATTTTCATTTATCCCTCTTCCCAATCCAACAATAATTAAGTAGGTCCGCGATAGGTATCATGAGCGTACGACAATAACAATATTATTGTCAGTGTCGTTCGATTACCTCAACAACAACAACTGCCGGCAGGAGACGGTGACTTTGCAGCCAGCGCCCGCATATTATAATATTAATATTATGTTGAATATTATACCACCGCGGTCGCGTCTCCGTCTCGCAGGTGGGCTCGATACAACCTAACACACACACAATCTTTATACGTCACACTATTTTATGCGTTTTACATATTATCTCGTATCGTGAGTATATATCATAGTAAGTATGATATTATTATTATTATATATGTGTGTGTGTTGTAGTACCGAGATGTTTGTCCGTGCCAAGTTCTATAGGACGCACGACGCGGCGTCATCGTATTATTATTATTATAAATACGAATTTCGTAGATTAACCCGGTCCCCTGTGAATAATTTTAATACGAACGACCCGCGTAAACTCGTATTATACGTGTACATCAACAAGACTGTTTGGGTGAAAGAGGTGGCCCACCTGTACATAAATCAGTACCCATAACGTTCCGTGAGTACGCCGCCGCGGGAGGGCGCTCGGTTTTTTGATATTTTACAGGAGCTATTAATCAAACGATACCGAGGCGTATCCTTTAAGGACGCGCGTTTTCTTCATATATACGCCGCGGTCGCCGTATCCCGTCCCGCTGCCGGACGAAAATGATTACTGAATCCACAGAGATGACAAATTGCCAGTGGG
This sequence comes from Rhopalosiphum maidis, assembly GCF_003676215.2. Taxonomy (NCBI): domain Eukaryota; kingdom Metazoa; phylum Arthropoda; class Insecta; order Hemiptera; family Aphididae; genus Rhopalosiphum; species Rhopalosiphum maidis. The sequence goes on from NC_040879.1 coordinate 67,219,236, forward strand.
TAGTATACGTATTAAATGTATCGTATTGTAACACACGAAACTCCACGCTGGTGGATGTTATTGTCATGAAACCTCCGGTCGCGAGAGGGGTGGGAAGAAGATTGTATCATGTTAATGTGACGGCATTATAACGTTGTGTCCCTCACACACATATATATACACGTTATATATACGCGCAGGTGGAAATATAAATAAATGAAAAGAACGCTGTGTGAACTATGTGAATAAAAAATAATAATAATAATAATAACTTCCAAAACGCATTTAAATAACGTTTATTCACGTCGCGTATACGCATTCAAATACGTAAATAGCGTATAGAACGGACGTTTGTACGAACGTCTAAATATTATTATGGTGACTGGTGGAAAAGATGACATATCGGCGTACTTAGACGTTAAGGTTTTCGTTACGTTACGTTATCTCGAAATTATTACCAACGATAAGATATTAATATATTATCGTTCGATGATGCTTATATGTTATGGTTAGTTATCCACCAAACCTAAGGATTAGAAGTGGTGCAGTTTTTTTTTTATTTATCCGGTATACAAACATTGTTTGTATAATTAGAATATAACCAAACTGGAATTCCACGCATAATGATCAGTACTCTAAGAAATATATTAATAAGGTAACAACTAGCTAACTCAGTGCTAAAAATTGAACTAAGAAACTGAGAAAATTATCAATTAGCAATAGATTTTAAGTTATAAGTTATAACAAAAAATATAGTGCAGGATGGGAAAATAATTATAGAATACATTTTAGGTCAGTCAACCTAGTAATATAATTGATTATTTTATCACTTATAAAAAATATTTTTTTGAGTTTATACCATAAGTATTTAGTAAAAGACAAAGAAAGTCAAAATAAAGTGTTTAAGTTGAAATTTGGAAAATTGACTTCCCTGTAACACTATTTAGGAGTGTGGGACACTAACATTACTGCCGCTATGTATTCTATACCGGGACTGTACGGCTCAGAGACGTATGACAAACTGACAACTTTATACCATAGATGAGCAACGAATGAGTAAGTCCAGTTTTGAAAATTGTATCTTTTAAAATTTCCAACTTTGTTAGTAGTGTATTTTTAATATTTATGATAAAGCCCGATTACATTTGTATAATTTTATATTTTATTTGTAGTTATACTCGAATTACTCGGAAATATATTTTTAGAAATCTTAAAAAAATATATATTTTGATACGAAATTGCATTTCAATATCTTTATCAAATAAAAAAATAAATACGACATTAAGAACAATATCAGAACTTTAGAAACACCGAGAATTGATTTTATAAAAATGTCATTCATTTAATAATCAATCAGAAATAAACGTGTGAAATAATTATCAATAAAAAAGTATACTTATTCAAATTTTAAATTTATAAAATATTAATTACAAAATTTTAGAAATAAAAATCGCAAAAACACATTTTTGAGGTGCACCTTAGGGAATATTTTTCATTTGAACTGTCCCGGTCATGGGATATGTTATATAAAAACTATTTTTAATTTGAGACGTATGCGGTTCATACCTTTTTTAAAGACGCACTCGGGACATTATCTAGGTATCATTTTAAGGTCGCACTCGGAAGATCCTCTTGGTTGTCGGAAAACGATATATCAATTATGTTTTTCATCGGTAATAACCGTGTCCACTGTCCACGGTAATGTGACATGTACAACCTAATAATCGGGTACGGGCGGGCGAGTGCGTGCTACGAAACTATCAAATAAAAATAGATGCCTTCTAATGGATCACATATTGCTCGCAGGACGATCCATTCGTACGTAACGGGTCGCGACATGAAATATAATTTTCTAGAACTATCTCGATTGCAAACGTTCATCTGAAGGGAATATTATAATATAATGCATAGTATTATAAAGTGGTCGATGATAATAATTAATAATATTATATTATTAGAAAAAAAATTTCGGTTTGTGACGTGTTCACCGACAAAAAACGGAAAAACGTTTAATCATTAAATCGCTCCAGTTATCGAAAGATATCTGTTAGAAAAAAAATTGATTTTTTTCTGTTTAGTTCCAAAACTTATTTGGTAATACTGTTATTAGAAAAATATTATTCGGTAGTTCAGTTATCAGACATCCAATTTTATTTTCAACTATCTAAATGAATTAAATTATATTATAATTTATTATATTTGAGATACGTAATTAATAATGTTTTTGAAAGATAAAAACTATGTCTATTATTATTCACTGATGCGACTTGGCTACGTGTTTTTATAATCAACTATTAATTATTTAAGCTACAAAAAAATATAAAGTTTAGAATAAAGAAAACGAAAAAATGTACTTTAATCTTCTTAAAATGGTTTAGAAACTTTAGAGTAAACAATTATTATTTTATTTTTAATTTATATTATATTTTTATATATCGTAAACATTGTTTGTTCAGCTTACCGACGAAAGGTTTATCCGAGCCAACTACTTCGTTTCTAGTAGATACATCACAACAAAAATAAAATACGGACGCTTTGGATTTTCTTTGAATATTTGATATTTTCTCATTGAGCGCTTCAAACCCTTTGAATGCGTTCCATCATCGTTAGATAATCGATTTTCATTCTCAGATAACTAAAAAGCATTTATTTGATGGAAATTACTATGCGTCGTCAGAAAGGAACGCTGCCGCCGCGTGTACGGAATAACGTTTTTACGTATTATATCGATGATATCTCCATTCTCTCTCTCTCTCTCTCTCTCTCTCTATCCCCCTACCTCTCTTTTGAGGGTACCAAAGGGTTCTCTTAGCTATGCAAACATATAAATAAGTAAAAAAAAATGGGATTGTATACAGGATAGTAGATGAAATAGATGAAAGCGTACAGAATTGAATATCATATTTTTGAATAAAAGTGTTTTTCATAAGTCGTTACTCATTAAGGTGGAATAATAATACAGTATTTTTTTTTTAGGTAATGCTGAATGATAGAATGATAGTATATATATATATGTAATTTACTTAAACTTTTCGGTATATAATATGTAAATCGGTAATTTGACTGTTATAGTTTTATATTAAAATATAATATATGAGCATATAGAAAACAATTAAGAGAAAAATAATTAAAAATTTAAAAGTATCTACCTATATATTATATATAAATTAAATGTTAAATTAAATAGTAAATTGTATTTCAACCATTTCATACATCAATAAATACCCAATTTGTTAAAATTTTTCAATAATTTCCATTTTGTTAATAATAATTATATACATATATATATATATATATATATACTCAATGTAAGGCATTATATAGAAATTGCTGTAATGATTACACGGAAGGCCAAACACGACTGATATTTAGAAACGATGTACATCGTACTCAAAAGCTATTCACTATAGTAAAAGGAAATAGATGAAACACGTTTATAACATCCCTCCCCGTTAAAAAGGGGTATTTTATCGGTTCACGTCCCGCTCTCTTTCTCTCTCTCTCTCTCTCTCTCTCTAATCTCCAATACCGATTACGGTGTATTATACAACATCAATTATTTTTATTATTATTACTGGGCTTGGCACATCTATACGTATATAGTTATATATAACTGCGCGGTGCAGATTTACGAACCCCTAAAAACCACTGTTAATAACAACAGATGGTATCATCTCATTTGCTTTTTGCGTATTAATTATTATGACTATATCAAAACCGTTTCGATTTTGTAAACGGCTTTCATAAAGTCAACCATTTTTGTAGCGGATTTCCAGAAAATAAATTACATCAATACGACAGTCGTATCGGGGCATAAACAGCCGTGGCTTATATTATGGATATTTCATTTGCTAAAAGTTTGGTATTAATGATAATGGTGAATACGCGTTTTTGATCTGCGCTAGCGCGGAAGTAATAATTTGTAAACATTAATTCTTCTAAGATAACGATATTACACGTAAATATATGAACATTAACTCGTTTTAATGCTTAAGATTCTTTTTCGTTTTTAAATGTTATTGTTACACTTATGATTTATGCCGTCGTCGTCGTAGTGTTGCGTTTTCCGGATATAATTGTCTAAATTCTAAACACACCACTGCACTGTGTACATAATAATATTATTATATATCGTTTATAGAAATGACTAACAATGCAACATGGTCTTTCGTAAATGACACGAGTGTTCATTTCCACGCGATGCGTAGTGTGTACAACCAAATGCAAAAATATGTTCCATTAGACAATTTGCTTAATGGGTTTAATGATAATAATATGTGAGGGTGGTGCAGCGAACTTAGATGGTATTGCTAGCGCGGTGTTCCATACTGGTAGGGATCATCGCATGTTTAAAAACAATACATTAAACCGCATTATTTGATAAAAAAAAAATAATAATTATTATTATTAGGTATATACATTTTACTTAATATTGTATGTAATACTTAGGTAAGTATATAATATCGAATCGCGTATATATTATGAGCGACGCTGCGATATTGGCCATCAATAGAGCTTAACAAAAAACACATTTGGCGCATTATTTGTTTGGCTTTTTTTCTTTCTTTCCTTTTTTTGGCCGAAAAACGATTCAACGCATTTTTGCCTTTTTTTCTCTCGTCGAACGAACAATAGTCGCTGCGGTATGTCTGCCTATAATATACTGTCCATGTGCCCAACTGCAGTACCGTCATCGTCCCGACGGCGGTGTCGATAATAAGGGACGGACAAAGCGCCGACACAGCATTTTGTCACCGTCATCCAAATGATACTATTGAATATATTATTATCGTACAATATACGCGCGAACCTACCCGTGTGTATATATATAAATATATTATGTTAAAAAGAAAACAAATCATTGAATAACTACGGTCTACCGTGTTTTCGGTACGCCAACGACTTGTGTATTTTTATTTTACAAATCGCTATCCGCAACGTTTGTACGAGTAACGAAAAAAAAAAAACAACAACAAAAATACTAATGAAACTCGACTTGCGTCTCTCTGCATTACCTTCGAAACCGTTCGAATATCATCACAGTATTCGGCGATATCCTACCCTTGCTCTTATGTGTATGTATGTATCTCTCTATATACATACAAAGTATATTATATACCTATTGGTGATTTATCAAAGCATCGCCATCCCCCCCGCCGTTGCCACTGAACCGGGGCATTTTATCAAAAGATTAATTATGCTGCCACAGTTAATGTTACTATACCCTACCATACCCAAAAGCCTTTCCTCCGCCGTCCTCGGGACGTTTATAGAATAACAATAATCCTCCCGCAAATTACTCGGAGCCGTTCGTCAAACCCGCGCGTGGATTAAATCAAATTAAAACGCCCATTAGTTATTTACTGAAAACACAACGACTACCACTGTGCTTTCCGGAATACTTTAAAGCGTATGGCATTTTCTGAGCACTTGGTATATCATAATATTCTTATAATATATTATATTACTGTTTTTCTACAAGGATATACCTATCATAACTATACAAGTTAGATTGTAAAAAGAAAAAAAATGGTTGTTTGTGATTCTTGTAAAAGACGTTTTTAAGTTACCGAAAACTCATAAAGTTTCATTTATCCCATTTGTAGATTGAAAATTGAATACGAACGTTACTCTAAACGGTCGATTTTCGGCATTTTATTACTATGTCGATCAGAAGTTACTGCGGAGAAATGTAAACTAAATTTTTATTTAATCTATAGTACCAACCAGTGTCTTAATAAATAAAGTTAAAATTAGAAATGTATCGATTGAAATTATTTTTTCATTATATTTTTCAAATAGAAAGATACATTACTCAGCAATGATTTGACTATTTGTCTTACTAAATTTTAGCATTTAAATAAATATAAAAATAATTTTATTTGTCTCTCTTTGAGCCCTGTTATTAATAATTATATAATATGTATACAAATTAATATTATCTTTCGGTAACAAAAATAAATTCCATGACTTTTTTTTTTTAATTGCAAAATAAAATATACTTTTCTTTATTATCTTAATTAAAAATGTTTGCAAATTTGTACCATGCAATATTATCAAATTATCAAAAATGTATTGTAAATTACTAAAGATTATCTTAAATAAATGTTTTATGATAATATTACTATTACATTTAGATTATTTATTTTATAATTTTTAAAATAAATAAATAAGTTACATAGTTCAATTTTTTTTTATTATAACATAGCAGATATAACCCGATGTATTTTATGTAAAACCGAATTTTAAAACTTTCTTACAGTATTAAAAATAAGTCACGTTCAACTTGTTTCGACTAATTACCCGTGTTAAAAGTAAAACCAATCAATGTCATTTTTTTTTTGTAACCTACGATTTATTTAAAGTTTTAAAACTAAAAACATTTGGAAGGTTATTTTAAATAAAAATAATAGGATAAAATAGTTAAAAACTTTTTTTTTAATTCTAGAAATTCTTACAGACGTCCACAATGTTTCTACTTTCTATTCTGGCACATATTATGTAATATATTTGGTTCATTGTTCCAGTAAGACAAATGGAAAATAAAGACCGAACGTTTAATGTCTTATTTCTCACTTCCGTCAGCCGTTTATGGATCAGTAATCAATATAAAAGGACAGCGCAGAACTGAACAACCGACGAAATGATTATAGAAATGAATCGCGTAAAAATAATTAATCGCTGCGATTTTCTACAGATTTAGTGAGTTGGCCTACTCTATGTCTCCGGAGTCAGCCCTCAAACACTTCTCGCCGAATGTTTTCGAGCAATATAACACAGAGAGAATTCTGCAGATTGCCTCGTGTACGTTACGCATGTCGAAGTCGTCGCCGGGACGAATGTGACATCCACGACAGTTGTAAACAATTTAACACGTCACACAGTATAGTTTTTGAACTGCGACTTATCCGACAAATCGGATTTGTCGTCCCTTCTTCTCGTCGGCCCGTATATATCTATTATTCTGTCGAATATCTTTACGGTGTTTTTAATTATAGCTGGATGCCCGGACGTGTATTTATAATGGACGATACGCGGCGGTTCTCATAAAAATTGCTGAACTCCGCAATATATTCGAGCTGCGGCCATCGGAATTAAGTACCACCTACTTGCCTCTCGTGAACACAACCCGTACACAATAGGTAATACGTTAACAGGGACAGTGGCACGTTTGGCGAACATAAGTCGAGCGCAGGTTGTTTATGGCACACGAGGAACGGCTACTGCACATAAGCGTACCTTAGTGTCCAATTACGTTTAATTGTTGCACGCACCCTATTCGTCTTGATTTTCGCTTCTAAGATTTCTTTTTTTATAGGTACTCGTGTATTGTAGTATATTATACACGACACTCATTTCTATTCTGATATTGACGTTCGATAAACTATAAACGACGTTACGTTGACGGTAGACTTTTCAACTGCGAATGTATGTGATATGTGGATAAGGTAGTTTTTTTTTAACGAATTCCAATCCATTTATGATCATAATAGCCAATATAAAAATGTTTACGAAAATTTGGTCTCGTGCAATAATTATTATTGTATTGGAATAAACAGGTTCACAATGAATGCAGCGAGTGAAATAAATGAAAGGGAGATTAGATATTACGGTAAGTGGTAAACGCTTTGGTAATTATGTATTATGAACTGTTACTGCGTAAGTCGTTAGTTTTTAACTGAGACTCCGTTTTACGTATTAAACGGGTTCCAATTTAAAGGTCACACGATTTGACTTCAACGAGTTAAGTAATGCACCTATCTATAATATTCTCCGGCGAAACAAAATTAAACGATATGGCACCGATCACGAAAACGAAGTCATACTTCGCAGCAAAACACATGGTTCAATTGGACAATAAATGCAGATTATGAAAAACGTGCACGACAATGCCGCTGGTGATAAATTATTATATATTAGTATAGTTTATCGGTGTAGAGTGCGCGTGCGTGTGTGTGATTTAGCATGTGGGGTGACACGCAGGGTCAAAAAACTTAAATATAGCAATATTATATAAGTAGGTACTTGTGCTTATTAATAGTTATAGTAACAGTTTTTGACCACTGTACATAACATAAATGACCATTTTATCGATTAGAACAACGTTGTACATTTCGCGATTGCGTAAAGTATTTATTATACAAACCGACAACCGAAATTCATTGAAAAGATATTTATTTTTAAAGTGAAATATAAAATAATTCAAACAAATTTTACCACTTCAAAGATATAAGCAACTATCAAGTATTAATATCAAAATTATCCGATACTTAGACTATCCTGAGTGTATAATTAGGTGTCAGAGATTGGAGTGATAACGATAAAAGCAATTACGTATTATCTGTTTGGAATTAGTTTTCTGAAAATCTGAAACTTCTCAAGTGTACATAGAAACGTAGAAGAAAAAATCAGTCAGAAACATTAAGCAAAGTTCTTTTGAGTAAATCCCAAGTGGGATTATATTGCTAAAAAAAAAATACAAATAAACTTTATGAATAAACGATTGTTCAAATTTATTTTTGCTTGGCCTATGAATTATATTTCTGCAATTTAAAATTGATTTCTTACGGCACCGATTTAAAATACTTGAAATGACATTTTTCGCTTGTAGTATTGAATCATTTAAAGATATTTATTTACATTGTTGACCATTTGGCGCCCATCCTGCGGCCAAACAAAGTGATAAAGTTAAGAAAAAGGGTGTGTATTATATAGTTGTGTTGCTGTTTGAGAAATAGAGTTCTGGCTGTCCATGGCAGACTTCGGTGGCGACATATTTTGTCTAACGGCGGCAGTGAATAATGTTTCCGAGTGTTGTCACATATTTTTGGCCACTGATCCGTTTCCGATTATTTTCGAAGCCAATTTTTCCCGTTTATTTCCGTCAGAAAAACTGCTGTCTTATCAATAAATTAATATACAGTAGATTTCTAGTGCTATACATATATGCTGATGCAGGTACCACTAATGAAATTTGCGATTCAGCGCGTGCGAGTAAAAAATATAAATAATTAGTGATATTAAATTAACGTGCGCACAATAATAGCGCATCGGGATCTATAACACGTAAATTCGATTAAATGTTGATTATTATGTATCATTATATTTAAATAATTCGTAGCTATAACAAATGATATACAAAAAGAATAAAAAAAAATGTATTCGTACGGCAACCGTAAATTCGTTATACAATATTAGTTACCTATAACTGCAGATATCTCTGTATGATCATATCGGACCACACGATTTAATCATATCACAAACGCAGCTGATCAAAAACATAATTATCATAACTATTCTACACCACTACTAACAATGTTTTTTTTCTGATTTAACGTTGAAAGCGTCCATTATTGATTTACCATTCAAGTCGACGTCGGATTACGCGTTATTTTTATGGTTATAACTAAACGTAATTTAAATAATTTGTATTTCCATAAGTACTTGAAACTGCAGCTATCCCCGTTATTCGGTATCAATGTAGCAGTAATTTCATTATTTTTCGGTATTACACGAATGACATACATTTACTATTGGCGCACGAGCTCGAGCGATTAAAACTATAACCAATACTTAAACGACTCATCTATAAGCTGCAACCCGTGGGCGATCGAACATTGCACATGTTTTTACACGTATAGTAGTTGCGACTTTTTCGAACTTCCTGGCGAACCGGTCGCCGAGCGATATCGGATTACTGAATCGTTGTTTATAGTGTCCCGAGGAAAGTTCGGAAAAGCGTCGCACTGGGAGTTGAGTGGTACGCGCTGTGAGTATGTGATTTGCAGACGGCATACCTTACGAGATCGAATGTAAGCAATATAGGAAAAAACAATCGATATCGGGAGGGGGGGGAATATACACTTGTTTTAGTTACACCGTAGCAGTAAAACCGAAGTTTCTCGAGCTAGTAAGTAATTCTCTCGCCCGTGTTCCCGGCGCACCTCGTAGATTACACCCCTGTTGCTATTTTACCGAGCCTACTTGTATCTTCTTTGGCCGAACGAATATAGGCGTGTTGCGGGTATTAAGTTTCTCGATAGGCCGTTGAAGGGTATATATTATTATCGATTTTCCTATCCCCTTCTATCACTATATACTACGCTTTATTGTACACGCGTCGTGGTCGGTCTTCAGCTGCTACTTTTTATACTATACTCATATGTCACTACGAACTATTTATCTAAAGAGCTGCTCGGGCGAATCACGTCGAACGTCGACGCTGAACCTTCGTCCACCGTTTGCCTAACCATATAGTGACTTTGACACGACAGTATATCGTAAATATTATATAATAATATTTTGCACACGAAATCGCGTTCCCTTGTATTTTCGTTCTCTGTAATCTCTATGGTACCAATATATCAGTGTTGTTACGCCTTCGTCTATTTCGTTAATCATTCAAATTATTATCGTTATGCGTGCGTCGTGCTTTCTTTACCGAGGACCTCGACCGTTTATACTAATACAATAAAATATAAGTAGTAGTAAACCGTATGATAATTGTTATAATCGGAGAAATGTGTGTCCGACACATTATAATACCACGTTGAATGCTCGTATTATCGTGTCACACACATAGGTATTATAGAACGTACCTATACAACGAGCGAGCACCGCCTATAGGTATTCGTATCACTGGCGGTTGGCCGACACCGGCCGACGTACCGCTGCCGGGCAAACATCAATAAAACATTTACCACAACGAAATATTATTGTTATTAAACCCGTTGTGTGTCGGTGCACGGTGCGTGGTAGATCGACGATAGTGCACACGGCTGTTAATAATGATAAAATAAAAAAACCCCGTCGGATATATTACCGCCACTATAGACATTAATCCCGTTGCGAGATGAGTATTATAGGCAGAAGAAGGGATAACGATCGGTTTACTTTTCGCGCCCGAAACCGGATTGTCGACGGCAACATTATCGGCGATACCTCCGAATGGCGACTACGATGTGAACGACGAAGAGATTTACATAAAACGTTTTTCACTCATTCATAATAACAATATCGTTCTTCTATATTGCCGTCCTACGATTGGTAAGGTTTGTTAAAGCGAGTGACGTGTCTACTGTATTTGATAGTAATATTATAGTAATATAATATATTAACTATAATATCTTGAGTAGATTCGTGAATTAAAAGAATTTAAAAACCTTTAAAAATGCACTTAAAATGTATAAATAATAAATTATTATTATAATATACAATTTTTTAGTTTTTTGTATAATGTAAATTAGTTACTATTTTCCTTTATTCGTCTATAGTTTTATCCCGAATCAAAACGAACGTAAAACAACGGCTTCGATATTTACAAATTCAACGTGCTGTGTATCTATACAAATAGCATTACAAATAGACGGGTTAGGTTAGCTCGCGACGATGATAATAACATTTTCGGCTATATATTTTTATTTTCGTTTGCAAATACTGAACTTCTTGCCGTATTTCAAACCGATTCTGATATGTAAATTGAATTTAATGAAGGGGACACTAATGTTCGCGTGGACCGTTTTCGATTTTATGCAAAATTATACCACTTTAATCGACGGAGTTTAGTCAAATCGTGTTTCTTAGTCGGCCGAGGTTTGTTTTTTTAGACGTAATTACATCCACCGTATAAGTTTGTTGTTGTATTAACTATTAAATTTCACTGTAATTGAATACATGCTAATATCACGTGAATATAATAAATTCGTGGGTAACATGTTTGCAGGATTGGTTTTAAACACCAATTTAATATTATAACGATTTCCAAAAGAGCTTACGATCGATATCAAGCGTGTTCCAATAATAATAACAATATTGTCTAATAATTTCACACACATCTTGGATCACAACATTTTAATGACACTACACTATTGGATTAAGGACTGTAAATTCCGCGTGATTTAACGAATAATTGTGAATTTGTGTCGGGGTAAAAAGCGTAAAAATGGCATTCATAAGTTTATATGCCATTGTCGAAATCCACTGCTTTTTTTTTACAATACCTCACTGTTTGGCCTTTTTCGTACTATTTTCATTTAAATATAAATATATATATATATATTTATATATTAAAAAAAAGTAAGTATAAAAATATAATAGTTTATTTACAGAACCATATTATTGTATTCGAGTCGCGATTATTATACACGCTATTATGGCACATATACACTATAATGGACACAATACGCGTACTATGTACGATTGTTAACATATAATATAATACCTAAAATACTATTATATAGGTGCCTACAGCAGTCGTCCTATATATTATATAATAATCGTCACGAATAAATTTAATATATTATTACGCATTCATGCGTGATGTATTAAAATCGTTTGATTCGTCGCCTCGACGGCATATTATATGTAAAATGCGTATATGCAAACGAAATGTTAATAATTAACGTCGGTTAATCGAAAGTGAAAATAGGAGGCATGTGGAAAACGAGAGATAAACATCCACACGCACAAATACAGATAAATATTTAATTTAAATATATTTATGTATTGAAATTTCCATAGTAAATATTGGTTCGAGTTCCGTAGATTTTTATACGCGTCAACAAATTTACTAATCTACTCTTCACCATCGCACGCTCCGCGGTATCGGTTTCGAATATTTTATTCACAATAATATAGATTTTATTCTATTTCGCCGATACCGTGGTGATGGCGTCAATAAAAACGTTATAATTCGGAAATGCGCGGTTTATCGTCGAATACACTGTCGCCGTGGCCCGAACAAACGGTATAGACGACGATACATAATAATAATAATATGCCTATCATATATTATATTATTCCGGCGACGGTGACTGCAGCAGAGCCACGGTGGCTGGAAACCGTGAGAAGACGGTCGTAGATGTGCGGGCTGCGGTGATGACGGGCTTACTTCGGGGGGCAGAGGTGGCGGCGTTCGTGCTAATTAAACGTTTAGTTCCTGAACGGTTGTGGTGACAGAGGATGCGTCTTGGCGGAGCTTTCTCTATGGTATCGGTGGCCCAGGGTTGGTTGGCGCCGAGGGGGAGGCGAAAGGGTAGCAATATAACGACGGAGGAGATCGGGTCTGTGCGAGGAAGGCTATACGGGACACGGACGGGGTAATTCATAAAATATGCAAATTTCTGTCCTAAGAACGTGGGGAGATACTAACGAGATTTCGGGTGCGTCTACTGTTTTCTATTCAAACCTGCTGCAGGCTTGTGCCATTGTCAACACTGTAAATACGCTCCACCGCCGCCTCACAGTCGCATTTATTTATGGGCTTAACGGCGGTGCGCCGTGTGCCGCGCCATAGTCGAACACCTCCGCCGATCGGCAGACCTTAGAAACCACCTTAGAGACGCTGCGGCAAACAGTAGAGGGCGACATCGAAAATCATGACAGTAATAATAATAATAATAATAATAATATTAATAATAATAGCAATAGTAATAGTATTGCGTATATACTATATATATATATATATATATGCTCGATGGCAATAGTAATATCCCTACGGATTAGATGACAATGATAACGCCAATGATAATAACAACATCAGCAACAACAACAGCGACAATACTAGAGGACGAAGGCTCACGGGATTTTTTTTCCCTAACAATTCCATATTAATGATGCAGGTGCATCGTGATTGTTAGGCATCGGTCAATTTTTATTCAAAAACTTTTTTCCATATTATGTATTTTGTATAATCGTAACCAAAAAAAAAAAAAGAGAAAAATCATATCATAATAATTCTTTAGCATTCACGCCCACGTCATTTGGCGTTTTTTTCCAGGCGTTATTTTATAGAGAAAGTTAATTTTATTATGTATATATATTATGAAATTCGTATCGTTGATTTACATTTTATGTAAATTAAGTAGGTAGCTGCAAATAAATGACCCTTACTTACCTACGTATTAATGTAAACATATAACTCGAATCGATTTATTAATGAAACTCTATGTATATTGATCGATCAATTATATTGTATAATAATTATTATCATACGTATGTTTTTATTATTTTCAACGTTACGGCATAAAATATTGAGTATTTATTTTAATATATTCGCTAATAAAGGTAACTTATGTAAAAAAAAAAATGCTTTAGGTATATAATATACTAACTGCGAAATACGGGATTTATCACTATCGGTGTTTATATTATACTTAAATATGATACGTTTAAACATTGCCCGAGAAGAAATATTAGGGTGCTAAATAATAAGCATTCGGGAAAATTAAACACAATGATAGGTACGTATGTACCTATTATTACATTATTATAAGTTAACTGTAATAATATCACGTATCATTAGCATTTGACATGCAAACAATACAATATTTACTGTATTTTTTTTTCATTGGCACATAGGACATACTAATGATGCTAATTCCTTAATAATAATAATACTTAATAACTAATAAAAATTAAAAATATTTATTATTTCCTTAAAGACAAGTCACAATAACTGTGAAATGCACCGAACTACGCACTGACCGTAATTTTCTACCCAACCGTGCATTCAACCTACGGATCAATCACAGTATGTACTGTACCCTCTCCAAGTATGGCAGGACCATACTTACTAATTAATTATTGTCCTACTCATACTCGCCCAGTAAATCAAATAAAAAATATATTTATACCTCCTTTGCTCTCAATTTGTCATATTATATTAAAACTGTCTCTTTCAATAATGTGATTATAATAAAAGCTGTCCTCAATTACTTTCTCAATATTGGTTTCAAGTTTCAACATTTGAAATACATACGCTTTACATTTCATAATATTATGCTGTTCTTTTCATTTTCTTTGTTATATAATATAGTAAAAATCTACGTTTAATAATAATTTCTAGAATAGGTACTAGAAATTTGACTAATTCACAATAAGTTATAATATATCTTATCAATGAAATAAATATCATTAACTTAAACGTGGTTTTACAAATATAAATCAATGTAATATTAACTAAAATGCCAATCAATCAATACTTTTTTAGTTAGATATAAAATATAATTAAAGGCAGTTATATTATGGTTTTATTATGATATTATATTATGGTTAGGTACTTAAACCTAAACAATGGTTCGTATAAAAATATACTTGTACATTTGTCTACAGTTATTATGCTTTATTTTTTTATAAGATTATATTATTAATTTAAATTTTTATTATATAGAATTTTCAGCAGTCATAGTGTATTTCTATATGGTTTAGTATACGTTTGTACATATTTATGTGTTATATTTTACTGTTCGGAAATAAATATTGATGTTAAAAATTATGTTACTTTTGAAAAAAATAAAAAAATATATAAAAACCAATAGTGTAACATTGGGCGATCATTATTCCATGTAGTACAAGTAAAATAATATAATATATAATAAAAATAAAAAAAAATGATTTTTATATGAACAAAGCTGTTAATAATAAAGACATAAACTAGTATTGAAATATGAATACTTGTTTAGTTGTACATCAAACCAGAAATGTAACCGTGAAAAAACGTTCATAAATCCATTGATAAAATATTATTATTGTTATTGTTATTATTATTGTTAAATCTACGTTTCGTGCGAGTCGTAAATTTCTGTTTTCGGCTTCTCGTTTCACAACGGCTACTAAAGAATTTAGTAAGATTAGAACGGGTTCAACTCAGTGGTCGATGGAAGGTGGAGTACAGAAGGGGGTTGGTATTTAAGTGCCGACCCGAAATGGCTGTAATACGATTGACAATTTATGGATAGTAAATCTGTCCAGTTTGGTCGAGTAAAAAAACAGATTTTTTTCTTTTCTAAATACATACTACTCTTCTCGTGCACGGTAAGGCAGCAATAAGCATACAATGTTAGCCTTGCCCTTTGTTGTTGTGTATACCCCACGGATGTACGACAAATTTTTATGATATTTTATTTATATGATTTTTCCTTACTATTTGGTCAGCACCGTGGTATTTATAGGTCTTTACAATGTCCTCGGCGCATTATGACCTAACATAAATTATTAGGAAATCCGTTTTCCACAGTGTAACTAGGTTTTTCACGTGCTTATAACCATATGATGTGTATTTCAGGAACATGCAGAGCAAAAACCAAATTAAAATCTCATCATAATCAGTTGATTACTTTTGAGTAAGTATATGTAATAATATTATACATTGTTATTTGTTTATTATTTTATAGCCTGTTAAGTTTAAATAAATCTAATCAAAGTTGTTTTGCATTGTAAATATAAAAGTTGCAAACATATATATTGCTGTATTGCACGCGATAAATAAGGGGGTTCGGTTAAAATCGATTAAATTAATAATGATTTTAAATATTATATATTTTAATTGTTATAGTGGCGGTCTGCAATCAAAATACTCTTGATTATAATTTAATTAAACCATGAATGTTTTGAACTTTGACAATTCTAAATTACAAATGGTCGCTTATAATTTAATTAAAAATACAAGTTCTTTTCAATCTTTATACCATTCATTTAATAATTTTATAGTTCAGATTAATATAATTATAATTTGTATTTTCTGTGGTGAAATATTTAGAAGATAATTGTAAAAATGTAGTGAATATCAATAAAAAATAATGTCCGAGCAATATTTAAATTGTTTAATTGTTCAATTATAAGGGCAAAAAAGCAACATATTTAAAAAGATCAAAATAATGTAGAATGTATATTATAGTAACTGATATGAGATACGATAATAAAGTTCAAAACTCTGTTATAAGAAATTATAATATTTATAGTAACTTATTTACTTTGACATTTATTTATTTGTTAATTCAGTATAATACATACAAATGAAATAAGATAATTTAAGATAATTTAATTTAAGATAGATTGTTAAAAATGGTTGCCAAAATCTTATACAAAAAATATAATATATTTAACTTTTTAAGTTTACACAGATTTTAACAATACTTTTACAAAATAGAATTTAATGTTATTTATTTTTAACCATATTCCTACAATACATGTGTTTAGTAAAAAAAAATTGTTATTATTTTTTATTTTTTGCCATGAATCTAAAAGTATTTTTCATTATTAACTAACGAAGAACAACACGAATTGAAGTTCTTACAAATTGGAAATAATATTCACATAAATATCTAAAATGATAGAAAGTCAAGCGTTTCACGTTTTTACTAACTTAAATATTTATAAACTAAATATTTGCTCAAATTGGACATTGGGACTTTGAAAGAAGATTTTTATATGTAAAATACTTAAAAAAAAAACATTTCAAACATTTTAAAAGTAAGATATTCAAAATTAACAAAAATCACATTATCTTGTTAATAATTAATTATAGTCAAATTAATAAATTTAATAAAAAATTAATAAAAGCAACGACAATTTAAAGTTTGAAATTTAAGATATCGATCATGATTACATTTTTGTTAGTGTCACTAAACAAGCGTCGACTTATAATTTAAATTCTTATTATTTTACAATTTATACCGTAAATAGTTATTTATGCAATATTATATCAGTTATATTAACTATCTTGTTAAAACTGTTTAATAATAATAAAACAACTAAAACATACGTTGATAGTCGTATTTATTTTAGTTAAAATATCAACATATTTGTCAATTTCTGAAAAACTTTAATCTCATCGATGATTATTTAATTTCACTTATTATAAAATGTATTGCAATAAAGCTGAAAAATGTCAAAATGAATGACAGAATAGTCGACTGACAACAATTGTCAACATCGTTGCAAATATGATTGTATTAAACCCTTATTTTGTGATCAGTGAGAAAAACTCACCTCCACCATATTTGAAACCCCTATAAGATCATTAGATTTTCGTGTTATATCTTGATCTGCATAATAACATAAATATCAATGACATTTTCTTTTTATCTGCACGCATACATTATTTATGTGTCACGATAACAACATAAATATGGAATATTTTCAAATAAAATTTGGCCACGTAACTGAGATATCTTTTTGTTGACTCCCTGGTGAGTTCTGTTTACGCATACCATATTTCGTTCGTGTAAATCTACTGTTGTTTAATACCTTGGTTCCCTCCCACCTAAACTACCAATAAACTATTGATTCTATTGAAAGTAGAATTTTTTAATTGTATGACTTTTTTCACCATATAATCGACCGTAAATTTACATAAATGAGACGCCGAAAAAAAAATGACTGATTTATTTTATATTTTTTAACAGTGGCTAATTTGAATGTGCTTTTTGGTGAAGTTTTAAGTTCAATTCAACCGACATAAAAAATCCAAATCAAAAAATGTTTATTTTATTTATTAAGATGGCTTACTTTAAAGCACTTACTTTACAGTTTACCTTAACTGTGATCTGCTCTAGAGCTCCAAATTATGCGAAAAATCCACAGTGTTTACAGTATTTCTCCTCGTTAGGTTATTTATGTTTTAATTTTACTTTGGTACAATTTAAAATGCCCATTCAAAAATTATTTTTATTCATTCTCTTTAATTTCGAGAGTATTATTCCACGGAGAGCACAAAAGTCCTCGAAAATTACCTTATCGTTGATCAAGTTAAAATGACACTTGACATTTGAATAATATATCGAGTATAACTTAAAAAGTTGAATATAAAAAAAAAACTCCTCAACTATTCTTGAATCTCATTTTGAAACAATACGTATACCTTGGTTGATTATATTACTATTGTATTATAAAATATTCACGTTTTTTTCCCCTAAAAGTATTTTTTAACAATATTTAATATACGTCAAATGTTAAGATTTTATAAGGAAAAATTATTATGACAGAATTATGTTTATAGTATAAATAAATAAATAGTATTTCAAATGATTATATTATAATAATATATATATATATATATCTAAAACAAGATGGCTTTTTTTCCGAGGCGGTCAAATAAAATAATTTATTTGCAAAAGTACGCACCTACCTGTCGTTTAATTAAAAAAAAGAAAATAATGTCTCGTATATTTGAATGATGAGTTATAATAATTCCAGTTAAAATTGTTGAAAATAATTTCCCGAGGTGATTGATGGTGCCTACGAACAAATCGGGCAAAACAATCTGTCGTCGTTGGCCTAAATAATAATAAATAAGTTATATTATGTGGAACACTATGATTTAATTTTTTCTTTCTGAAGTGAATTTATTCTAACGGCCGAAAACTGTGCGAGACACGATGGTAGGTATATGATATACTGCCTATTTAGTTTGGTTCCGTGTCATTCAATTTATTAAATAACAATCGCCGTTTATAACTACCAAGGCGGAAAAATACGTTTGTGGTGAACGAAGGTAAAATGCGGTGGCGGGAAACTGCATTTGTGGTAACCGTGAATATTATTGTTCTTAATCGGAACCGGTAGATTCTTACTGACTCGGAAACGCCGCCGGAAGATTGAACGATTATATATTTAATATCTAATTTATGATCATAATTATTATTATTTTACATTTTTCCGAACCATAAAAACGCAATAAGATTTCAAAATTCTATACACTCAGTAGAATATACTATATGGATACAATTGTGTATATCAGTATTCAGTATATGTATTATAGACGTATCATAGGACTGTAGTGTTGTCGACGTTGACGATACCTCGAGGAGAATCATTGTAGTTATTATTACTATTATTATTGACACATGTCGAGTGTGTGTACGTTATAATAATATTAAAATAGGTGTATAATACGCGTATATGTATAGTACTCGCTGCATTAGGCCATACAGTACGTCAAAATAGAGTGTCGGTCTGGCCGCCACTGCGCCAGTCCCACGATGTATCAACAAAATAGCGGCGAGCGAGAGCCGATCCCCGATCCCAACCAATGTCCATACGATATTTAATATTATAATATATGAAATAGACTCCACTCCTCGTCGCCAGACTTTGTAAGTCCGTTTAAGACTCGACGTGGGCGTGCATGGTCAGCGTGCGTTATAGTAGTTATATATATGATGTCGTACCCATGTATTATAATAGTAGGTAGGTGCCTATAATGCACACACAAACACACACACACACACATATATATATATATATGTAATACCATATTAACGTATTTCATGTTGTTATAATATCATGTATTGTGGTTGAAGAACTCGTCAACGGCGATATTCGATGACTCATTGTTAACATATCATTACACACTCCCAATTTGTCATAATTGAGAACGTGAATAGTTTTTTTTTTTTCATTTTTTTTTATTGATTCGAAAATAATCATCGTTCGTGCAGAACTCGAGTTTGAGGTACAACGCTAAGAGATAGATACACCATGCACACTCACACGCTCACACACTTTATATGTGCACATACGACTCCCATCGTCTTCTTTACTAGATTACTATTGTTAATAAGCGAAAAAAAAAAGAAAATCTGTTGACAAAACGGTCGTCGATTGTTATCACCGTATATTATTATACATTATATATTAAACACGTTTCTTGGCGTTGTATAATAATATTCTCTGCGACGAAGCTGTGGTGGGCGTCCCATTGAACGACGCTCGCGCATCATCGTAGAAGATGAAAACACTTATTATTCTCAGACTGAAGGCGTATTTATTTTTTTTTTTGTCCCGGAATTGGAAACTATTAAAAAAAATGTACTATCCGTCTACATTTATTTTATCTCTCTTTACACAACCTCTTCATGCAGTGCAAGCAGCAATCTTTTTCACACATCGCCCGATCTTTGACCACCATCACGAAAACGTCCGCACCAGTTCGTATAATATGGACCATGACCCATAGTAAAATTGCAGGTTCCATTAAGAAATGTTTCATAATTATAACCCTCAGCCCCTTAAAAAAAAATAATAGGCTCATAGCAAACATAGTTTTCCTATGCTCGCCAGTAAGTAATGTACACTGCTACAATTTTTTCGTAAGTCTACGACTGTACATTAAAACATCTCATATTGTCATCACACATCAAACACCGAGCCTAGTTTACAGGAGAAAAATCGTTGTTTGGTCTTATTTTCGTATACCGCGTGCGTTATAAATTTCTGTCAAAGTCACTCGGTGTGTACACGTCGTGTATGAGACATTGTATACGGTGTATATTTTTATCTGCATAAATACGCAGTACCTCTTTTTATCGTGCACCGACTCGTGTGAAAAAGTTCTTTAAGCCTAAGCAGACTTATTCAGTGTAAATTGGTATTTCACTTCAAAATATGAACTCAATTTTATTTTTCCGGCTATAGGTGTGTCACGCGAGTCAGCTACGTTTAATGTCTGAACGACTTCGGTCTTTTTACCGGTGATTTGATACAGCTTTATTTTCGTCGTCACAATAATAATTACTATTAACATTAAAGTAGAGCGCATTAGCGGCTTTTTTGCCCGCAGTCTGGGCGTATATTATAGTGCAGGCGTAACACCGGACCGTGTCGTGCAGTTCTCTTAGAATTATTATTACGCAATGACTCTAAAGTGTAAACCAAAGTTTATGGACAATAAAAAACGTTGGCGGTAAATCGTATAAAACGAAAATAGTTAACACGATCTCGAGGTTGGTTTTTCCTTATATAATAGTTGAAAACGCCAATATAAATGTTTCGTTTTTTCGAATGAGACGAAACGCTTAAAAAACCGATAAAAATAAAACCAACTTAGTTTTGTTTTCATAACACACGAGTTATTATTATTGTTATTTTCGTTTTAAATATTAAATGCGCCGCTTTGGTGTGTTCCCGGTACGCATACCAGCAGAATAATAATAATAATATAAGTCGTGTAGTATATACGACGTACTCCTACTCGTCGATCCTTTTATCCGATACGGGTAGGTAAACCCGTGGCTAGGAAACTCGAATGATATAGTAGGTAGGTACATCAATTACACACGAAAGGAGCTGCTTAGAAGAAATAATTTATAATATAATAATAATAACACAGATATGAATGGCCGGCTGCAAGATTGTATCGCATGCTGCGACGGCCGTATAACGATATTATATATATATATAGAGGTATATAAGTGGTCGTCGGGGAGAGACGAAGGAATACAAATGTAACGGCTATCCGATTGTATGTCGTACAGTAATTCCACCACCGGTTCTCGTATCTCGTCCAGCTCGCACTCGAATAATAATGATGATATTATGATACTCGTCGTCGTCGTTGTCCCCGTATATGCTATAACAACAATTATTATTATTATGCGACGGCGAAGACTAAAACACACGAACACAAAACATCACAAAACACTCGGTCCCATAGGTTTTATATACGAAATGATTTATGTAATCGTGTACGTGTATAATAATATAGTATAATATAATAAATGCATGTATTATATTATGTTATATTTACAGAAACGCTACTCCGACTGTTTTGTACAATATTATACGATATTATTCAAAACCACCAGACGTTCTATCGGACACGGTTTTGTCGCAAGACGCATCGCGTTATTTTGTAATTTCTCGAAACCTTTTCGACAAAGTATATGATTGTCTTGTCGATACTATCAAACGCCTCCGCCTCTACCGCCGTTAAGCAATCGCCGTTTTGTTCGATTTAAAAGCTTTGAGGCGTGACCGAAAGGGACACCACACCATACATTACAGGCTCGCTTTATGGTATGTGTTTGTGTTATATACATACATACAACTATTGATTATTCGGCAAAAAAAAAAAAATAAACAAAATCTGACCGTTTTTGTTGAAAGTTTGTCGAACAGCATATCATTATATAAATAATTCCAAACGCTATATCGCTTACTATTTTATATTCATACTGAAAAATATATCCACTGCCACGTTCAGCTTTTAACAAATATAACAAATAAAAAATAGGGATATACAATTATGGGTACGACAGGACGCTAGGCAACAATACCTGCTACACTAACGACGACCTAAAATAATTAAAAGAAATACACCTGATATTATTGTATATACAAAGAAAAGGTCATTGGTTTTAATATGTAACTGGTGGTATACTAATAATGATAATTAAATGGTATATACATTGTATAAGATAACGATAAATTGCGGGTTGGCACATTTTAATAATAATAATACTATCGTATATAAAACTCGGCCCGTCGGCCTACCAAAAATATGTGGTGCACCACTTACCAAATACGGTTACGATTCGAGGTGGTGTCGGGGTCTGTATAATTATACAATTTTTAAATACAATAAAAAAAGTATAGAGTTGGCCCCGCACACGCACGACGACACCGGTAACCGTATCGCGCGATCGACACAAGATCACACGAATAAATACAAATATGAACAGAAAATAAAATCACGATTGTTCACATCGATTACAGGCACAGTGTTTATGACTGCCCTAAAACCGGGGAAAACAAACATGAATACAATATATATTGGCAAAAGCTTCGAATGTAGTAGTATCTTTACCTGACAGTGGCGTGCTCAGCTTTTTTTAAAGGGGGGGATATTCATTTTTGACTTGTCACAGACTCTAATTTTTTTTTTTCATTTAGCTAATTTATCATTACATAAAAATCCAAAGGGGAGTTGCCACTGATAACTGACGACGAATTTACAATAACGTGGTTTTGAACAAAACTGCAAGACAGCAAGACCGCAGTCGACGAAAACGGACACCGCGAATACGCAATACTGATCGTTGCATAATTCCAAACATTTTTGTTCGGGCACGCACGTGAACTGCGAAACGAGAGTTCCGCAGTGTCACCTACATAAAAATTGAAAAATACACGAACCGTAAAAGTTTTGGCGACACTGAGGACGACAAATTTGAAAATTCAGGAAATCACGACCAAATCTTATTGTGGGGAAACCATCGTGCTTGAAGCAGTACTTACGAAGTACAAAAACGGGTCGGTCAGCAACACAACAGCTGATGTCGGCCGCGCCTGGGCAACGCGGTGCCCGGTGGCGGCGAAACTCAAGAATTTAAACTCGTTCGCGGTGCTTACCATCCACACGTCAGTCGAAGTATTGGCGACTCAAGTTTTCATTTCGTATAATGCGCATATGTATAGA
Organism: Rhopalosiphum maidis; assembly: GCF_003676215.2. Classification (NCBI taxonomy): domain Eukaryota; kingdom Metazoa; phylum Arthropoda; class Insecta; order Hemiptera; family Aphididae; genus Rhopalosiphum; species Rhopalosiphum maidis. Next base: position 67,243,192 of record NC_040879.1, read on the forward strand.
CGAGTTTAACATTTTAATGTGTAAAACTTACGTACGTACGCGTTTTTTAACGTCTTAATTATTTTCCGTCGACCGCGATGTGAAATCGATGACTATACTTATACTACGAAGCCAAGCCGCGCACATTATCAACTAACGCGTCAACAGATATCATCTTGATCGAACATATTATTATCATAATATTAAGGTATACCGTTATCTTCGTTTTAGTTATATTTCGGATACATCTCCCCTTCGATTATTCATAAAATCGAAAATCATATATGTTATTTTTGTTTTTTGTAATATAAAATCTACGTTTTTTTCTATTATTTCGATTTTCATACAGACAAAAGTCGACGATTACGATTTGAACTGCAGTACAACTCGATCCAATTCGTATGACAACTTATTATATTGTGACTACCTCGTATATGTATAGCTACCTCGGTTACGATAAAATAAGAATATATATTATATACAAATAATGTGTACAAGTCATGCTTTATTCCGGGGATTGCATTGTACATTATAGGTTCTTACACGCGTAATGGTATTTTACGCTGTTGTAAATTAATATATATATATACATATAATTCATGTATAACGCGCGTATTAAACGGATTTAATTACCATTGACGCAAAATACTCGTATTAAGCAATATAGATATCGATGAGTTGTATTCTCCCGTGTTCCTAGGTGCGCACATAGACTGCGTATTTTATCACGCACTTGCATTTTACGTTCGAAACGATATCATATTGTATTATTATATAACCATTATAGCATCAGTTGTACCTATACGCACGCATTTTGCCAAACAAAACGTCAAGATCAAAGTCGCCATAGTACATCATGCACGATCGACGACACCGTGGCTTCGGCGAAACACATCCGCCGCGTAGTGTAACAAAGTTCGTTTTATATTAAATAAACGCGCGCGTGTAGTCGTAGCAAACGCGATCTCGGGTACACGGGGATGTAGTGTTCGGTCCACGGGTGTAACGTATATGGTATAATATGGGTATGTAGGTAGGTGGGTCTGTGTTGCGTACATATACGCGCACTGCAGATTTGCGGTTAAAATTTAAGCGACGACGAGACGATGCTATATATATATATATATTTCTCTCTTAAAACCATTCGTTTTCAGACCAGTGGCAATAAGATTTTAAGGACTCGTTCGAGTGTGCCAAAACCGTCGAGTGCACCTTTCCACCCGGACTATACCGTTCACGACCACCATATCCACACTGCATATCTCCGCTACTGGCCTTTATATTGCTCGCTAGTTTTACGACTTTTCGCATACGTATCTTTATTCCTATATATATGTATGTATAAATGTGTGTGAGTATGTGTGACCGACAACGAAGAACCCAAGTATAAGTAGGTGTCTCTTATTCCTTATTTGCTTACTCACTCTGTCTTAGTTATTTTTTCTTTCTCTTTTTCTCTCACTAACTTCTTCTCATTTTCTTCTCTCATTCTATCCACCTAGATTTTTTCCTACGTCTTTAAACGCGCATGTGACCTAGGTTTTGGATACGTGGTAACAATACATTGTTAATATATGACACCAAACGATTATGGTTCAAGTTCAGATGTCTTCTCAAAGCTGCTGATAAGTCACAGAATAAAGAAATTACCTAGTTTCTAGTGTTGTTTTTTCTCTATTCTTCCAGATTTATTGAAATGACCTCAACAGCGATTATACTATACAACAGTAAGATATATAGTATGTATACCTATATTATGGTGTATATGTTTAAGCTGTTTGAAAAACAGAAAAGGGTCTTCCAACAACCCGAACACGTGATCTAGATCTTATCACGCCTTAGACGAACAGGATTAGTTTGTACTTCTTCAATTATTACCTCACTTGACTTCATGCGACTACGACGATAAAGTAAAAGTTAACGTGGCGAGAAATTCAACTACCGGATTATAAACTCGCCTTGATTCTTGCCAAGATAAAGATATTTTTTGTAAGTATACTAGTTTTTTATATGAATTACTACTAAATAATATAATAATATAGTAATTATAAATTAATTTATCTATGTTTCTACAATTTACATAACTAAGCATTATTAACCAAAAACAAATTTGTATAGGTAATGATCTCAGGATAAAAGTACAAGTATGACGATTTTTTTTAAGATAGAAACCAATTAAAGTTATTAAAACAATTAATAAGTTACTAAACATAGTTTATTATTATTATTGTATTTTTAATTACAATATCATCAATACCTACAATAATATGACTTTGAATTAATGTTTTTCATCTCTAAAAAAAAAAATCAATATCGAATATATAATTACAATTCGACCACCTAAATGTGGAACACTATTATAATTGAGTGATGTAATCACGAGTGATTATAATATATAATGTTGATTGTGCCATTTCATTAATATTGATTTTATTATAACGATATTATTACTATTTTATTATGTATTAAATTACTATGTAGATACATAGATGAAATGCGATTATAATGGTTCAATAGCGGCTTTATAGTCTATATCCTATAAAAATGTGTAGGTAGGTATTATAATATCACACGACATACAGAACTATAGGCAAGTATAGATATTTGATTGGTTAGGTTAGAAATTCAGATTGATGTATCTAATAGTGATGTACCTCTATTTAGTCTTGTAAAAAATAAAATACTTTTAAAATGTTCACATTTAAATGCAGTTACATATAAATCCATTATAGAAAGTATTTTAAATTTTAAAATGCTTTTATGAAACAGTATTAAAACAAATACAAATATTTGGCATGTACTAAAAATTAAAATACTCATTTAATTGTACTACTGACTAAAAAAAAATAATAATATTAGAATTAGTAATTACTAATTTAAAATATTGTCATGTCACGTTTAACAATTTAAAACAAGTATCATTAGCACTATGTAATTGATTTAATTTAATTTCAAATTGCACTTTTAAAATAAATAAGTTTGTTATATTTTAATCCTGAAATATCATTTCATTAATAAATGGTTGTTAATGAAGTATAAAATAAATAAATGTTTAATTATTTGACAATTCTTTTGAATTTTATATAAGTATTTGATTTAAAAATACAATTAATACATCCAAAAAACAATATTAAAAATAATTTCCAAATATTTAACAAAAAAAAGTACCTTCCAATAACTATGAAAGTGTTTAGATACATAATTTACTCGAATACCTACTTTACAAAACCGGGAACTCATATGTAATAATAATAATATGTGGGTTTCGCTTAGAAATGTTTCACTATGCCCGTTTTCAGCTACAGTTCTACGGTGGATTAATAAATGCTATATCCGATTTCGCAACGTGTTTCCGATGTGCATCAGACAAATCGATTATTATATTACTATTATTATTATTATTATTATTTTCATCATTATCATTATTACTGTATATTAAGTCCTGCACAGTCGCCTGCAGCTAACAGGTCCACGTGGAAATAATTACGCGCGATGTTCTCGCACAATCGACTCAACTTCCTGGCAATAGCGTATTACGGGTACATGTGAGACACTATTATAGACGAGATAGAGATTCGAACATAATATTTAATATATATATATATATATATATAAGCATATTATACATTCACGAAGCTCGTGTTTGTGTACGTGTACTCGCAGTGTGTTTACCATGGAATACGTCGTCGTTGGTGCATGTGGAATTATTGACATCGCCTGTACGTCTCTCCTCCATTCAAGGGCTACCCGCGCACACACATACACATCACATATACTTTGCTTTATATTCTATTTTCTATACATTTTTCAGGTACCCTTTTGCACACGCACACACACACAAACAGCAACAAATCTAATTGTCTATATTCCGTTCTATCGTCAATTGGAAATTGTATTTGCGTACACGGTTCGCGCGGTGTTTATGCGTAAGGACGTTATACTCGAGCATTGAGATAAAGTGATGATTTCGCGTATCGTCAGTGAAAATTTGTTTTTGCGCGTCCCATGCACCGTAGACTCGACACGACGTACACACAGTCATTAAATACGATAGTGAATATTTTATCGCAAACCAAGAGATATATTATCGGGAAATGCAAAGGATTTAATTAAAATTATTGACTATTTTGTAATAAAAACTTGGTAAAACAGAACCGTAAAAAAAAACTCATACACAACATATTTGACATATAAAGTTTAACTGATAAATTAAAATTGTTCTTAATGATTTAAGTAGTTGGTATAAATAAAAACAACGATATCAAGCCTGAAAATATTTAATCAAGCACCGTATAGTCAGTATCAGTACGTATAGTCTGGATCATTTTGAAAAACGTGTTAATGGATATCGTTATTACATATTATTGTTAGTATAAGTTAAACACTATTATGCTCGATGTAAATCTGTTTCTTAACACTTTTCACGCGACCTTAAACAGTTATATTGTACATGATGACCCTTTAACACGATTATTGATTATAATAATAGGTAAAAAATGTATATCCAATTGTTGCTTTATTTTATTATATTTTATACTTCACACAATATGCACATTCATATGTAAATGTGTATTAAATAAAATATTTGTTTTATACATAATCAAACAAAAAATGAGTGATTAAAGTATTCGCAATTAAATTTACCCCAAAACTAAACGCTTTATAACATACACGTTTGATAAATAATAATCACAAATACAATTTATTTTATTTTATCTATTTAAATTTTATCTTTCTACAGTGGATATTACTAAATGATTTAAAATACATAGATTTCTAAGATAAACAAAAAACTATTACTCACAAAACGTTGTATTTTTCAATAGTGTCAGATGTGGTGTGAGCTTTACTAATAGCGTGTGTTTTTTTTTATCAGTTTAATTATTAACTATAATTAATACAAAATAAAAATCCAAAATCAAAGTTTAAGCACAATCTTAAATATTACATTGACTTCAATTGACATAATGTTCATTTGAAAAAAAAGGAAGTCGATCATCAGTCAGTCATTTGCTATATAATAAGAACCAAATGTATATTGTTATTGAGTAAAGGTCATATGATAATGGATGTGTTAAATTCGAATTCAATAATAAATCAATGTATATATGATGAAAAATGATTCTGAATGAAGACCGCCTGTCAGCCTATATTTCTAAGGACATTTTATTATATAACATATAAGTACACATATATTTATTAGCAGTTTAAGATAAAATATTTTTAGGATAAATTTTTATTATACACCCATCAAAAAACCATATATGACAATGCTATTTTTTTTTTCGATTTCGATTTTGTTCTGATTTTAAATAAATATTTTTCATATTTTTTTTTTTTTATGCTTTCAGTCAAAAATCAAAATATAAGCATACAAAATTATATTATAACCAATAGATTTATCGCTTCAATAATTAAACTAAAAATATAATAGGTATTTTAATTAAAGATGCTTTTTTTTAAATTACTGTTATGTTATCCGATATAGATGGTACATTATTGCAGCTTCTATAATTATTTATTTTATGGATAAAATTTAACTTTGTGCATTCTTGGGGAGTGCAGGTATATTAAATGTAATGAGTCATTACTAATGGCCGTTGTTGAGACGACATTAAAGGCGAGTACCTGTGAAATCGAATACTAATCCAATAATAGAAGAATAAAGAAAACACGGCTCGTGTTCGTATTAATGACATTTTACGATCGTGAAAATGGTAACGAGTTGCCGGAACATAGGTTGTAGTAAAATAACCTTTATAGGGGATCTGAAATAATGAAAATATACACACAAACTCATGCTAAAATTGTATAGAAGTTAAAAAAAATTATTCTTTTTGTCGATATATATTATATATATATATTTTTTTTTTAAACCTTTAGGAGTGTATATACAAATATTTTATAAATCCATTCAACACGCTGACTATGGAAGAGTGATTCTCAATACAAATATTGGCTTTATTGAGGTTTAATTCATTTATTTAATTTTTATAAAGATGTACAAATCATTTTCTATTTTAAAGTTTTCAAACTTTCCTTTACTCTCATAAATATAAAAAATATCCATTGATTTTCAAATCGAGACCCATAGTCTTTTACTTAATACTTAAATGAAAGAGGATATAGATATTAAATTGTCTATTATATTTCGAAAAAAAAATTCAAATAACAAACAAATGGTAAATGAATAATTAACATTTGAAATATGATTAGAAGATACTAGAAGATACTATTAGAAGATTTATACTAGGCAGTATAAACATAATTTAAATATAATATATTATTTGTTATCCTCCTTCTGAATCTTAAACTATTTACAATTTAAAATATTAGAAAAAATAATATAATTTGTTATAAAAAATGTAATACCGATAGTTACCGTAGGTATACATTTATTAAGTTATAATATAATAAATAATAATGCCTAACGAACATTTTTTTGTTATTCTATAGATTGTATTAATTTTTTTTTACAAGGAAATGTGGAAGTAATTATTGAAAACTTTATTTAAAAGTTAAATCCATGATAATAATGATTTAAGAAAAAAGCTTATTCACTTTAACTTTTTCGATAAAATATGGTATATCAAAATAAAATGGAATATACATATTATAATTTATTGAAATTTGTTCATTGAATATTATATTGAAATAAGAGCGAATATTGTATATTATTTGAATAACAATATCGTTATACTAATCAAGAATTATATTATTTCAAACGTATAAAATTCGGTCTTAGCATACACATTTTAATATTTAAGAACAACTAGGTAGTATGGTTATTATGGCTTGCTGCCATTTTTGATTATAATAACGGCACCTATGGTGCAAAATACACTGTTATCAATTAAAACCAACGTGAAACGGTAAACGACCCGATTTCGTGTTACATGGTAGTCCAATTTAATATTCATCAATAATTATAGCCGTGTGCACACATAAGTGATACGGCAAGCTAACCAAACGCCTATGACTATAGTGTTTTAACGAAATATACGTATAATATATAATGTATATATATATTTTATTATATAATGTGCGTAATATTCACTAGATACTTATCCTCGGTAGTTTTGGGTGAATAATGGTTATTTTGGACGGAAATTTAGTAGTGGTTCTCCGACAAAAAATTCTAATTCTAAAATGTACAAATTTACTCGAAAAATTGAAGGGATAAAGTGATTCTTAACCGGTCTTACAAAAATAAAGTCTTTGCTATTCTCTCATAAAATCAACCCTTAAGTAAGGCCAGACGGCTGGTTTCTCACATAACCTATTATTGTTTTATGAGCGTACATACACGCACATATACACACACAAATATAAATACATACCGAGTGTGCGTTTGCTGTTGTGTACGTGCAGGTATGACGTATGTGTTTTTTTTTAAGCGTGGGCGTATCGCTATGTTTAAAGAGCTCGGACATCATAACGATAGGTTTTAAAGAACCTCTCGAAAAAGAAATGATCGATCCACTCCAATAATAATACCTGTCATTTTCGAAGACATAAACATATAATAAAAATTGGTTTCCAAGGGGCCACATTAAATTTTTTAAGATAAAAAAGACAGAATAAAAAAATAAAAACGTATTAAGGACAAGACCGTATTATTGATTCTACGTGACGTATCATTAAAGTGCGTTTGGTAATTAATACTTTTGGGTTTCATAGTGGTAAATTACTCGAATGGTAAAAAAAGGATTCACCCCGTAGGGGCCCATGACCACTAATGAATAGCTTTGCGGTGGATGTGCTCACCTTTTTCTGGGTAAATGCAGTGCACCTATTCGATAATAATTCCAATGCAGGCACACGATAACAACGACGGTTCGAAACAACGACGGATGCAAATCACACAAGACCATGGGAATCGTCCGATTTGAAAAATAAAAATACAAGACGTTATAAGGCGTAGTATGTTTATAAATGTACATTGATTCCTTTGTTCGTTTTCCTCGACCACATTAGTACTATAGACGTGTATCCATATATTCGCGTGCACAAATCGTATATTATAATATGCTTGTATAATGACAATGATAACGTGATACCGTAATATATGTAAAAGAAAATTATAGTTGGCTACTGACGCGCGAAAAAATAAAATAAAAATTACGATACGAATGCCAGTCCTTTTTGGCAATCAATGGAATAAACAATAGAATAGGGGCACAATCGTATAAACTGCAGCGATTTTGCGTATAATGTTATTAGGAACATTGTAATTCTGTAGCGTATTTATTTTTTATTCATTATTTGGTTATTATTATCATATGATATTTTTTACGATTATTATAGTTTTAACGGAAATACCACGAAGACCATACGCATAATAATTAATGCGACCACCACGCTATATTGTAAAGCAATTGTTTTTTTTTTTTTTTTGAAAAAAGATTTTCGATCAGATATTTTATTTTATTGAAAAAACTCTTCACTTCAGCACTTTTGAAAAAATAAATTGAATGATTTACACAAAACCATATATTATTATTATAAAGATAATTATTTCGATAAAGTAATTAATATATTGTTATATTTTCTATATATTGTGTTTGAGCCTACACGGGCGTTTAAAAAAATAAAAAATAAAATAAAACGTATTGTGTTTAAATGTTAAAAGAGCACATCTAGCGAACTTAAATTTCATGACGTAGCGTTTCTGTTATTATGGGATCTATACGAGACTATTCTAGATTTTATGAATGTACATCATATTATGTTAAAAGTGAATACCTTTTATCTTTGTAATAATATTTCTGCAAATATTATATCATTTATTGTCCGTCACGATATATGACGACTAGTAAAAGAAATATAATGATTTTTTATTTTAAACGACCTATCGATTCATTATTATATGTGATGCACCGCTGTTGTTATAGTACTACCATACAGCCCATAGGTTGATAGCAAAATAACCGAACGCTTCAATAATACCCGTATATACATAATAATGATGCGTTTATATAAGTCAATTATGAGATTACAATTTAAATAGTTTGTCGGCATAACGTTGCATATTGTTTCGATCAAAAATTAATACCTATACGTATCATATTTTTTAATATTATTTACCTACACGCGTATACCAACATTGTTCGTATTGTAATATAATATAGTAGCTGGCTGGTTTTATTTCGTGACGTTGACACCGGCGGGAAATAAAATCGTCACATCTGTCTTGTTGGTTCCAGTCGACTTCTGTTTTCGCGCAAAATAAAACCACTCGCAGTACCTTCGCATATAATACGCACAGCTATATTTTAATATAATATACCTACACTATGTGATCTCTCGCGGAACCGGCTCGATTGCCGCGTAATCGTATATAATTATAATAATCACGATATAAAATGTATTAGCATCACAATATCGATTGTAATCCCGTCGAGAATCCGCGAACGCCTTTCTGCCGCTCCTCTCCGTCTGAACCGATATCGGGCGAGTAATTAATTTCGAACTGTACTTACGTCGCGAATGTCGCGTGTGGCACAATATTATTATATTTTTTACAGACAACACCTCACTCGAGCCACCGCCCTCTCGTTAATTATTCCGAAATGCAATGCGAACAACGATGATAATACGTCCCTATAATATGTCATTATATTATGCACCGCTTCAAGTGTAATAGGCCGATCACGCTCGCTAAATAGTATTATGCGTAATACCGACGTACATAAAACATATGATATATATAAAGTGCCTACGTCTATATATATATATATATATATATTTGCGGTAGTAGGAGGTGCCCGCGTGTAGACGGGGGTAAAGGTACTGCTGCTGCAGCCGACGTGCACTCGCAATGCCTCGCGACGTTTATCATTTCACATTGAAAATATATACGATCTAAGGGTCATTACAACAACTGCATAATGTTATAGTATTATCGGAGCGTATTGTTTTTTGATCGGCGCGCGTATTCCCAAGGAGACCATCGTCGTCGTCGTCGTCGCTGCGCCTCAACGCGTACACGTGTGCGTGGGTCTCGGGTAGGTAGGAGGTATATAATAACATAACGCGTGTGTATACGTACCTACCTATGTCGGTACCTCCGCCAACTGTCACTTACGGCCAGCTGCAACGGTATGGCAATTTATTTTTTTTTCGTACGACAGAAGTATAATAATTATTATTATATAATACTGATATGCCAATAATAAAATCGTGGCCCCCAGGGACAACACTGTACGCCTACCGGTTACTGTATATACATATTGGACACGGAAGTAATTGTTTACCTATTCTTGGTACCTACGTACCTATGAGTATACCTATGCAAATATTATACAGATGTATTTTCTTCGTCGAATTCGTTCGTTGTATACTCTCTGCGGAGAAAAAACATTTTTTACTTACGAATTTTATATCATACGCACTCACACACACACACACACACACACACACATACTACTATTGAATAGAACCATATAATATTATATTATGTTATCATGTGAAAACGTTCGACCGTCCGAGCTCCTTAGTTGTGGAATCTACTTCCCCCGGAGTACTATATAATGCAGATTATAAAACAAAATATTGTTACAGAACAGTGATATGGTAGTATAATAGTCGGTCGCTGCTCATTTAAATACGACAAATAATACTCCGCACGTAGTCAGGTCAATGTTACTTTTCTTCGAAACTATCTTTCAAAATACGTAGCAAACAGACGACGAAATACTCTTTTATAGATGGTCGTAAAAACGAATCTACAAAAATCGAAGTTATTTTTATTATTCTAAACTCTCTCGTTCGACAATTGTATAGCATTCGTGACTTCGCCAAACCGCGTCAACGAGAAGGTCGACCCTTTAGTTTTCAAAAAAAATATTAATTTCACAACACCTCTGCAGGTAGTAATATGAATCAAATATCTACGTGTATTTTATTTATTTTATTCATTTTACCTGTTTTTAATAATTTGCTAATCGAAAACGACTTGTCGTCCTAGGCGGAATATCATTTCGCTAATCTAATTTTAAATCCCAAACGATTGAACGGTAGGTATATGGTAAAAAACATATATATATATATATATATATTAATAGTATGACGTATGGGAACACGTCTATATCGTTACGTCGGGTTACTACACAGATTCGACCGCGTCGGTCCGACACCGATATCATATTATTATATTGCCATTAAACGCGTTCGGGCGCGCTCGCGGATGGGTGCAAAACGATTTCGGCGTGGCCGCGACGACACCCTCGCCGAATCTCCGACGACGACGGTGGGAATAATGCTCATCGTCCCGCAAAGCCGACGCTGACGATAAATTATACGTTCATGTTTTTGTAGGCGTGAACTGCGGCGCGTTTTCACGGCGGGATTTAATACGTTAGACGGGCCGCGGCAATCATCTCGGAAAGTTTACCGGGATATAATTATATGGCCGTTTAATTAAAACCGCCGTTTGGGTGTGCGTTATGTGAGTACTTGTATGCGCGTGTGTCTGTCTGTCTGTGTTTGTGTGTGTGGTTTTTGTTCGAGCACCGTTGTGAGCCGCTTGCATTGATTCGGGTTCTCTCGTATTATCGCCTGCACCACCGCCACCGTGTCCCGCTAGGCGACGCCCCGGCCGGAGTTCGGTATAGGTAGGTACTACAATAATACGTACACGATGCTGTGTAATATATGTATCATCTGTACGAAATTTTACGACGTATAATTTTCGGGACGAGTGGAAAACCCAAAAAACAAACCCGGCCGCCCTTTTTAGCGTTCCTATATATTATAACGATTAAAACATTTAAAACAATTCCTTCGGTACCTAACAGCTTATATTCATAACTACATTATTACAATGTGCAGGTATTATAACGATGAGTACCGATTTCCACGCGTTATTTAGAATTTAATTAGTAATTAGTAATTACATAATATTCTATCGCAATCTGCGCACTTGTGTATGGGAGGCTAATGCTAATATCCCCGGAAAATGAGATTTTAACCCTCTCCCCGAATCAGCATTAACAACGAATGCCAGTAGCTATACTTATTTAATTATTATGTTTTGGTAAATTATCCAAATAGAAATTACTAAAAGATTAGTACTTGTTTAAATATGTATTTTAATAATAATTATTAACGCGATTGATATAAGTACCTTTTGTAGAATCATTTTTTTAAGACTAAATATTTGATGAACAATCGTATTACTTATTTATATTATTAATGGAAGCACATAGGGTATGTATACATAATACCATTAAATGTTTAGTATACTACAACATTTTAAAATAACAATATTGTTCTTTTTTTTAAGTTTAAAAATTCAAATTAAATAAAACAATAACAATATAGCACATCTCTTATAACTTAAATATTCATTTCATCTTCTTTTTTACAACGTTTCCCAGCGAAAAGCATAATAACTAATACTGCGTAAATAATTTATAACATAAATAGACATAAGAATAATTTTGACTTTGTGTATTCATTTTATTATTCTAAAAACGTTTTGCCTGGTAGAAAATACGCTAAGTACTGATTTGTTGGTATATAATTTTAGTCAGGGCTGTAAAGCACTTTCCCAGAACTTTGATCCTCTTAGTTGCACCTCTGAACACCATACTTTCAACATTATTAGCATATAGATATAATTTGTCCAGTTTACTTATCGTTCAAATAATTCTATGTACCTATCTAATATAATATTCAGTACTTCACACTTTATGTGGTTATATTTTCTCTTTTAATAATGTTTGAATCGTTGGTTAGTGTATTTAATATAATTCTAATTTTCTTATTTCCTATGAATGTAGGGCAACGTGTAGCAATTTCTTTTACGGCATTTTTTTTTTTATTATTTTACATTACATATAACATAAATAAAAATAAATGTTACAATTTATAAAATATAATATTTAAAAATACTGTTTACATGGTTTTGGTTTATTGTCGTTAAAATTTCACAAACGCAGGGTTCGCGTGCTCTGTGCGATATTAAGTTAATATATTTTTCGAACGTGTAATTAACCTCTAAGAAATATTATTTCCGGCTGCGATGCTATTAGAACGCTGTTCAAGCCCAGTGATTACTGTGTCAAGGAAACACGTTTTCCTAGGGGAATACTGTTTTAGGATCGTCGCGATAGCCTTTATTCTTGGCTTTAAAGGACAAAATCAACGTTAATATACTTGAACGGTGACCGAAAACGAAAATCCATTCGGTTGTTCGCGATAGTCTTTCGCGCGGTCTAACCTCCGCGGATAAGAGCCGCGTGCAGCGTCTTCGCGTTATAAATCACGTGTATTACGTTCCGCTGTCATTTCGTAGGAGGAAAAAAATTAAACGGACAGCAACGATAAAACAACGAATGGCAAAAAACCGTTCTTCGCGGTAATAGAGCAGTCCGTTAAAAAGAAATTGACGATGGCGCAACGATAAGGCATATATTGTTATTATAGTATCGTATTATTATATTAGTTTTTGTTTTTCATCCTCTGCGCCTCCCTTCCCATCCGAAACGTTGTGCGTATGTGTGTACTTCTAATACGTGGGTGTATTGTCTTTTGATCGCATTTTTAAAGCCAATTCTTTACTATGAATAAATGAGGCGGAACACGATATTATATACACGTATTTATACGGCTCGCGGGACCTTCCCACCGGCACAGTCTAAGTTACAACGACTAGTACCACCGCGTCTACAACAGTACTTCTATTACTATACTATTATTATAGATACACGTCTCTCATGTGCATATACACTCGTCTCGGTTGATTAATGGCACCGACAGCTACTTGTGCAAGGCCCGCAGCTGTGCGCCGACGACGACGACGACGACTAAGACGACGACGACCTGTTGATATCCGTCTCGTCGTCGTCGCCGCCGACTGCAGACAGCGGATGATGCGGCATTCGCTATATATTATTATTATTATCACAGTACCCCCATTATAATAATAATATTATGCAGTCGCCGTATTTAACGACGACGTTTCTCCGCGGGTATTCGACGAACCGACGTTTATACTCGGCGATCGGAAAGGGTTGACGGATTTCGGTATATTATACGTAACTATACGTACCTATATTATAACAACGCTATCGCGACGTGTGTGCAGCAACGCGTAGAGTACTGTGTGAACTTGCAGTCGTCAATATAGTACATAGGTACGTACGCGTATTATAGTGCCGCTTATATATCGAACACGCGTTCGGTACGGAAAAGTTTTCAACGACCTCCGGGGCACGTTCGGAAATCATTGAAACGACGAAACGCATTTCTATTTATGAATAAAACGCGCGAGAGCTGCTCGGAACGCGAATTGAATTTCACACCGTAAACGAATAAAGTAAACGAATATCGTATAACTTCCACGATTCCGAATGTACACAACCATCGTCGGCGACCGTGCAATTTGCAGAAAAAAAGATAATAATAATAACAATCGACGTAAGCTTTTGGCCGAGTGAAAATATAATATTTGCCGTACCTGGACGTTATAATATACAAATAATTTTCGTTAAGTTAATTAAACCAGACAACACCGCGCTTAACGTTATCGACCGAATTTATGCGGTATCGCAACGACAATTTAATGAGCTTATCCTCGTTGTACTACAATACACCGCGGTGTTTGTGCCGAACTTATTTTCTATCTATACAAGTTTTTATATTGCTGACCGTTTTATAGTCAAGAGAACATTTTATTATACTAAATACTAAGATCCGCCGGGAGATGCTATACAAAATTCTACTTTTTTCCCTTTTTCTCTTTTTCTTGCACAGCTATTTAAAACTTTTAGAATGATTGTGGACAACAGATAATTAATGAGCACCGAGTCATTCTCTTTCAAAATAAATAATTTTTTTAATATTATAATTTCGTGCGGATATTTTTTTATCGTCATAAACGAAAATTGGAAATGTTATTTAATTTATTATTATAATTGAATTTACCGTTTATAATGGTTAAAAATTGATTTGGTATTCGTGTATTATAATAATTCTCGTTCGAATTAAAAACGCTCGAATCGGCTGTAAATTCGTCATTATTATGCATTTCGATATTTTTTATTTTTCATCATTAATCGTAACACAAATTTTAAATTTGCTGCGCCATGTTTATGATGGCGCGCTCGCCTCAGCCGGCTGCGTATACGTACGATGCGTACGATGATATCTGTGACTCGGCCGCCGTTTCCAAACCATTCAATGGTTGTAAAAAAAACAGCCGCTCTGGACCATCGATCTAACGGGAATAACAATAATAATAGGTACTGATAATATAGTAATGATAATAACAATAATAATAACTCGTGTGTCTTGTTATAGAACCGAATACGTATTAAAAAGAAGATGTCAATTAAAATTGATGTTCAGTACACAATTGTCATCGTATATGTATAGTGTTGTTGGCCGTCACGGAAAATTGTCTTCATCGACACCACTCCGTCGTCGTCG
This sequence comes from Rhopalosiphum maidis, assembly GCF_003676215.2. NCBI lineage: Eukaryota > Metazoa > Arthropoda > Insecta > Hemiptera > Aphididae > Rhopalosiphum > Rhopalosiphum maidis. Next base: position 67,258,606 of record NC_040879.1, read on the forward strand.
TTATGCCTTGTTTCTTTATGATATTTCTTAGACAATTCGTTACACGATTTTTTTTTTTTTTTTGTATCTCCGTATACCTTCATATCAAATGTTGTAGTTATTATTATTATTATTATTATTATCATTATCGCAGGCCGTATTATATGTATACACTACACGCTGGTATATAATATATATTGTCCAGTTTTAATGCAGCTGCAGCGAACACAACTCAATCCAACACCATTACGACGACAGCAATCCTTACGTTTCGTATTCTTACAACACATGTGAGCCGTACGATCATTAAACCGACACGTAAGCTTTTTACAGGCAACGAAAAAAATTGTATTAATAATGTTGTTTGCGGAAAACCGTTATTCCCCTACAACCACGCGGCGCGGGCTACAATAGTCCTAACCGCGTTGTATATTTTAACGAATCCTCCGAGACCGGGGCGCGGCTGTAGTTCCCGTCCGTTTTAGAATAATTCGGTTTGCGAACAAATAAATAAGAGTGGGCATATTATATAGGTACAACAAGTAGATTTACCCGTGCGGCTTTGTGTGCTTTACATTCTATTATAATGTATATATATATATATATATATATATGTATGTGTGTGTGTGTATTTTATTTCTAGCATGACTCGTTATCTTTTTTTTACATATATTACACAACTCGTAAATATTATAATGGAAAGGATTTATTTTTTGTGAATCGGAAAATATGGTTTTGCGCGTTGCCTTTGAGCGATCCTACGACTTTCAACGCAATACCAAACGAAAAATGTAAATGCAGCGTATTATTTATGCGAATGACATTTTATAGACTGCGGGAGTAAACCTACCTATACATAGATACACATATACGATATATTCGATATAGGTAGATACTATATAAGTACTTCGTCGAAGCATCCTATTGGCAACACACACACACATATAATATATGTATATATAATATACATACATATAGACATCCGGTTTTTGTAGCGGTCTTTGTACATCCGAATTTACCGACAATCACCGAGATCGCGACTGTGTACGTTTCCGTCATCCATTATTGTACGACTGTGCAAAACTAAATTATAATGTTAACCATATAAAACGCGATTATTTTATTACTGTTTACAATAATTTTATCGGTACGTTTATGTGTTTTTGGAACCTTTTAATTTTAAAACATAATTTTAATTTAATGCAAAACGACATTTTTGAATAGAAAAAAAAAACATATTTTTAATAAATGTTTAAAATTATATGATGCACAAAATATAAATCTTAAAAAACTATAATAATAATAAAAGATAATTAAAAAGAAAACAAAACTACTTTATGATAAGTATATTATATATTATTATGTTTTTATTTTTCAAAAAGCTATATGAATTTAATAACAGTATGTAAATAATTATTTATAGTGACGATGGTAAAAAATGTAGATTTTATAAATATCTAAAATGGAAATTTCTGGCCACCTCAAATTTCCAGAAGAAGTTTCATAGAAAAAACATTCGAATTATTGTTTTTGTTTTCATAATATATATTTTGCTTTGATAAAAAGACAATACACTCTGATATAGTTTTGTCCCTTTTTGTTGAGTTATACTAAAATTACGCAAGTAATACGAATACCGTAATGAATATTGGGATTACGTTTGTAAAATTGTATTTAAGAATAAAGTAGTAATAATAAGTAATAATTCTAATTTTTATAACACTAATGAACAAATGTAGGTGGTGTTTAAAAAAAAAAAAATGATATTATCCCATTTGATCGTTCATGTGTAGTAAAATGGAATGTAACATGCATCGCATCGTTTATATTTACAAACTCTTGTTAACGACGCAAACGTCAACGACTGCCGCCGATAGACGACGAACAACAACATCCACATAACGTGCAATACAGAATATAATATATTAATATATGATTTGAATACTCGCGAGGTAGATAGCTAAAAATATCGACAGACTTATTAAAAACGTTATTGCGCATCTTTTGGCCGATACAAGAGAGCATAATCGAAACCGTATGTAGGTTATACGTCATTAATTTAGACATCGGCTGCAGCGGATTTTAACAAAGTCAGTGCACAAATTTTTTTTTATTATTTAATTTACAACTATTGCAGCAATAGAACTGTGTTTTTCAGAAATAACGTAATAATTTCTTCCGGCGACGCGTTCACGACGACGATTTAATACCGATTACCAACTACATCGTATTATTATTAATGTACTCGTATATAACGATTTTATACGTATATCTGTCGATATATATATACTGTGATAATTACATCTCGTGTTCTAAACGAATATTATAAACACAACTCGACGATTCGCGATAAACATAAGCGTTAGCGAAAACCATGTGAAAACCTATATGGATACCATAACATTAAACACACAAACGCACATATCGTATATATAAATATATTATGTTGTGTGCCTACTACGGCGTGCGAATGTTTTTTTTTTATTATTATTATTATACAGATTCGGTTTGTTTTTAAACGAGTTTATTTTTATTAGGTATATACGCGAATATTACGCAGCACAACACATATTATATATAACACACGTAATAATATACCGCGTACGTGGACAGGTGGCTACCTACGTATATTTATGTGTGTACAAATATTTATTGCGGATATAAAGAAGCGATGAGTATTTTTTATATTTTATTTTTTAATTGAGAACCACCCGAGTAATAAACAATCATTAAACATTTAAATTACGTTATAATGTGGAACAACATATTATAGCCCACGCCCTTTGCAATGCAAACCTTTACCCTTTTTGTTTATTCTTTCGTGTGTGCGGCACATATTTTCGACGTTGTGTGTTTCGGTGCCGGATAAAAACTGTATACATATATTTTATAATTCCACCACTGAACCAACACAAATAATTACAACTGGCGAGCGTTACGTGCTCTATACAATATGATATTATATATTATTATTATTGCCATCATCGTAGGCGTACTATACGCGTATTAAAACACGTTGTAAGTACACAATCAATTATTGCGACGTGTCTTAGCAGTGAAATCGCGGTTTCACCAGAGGATATCTCACCTATACGTCCTAATGGTTGCGAACAGCTCCACTGGTTTGGGATTCGGTCAATAATAATCCGATGATGATGGTTTCCGAAGACACAAATAACGGGTCTTTCGCTCGGTTATTACCGCATTTTATTCGTCTCTCGTAAACTTATCGATTCGTATTAATATTATTATTGTTATTGAAACGTCGTACGCGTCACGAATACGACGTGTACACATTGCAATATCATACGTACTACCCTCTCATTTGGTTCAGTCAGCATCATAGACGTTAAGAAAACCACGCGGCCAGCTGTGTTATGGCCAAAACGTACAGTCTATGTATATTATTATAGTTATTGGCGATACGTTTACGCGTGTATTGGATACCGTAGTACACCACTAAAACATCAGACAGTTGGTGATATTATATTTATGTATATATAGGATGATTCGCTAAGCATATGCTTAGTACTCACCCCTTTTTTTTGTTTTAATAATGCAGTAGTGTATTCAAAACCTGGTTTTTTGAATCTTTTAAATATAAGTACTTGAAGACCATATTTTAACGTTTTTAAGAGTTTTGCACTACTAAAAGAGTGTCCTGCGAAAGTACAAGCTTTTGTTTATAAAATAAAAACTCCTCCCCCCCTTCTTTTCACCATAAATTATTTAGTAGACAATTTTTGAACATTTTGACGAACCTATTACAATCAAAATTACGAATGAGTTGTTTTTGTGTTGTTTAACTTTGTGTACTTAGCATAATAAGCCCGTGGTTTGTAAAGACTCGTTCTTCCAACGAGTTTGGAAGAAATTAGGATAATGGTTACTTGAAAATCTCAATTAATATTAAACTATCAACGTTTATATTTTGAAAAAATGTTCCAAGTATACCCAATAAATACTATATTATCCCATATTATAGATTTAATTAGATTTTTTTTCTTAAATCATTTTTAATGACTAATATTATTCTGAATATAAACATTTTAAAAACTGAAATATTTTTAAAAGCATTATTTATTAAATAATTTACGATAATCAATGGGTTTCTAAAAAATAAAAAAAATAAATAGATATTAACGAATTTTAAAATATAGTCTTTAAATTATAATATATTTAAAAATTCCAAAAATATAATTTGAATAAATTCATTATCAAAGAAAATAATGTGAATGGACACTGAGTATACTTAGTGTGCGAATCACTCTGTATAATTTGCCCGGACATTAGTGCGTACGGAAATATTGATTGGAACTTGTAACGACTGGTTCTGAGACCTATGTATTATCGTGACGATGATAGATTATTGTAACAAACAAACAAAATAATAAGCAAATAAATATACAATATGTAACAACATGATTAAAACTAAATTAACCATTGCACCGTTTGTACGTACGATCTATTTGTCGAGAAGTGGAAATGGGTTCGAGTTTTTTGATTCTATTCTGACTGCTGCCTATTGCAGCATCAATAAAGATAATATTGCCGGTACATTGTGGAGGAGCGTAATGACTAATGAACGAATATAATATCTAAATATGCGGGTACGGTATTCTATTAATGTGTAGTCAAACCACGTGACCAATGCCAATAATTTAAAAAAAAATTAATAATCAATCGTCGTAATAATAATATAATATAAAATTACAGTGAAGCTGTGTACGTTATTATTGAATAACCCACTGCTAATCATATACATTAACGAACGAAATTATCTCGGTGCTTACAATTAATTTATGATGGTTTTTTTTTTATTATTTGTATGCATGTTTGTACGCGATGAGAGTATTATTTTGGCATAATCATAGACAATAATCGAAAAACCTCAAGAGTATGAAAATCAATCATCTTCAATAATAATATTATGAAACATTATAACATTAACATTACTCATAAACTTAAAGTGATTAGTGAAGTACATTTTTTTATAACGAAATTATCGAGTTTTAAAACGCTTTAACTCGTTTTAACATCTCGTGAACGAATCGTCTATTATCAAAGAAACCGGGTACGGTTTAGTTGATATGAACAGGAATCGTCGAAATCAAAGTCTTTCTCAACCGATCTTAACAAGCGACAAAATTAAATGAACTTTGATGCACATACGCGTATTTAAACAATAATAATACATCGAATGTAAAATATGTAAAGTATAATAAAATCAATTTATAAAATATTCTGTAAAAATTAAAATCATACTAAAACCCCGCGTGAATATTGATGAAAAAAAATTACTCGAATTGATACACGAAAATATTAAATGGGAATAATAATAAAACACGTATTTTGTACATTATCATAGACGTAAAATTATGTGACAGTCAAATATTTGAATTGGCAAATTACATGAATTTCAAAAATTAATTTATGACGAAGGTAAATGTTTTAAAATACTCACAAATGTTGTAAAAACATTTTCATCTTTGAACGGTCAATGAAATAATTCTCGAGATTGAAGGTTAACGACGATACGTAATAATATATAATAGGAATATAATAATAATTAATAAACAATACCGTTTTTTGTGATTGCGAGTTATATAAATTTTAAATCTTTCACTCACTCTTTTAATCTTATTGAACGAATCTTGCATTCCGTAGAAGTAAAGTATTTAATATTGACTTATGGATTTATATTTTTATCATATTACTTTCAATTTCTGTATTACATATATCGTAGTAATCTATTATTTTATTATTATATGGTTAAGCTTGTATTAAGTCGTGAACTATTTAAATGTAAGTTATAACAAAATGATTATTCGATATAAGAATATAACGTGATGCACACGTCGCACACACGATTTACCAGTTAATTATATATATATATATATATATATAGGTACCCATACGGATTCTAACTTTGAAATGGTTTTATATTTTTACCATGAAAATACGCAAAATATTATTACATACAGAAACCAACGGATAATAAAACATCAATACTATTATAATATACATTATTAGATTATATGTAGATAAATGGGATTTTGGATACTTTAATACTATTACAGTTGTGTAGTATATACAATTTTATATTTATTATTGGTTTGAACGGTTTGAAAAATGATAATACCTATTCGTTTATTTTTATGACTGCAGTCGTGTAACGAGTTGGATGTGCGTATAATATAAATGTTTTCGTCGATGAGCGATGCATCGTTCGATTTGTAATGATAAGTCATTTTCAATATCCAACTGATTTTTCCGCACACGTCAACGACCGGGCAATTTGTACAATTTTAACGTTTGTCAATTTTTAAGAAAATCATGACATTTCCCACATTCACGTCTCTGACCCACAACAACATAAACAATATTATATCATAACGGGCCCTACAATGGATAAGGATGTGCGTTTCTCATAGCCGAAACATTATATACTGAAGGGACTGAATTTTTAGTTTTTCCATCACTATTTTCTTTATATTTTCACGTTCGATCGAGACTAACCTATATAACACTATACTATCATCGCGATGCAGTAGAGAATATTCTAATATATTATTATCGTTTTCAATAGCGCCGCGAAGGACTACGCGTGCAGGTACCTAAGCGACGAACAAGTAACGAAACTGGTGGTGGCGGTGGTGTTTTATGCGATAAACATAATGTACAAAGTGGAGTGTATGTGTGTGTGTGTGTGTGTGTGCAATATAAGGATACATGTGTAAACGTTTGGTTGTGTGCAGGTGTCGGAGGGTAGTGCACGCAGCGTCGGCGTTTACACACTTAACGAACCAAATCATTCAAAGAGTGTCAACTCCGAATGCCGTCACTGTATTATATATATGTGTGTATATATATATATATATATATAGATACGTATGTGTACAACCCCGTGCCGTATTACTCGAAAGCAATTCGAACGAGTTGAAGCTCGTTTTCCTCTTTGCATACACACACACACACGAACAAGCGCGCGCAGGCGCACTCATACACACATACGCGGTATGGGACGGTTTTTTTTTTTCCTTTTTATCATCATTTCCAAATGCAATGTACACAAGCACACCAGCAAACGACGACGTGTGTGCGCGATTTATGGCAGACGAAATTTTCAGCGGTTCGTTTCCCGCGCGTCCGCGACGAATACTGATGTGTGTTTTCACGGAGTTTCCGTGTGGCGCAAACAATACCTTCGCGGCTTCCCGTAAAAAAAAAAAAAAACCCTCAGTATACGTAATGACATTATTCCGAAAAAAAAAGATAAAAAAATCGCTAACGTTTTATTTTCTCCAACAATCGCCGCCGCCGCCGTCGTCTCGCCGATTCAACAGCGTTTTTGTCTCGTGCATTATAATATATATATATATATATATAATATCGGTTGATACTCGGTTGTGTCAAACGGTTTTACCGTATACTACTATGCGGGCGGCGTCATTATCGTGATATTTTATTATTATAATATATGTATATCCGTTGGTGGTGGTTTACGCGCTCCACGCGCCGTTAAATCTGAGAATACGAAGTGTTTTTTTTTTTTTTTTTTCATTTACAGCAGACGAACTATACGTCTGTTCCGTGCGAGTACTCCGTCATTATCATAGGATTTCGCTTCGTGTCTTTTTGAATTGTCTGTGCAGGTTGTCAATTCATTGTTCCGAATAATATCGCGTTATTTCTAATTTCATTATTATTATTCGTTACTATCGAGACCGATTGAAATCGTCTTGAAACGTCCAAAACGGCGTTCAGAAGTCGTATATTAACATTATAGGTGGTATTATGTTTAGTACTTTTTTTTTAGTGCCGATGTATATCGCATAAATAATGTAGGAAACGGCTATACGTCATATTATACTATTTACCCCCTGCGAGGTTTTTCAGCTTTCGCAGAAGTTTATTAATTTGTTTATATTAGCGTGGTTCTTAGCGTATCAATATACTTTGCCGCAATTGTAATTAACCCGTCTTTTTAGACGTTCGTTGAACCGTCTCGGTTGAAACATTCGTCAAAACTAATCGTACAATAAATGGTACAAGTACGTGTAACTTAAAACCTCAATATATCAATTAACTGCGATAAGTTTATAATTATGCTTCGGTTGTATACGCACTCACGCGAAATTGCAGTATTCAATACGAGGATGAAGCCGTGTACGAGATTCGACGAAGAGTGTCGGTTCTAAATTGAAAACGTCAAAATTGGTTATGATAGACGTATGACAAAAGTATTCGAAGTTGTGTCGGAACCGGAAGTAAACAACAGTGACATGCGCTCCCTAGACACTTGGTTCGTTCGAAAGAAATCATTTTTCTTTTCTGTAAATATTGTATGGCGGTAGGACCGGTAGGTACATAAAAAAATACATCTTATAAAACACGGAATACATCTTCTTCGACACACTTTTTTTTCCTTTTTGGTAGGTCAAAAAATAATCAACGACGCTGCCGAATCGAAATATTATCTCAATAAATGTCCATTTCTGATATTCTATTCATAAAGTATACGTTAGAAATTTAAGTATTTAATAAAAAAAATTATTATCAATAAGCACAGCAAGATAATTGCATTAAATAGTATCCTTCTTTTTGTGTATCTATGAAATTAATTGTGATACTTATATTTCAATGTCATAGTTCAAATCGATATGATACAAATTTAGTACATTTTGGCTCAACAATTTAGATCTAATTTCAAAACTATTTTTATTTTACCTTAACATTGGTGGTTTTCAAAGTAAACCTATATTTAATATTCATTACTTTAATAAATGTAAAATGTTATTTAATTTTTTGAGCGCGAACAGTGTGACAGTTTATTAAAAGCAGTACAGGTACATCTGAAAATGACACATTAATTTATGAGATTCGCCCGAGTTCTTGTGATCCTTCAATCTGAATAGTGTTCATGTTTCATAATAGTAATAATAATAATAATAATAATAGTATATACTACGATTTTTCTTTTATAGGACGTCGTCTTGATTAGACGCGTTATGGGTTTGAAGATTTTTCTTTTATTTATATATTTTCATATATAATATTATATATATATGCGTGTGTTCAAACATTTTTATCCAATGTCGCATATGCGTACAGCCTATTTGTTGAACAAAACCGCTATACAATGTCTCGTCCTAAATACACACAAAAGAGTATAAATGTCGAAGGGCATTTTTATGCGAATATAATATTCTGAAAAGATAGAAAAAAATAAAAGAGGGAAAAAATCGTTCTACTCGGTGAGGTGGTTATTGTGTCGCACTTGGTTTGACGCGGTCTTGGTAATTAAAATCAGTGTCCCGTGATATAGTGGCTGAGGACATTTCTCGTGTCACCCCTTCCGCGACCGCCACCACTATACTGCCGTCGACGTCGCCTGACGATATCATAATCATCCCCATTTGCATTTTGGGAGGCGGGGGGGGAATTATTTTAGCACGCGGAGATTTTAATTTTAATTTTTAATTACACGAAATGCAAAGCGACTGACGGCAATAGGGTTCCGGTTCATTAATAGTATTATATTATTTTCGACCGTTGCCGCCACCGCTGCCGCCGAGGAACGGGATTCGTAGTCCGACTCGCAATTAGCGGTTGCTGTTTTTGTGTAATATACGGTACGATACAGCCGCAGCGTTAGAATCGGACGGGGGGAAAAAATTATAATAATAATAATAAAATTTCGCGCATCAACCGTTTTCCGTCTGCCGATCGCCGCTGCCTCTTCTGTACGATGACCGATGACGTGGTCGGTGCCCAAAGGGGCGGCGTACTGGCGTTGTTTCGCTGTACCGTCCGTCACCACCCGCACTCGCACCCTCGTCGTCATTACCACTGTTGTACTGCGACGCTGGTCATCTGGTTTCAGATTACCATAACCACGTTACACCGAGCTTGTTATTATTATTCTTGTTTGCTTCTCTTTTTCCCCGACACCGTGGCCGCGGTTATATAGACAGTACCTATATATACTGTGTACAGGTACCTATACAGTATAAAGTCGTTCCGGGCCCGATCGCTGTACCTTGTGATTTAATTTGCAGAACCCCATAAACAACACATTATAATATTATGATACGCATGCATGGACGTCATATATATATATACACATGTATATATAACGCTTATAATGTATATACGTATCGTAGGTATAATAATATGCTAGTGCATTTGTTCATTGTTATGTGTATATTATACAGTACGGGAAATGAGCTCACAGAGAACAGACGGGTTTCTTGATTTTGTACGCTTATAATATATATATCTGTGTATAGAGTGAAAATATTATGTAGTGTATAATATACAATACACTCATATATATATAAGTATAGGTAGATTATAATTTTCGACAGTCGTGTGCGATCTATACATCTCTATATTCATTGTTCGATATTGTATAAAGTGTATATATTGTGCGAGTAACGTGCAAATTAAAGTAAAATAACTTGTCGTCTTGACTCCCGGTCGCGTTGGTGTGTTTCGTAGGCGTATATTTCGTAATTTTAAATAACGATAGATCACCCAAACTATGTAATTATATGTTACACACATTGACTGCAGTAATTTTTCAACGTGACAAACGACCAGTAATTGCTGAAATGTCCACTTAAAAATCAATTCGATCGCGTTTGCATTCATAATTTTTTCAGCGAACACGTTTACGTTTATGGTATTAAACAAAATGAACACGTCCAATAAGTTGTTAATTTTCGAGTCTGTCCTAATGCATAGTCGGTATATAAAAAAAAATTTGTTGAAATCACTAAAAAGATAAACATATCTATTTATATCGCTTTATTCGTATGCGGTGGTTTGGCTCTTGCTGCAAGGTCATAAAATATATAATTCGTATTTGAACTTTTATGCAAATAATATAATATAGTAATAGCTAATTCGTCATAATATTAGACTACGTAAAAGCGCGTATAATCAATCTTTTAAGCACAATATTATACTATAGCAGTATTCACGCATGTTTAATTTTCCAAAACGTCATTACAAGTTTTGAATCCAATCTAATCAACTACTTCTATAACATAGTGTTCGACAAGGTTCGAGCCTTTCGTGGTTTCGTAGTTCTTGATTTTCATTTATATCAATAATATTTATATGATTCAAAATTGAAACCCGCATTATTGTTCTAAACGTCAAGTCCAAATTTCATACAGGAACAAGTATAACGTTGACAGTTGTTTGTTTGCGATTAAACCCATATATAGTGACGTTAGCGATTTGAAATGAGTTAGGAAATTTTATATTCGTTGCATAATAATAATTGTATTATTGTAAAAACGGGAACTTTGAATTCATTTTAAAACAAATAATTAATGTAAACAAATCCCAGGGAGCGCATGAAATCGTTCGAAAACAACAATCTATTTGTTTCTTGTGAAAAAAAAAATATATCGCAAATTAATTTCATTAGCAATTCCGTATATCAGTGTAAAAACTTGAATAAGCGACTGCGAAATTAGTAATATATAAATATATACGTACATATTTCTATAATATATACATAAAGGACGGGATGAATAAATTAGTTCTTAAAACGACGTTTAAATACCGCTATAAATATCAAGAGAGCTTTTTACCAAGGAATACATTTTTTATTGTGTTGCCCCTCGTCGTATAATTAGCTCGGATTATCTCAGTGAAAATTAATGAACTCCTCTCCGCCGACGCTTCCACTGTATAGTCGAACCGGAACAGTATGCTTTTACTAAATGTTCTAATGTACACGCGGAAAAATGCCCGAAGATAAGACTGCAGCCAGCCAAGTAGTCGTTGTCGTCGCACTCGTGCGTTTTTGATTCCACTACGGTACGGTTTATTTATTATTTTTTGTTTTTTTTTTTTTTAGATTTTCCTCTCTCATTACATATTACCGACCAATACCGAGACATCGATAAACACGCGTGTATACAATATATGTTTACCTGCGTGTATTTCACTCAGACATTATGATTAATAGCAATCGTGGATTTGTGAATTAATTTTAATAAAAAATTATGGTCACTCCTCGTGGCAGCCGTTATGGGCGCGTGGATAATAATATCACGTTGTATATATATATAGGTATCTCTACGTATGTACACTATAATATATTATTATATTATACGAGCGGCGCACCGATGTCGTGTGTGTGTATGATACACGGTCTGAGACGTCTGATACGAACGAAATATGAAAAATAGACGTTCTCAGTGTGGGGTGACCAGTCTAGTCCGGCGCACAATCGATCATTTTTTTTTTATTTTATTTTATTTCCTCTTTCACATTACTATTCACGAGATCGTTACCAGAAACGTTTTAAACTTGTTTAATACTCGCATTTTACAAACGATCACAAACATTAGGGTACGCGCTGCATTTCATAATATTACTGTAACAATATATTATTATTATTATTATTATTATTATTATACCGCGTGTGTATTATACCGATCTCAACCACCGCCGCCGCTGCTGTTGCTGCTGCTGCTGCTGCCGACGCTGCCGCCACCCATCGCCACTGTCACAACCACGCCGCCGTGACGTTGGTAAACCGTATTCTCCACATTATACTTACGTATCATATATATATATATATATATATAGCCGTTCAGTCGTTTTACGGTGTGACGATATTTGCGTGCGGTTTTTATTTATTTTATTTTTTTAACTATTTGTTGTATTTACCTGAAACAAAACAAAAACAAAACATGTGACTCGTGTTAAATGATTCGGAGTATTTATCACCGTAATATGTATATACAATAATAACGATATTATTATATACACAATAAAACATGCGAATAGAATACGATCTGCATAGGCAGGTATTATACATAACTATAATAATAATAAACGTTGTGTCTAACTCCGTAAAAACCGAAGTAGTGAAAGCGAAACGGCGCGGTGTCATCGTCACAGTTACTGCCCGCTGATAACATGTAAAACAATAATAATGAAAAAAAAGCGCATCAACTGTGACAACTACAACAGTCAACAACTGATGACAACGACGTATCGGGCTTTCCATGTGTAATGTTACGATTAAAGTATAATTATTATTATCATATTAGTTTAAATACATTGCCGGAAAAAAATTTCTAAAATCATGAATTAGGAAAAAACAAGATGAGAAAAATTTTAATGACAGACATTCATTTGTCTATTAATTATTTTGTACACAATTTTCGTTTCAAGATATCTAATATGAAATGTAAACCGTTACTTGCGATAAAACTTTAAGCATACTCGTAATGTTCAGTATTTGTTTATTAAAACGTCATCAAACCGATTATTTACTTACTATTTCTAACACACACCTAACTTATTTTATGTTCATGTATATATATATATATAGCTAATATACTAAAGACTACTTGTAACAAAATGAATATTTACTATTTATTATTATAAATAAATTATTTTTCTACGTACTTAAATTATAGCGGTCATTTAATTTTTGATGATAAAAATACAGGAAAAAAAGTACATAATAAAAATACAGATAACTATTTTTTTCTCCGGTAATTTCAATACTTAATATCTTAATATAAGTATTTCATCATTTTTAGTTATAATTTTGATTTAAATTGGTTTATTATGATGTCTATAAACAAATATGTAAAAATCACACAATATTTTAACGACTGTTGTACGTGATTCAAGGTTATTAAGACGTATTCAAATTTATAATACACTCATACGCGTAGTACGAATGTACGATGACTATGCGTCGACGATATAGTGTAAGATAATTATTTCATTACTATAGCCGGTTTCGACAAAATAATAATTTATTCACATACTATACACCGGTGTGTCTAAAAAAACGTAAAATACTTTAAGTAGTTTCGTCTAAGCAAGAAACGCGCGTGGCTTATCGGTTCGTAACGCAGCAACGCCACAGCGGAATGTAATAATTATAATATTATATTATATACCTACCGCCTATTTATAAAACGTTTTGTGTAGGTAATTATATTTTTGTTTAATTATTTTGTTCTCATCGTTGTTGTATTATTTGATCGTGTATAAAATTATTAAAATAATCGCATTTGATCGCTGAAAGAGCAGTAAAAATTCCGCACCGAGTGTGTTCTAGACTATATATAGGACAATACATTTTCTTCGTTTAATTTAAAATTCTAGGAAAAATTCATCGAAAAAAAAATAATGCTATATTCAGCACACGATTTCTGCACTGCATCTATATATATATAGTAATGTAAAACATTACTTTGGAAATTGAATATGAATTCGTCGTCAATATATGCAGATTCCTGTTGGTTTTTTAATTAAAAATACGTTTGCTGTGCACAAAAAGGATTTACAAAATTAAACGTGGTACGGTTCAGACGACAAATCAAGGGAGAATGTTAAAATGAGAGAAGGTCTTTACGGTTTTGTCAAAATCGATTTTAATTAAAAAGTTTAGATTTTGTGTGGGTGTAATGCCGACAGAAGAAATGGATTTAATTACATTCACCCACATAGATGATCGTGCGTTATTCACATGCCAAAAGTCGATAATTATATGCGTATGCCTATATTATATTATACTATCTTATATCGCATAGATAGATATCAGACGTAGATTTAGATATCATATTATTGTATATATTTATCGTGAAATTTTTTTTTTTTATTGATCATAACATAGGGTTTCCCCTAATATTAATGTTTCATTAATATTTCATTCAACTGCTTGTAAATTATTAATAACGCACACAGTGGTTAATTTGAAATTAAAATCATAGCACAATCAATAGTCGCAATAAAATAAAATATTATATCGACCGTAATGTTTTGAAAGTTACGTTTGTTTTTTTTTTTTTTTTTATGTATTTACTTATAATGTTATGGTCTGCTTAAATTTACTTTTTGTCGCCTATTTAAGTCCTTCAATAATAACACACACGTTAAAAATAACAATATATAATCGTATAAAGCATATATTGTATTCACAACCATGTACAGACTTTGTGACAGATGAAATCTAAATACAATTTTCATCCCTCCCGTGCATATTTATACAGGTAAAATAATACATAAAATATACCCTCGTGGTTCTAAGTATAAAAAAAAGAGCGTTTACTTATATATATTTGTTGTACACGAGCGCAATTCAATGCGAACGTTTGAATAATCCATTGTTTTCTGTACCTATGTCTATACTTGAAATAATCCCCTCGGTTCGCCATCATTATTCTGCAGCGTTTTAATAAAACAAACTCACGCACATAATGACGGATGCACATAATAGTAGATAATTAATTCTTTTAAATTCAAATAATATTTATCTTGGACGAGTGTCATTAATGTGGCGTTTATATACCGGAATTTAACAGTGTCAAGGTTATGTACATATTTAGGAAACCATTTTGAAACGGATCCCTAAAAAAAAAAAAAACTAATGCTCGTTTATCTATAACACCGGTTATATATATTATTATTATAAACCTGCAATTACGAATGCTCTAATTAGACGGGCATAATAGAATATACGTTTAACGAACGCTTAAAGAAATAAACACACAAGCAATAGGTGCACTTAAAAAACGATTACGTCCATTAAACGCATTATATAGGTACACGAAAGTAATATTATTAATGATATTAAAATAGCAACAACGATGTTCTCGCGCACTGCACATGCGTCGGCGGACGAGATCTCACAACAACAGCAATGATAATAATAATAATAATAATGATAATCGTATTATACGAGCTATCAAATGTATGTATCAGCTCGTATTAATAGTACTTTACAACGACATATTATTATTATTATTATTATTATTATTACGGCGTGGCGTATACGGGACGTATAATATATTATAATTTGCCGTCTGCGGTACACTTTGGTTATAACAATATTATATCGGCGTGAAACACGTCAGCGATAGAAAACTTGTGTTCTTTACCGTGCACGTGCTTACTGTGCCGTGTACGCGTATTACTGCGATTTTTAAGAATATAATATTATTTCGTGGGCCCAAATCAATGTTTTTTTGTTTTTCTCATTAAATTACCGGTCGTTTAAGCCAAATAAACAGAGAGAAAACAAAATATGTTAAGATGTTCATCGAAAGAAATGAAAAATAACTGAGAATTAGTTTATACAGAAAACAGTCAGATAACAAATTTAATTATAAAATATACCAATCTTTATGTTTTATTCAATAATATACTAAGGATAGTATAGACCTCTATAGATTAGCTTTGAGTAAACTTTGGGTTACTTGTCGTTAATGTCATACTAATTTAGGTATAGGTACTCTAAAATTTTCGATATTTTACAATGTATCAACGTATATAATAGAATAAAATAAAAAACAAAGCATAATAAACATATTCCGATAAACTAAAAAATAGGTAATATTACTATTATAATTGCTTGAACTTATTAATGATATATATCTCCATTGTATCATTTGTGTCTAAAAAATATGTTGTTAACTATTTTCATTATAAATTATAATGATGATACTTTCTTATGCTTTATTGCTTTATGGCTTAGTATTAAATCGCTGTGTAGTTTTGTATACATATTATAATACATTATTATTTTGGTTCGGTGCCGACAAAAAAAAAACATTAATGTTTATATTATAAAATAGTGATTTCAATACATGTGGAACGAGGCGAGCCCTGCTAGGTCCTTTTCTGATATTCAATTTTTTTTTTCTAATTTGAACCCTCTCCCCAAATTTTGAACTCTGTTGGCGCGCATGTCGTCCGGGCCCACGGAACGATGGTCTTACAGCACTCATTATACATACGGGAAACCGGAGAAAAGTCGGCTTGATATAATATATGTAATACGTATATGATACGCGTAATAATATAATAAACAACAACGGCGAAGGCACTTCTAAAACGACGTGCGGCATATGGGGAGGGAAGCTGTAGTCGCTTGCACTCTCCCTCTCTCTCATACACCAAGTACGTCCATTAGGTTAATCGGTCGATTTATCAACGGCGGTGGCTGTTACGCGATATACCCGGCTATTGCCTTTTAATACCTATTTTGTTTACGGTGCCATCCATTCCACTTGTTGTCGGCGGCGGCGGCCCATCAAAATAATATACGCTACATTAATATCATATATATTATATATAACATACATGTACATATACGCGTGCACCCCGCGCGCACGTTAATGGACTTATGGTTGTCTTCTGTATCTGTTCGACGCCGCCGCCGTTGTCGTATCGCGTGTATATATCCAGTGTTTTTATTATCGACGATAATAAAATGTAGCGAGAGAAAAAAAAACCGAAGAAGACGAAGAAGAAGAAAAAAACACAGTCAATGCCACCGTTTTTTGTTCCATTCGAAACAGAACACAATTCATCTGTGCGCGCGATGACGTTTTGGTTGCGGTTGAAAACACCCGACAACGAGGTCGGTGTGACTGCCGTAGTCATCGCAGTGGTAAGTACCTGTGTAATACGTATACATTGTAGGTTTATAGCGATGGTATAGTATACCGCATTAATAAAACCTATACAGGTATTATAATACGTTTAAACCGTGATCACAGGTATACGTCGTGTTTAAAAGTTTAGGTCGTCTCAACTCTGGAAATTTCCTGGTACAGATCATGGTTAATAAACGATGTACCACGTCATCAAACTTTGTAATCAAATGCCGATCAGAATATGATTAAAGGTGCACACGGCACGACGACAAACGACGTATTAAGCCGGGTTCTTAACTACAGCTTGTCTGTCTTGTCGTGTCCAAAAGTTGAACTCGTCAAAATTCTGAAAATATACCGGCTGGTAAATACCTAATGGTGGGTGAAAAATATTCGTGGTTACAACGGCCAATAAGAATGCGATAAAAGTACCACGGCGGACGACGCAGTTCAGAATTCGGCTTCGGAGATGCTACGACCATTGAGTTGTGCACGGTAACGCGACAGTGGTATATAATAATGTGTGCGGTAGGCTACGCGATACACATTAATATGTACACGCATTGTTATACGCCCGAGTAGTGTTGGTATTGTACACTATAGCGTTTTGTCCGTTGTAGTTTATTAAGTTCGTTACGTTTTGCGGAGAAACGCGACACGCAGTGAGGACGGAAAACGAGAAAATACTAACGAGAGATGTCAACAGACTATCAGACTGAGCGAAAAAGATAGTAATATAACATATCCGATACGGTGCAAATTATTCTCATTTATACTATAAACTATTATTATTAACGTTATTTTGTAAACGCAAAATATGATATGATTTTTAAATGGAAAATACTGTGTTTTATGTAGTACAATTTCATGAGAAGACGATCCTCGACTATTAAAACATCGTTGTACGTACGTTCCGGGGCTTTTGGCTGACATTTTAAACTTGTTATCACACTTTTTCTCAAGCTGACGCGGATATATTAAACGTGTCTACCGTACGTTTTGCGGATTTTCCAACGCGACTGACCACATCCGCTTTACGACTAAACCACCACCGCACTGATTCGAAATGTATCGATAATTATCGAATGTTCTTATATCCATTTAAACTTCCTGCCCATCCATTAGATATTTCATGCTCGTGTTGTTAGAGAATAATGTTTCCACCGTAGACGTGAAAATAACAGTTAGGTATTCGGTATTAAAGAGTCATAAAATATAATTTAATTTTAGATTCCAGTGATTTATCCGTTTAGCATCACGGTTAATCTATGAAACGTGTTTTGGTAAACCGAATTATTTTATGAATCTGTATATAATACGATTTGTGCGAGTTCTTCGAAAACTTTAACCATTAATTAAACTTGTTTTGTGACACGGCACACTCTCTATGACGCCTTGTCCCGCTGTAAATACATCAGTTTCAGTTCGTTTTAAACGCCGTACTATTATAATATTATACTGCGGCTAAGTTGATCAGTTACCGTCGGGTTAAAGTTAAAAAAAAAATTGAAATAAATACAAATTTATAGTAAATAAAGAAACAGAGCCTTCTAAGGAGTAAATCGAATTTGTTATTTTGGTACTAATGATTTGACTTGACGCTTTGATGCATGTCTGGTGTTTTTTTTTTTGTTAATGCAAAAATGTTGTTGAAAACTGAGCGAGTTTTTACTTTTTAGCCATCAGTCATTTCCGGAGCAAATTAAGCATGTTTGGGAAATCCACCCATGGCGGATTGGATACTGCACGTGATGTATTTCGGTTTAAGTCGAATAACATCATAAACAAATCGGGTCCAGTGTGCCTCGTTCAAGAGCAAGTGGGATATTTAGTCTATACGTCCACGATAGATTTGACCCGAGGCATGTATGGTGTATTTTCGTGAATAAAAAAGAATAAAGTTAAAAAATCCGTGTTATTGTCTCTTTTAATCGGTAACTATATCGGTTATCTGTCTGTGACAAACTGTATGAAATTACTAGTACCTAAACAAAAAACAGCTTTATTATTATTGTTGTGATATTAATCGTCTATAAATGATCAGACGAGGTCATCGCTGGTGTCTAACTAACCTAAAATGCAGGGCATGAAGTGAGCCAGTGGTGAAATATTTCAAGAGGATACAAGTTTCAAAACAACAACAACGCAAAAAAAAAAAAATACTAAAGCGTACTTTTTGTTTGAAGTTGTAAATTACAATTAAAAAAAAAAAAAAAAACGTTCAATGGTCAATCGTAACACAAACCCATTGTAACCATACGATACATAATAAAATGTCACGTACTTGTGTGTATATAAGTACTCTCGTATGAGGCAAGTAAAAAACACAATATAACAGACATCGTAAATATTTCGAAATGTTATTGTGCTTTCTCGAAAGCCATATTAAACGTATAGTATGTTAAAATTTCGATGTACAAATCAATTATTTATGTTTCGTATTACACTATATTTATATGTATATATGTTGGTAATACGTTAATAATTTACATTTAGTGTATATCATGTTATGTTTATTATTATCATTTTTCGTTATTACCAAATCAATTTATTTCAAGTTAAATTGATCGATGTGCCAGCTTTACAATATATATATATATATATTAAACAATATAAATGTAAATAATATATTTAGATTTGTAATATTACTCAGCGGTGTATATATATATTTATAATATCAAACTCCATTTATTTTAGTTTTTAATAAATGGACGGGCGTGTTGATGCGTCAACGAGCGCGAGGTCGTTTACTATATATATATATAGTAATATACTGTTTATTATTATAGAGGTGTAGGTACGTATAGTTTTTATAATATAGTAACCTGTGTAGTACGGAATTAGATTAACGGCGTTATGCATAAAACAGTTTTCGTTGAATTATTATTATTTTGACGTAAAAATTTATTCGATTCGAACGCCGCGTAAATCATCAGCGTTTTATTGGCATAGGTACATTATTGTAATAATATATCAGGCGGGGTATATACGCGTATAATAATAATAAAAAGGGCTGCCAGCCACCTTCTGTATTTAATTTCCACCGCCGCGTATACAAATGTTGTGTGCTTATTGTATACGTTTTGTAATTAAGTCGTGTTTGCTCGACTGCAGCGTACTCTCGAATAAAACACGGCGTAATTAAAATAAATAATATTATTTCAAAAACGGACGCGCGCGCGCGCGCGTTTCGTGAAGTATAAAATTAATTATTATACGGCATTATACTCGATTTCACGACCAGAAACAGTATTGTGTTCGCCGCCGTAATTTCTGATTTAAAGTCAAGGAGCCTATTATACGTTAATGGCAGGCGGCCGGTCGAGACGGAGGGGGGGGGAAGGGGGTGCTCGTAGAGAGGGAAAAAAAATATTGGTTTTTTACGATTTATAGCGGCGAGCGTTTCGAAATTTCGAAAGTAATCTATAGTAAAAGCTCGATGTCGGCGGCGACGGCGACGGCGGGCGAAATGAAAGTACGGAACCGAAAAACGAATTTACTGCGAACATATTATATATATTGTATTCCACGTGATGGTAAATGTGTTCCGTGTATATATACGGACCGCGCAAAAACTAGGGATTTTCGTCGTCGTCGTCGTTGTCGTCGTTGTCGCTACCACCGCCGCCGCCGCCGTTGTGTACATCGCAACGAAGCGGAAAAATTATAGCGGCGGCGGATGTGAAATTTGACCAAGATAAAGTCCGTGGCCCGAAAGTAATGTGCTGAGGCACACACACGTATATATAATATGATTATTGAATGGCTTTTTCTGTACAGATCGTGATTTCCGATAACGGTCACACGCGCATACGCTGTCTAATGGATCGTATATTTTATTATTTCCGTCAATTTGCCATTTCCACCGCGCCGCCGACCGACTACCCGCGCGCACGCGAAATAAAAGGTGCGACCGTCGTATATTATTATACACACGAGGAGTTATTATTATTATTATTATTATTTTTTACCGATTCGGTTTTGTCGTCGTTAACGAGTAATGTGTACGACGAGGACGGCGACACGGCGCGTATCGTATAAATGAAAACGAAAAACCGCCGCCGACAGTTGGAAATAAATCACGGGGTTTCAATCATCGTCGCCTCTCGTCCGTGCGCGTCAATTTCTCTCTCTCTCTCTCTCTATCTATCTATCTATCTGTCTCATTCTCGCCCACCCGTCTTCTTCGTTCCGTCTGCGTCGCACTCTCTCCGTTTATATACATACCGAAGTCACGTGTTGGGGGGGGGGGGGTTAGGTATACCGCTGCAGCAGCAGAGTCGCGTACGGAATCGTGACGCGAAAAAAAGTAATATAAAGTCGATTTTGTGTGTAGTGTGCATTAATTATTTTGGTTTTCGAATACAACGCATATACACGCGGTTCTTATATACATACGCACACGTTCAGTGTATATACGCAGCGCACAACCTATTCGTCTGTCTTTTACGTATTATGTGTTATATGTATATACGAGCGTGTGCATGTATTATTCGTACGTGCGCGAGTCGGGGCGTACACGGTCACGCCGATACGGCACTCAACAAATTTCCCGGACAGGTGCTTATTAGGACTTCGTAATACGATGAGAAACCTATGCCGCCGCAGTGTTCGTCGTCGTCGTCGTCGTCGTCGTAGTCGTCCGGGGGCACGGCCCACACCGCTATTAATTAAACCTCACGTGCCCCCGACGACTGCAGCGCAGGAAAGAATGCGTTTAGACAATTTTTTTTTATTATTATTATCGCCGTCATCATCATCATCGTCATCATCATCATCATCATCGTCATTATTATTATTGTTTTTCGATTTCCTATCCTCCGCCGCTATACCATAGTACATAATACGTATATAATATGTTCCTCGTCCGCGGCATTCACGTCGATCACCGCCGCCGCCGCCGCTTTATCCGTACATCTCCGAATACAACGCCACAATATTATTGTAACGCAGTTGTGCCGGCCGAGTCTTCCTGCCGCCGCCGCTCCTCTCCCACTTCGCCCGCGACGTGTAATGCACACTACGCGCGTGTTGTACAGGTAGGTATATCATCATAATGACGTGTACGGTGTACGATATGTACACGCCACGCATGTGCGGTAAGTCCGACGTGATTATTATTATATTATTTTCTATTAGGAAAACAACGAAGAAGAGGCGCGTCTCGTACACGGCGATTTCATTAGATAAAATAATACGAAACAAGAAGAAGACCGGTGTCGGAAATCACGTACATGAAAATCAAAAAAAAAAATCAGCTTCACGCCGACTCGAGAACGCACACCCGCACTTACATACGCACGCTGAGATTTCCGAGAGAGCCTTTTTCCAATCGCGAAATAAATAATAATATATGCGCGAGTAGCGCCGCGTGTTATATATACATATACTATCCGGATCACGAACTATATGCTCTCCTTTCGCCGCCTCGGCGTCCGTTTCACCGCTATATACCAGACGGAGTCCGGAACAAGACAGATGACGCGTATTTTTATTGTGCGTATCGTGTATAGTTGCCGTTGTTTGTGTATGCTCCTCGCATACCGCGCGAGGATTGTGCGCCGCCCCAACACACCTAATTGTAAATCAGACTGCGCGCGTAAACGTGAAAAAATACGATTTCAATATAAGACGCCGATACCCCGCGTATATATATACCTACGACCTACGTAAACAACACGCCCGAACACTGTTGCAGTGTACCACCCTACAGCAGCCGACACAAACCCAATATTGTTTATATATATATATATTTTAATCCGACTGCCCCTCGACGCGGTTTTTCGACGAGTTTTTCGCGTAATAGTTGATTGAACGCAGCAGAGACGTGCGTCTGTCTGTATTTAGATAATATGCTCTGCTGCTGGACCGTTTTCGTACACCACCGGCGGGGTGACATCGACACGCTGATGTCTGCGTCATTTATTTGTTTTCGCATTTTTACGTCCGTCACCCGCGTCTACATAATATATAACGACTTAAACGCACGAGCTGCAGCGCAATTGTATACGACTGCACATTACACGCCGGTCGGTCTGCAAGAGATGCGAGTCATACACACGGCACATATATATTTATATATACGCGTATTATATACATAAACGATTGTTGTGCAACGCGTGTAATGTATACCGTGTGATGGCACTACATGCGCCGCGTGTTTTACCTGCCCGTCTAACATCGCGCGATTGTCAGTCGTACGCGCGGGGTTGATTGATGACCGACCGGATAGGCGGAAAAAACCGTGCCGGCGGAGTGCTCGGCGAGAACGAGTGGAAGGAAATGTGTGTACTATGTATGTACACACGATACGGTATATATTAAGCTTTAGGTGTATTCCGCGTGGTAATGCGCGACGGACTACGCGGGGTGTGGGTAGCGGTGGATTAGGAGGGGGCCCGAGGACGGCGCAGCGGAGGCGTCCGCGGGCTAAAACCTGGTGCTAATGAGAAAAAGATTAGAGACAATTACCGCATTAAATTTGTTCGGATGTTGTGGCGTCGTCCAGACATTTTGGGTTGTGTGTGTGTATGTGTGTGTTGTATCACCGTTTCGTGTATTGCGTATATAATATATTATATCATATAAATATACGCTCCCGGTACGGGTTCACCCGAAAAACATCGTCCGCCGGCCGTCACCTCGGCCAAAAAAGGGATACCGAGTATGAGCCGTATTTTGCGGTTTGTCGTGTTCACCTCGCAGCGACAAACTGTACACACTACGACTCTCACACTTCCCTCCCCCACTTTGTTATTAATGTTTTTTTCGTTATTATTACTAGTATTATTTTGGCCACCACGGAGTCCACGACCGGATAACTGGCGTTTCCGGAAAATTCGAATTTAAAAGCCGCAGCCGCCACCCCGTAATAATTATTATCATCACTCGTTTGGCTTGGCCGGACCCGTATCAGAAATTTACATATAATAAACGACAACTGTTGTAGGTACATTATACTGAGTGAATATAAATTCGCATTAAAATAACAACTGCGTAGAGGCGAAATACGATTCTTATGTTGTGTTTTCATCAAAGACGATAAGATTATGTAAATTATATTTGTTATTACACGGTGAAACGAGCTTTGCAAAAGTATAGGTTTGACATATTTTAGTCAATATAACAGTAAAATATCTAATAATACAGTTTTATGAACAACAGTAAAAATATATTATAATCGCGTCATGTTATCTTTCAAACTAATGCCACGGCAAATTGAAATATTGAAATTATTATTCAGTAGGTATAGGTATTTAACAGTACAAATTAACTAAAGGTACGCCTTTAAAACGGTATATTTTTTTTTTTTATTACTTCACACATTAAAATAACACTTTTTTCGTATGTTAAAATTTGTATTTTGTGTCTAGTAATACTCTACCTTTTTTTTTTTTTTTATTGAATATTGTATAATTTAATATTGAAAATATATAGTGCTTCGTGGAAAATATAATGCAAATGTAGTCAATATAATATTACATCATAATAATATTATGATTGAAATGAACGTTTGAAATAAAAACTATACGTAGCACTACATTATTTATGGAATTATTTATCAAACAAAAACTATATAATGTAACAATAAATTATTTAAGCAGTTTAATATATTAATATATGTATACAAATAAATTATTTGTTTTTTTTTTTTACTTCTAAATTTGGATATACTAATGTATTTATAATAATATAATCGTTTTTGAAACATGTTTTCAGCTGTTGTTGTTTACGAAATTTACGTTATGTCAAATACGCAATAATATGTATTTTAGACAGACACTTACATAATTGTAATTTTTAACTTAACATCATGTTTTTAATGAAAGTATTAATTTTTTCTTTTTTTTTATGTTGATTGGAAATAAATAATTTTATTTTGTATTATTTTATGTATAATGTATATATATATATATATATATTTCGTACATAGCTTTAAATCAGTACTAATAATAAAAAATAAAATATTACGTTTCAAATTCCGAATAAAAGTGGTAGCGGGATATGAAAAGAATCAGAAAAATTACTGAGACGTATGATTACCAAAACTCCTTCATCCACCGACGACGACAACGACATGCGTTTCTCTTTTGTTAGCTCACAGGCTTCAGGGTCGAAGGGAAAAAGTAATATTACCCTTCAATTGTTGACCTGTCTACCGGAAGCTGACGTACGGTGCTTGTACGTGGTCGGAAAATATTCCACACGTTAGTGTTTCCGGCATCGTCCGGCGGAAACGATGGTGCCCCATTGCGAAAAGTAGTTACTGCCCGTGGAAAATTGAAAATATAATATATGTGCACGTATGTGTGTGTGCGTGTGTATGTGTGTGTGGGTGTGTGTGTGTGTGAGCGAACGCTTTATTGAATTGGAGAGGCGCGCACTAAAAATAAGTGTCTGGCATAGAACAAACAAAACGATTACGGTGCCAATAATAAGGTAGCAATAATATTTTAAATAACGGTGTTGGATTCCTGTAATACGTTTTCGTTTTCACGAAGGTTATAGGTATTCATCCATTTGAATATAATATATCCACAGATTACAATACGAAATACTTTTCTGACAGCCGTTAGTTTGAAAACTACTGCATATTTCTTTTACCAATAAAAATTTAATCGAATACAAAAA
Source organism: Rhopalosiphum maidis (assembly GCF_003676215.2). Taxonomy (NCBI): domain Eukaryota; kingdom Metazoa; phylum Arthropoda; class Insecta; order Hemiptera; family Aphididae; genus Rhopalosiphum; species Rhopalosiphum maidis. The sequence goes on from NC_040879.1 coordinate 67,284,648, forward strand.
ATCGCTTTAATAATTTTTAATTACTAGCCTTTAATAATATATATTTATTATTTGACTGGACGGTTTTGAAGTATTTTCCTGTCAAACCTTTACTCATAATCGATTATTTTTTCTTAAATATATTTCCAGTACATACCTGTGTTGTCTATTTTCACTGAGTTTATTATTATTCTATGGTTCGTTTTTTCGTTTTTCAATCGACATTTAATTACTACGTTTTTATCGAATATAATAATTTATCATATTTAATGACAGTTTAATTACATTTTTTATAATCTATTTTTTTTTTTTATTTACCCGTTTATGTATACACAGTGACTTTTTTTTTATATTTGATTCAGTGTTTTCATAAAATATTTGTCCCTACACAGTTATTACGAATGAAAGGTCAACAGAATTTTAGGAATTCAATATTTCGATACTTAAGTTTAATTCTTAAACGGATATAAACGTACATTTATTATCGTTTACATTATGGCCCAGAAAGTTTACACAAATTAATCATTAAATACATTACCTCGTCTCGCCCGTTACGCATAATATAATAATATATTACTCTACCAGATTCGTTTTGATAAGTCCGTGTATAATAATCGTTGGGTTCTAAGGTGAATTTATTGCGTTACCAACATAAATTATGAAATAATTGGTATATTTTTAAGTTTTTGAATAGGATTCGCAAACGGATGAAATAACATTCCGCTAACGATACAAGCAAATTAATGTAAAAGAAATTGATTTGAATCACGCAGTACAGAATATTGTGTCCCGATAAATATCGTATTTTATTCCAATGAACTTACAGCATGACATTTAACGGAGACCGACTCTGCAATGAGTATAAAACCCATACCGAATGTAATATACTGACAATAGTACCTATATATTGTATACATACATACATACATACATACATATATATACATACGTTCACGGGCTCATGTATACTTACATATATATATATATACATAGTACGTACATATTATATGTGCACCTATATGTACATCTATCGTTGCGAATGTCACTACGATAAAATCTTCTTTTTTACTTGACATTTTTATCGTCGACAAGTGTCTTGAAAACGAACACTGTCGCGAACATGATATTATGTGATATTATACGTGTATCGTTGCTACGAAAAGCAAATAAGAAATAAAAAACTACATCCCTCTCGTGAAATTGTAATTATTTTGATTTTTTTTTTTTCTTGATACCGAGCCAACCGCATTATTATTTTCATTATTGTGTTTGCGTATAAAAACAGCGACCAAACAGTAGATATTACACTCGGTACTCTGCAATAGGTAAGCACACTACTCAATAACGAAGCTGCTTTTTTTTTCGAGCCCACCACCGCCTAAGCGATTATTGAGTCAACGACGATGGCCAATCAATCTTGTCGTCATCTGAATATTTCGCGGTTAGGTTACAGGGTTCAACGACGACGACGATAGGCATAATAATGTGAGAAGAGTAGTCTTCTCGGAAAATCGAAGAGTATAAATAATATATTTACTGTTATTATTTTCATCGGCATAATATAAGTAATGCCATCACCGCCGCCGATAGTTTTTGTCTCGGCTTATGAATCCGTCTAAATCCACTGGCGGCACAACAATAATTTCACGGGCCAAGTGGCATACGTTCGATAATGTGTATATATATAGAGAGAGACGGCAATGGCGGTGCAAGTCACAATATACATCTAGGCGGATATGAGAACAAAAATAATAATACAAAAAATAATAATAATAATAATAATAATCGCCGATTCACTGCCGGTAAATAGACGTTCCGATGACGTTATGAAATAATAATAATCTCTCTGTTGGTTCTTCTCCTATTTATTAATAATATTACTACAATAATATTATACTCCGCCGTCATCGTTGCAGTTATCCATGTTATCCTCTGCCGCGTCTCAGTCGTTCGCACAAATCACGACCGCTCGTTGCACCGCCGCCGCCGCCGTTGTTCGTTTACGCGAGTCAGGTCAACTACTACAACAGCAACTACCATAAATAAAAATAATATATCATAACAACGTGATAAACAATTATGATAAACAGTTTCCGACCGATTTTTTTCTTTCTCTCCGCGACCGGTTCGTCATATTTTAGCGTCGATATTGAGTCAAATGAGAAAATATACAATAATCCGTATACATAATACAATCATTTTGTTACACAGTTTTACACATTATATTATTCATTATGTTTATAATTTTCTTTTCAAATAGGTTTATAATATTATATATTGTTCTATTATCCGTGTATGCCGACCTTTATAATTCTTATCGGACTTCCTCACTCGTGGACATTTGCAACGGAAGTCGATTCGACTTGCGCATAGGTTATCCACGGTTGTATAGGTTCATCCAGCCGCGTGTGAATATGTGTGATTATTATTGTTATAACTCCGACGTCTGCGTACGGCCACACACACATAAAATATATCCACATATTATTATTTTCCCGTGGCTATTGTTAAAAACTCGTGCGTAACGCGGCAGGAGATTATGACGTTCCGATACCCAGGACGACAGATATAATCACTTAATTATCGAAAAACATCCTTTTTCTTAAATTCTCGTCGAAACGTAAACGCATCGTGCCGCGTTTCGTAGATATACCTATATAATATTACACCCGTAACAGCCGTTTCATTAATCAAAAACTGATTTCGGTTTTGAACAATCGAACGAAATTCATGCGCATCGTCTGTCGACGGCGGTGTGTATAACATTATTATATTGTTTCTCGAAAAGGAGGATATACACCGTCGTCGGTTGGTACCTATCTGTTATTGCCACGAATAAACCGGGTCTTTATATTGTGTATGTGTGTGACGGCATGACGATAAGGCCCATATTAATTATAATATGATATTTTTTTATACGATGGGTATTATAATAATTATATTAAAATACTGTACTCACTCGTATATATTATTATTGTACACGTCGCGTTGTTGTGACAGACTACGCGCAGGGATGGATGACAATTCGTATTTTGTGACGAGTTGAACGGAATGAATAAAAAAGCATTAGTAACAAAAACAGGCCGCCGCCGCTGCGAATACCTCTACCTGGTAAACGATATTGTAAAGCGCTGATGAAAGAGTGTCAGTGAACGCGCCGCCGCGCTGGTCTTGTTGTAGGTTGCCTTGTCAAAACCGTGGCTCGGGTCATTTATAAAACTGATTATACGGCCATTATAATATACTTTATGATATTTCGGTTATACTCTCGTGGGAGGATACCGTCGGCGCGACAACGTTGTGGGGTGAGAGAATAAAAAAAAACCTCGAAATTGAAAAATATCACATTCAGAAAATAAAAATAAAAAACCAAACCGACAATAATGAAAATAAAAATAAAATTTAAAAAAAAAAAAAGAAATGCAGAGAAGGAAAAAATGGGAAATAGAATAATGGCGCTTGTCAATACAGCAGTATAGTGAGTTAAAAAAAAAAGAATAAAAAAGAATAAGAACTCGGTATTTAACTGCACAATGCGGCCGCCGGGTGGGTTGGCCATATTTGTCAAATTGAATTGGGCGCGGTTGACAATAACTAGAGTAACACACACACACACACACACACACTCGCGCATGCACGTACGACGCATAGAAATTTAGTGCACGTCGAACATTCCGTGTAAAGAGACGGTGGACAAAAAAATAATAATAATAATATAATATCAGAGAGCTGCGGAATCGAGTTCTCTGTTTACTCGTCGTCGTCGTTTTCGGGGAGATTGTATTGTTTCTTTTAATCTCGGATCAAGACAAACGGGCAATTTCGTTCCGGTTAAATGGATCGGCGGCCGAAAGAAAATCGAGCGCGCGTGTATCCAACGACGATCTGTCGACACGCGAATATCGTACACCGGAGATATATATATATATATATATGATAATAATAACGCGAGCGTTGCTGTGCCATACAATAAAGAGCTGAATGCCTGTGCGCATGTTCACCTGGTTCTACCTGCGCCCGAACAGATATATATATATATATATATATGAAAATATTATTATTATTATTATGTCTCTGCTGCAGTGGAACGATTGTTCCAGTCGATAAGGTATACATATTACATAAATGCGTATATGCCGTGTGCGCGCGCGCGCGCGTGTGTGTGTGTATATTATGTTTTAATCTTCGAAAATTCTCCTCGTCATCGACTATAATACACATGTAAAGGTATGTGTCTCGTTTACGTATACAGCCTAACCTTACATGCATGAAAACATCGAAAACATCAAAAGGACGACAGATCTGCAGCGACGACGACGACGACGACTGCCGGAGACGTAGAAAAGAAATAATTCGTTTTCCGTATAATACCCGTGGACGAGGGGAAAAATAAATAAAAAAAAAAAAAAAGGGACAAAAGCGATACGTCCAATAATGCCACGACGACGACGACGACGGTATTATTATTATAGACAGGTATATGCAGACCACCAGAAGCAATACTGTTTAACTACTGCACCTTGTCGATCTGTCGTCGATTTGAGATGGGCGCGCGCGTGGTTTCTGCAGCGTCCGTGTGCGTATATGTATATATATTTACAAGATTATCGTTGTCAGACCGTAATTCGAAGGTCTTGCCGTGTATAGTTAAAGTGAAACGGCGTTTCAATATTAAATCAAAGAAAATCGATTATTGTTTTGTGCCGTCACCGACGACGACGTCGTTTAAAAAACGTACGCTTCGTTTGCGATGTCGTAAGTCGCAATCGCAGTCGTCGTCGAGGGAATTTGCGCTGCTGTACCTACAGACGTTTATAGCGCGTAATAATAATGATAATAATAATAACAGTATAGTGTTCGACCCGCCGGATCCGCGATCTTTGTCTTCGAGGTGGCGCACACAATATTCGTTATTATTTATTTCGCCGCGATTATAATTGTATAATATTAATCCTCGACCGTTCGACGACGTCATAAAGATTTCGTCAAACCATCCGCGAGAATATTCGAGAAGTGATTGCGGCGTCATCATCATAAATTCATTTTCGATCCTGCGGTCACGGTTCCTTCTACCGCGCGTAATCGTTTCGCCTTAATCCAATATTCTGGTGCAATAAACACTGTTTAGTACACACGGATCCCCGACGGACGTGGGCGCATACATTTCTAAAAAGCACATATTCTATTTATCACTCTATATAATATTTGGTATGATTAAAATTAATACGGAAAGGAAAAACGACTGAAACGGAACCGATAATTCCAAAATATTATACTTAGGCTATAGCCTCCCCCCCCCATTGGCCGTATATTTTACATTATTGTTTTGCAATATTCAAATTTAGGTATGGAAATTATTATTGTCTTACAAATTTTAATCATGTAAAATAGTAAATACGTTAACGGCAAATCAACGTTAATACGTAGGTAATCAGTATGTATTTTTGTTTTTGATTTTCAATAATTTAAGTTAAAAGTATTTTGCCCCCCCCCTCCATAAAAAAATCCCGGCTAAAACTGCGGCAGTGTTATTATGAAGATATTAAATTAATATTTTTTTTTTCATCAATATTATTTTATTGCACATAAAATCGTTTTACACAATGTCGACGGTGTACGCTTCAGCGTGTTTGGCGGCCCGTCACACACAATGCCGAACATTTGACGTATGTACACGGAAAACGAAGCTTATATATTATTATATTTCTACTGTGTACTGCTGCTATACCACTGCGCCATAGTATTATATTTGAATATTTTAATACGTGAGGTATATATGTTCTCTGTATCATTATTATTGCAATTTTTTTTTTTTTTTTTAAGTTGTTTTTGCCGTAACTAATATATACATCATTATTCATTATACATCATCACTATATTTTTGTTTCGCGTGTGTGCGGTATGAACGGTACCATCACTCTCGTTTAAAATTTAAAAATTCATTACATAGTCGTCGTCGTCGTCGTCGTCGTGTGTATGTGTGTATACGTCGTGGGTGTGGTGCTAGACGAGCATGTGGGTCATACGGTCAAAGAAACAACTTTAGAGGTGGTTGTAGGGGTCGTTAATGACAACCGTGTTAATATGTTACGCGTTTGTGTCCGTTCTGACAGCTTTTCACAAAGTATAAGAAGGATTTTCTTGTTACACGCGTTGTATATATTTCACCAGTATATATTGAAAATAAATGAGTGCGTAACAATTAAAGTGTGGCCCGTCGACGTAAAACTCGCCATTGCCATTTCTAATTTTCCTTACATATATATATATACGGTCGAATCACGACATTTAATCTCCTAATGCGTGTACGTAGGTGGGTATACGTCGTACGTTTCAAAAGCTCGCACCGGCGGCGTCTCGTTTGCGACAACGCGATATCATAACGTACACTGTATATAATACTATTATATTGTATATTGTTATTACGATATTCTGTAAAACGGTCGCATATATTATGTCTAATGATACTCTCGTATCCGTGGCGGTGGCGATGACGTCGACTTAAATCTGACTTCAGCGGCTCGAAACATTCAATTTACACACACGCACGGACGACACCGCGGCGACAGCGGTATAGGTACATAAATTACGCGCGCCAAAATATCATTTTCACGCAAATCTAGAAGCAGATTACAGCAAGAGGGGGGAAAAAATGAAATAAATCGCATTCCGCTCACGCGTATGCGTATATTATATTGTATTATATTATTTTTACTTTAACGACGGAGGACATTTCGCGCGTGCTATATTACAATTCATGAATTTTAACGTGATTTTTTTTTTCCCCCCGTATATTTTATTTATTTATTTTTTTTTTCGTTTTTCCCTCGCGGTCGTTTTCGCGGCACCGTTGCGCAACAGTGTGCGATTGCCGCGCCGAATATATTTTTCGGGTCGCGTTTTAACGCGTCGGAATGATAAATGAAGCGAAGACGACATGACAGCTTTGGCGCGCGCGAAAAAAAAAATATGCTCTCGTGCCCCCGGCCCGGGGCCCGTGCTAGTGCGCGCGTCGCGGTCGGGGGGGGGGGGGCGCGCGGAAAACTTTGAGTACCCCTACACCTCGGCCGTCCCGTCGTCGTCGTCGTCGTCGTCGTCGTCCGGAACCAGAAGAAGAAACTACAGCCGTTCTAGAAAGTTGTTGAATATTATTTTTTTTTTCTCCAGGCACCGCACCGCACTATAATATATACTACTACTACACCGGAGATCGTGTCATCGTGTATCACGTACACACACACATACTCGGTAGGTAGGTACACCGGTGCAGCTATACATGTATTATGTACAGTGCAAAGAGCTCGTGTGTGAACTCGTCGACTGCCGTCATCCAAGTGGCGTACTCTATTATGTGCCGCCGTCGTATATATATATATATATAGTTATATACGTAATATGCCCAAAGACTATACCTCATTCACCATATACCGTGTTCAACATCGCAGCGCACGTGCGTGTGTGTGTGTGTGTGTATATTATACATGTATAATATATTGTAATACGCAGCCACTATATACCGCAGCCACCCTTATTATTGTTATATTATTATATATATATATATATATGTGCGTACAACTTTATTATATACATGTATACATTTATTGGCGTGCGAGCGTGTGTGTGTATTTTCCGTCACCGTTTGCTAATTTCTCTCCGTCATTTTTTCCACCCCTTTCGAACGGGATTTTCGACCACACCATAATATACGCGTATATATTATAATATTATTATAATACACACACACACACACACACACTTTCCGAGTGCTCGTTCGCCGCCGCCGTGTCGTCGATCGCGTGCTAGAGAGACATTTTTTGGTTCGCTTATACGCGTTTTTTATATAATTTTTTTTTTTTTTTACATTCTCCCCCCCCCCGACACGTTCCTGTTTTATTTTGCGCGCTCTTTCCGCACCTCGGCGCGCACGCCGTGTACTACTACAGGTATTACCATTACCTCGATCCGCGCGCACACACACACACACACACACACACACACCGCACAAATGACCGTTCGTTATATGCATGAACTCGATAATATACTGTAAAATATAATATATATATATATACGTGCGCAGATGCAACGTAATTCCAGATCGCTGTAAATCAACCCGTTTTATGGAATACGTGTATATTACGTATAAATGTGGTAAACGTATTATACAGAGGTGTAGGTAGGCAGGTAGGCAGGTAGGTGGTAGGTACCTATATAATATGTGGAAAACGCGCACCGTCGTGTCACGGTATACTGCAGATATTATCTATAATTAATAGCAACGCTGGTCAAACACATTTTAGATACTTTTTAACGTTAATTTATCGCTGTTGTTGTTGTTGTTGTTGTTGTTGTTTTTTTTTGTTTTTAATTTTTGAATCGACAATGTGTGTATATTATACGTTTGTGAAACGTGTGCGTGCCAAGTACGAGTTCGTAAAAGGTCTCTGGGTCATTTAGCGGGGTAAATGCCATACGATAATAGCCGTCAATTTCGACCAGACTGCGAGCAATATTTTTTTTTAATTATATACGACCGCACTGATTATTATATTATTATTATTACTATGTAATGTGCTGCGAGGCGAGAGTATTCATATTAATCCACCTCAATTAAAAGGATCTATTTAGTGTGTATATGAAAACGGACGACGACAGATTCCTGAATCGTGTGACGTGGTAAGCTACAACCGCCGTGCTTCTCGTTAAGCTCGTGTCGTCGATCTGTGTTCTCTGTGATTGCAGACGCACGTTCATATTCAGACTCGTTTTTTTAGAAAGAAAGGATTTCGAACATTAAAAAATAAATTTAGTCATTTTCTATTTTTGTGCTTGATGAGTGTATATTTTTATTGATTTTTTTTATATATACACGTGACTCGTAATTACCCAATTGAACAGCGTTTCGTGCGGGGCGACTATTATTATTCTTATATATATAGACACTGAATGTACTCCAACATCCTCGTAAATCTTCCGTTCAGTGTTTTTTTTCTCCGAACAGACGGAACTATTATATGTAGTGATCCGTGCAATATTCAATATATAAAAATATGTACTATGAATTTATTTTTCCACCGATGATATTACACACGTTCAAATTTTCGATTTATCAAATTACTCCATACTAAAGAAATGTTATTTTCCGCCCATTACCGTCTTCACATTTCTAAACGACAATTCACACACACACACACACATCCTGTCTAGTATCCGAATCGAATTGTTTTTTATAACCATATATAATAACTGTCTATTTAGTGTGTGATAAAACTATTATTACTTATTAGCGGGGAAATAAAATATCGTGAGACGTGACAAATATGAATAGTTTTTCTTCGAAGAATAAGTATACAAGTGGAGGGAATAAACTACATTATGTAATACATCAAAGTTCTAATAAAATATTGTGATGGATGGAACACCCACCAAGCCAATTGGTCCAGTCGGCGGTCACGGCATTAAGTGGACGGTGGCTAAAACTATTTTAACAATGACATCCGTAAACGAACAGATTATTATTTCGATTATTATTATTATCAGTTGTATACCTCGTAACATCGTTACAGTATTGGTAACTGCGGGTAATAGTATACATATAGGTAGCTACACAACTAGTGGACCTTACAGTGTATATACAGACACATTGTTTGATTGATTCCTAGTCGTAGATATATATACTTACAGAAAATCTATTATATTATGTGATATATATAATATAATAAATAATAATATATTGTTCGGTAAGACTTTTCTGTATTCGCGTTGTCATTGTGTGTATGTGTGTGTGTGTGTGTGTGTGTTGGAGACCGCAACGGTATATTCAATAATAAATTGTTAAATTATGATTGTGGCGTACACTCGTATATATAATATACGAGGTATCTAAATATATATATATATACATGCGTATACAAACGCGCGGTGGTGCGGTCGGGGAATTCGCAGCACTCAAACATTGAAAAGGCCCTAAGTACACGTATATAAATAGGTACGCGGCAGCCGCCCGCGCCACCGCCGTACGGTCCCACGTCCGAGAGCCGCGGGATAAATAGGTGTTTAATATTTGATACATTTTTTTTTTCATAATATATACATATCCGTAAGCCGAAGGATACCACGTGACGTGGTGTCGACGTATACATTGTTTAGCGCGCGTCGGTTACGCCGAACGAGACGCAGCATCCGCCGTCGGCGACACCGTAGTATATTATTATTATTATTACGTCGTATGCGCCACTTCAGGAAACGGACGCCAAACAGCAGCAGCAGCAGCAGCGTGCTATACGTTTGCGGGATTACGTTTTCGAGTCGGGTCAATATTTATTTTCATTTTATATTCCACCCCAGTCCGCACACACGCGAAATCGTCCTTAGCAATCGCGAGCTCCCCGTGTTTAAGCACGCGCTCGACCACGCGCGCGCGCGTGTGTGTGTGTGTGTGTGTGAATGTATAATTGCACGTAATAGTCATTGTTTGCGGTATACGGGAGAGACACTGTTATAATAATATATCATTATAATATACGAGTATATATATATATAAGCCGTTCGTACACAGTATATGGTCGTTCTTCGGTTAGCGTGCCGCGCGGAAACGGTGCGCCACCGCAACGGTCGTAACACACTCAACTATTATATTGGTCGTCGTCATCGTCGTCGTGTTTTCGTTTGCGGGTGCCGCGTGCACAGCTTATTGCTGACCCACTCGCGACCGGCTAAACGAAACGATCCCGCTGTATCGACAGCTCTGCAACGACGATTGTCGTTTAAACGGACGTCCGTCGTCTAACGGTTATAAAAATATAGTCGAATATTAATGATTCGCGTGCGAGGTATATATTATCATGATATTATAATACAGTGGGACCTCTACAACTCGAATAGTTTGGGGGTGAAAATAAAATTCGAGTTATCATGGGCGTGCGTGCGCAGACCTGAATTTCGGGGGATGCCTACAATTTTTTCGGGCCAGTTTCTTGATTCGTGCCCCCTCTTAACATGCACGAATAAATATTACTATTACATTATATCACATATTAATCAGAAGTATTACTAGTACCAAGTTACACAATATTTCATTAGATAGTTGGATCTATAATCTATCTTCAAGATAATTGCAATATATTTGATTTATTATTTTTACTTTTGTAGTCAATAACATCTAGTTGTTATAATCATAATAAGTTTTACCACGTAAATTTAAAATATTTTACGTTGTATTATTTTTTTTTTTTTTATCCCGAAACATAATTTTTTACCACATATTTTAGAAAAAATACCATTTTTATTCTAGTAACATTAGTTAAAATACGGACCCATATATTTACCATAGGATTTGAATTTTAGGGCCCCAATTACATGTCGGGGGGTGCTCGAGCACACCCGGAACCCCCGTGCGCACACCTATGCGAGTTATCTAAAATTCGACTTGTAGAGGTTCCACTGTAACAGTATAGGTAGGTATATGAGAATATTATTTTATGTGTACGTTTGACACACTCTGCTAAAACGTCGTGGGCCGTATAACAGATGTATATAGTCTGTATAGGTATATTATATAGTTTATTTCCACTGTTGACTATAACGTAATGTTTTAAAATATACATCGCGCGAATAATAATATAACGACCATTCAAACGTACGATAACACAAATAGCGTTCGAGTAGTACGTTTTTTTTCCATATGTATGTACGTATATACGAAACGTTCACGTTAGTGTTTTATTATTTCTTTGAAATAATGATACGAAAAAAAGTATATAATGCAGAGCACTTTGAGTCGGAGGTTTATTATTATTATTATTATTATTTTACGTTGCATATCATATATATTCATATAATAATCACTCGAGTCGATTCGTATTACGAATTCTCTGTTTAATTATTTTTTTTATAAAAATATTATGTCTATACAATGTGGTCATGTTATAATATACTACGATTATGCATTTGATATATGATATATATAAAATCTTAAATCTTAAATTCTCATAGAGGATAATTATTTACTGACTCATTTGAACAATTATAACTGAAGTGTTTACGACTAAAGTTTTATTTTAAGTGCCTAATATACATACATTTTATAAATCAATCATCGACCGTTACCTTAAAGTTCACTCTCAATACAGTCATACATTTCTGTTCTTCGAATACATAATATCTTTTCTATATATATATATGTGTGTGTGTGTGTGTATTTCAAAATTAAAATTCCGTAAGCTTAATCTTAAAAGGATTGTCAAAAAAAAAAAAAAAAGTTGGTAATAATTACTTTTTGTATTATTTTTCTGTTGTTTTCAATCATATTATATTATAGTAGCCTTACTGAAAATAAGGGTTGTCATCAACCTCAATTCCTTTTGGTTGGAATAAAATGTTGAGTGAAAAGAATGTGAACAGCAGGATTGTTTATTATTTATTTTTGCACTGTTATTTTATTTCATTTTTCATTTTGACAAACAGCAAAAGAGCGTCGCTTTCTCAAGAAAAAGCAAGAGTATACACATCCATTTCATAATATTTTGCGAGTCTGTTAATTACATTTCATTGTGCAGGTGGAAGTAAAATGCATTAACATATTATTTTTTTTTCAAAGTAAATACGAAATGATTACTGTTTATACATTTTTTTTTTTTATGGCTAAAAACCGCGTGTTCCAATTATAGTTTAAAAAAATAATAGACAAGAGAATAAAAATAAGAACAATAAAAATTGAATTTAAGCCGTTGCCTAACCAACCTCATACGTTTTTTAAAAATAAATACATTTAAAACATTAAAATGTTACCATGTACATTGGTTTTTAACAATATTAATTCAGGCGTGTTTCATTTTTATAAATAATTTTTGCTTAACTCGAATTATAGTTCTGTGAACCGTATAGCAAATTCGGTGTACGTACGTAAAGTGGTACTACGTTATGAAATGCTAATGAAAAAAAATCGTTCATGCAAATCCTGAATTTATAATTCGTAATGAAAAAGCACATGTCTAATTTAATGGACAGCCGGGTGTACTACACACGTGATTCTATTATGAATTGAAGTCATAATATAACAAAACCAACTGGATGCACTTTTTTTCAATGTAAAAATATTAGTGTTTGATGTCTCGTTCTTTGTATAAAAATTGTTAGCAATGCTTTTTCAAATAAAATATAGAAAAAATAAACTGCAAGCGTGGAAAAATATTTTAAAAGTAAAACCACAGTCATAATAATAGGTAATAGCAACGAATTGATTTTCAATAAATATAAAAAAAAAACAATGATACATGATTATATATTATTATTTTTTTTTAAACAAGATATAGCACACGATATATTAATATGTAGGTATATACAAATACAATATAGAAAATCAAGTGTTTGGTAAATTCATTGCTCGAGGCAGAACATATTGTGAACAACGAATCGTCTCCCGTTAACGACGGCATAACTATCTTTAATTGTGATGTGAACGAAGAAGTTTACAGGCGTTTGCAATTGTATTAAAACGTTATATTATTATTAAACATGCTGTTCATACGTTTTAGTATTTTATCGTTCATAACAAACCAATTATTGCGTTTTAAACATTAACAGTGCCATATAAGTTGCCGCTATTGGTGTGCTAACAACAGAACGATGGGGGCTTAGCAATTGATTTTATAAGCCCCATGAGAAAGCTCAACACGTGAATGCTAATTGTAAAATTAAGTATTGAGAAAGCCAAGAGCTTATCAAGTGTTGTTAACTAAAATCATTAATATTTATGAATAATATACATAAACAACTGCACCACACGAGACCATAGTAGTTGTACTCCTCCCTTGTTTTTGATTATACGATAATAATTTTCGGCAAAAATTCATAATTTATTTTAATTCGCCGTCTGTAAGACGTAAAACCCATCGTCAAAATCGGACTGCATGCGACTATCTAGATAGTTAGTGGGCACATTTACTATATATCGGTATACGTTTATAGTATGACGTGGGTAGGATTGTTCTTTGGGATTTTTACGAATTAGGTAAATCCAATAAAAATAATATGTTATGGTTTCGACTCGTCGATTTTAATCATTTTAATCGGCCCGGTTAGCGTACACGACGATTGCCTTTGAGATTTTATAGATTTTATTTTGTAGTTGATACAAGTACACTAACTAAATATTTCTAAGCGTTTCACTCGTTTCAGCTGATAAAAGGTTTTTGTCGACCCTTGTTATAATACCATTTTTTTTACCCCAGGAAACGCGATGTATTCTTTTGCGAAAATTCCATTTTAATACAATTTCCGTACGCCCTTTTGTCAGAAAATCACTAGAGCTAGCTCGCACCCCTTTTTATACGACACTCTTAAGGGAGACCATTATGGAGAGGACACCCATAATAGTTAATTGAAACATGGTAGGTACTCTATTTAGCTTATTGTTAGTAAAAAAAACCAATCGACAGGCATAATTAAATATCACGCAATAGCTTCTTTACGAAGGGTTATTTAACAAGTATTTTTTTTAGGTTATTTTAAAACTAGAATAAAACAGATACACTTATTGTGCATAGCAAAGCAAATAAAAATTATCGCATCAAAAACACACGAATTTTTTCCAAAAATAAAATAGTGAAATACGTATTTTAAGTATTATAATAATATACTGTGTATATTAAAATACTTAAAATAGCTCAATTAATAAATAACGTACATGCTAAATCTAAATAATGTTTTTATGTTATTTTATTACAGTTTGATAGCACATAAATTGGTAGTTTTCTATTGTTAGATTAAAGTGTTTCGAAACAGAATTACATAAAAAAAAAAATCAAAATATATGATTATAACTCACGGGTAACGCATTATGACGGGATATCGTGTTAAACATCGCATAAGCCATCGCGGGGGGGCTAAATCCATATTTACTTGACAAATTGAAATCACAAAGGGATATTTTGTCGACGTGGGGAGTGCTAGACCAATGAAACGTAAAGGGGCTGGATTTCTCATCGCCCAATTGACATCCCTCGTGTTACGATTAGAACTGGTTCCTGTTGCATGGTCCAAAATTCAAAAGGCCATTGTTCGTTAAACGATTACGTTTATTGTGAAATATTCTACACGTGCAAGCATTTTCATTTTGGTTTTTAAATACACACTCCTTTCATTATTGTTGTTCGCTGGCGCATTAAAACAAACCCTGCATTTTACCCCGGTGGGTCGTCTTCTTCTCTGTCACCGTATACCTACAACCGACGTCGCATACGTATTCCGTGAGTCTCAGACGACAACTGTCAACCTCGATAATAGAAGGATTTCGTCCATTTTTTTTTTTTTTTTATTTATTTATTCTCTCGTATTCCACCGAATCACCGACGACTGCATCTATAATTCGAGAAGACTGAAGGTTTCCGTCTCTTTCACGGAACAATCACACTCACACACGCGCGCGCGCGCATACTCACGTGTTTAGGACCAGAAGTAAATCGTATTCCCACGAAACATAACCGTTTATTTGGCATCTGTCCGATTGTCATTTGTTCGTTTTTCGACAAAAAAAAAAAAGAAAGAAAAAGAGAAAAAAAATAAAAAATAAAAAAAAGAAAAGCGGCCTTTGTAACACAACCTATTATCAGCGTAGGTACATATTACCAACAACAGAATACACTGACCTTTAAACGTATACATTTTAAATAGAGTTAAATAATTCAACCCCGTAACCGAGTATGTTTGGGTTATGCACGTTCTAACTTTGTGGAAACGTTGTATAATATTACGTATTGCCGTAGGACGTAGGTATGTTGCCACATTGTATACATATATGTATGCGTACCACTGTCACGGTTATCGTCTTGTCATCTCTCAATCTCTGTGTTATTTCAGTATAATGTTCAAACGTATACAATAATATGCATATATATACCAAGAAAAATATATAATATTTTCACCTACTCGTCGCTGTTAGTCACACGGGCGTATTGTACGAGATTTCGCATAATGCCAGAGTGCGCGCGCGTGTGTGTGTTGGTAGCGGTTCCCAGTGAAATTTATGTAAATCACCGTCATTTAATGCGAGTTTTGTTCGAGACGTACGAGATATAAAAATATAATGTCTTTTGTATTATTTTATGTTGTATTACAGCGGTTTCCAGAAAGATACCAGAAAAAAAACGCGTAGGTAAATATTAACTTTTGTAGATAAAACCGATAAGCTCTGTCTTCGCTATAGACGATTGTATGAATACTGCTACTACCGCATTGCGATAATATTGTCAAATGCCCCAAAACAGAACAGACAAAAGTAATAATAGTCTCTTTTAAGTTATTTTATTCCTTCTGCGCCTGTCTTGCGAAATAAAAATTATTTAAATCAAGCGATACAAAACTATAACATTGGTACAGCGATATGCTGTCCAATTGAGTTGTTATTGAATAATGATACAACTATTATTATATGTTATGAAGGAAGAACGTGCTCAAATTAATGGCAAACGTCATCGTTTCGAAACTATTCACAGAAAGCTTATTATTATTATTATTATTATTCGAACGTCGCAGGAAAATAGGATGAAAGTCGTTATAATTTTCCGAAGGATATTTTTTTCCTTTTAGATTCGATAATCTGGATTACATAATATCAAGTTTAGTCAATACTTAAATGCTATCATGGGATTTGGTACGTAAAAAATATAAACGCGCTCGTTTTAAATTAATTATTAAACGTTTTCGATTACGCGGGGGAGGGAGAATATACCGTATACACTTAAATCCAGTTTACGGGATAAATTTAAGTAGGCTTAAAAAAACCGCGGTGGCGGTAAAATAAAACGTTTATCGTTATGAATCAATCATATCGAACGGTGAAACGGTTTTTACTTATTTTCGAAATAGGTATATTCTCTTAAGCCGGCCGCGGTTATAGCGTTTAAGGCAGTCGGGCCCGAGTCGGAGAAGAGAATATAGAGATTACGTCTTCTGTTCCGCATCACATATTATATTATACGGGAATAACACGCTGTACCAGCGAAACGGTTGCATATTATATTATATAGTATTATTATTGTACGCGCATAAAAGCCATCGGCCGACGACGCGCCACTCTGTTATAATACGTATATAGACGCGAGCGAATTTAAAGTAGATACCTATACGCGTATGTATAGAACTCAACGTATTGTACAACGGGACGTGTAATTCAGGAACGATTTCGACTCCGAACAATTTGTTTATTTTATTTTCCTTTATCCGACTGCGTCTACATATTATATATTATTATCGATGTATACGACTGTGCGCCGTGTGATATCTACCAAATGCACATTGAATAACACCGTCGCGTATTCGGAAAATGACGGTGCGACACGATCGCTTACGTCCGCGAACACTGAAATAAGGCGATTTCGGCATTCGGCGATGGAAAATATTACGTGTGGTACGCAAATCGATCGTGTTCCGAAATACCACGCGCGGTATCGCCTCGCCGGGTAACGCGTTATTATAATAATATGATGCGTGTAAATGATTTGATCGTACAGCAGCAGTTTTCCTAATAAAACGGGATACCGCACTCCTCTGGTATGTTCATTTTCAACGGAAAAATATACAAAACAAATCCTCATTAACAAAAATAGGAAATTATCACCCATTTATCAATTTAAATAAGTACATACCGTTTACTAGCCAATACGAATACGGTGCTGTATAGTTTAATATCCGTGCAAACGTCAAAAATTAATACTGAAACAAATTAAAATTAAAATCATCGTAATGAAATTGGGTAAATCATTAATTTTTTTATCGTCATTACACGTCTTCACATTTACCGTATATAACACTACTGTAGTGCGGACATTCGGTACACGACGGATTTGTGCTCCGCAAAATGATCTAATCATTTACAGGCGCGCTTGTCCACGTCAAAAGCTGCGAAAACTTTTCTTTTCTTTTTTTTTTTTTTTTTAAAATTTTTAAACTGTTAACTCGCATGTGCAGCATAACGACCAATTATAATTTATTATTAATCTAATAACAGTCGTGTCTCTATATATGTATATGTTTTTGATGGATAACGCGCCGCATAGAACGAGCCGCCGCTGAATGGAATAATACGCGGCGGATGAAAAACGACGAGTAAAAACGACCGCGACGAACAGCTGCACACGCAAACCGCGTGCGACATGCAGACGGTGGCGACGACGTCGGACGCGCGCGAAATCATGCGTGGTGAACTGTCTATACCGCCATCGCTACTGCGAGTATTATAATATTATAATGTGATCATCGCGAGACCGACGAAAATATAATAACACACATATATATATATACGGAATCATTATTACTGTTGCGGCGTTTTCGTAATATCAAATATATAGACGAAAACGCGGCAGTAGTTGCGTCGGTTACGACGATCGCGAAGAAAGAAACGTTTGCGACTTGCGGTCTTCGCTGACTCGTCGTCTTCGTCAGTCCGCACTCAATCGTCACAGACCGTCGATCGTTCTCCTGACGGGCGACGGAGGTATTTTTTAATAATAATAAAAATATTCCGTTCGACCGAACACGCGGCGTTATATTTGCGACGACGGCAATAAAACGCGTGTACACGAGGTAATATTATCTCGTCTACCTGTGCGACCGATAACCATCATCAACCCGATGTTTATTCGCACGATTAGACTCGTCGTCGTCGTCCCTCGTTTTGTTATTATAATGTACGACGTACATTCTATTATGTTTTCGTATTATATTATACACATGTACACGAGTACCCATATATATATATATATGTACGTTAAATTGGTTCTTTTTTCTTTTCTTTTTTTTTTGGCATAGTGTCTGATTTCGCGTCTGACGCGTGTTTTTACGTTGACAGTGTTCCAAAACGAATTGAATTTCCTTCGCGCGCACACACAACGATGATCATCTCGCGCGCGGCTCATCCCTTTTGCAGCCCGCGGCCGAAAGCGAAAAAAAATCTCCGGATCTCGATTTATATGTATACACGCCGTCGAGACGACGGGAGCGGAGGATACGTCGAGAGGTGTGGGATCTGTTCGGGTGGTGAGGGGGTGTACAAACCGCCCCTCTTCGAAAGATATTTCGAACCCCGCAGCGCCATCGTCATTCACGTATTTATTAGCTAATTCGTGAAAACGTTATAGGTATGCGTATATACTATTACTTTGTCTCCCGCGACAGCATAGGCGCTCATACAATACACGTACGATATTCGATATCGTGTTCATAATATATTATGGTGTATGATGGTTATAATAATATTATATGCGTACTGTTTTTTTCTTCTTCTTTCAAACCGAGCAATAATATATTTTTCGTTTACGCGTATCATACGAAATGTATAGGTATTTCGGGTCCAGCAGCGTGTCCGGCCATCTCCCGCGTCGTCCGTTCCCAGAACACGGTACGACGACAATTTGTAAATGTATACAGGTATACCCGCCACGTCCGACGACGCGTATACATTATGTACGGTCGTCCGGCTTATCAAACATTGATCACTGCGCCGGCGCCGTGTAGGTAGCTGCTGATGTATGCAGGTGTAATATGATAATAACAATAATAATAATAATAATAATAACGCAACGGCGGCGACCACCGGGTCGGATTATTAATATCGCACCACACGGTCGTCGACCACAAATCATGATAATAATAATACTGTAACCATCGTCGTAGTTGTCGCTCCGTTTCCCAGTGGACACACACACACGGGGGTGGAGGCCGCCGAGGAATATAATATGCATATTATATATTATATTATGTGTTCTATTCTAATTGGGAACAGATGCGGTTCACGTGCTGTATAGATATTTATGGACGGAACAAATAAATTAACGAATTTTTATTTTATTTTTTTTTTTTTTTTTGTTTTTTAACGACTGGTGCTCTGGGACCGAAATTATTATTATTACTACTATTACTATTACTGTACTACGTTCGGGCTAGATGATTATAATATTATAATGAAACGCAGACACACACTCTACACCGCTCTATTATATGACGATGCTCGGTATAATCGAAAAGTTCGTCAACTCGACCGAATGTTCGTCATCGCGGCGGCCGTCATGATGTCGTCGCAGTGGCGGCGTATAACAACCTAATAATATATCGGAGCTGCGTGATGTGTATCATCGTGTTAACATTCATTTCGCGTAATATATTATTATTGCACAAATATACCTACGTATTTTCGAGTCGTTATTATGCTTCTATAATGATATCGTTATTGTACAGAGTTTAACTTACTATATACTCTGCTGGTACGATTTTAAAATATCACCAATCTAAAGTTTTATGGTTAATTACCGCTGTAAAATAGATTTGCTCACGATATGTCGTTAAATTGTACGCGTATAGACCTATTGTAATATAGTATTTTGTATATTATAGTACATCGCGAATCAAATACCGAAACAACGTCATGTTTCGTCTATAAATTATTAAATATTTTATTTGGACAAAAATAAACGATGAAGTTCTTAGGATAAATATAGGAACTTCACTAGATCACTAAATTCATAGATTATCACAAAAATAGTAAATACTGTGTATTTATTGAAAAAACTCTTCAATATTATTCAAATGTAAAATCATATTTAATTAAACATAAAAATTGTTAAGTTGAGTTGTTATAATAAATTGTAAATTTTAAAGAAAATATTACTGGTTTAAAAGGGAAACTGTATATATGTTGACTGAAACATGATACTGGTGTCAAAATGGGAAGGGTATATTTTGGCTGAAAAGTGACTCGTTTTTATACCTGTATATAGCATATTATTATGTATTTTAGATAAACATTTATTTATTTATTACTATAGAACTTAAAATTAAAGGAGTGTTTTTCAATTATTTTTATGTATCTTTAATATTTTCAAATTAACTTATTTTTGTTTTTCTGGTACATATAATTAATATTCACACCATTTATGTATAAAATCTATGACATTACGAGTAAAAAATTACTAGAAAACAATGATTGTTACTTCATCGCTGTTTTTTTTTTTTTGTTAGCAAGCGATAATACATCGTAAAATACTATATAATCATCTGTTTAATATACTATTTATGTATATAATAAATACACTTTTTAATTAAAAATAAATAAATATACGATTAAACTTTTTATTCAAACGGTAAAGCATCGTTAATATTGTACGTTTCCCATGGGCTGCAAAATAGTATAACATAATAAACGACGACTCGACTAAAATATCATAATACGTTTTAGGTAAGTACGTCGTATTGCATTAAAAACAAAATCGCATAAATCACGTGAATATTGTACATCACTTTCGACCGTAATGCGATAGACGCTCGGCGGTGTCGGACGAAAAAATCGCAGTTAAAAATATGTTTATTCCTTTGCCGCTGCATAGCGTGTGAAGCGGAGGCGGAAATTCTCTGACTGCGGCGATACACATACAATAATAGTTTGTCACATAATACACTTACAAGTTTATGGTGTTAAGTCGAGTGTGTTTTGGCCGTAACCGATTTTTACACAGATAGGGCAGTAAAAATCGCGTTAGTCCCGCCACTAAATAATAGTTTTCGGCAGTAAAAACGCGCGTATAGTACACATAGTAATAATGATACATAATATTTAGGCGACGCGCTGCTTCTGCGGCAGTTCATCGGATCCGATTTTACAAAGCAGTCGGCAAAATAAACTTTATTTAAATAAACGATTGCGCGCGTGTCTGCGTGTGCAAAAGTACAGCAGTGTATATACGTATATACTGTATGAATACTATATGTGTGCAATCAATCGCGGCCGTGCCACGCGTTGTGTTACGCGTAATAAATTCCCTTTGACAACAATTAGATTAGTTCTCCCGACCCTCGGGCACGTCTCCTCGTCGTAAAATAATAATAATAATAATAATAATAATAATAGCTGTGTTGCCGTACGAACGCACATAATATTATTATTATTATCATCAGTCGTCGTCGTTGTATACACATAGTAAATATTATTATAATAATAATATACGGTTATTCGGTTATAGGTCGGCGCGTATAGATTTCGCGAGCGCATTACCGTAGACGGGTATTGGGGAGGTGGCGACGACGACGACGGACCAAAAATAAATCTCAACCGAAATCGGTTGGTTTTTATATACTTTTTTTTTTTTAACGCTCGTCGTATACATTTGCATTCGTCCTCACGCCGCCCCACGTCCGTACACAAAACTACCTCGTCGTATAGGGTGTGTTACATTTGTGTGAACAATAAAAATATATATATTATACATAAAAAAAGGGGGGGTGGAAAACAGTAATAATAATAAATAAATAACAGGGCGTCCGTCCGTCAGTTCGTCCCGGAAGACGTGCGTGGTGTGACGAAATAGCGTGACTAAATGGATTGGATCGGTAACGTTAGACGTCCGATGAGATTGCTTTATTAATCGCTCGTGTACTATAACGATATTTTTATTATTATTACCACGACCGCGGTCGTTTCGTTTCTTCCTATACCGATCGCTTTATGCTATAATAATGTATTACAATACTACATTATTGTTATTATGCTCTCTCTGCGTAGTACGTCCCCGCGATGCGCCACCGAGTAGATAGACCTATATGACCAGTCGTACGACTACGCAATAACAATAATTATTATTATTGTTTGATGTATATATTACATATTATAATATGATATCGTACGGTGAACGTCGGAAGCACTCTGCGGACGTATACGCGCGACATGAAACAATAATAATAATAATAATATTATTCTTATCGCAAGTCCGCCCCCGCGATTCGACCACGCCAGTTACGAAACTGAGCGCGCAAACGACCGCCGGAGGTTTACGTTTTTCTATAAGCCCTAGTCCGGATTACAACAACCATAATGCATACGGTAGAGGAAGTAGGATGGCAGGTCGGTGTATAAAGTTTCGAGTTCTCCTGTTGTTATCTGCACGAGTGTTCCGTGACTGATGCAGCAGTAACACGCGTCCCGTCGCGGATTATAACAATATCATAATATATCGTAGGTAGTAGAGGTAATGTAATTACAATAATTTTTAGATGATTTTCCTTTGTCAGACGACAAACTTTAATCCCGTATTATTCGTATAAGTATAATATATATTATTTTGTATATTACATATGCTTTTTTTCCGAATTTAAACAAGAACATATAATATATATGACCTATTTTAATATTATTTATAGCGAAAGACTTGTAACGTAATGACAATAACAATATCTTCAACTCGAAAATATTGAAATAAAACAGCCTTCGCTGACAGTGTAATCATACTTTTTCGAGAAATTGTTAAAATAATAATACTGCATATTTTTTGTGTACAAAATCCAATAACAATTAATAAGGAAACTAAAAAAATAAAAATCATTCTATTAATAACCAAAAAGTAAAAAGTGAACTATTAAATATGATCTGTGAAAATTTTTTTGATTTAAACTTTTATAATAATGATACAAAATCATTTTTGTGTACGTTTTACTGTATGTCGTATGAGTCTTAATTGTTTTAAATAAATACATTATGATATAGCCTGTATATATATATAGTACATTAATTTTAACTATAACAAATAATAATTTTTTTACGAAATGCAGGAATATTAAGTACACTTTTCTATAATTTACCGAAATTAATTAATAAAACAGCTTTTTAATGTCTGTGTATAGTTTGAGTATGAATATTAAACACCAGTAATAAAAATTAATTCTATACGAATTCATTAAATAAAAACTTTAACGTTTACTTAATATATTATAGTTGTAAATTATTTTTGTGTACGCTCAAAATACAATAAAATCAAATTTAAAATGTTTTATTAGGAGGTATACATTTTTAATGTATTTCAAAATAAAAGTCATATTTCTTACAGTCTTATTTATGTGTATGACTGTATAAGCATGATAGATCTAATATTATATAATCTGGTAGTATAAAAATATATAATAAAAACTTTTTATTTTTAATTATATCTGGTAGGTATGCGTTAAAAATAAAAAAAACAAACACATATAAAATATAAAAATATAAAATTAATATAATCAATCGAGTAAACATTATTAGTCTTTATTTTATAAGATTTAGCCGAACTGATTTACATCTCCTAATGTAACCAAAGTTACACGTGATGATGTCAAATATTTATTTAATGGCGTTTTTCTTTTAGAAAATCCGTACGTATATAGGTACACTAAAAAATGTATTGTGGGAATACGGCGTGCGTAATCATTAATCATAAATCATAATGATATAACGTATGTGGAAAAACCGTCATCTGCTGTTATGCGTAAGTACTCGGAATATTCTGATTGTTCGGAATATCGTCTGTTTTCGGTGGGCATGTGTTTATATTCACGGGTATACGTCAAAAATAAATATGATTGAAAAAATCAAACGAAATAATGTATGGTTAACAACAAATCTATTCCAGATATATCACGTGTACGCGGCCCATATAGATACTTACAATAAGAAAACCAACGCGACGCGTTCGTTTCGGTAAACGATATCAAAGCAGCGCGGTAATATACCGATAATACGTTACGACGAACGATTACTTTTAGAAAATCGCATCCCCTAGATAGGATCAAAAAAAAAAAACATCTATCGAAAACGCGTAACCCCCCCCCCCCCCCGAGCACGTGGCCTACTATATTATGGGCATTAACCGTCCGATAACGTCATAATAACTACGCGAAATGTCGTTGTCGTCGGGTGCCTGCTGCAGCAGTAATTGTGTACAATCGACGCGGCGGAACACCTTCCGACATATTAATAGGTACACTGCAGCTGATCTAGTGATCCGATACCGTAATATTATTGTATATATATATATATTATTATGTTGTACGTGGGTCGCGTGTGTGCGCGTGCGCGAGTGTATAATTTCAGAGCACAAGACTATACGAATCCAATAATATATATCATTAAACATGTCGACGACCGCGACGACGACGACGACGACGATTATTATTATTGTTATTTATTATGATTTAACGAGACGTCTCGAATAGGAAAAACGGGCGCGCGCGCTGTCGGTGCGATGACCACCGCCGCGAGACGTCTAATCCAACGCATTCGCTTATTAAAATATATTACACGTACACGCGCGCACACGTGTTTGTGTGTGCGCACCTAAAACGCGTGAGCGTTAATTAAATTTAATGAAGTAAGGATTTGGTCGTCGTGGACCACTCGGACGTGGGATGCGGGTGACTTTGGATCGACCACCGCACACAGCCGTCGTGTTTATTAGACATTAAACAGTCGATGACGGTGGTCGCATATATACGCGTATTATTATAATTTCGTCATCCCATACGAGCACGTTGGCTGTAAAATAGTGTAGTAGTAGTAGTAGTAGTAGTATTAGTAGTAGTAACCACTCGACACGATTTACGACGACAGTGTTAATAGACCGGAAGGACAAGATTACTATACCACAAATGTGGTATAGAAGTAGCAGTAGTGTTACAGAAGGTATATACAATATTATTATATCCTATTTAGACGATATTAATATAATCGTAGACGTGTGCGCCTAGTGGTTTCGAGACCACGACGACGACCGGTCCGGTGCCTCATACCGCGACAACGGCAACCATACCGAGATGAAAAGTTTTTCTCGGTCGTGTATCGTAAAAAAGTATTTTGTTTTACGGTGTTTAATTTTTGTGGGTATGCCCACGCCGAATCGACGGCAAAACAGGATATTGGAATTCGACCAATCGTCGACCCGGTCGTTTTTATAATTTTTTTCTACAACGTATTTTATTATACTTATATATATATATCAGACACTATACATATCATATACGTATCATATTTATATGATATAATACGTATACAGCATTTCTTCCTTTTGCATGTCCGTCTGCTCTCTCTTTCCCTCGTTTCGACTGCCGTCGTTTCTTTCACTCTCTTTATTTTTAATTTCAAGTCTTCTCGAGCACGCACAGCAAACGTTCATAAAATAATTGGACCGGATTTACGGTACGAGTCGAGTGGACCTACAGCGCCAGTATATAATATAGCTGTAGTAGTAGTGGTGGTGGTGGCAGTATAGTAGGTCGGAAAAATAATGAGCCACCGCGGAAAAGTGGTGTGTAACCGACGTGCGTTCGCAAATTTTCATGTGTGAGTTTACCCTCGGCCGGCACCGCTGCAGTTTCCGATCTCCGCATTCCATTTTTACTATATTCTTTTAACATTTTTTTACGGACATAAAAATGTGCAAGCGCCCCACATCTCTCGCGCAGGACCGCGGAGACGGACGTGGTATATATAGTTGTACGTAATAATATTATAGTGCGTATTTTGTGTCAAAGTCTATATAACGGCTCGTGATTTACCGATAGTTATGGTGCGCCCGACGGAGGAGGGTGGGTAGGAAAAACGATAAGAACCAAACGCGATAAATCAGTCGTTAATAGTATTAAAGTTTTGATGTTCGCCCGGTCCGCAAACACACACACACACACACACACATACGCACACACACATATACGTACCCGGCGGTACTGCACAATCGTCTTCGTCCTTCGCACGAGCTATTGCAGTCATTTGTCAAGTTTCATTTTGAACCGGGCGGCGATGGCGGCGGTCATGTTCGCGTATATTCTTCTTCTGTATCTTCCGCCCCACGTCAGAACTTAAAACCGATCATTATCTTGTATACATATACGAAATTGGTTCCGGCCCATAAATATATATGTACCCGTGTATTTGTTCGCGCACAATAATAATATATACTGTCGTGCGCGCAGTCTTATATCATCGACGCGCAGCACGCGCGCGTGTATAAAAAGGGACGGGGTGGCCTTAAACAGCTTCCGTCCGGGGCGCCGGGCCGGAAGGGAAGCCGGCCGCCCTCCGATCGTGCGCACTGCAAATTGGATACTTAAAAGCTGAAAGTGCGTCGTTCATTAGCTGATTGATTGTGCCCGGAGAGACGCCATGTTTCTCCGGCTCTTTGCTTAATCCCGCAGATAATAATAACGTCGTTTATAATATAATCGCGGTCAGATGAAAAAACGATGCAATTAATTAAAAACCCGTCACGTTGAAATCTACACTCGGTGTATTATTATATATGGGGGCACGGCCCGCAGACCGCGATCGACCGGAAGGTTTACTGAAACTTTTACGATTTGAATAATAAAACGCAACAAGGATTTATTGTCATTTTTAGATTTATTCGTGTATAATCGTAATGATAAGAAATTTTATTTGTCCGTTATTATACTCCGCCGGAATTATTATACGGCGCCTCGGTCCGCGCGGCAAACCCACGCCCGAATGCAAACAGATTTTCTTTAAATTATTCTATATACCCAACCGACAAATTTGAATGGAACACGTAACGACTCTATATTTTCACATTGAATTCTCGGGGAAGTTCTCGCTCTGCAATTCGTATACGCGTCTAAAACCCAAAGTCCTTGTTCATTTGTCGGCGGCGCGGTGGCCCGCGGGGTAGGTAGGTATATACGGATTTCTCGACTATCTTTTCACCAACCTGAACGTGTTCATTGTTCGGGCCGAACGTGTGTGCAATATAATTCGTAACATTTCTACTAATCGACGATTCTCAGTCTCGTCACACGTATATTTCTGCCGAGTCGTTCGTCTGTGGCGCACGAGGTTTATGACTAAACGCCGATCGGCTTTTCGCAGAAACAATAATGTTTAATAATAAAAACTAAAGTGGCGTTATCAACAAATGCAATTAGAGCGCAAAAGTAACAACGGTTGAAAACCATACTGATATTATAAATCAAAAATATTACTCGTACGTGAGAGGCCACCAACGAGCGAAAACGGAAAAACTACGGAGTTTACGATGGCATTTCGTCGTTCCTGCGAGAGCAATAACTCGCGCTGTTCGCTGCTGTCCAGACAACATTTGCTAGTGTTCCCTTTGAATCGTAAAACCATATTTTTTTTAATTTAAAATAATGAAACTAATACATTTTTGACGGATCCGGGTGTTTAGAAAATGCACTTTATACGTTGAGTATTGTAAAATAATGAATTTTTCTTTTTGAAACGAAACTAATGCATAATAGACGATTTAATCTGCGAATAGAGTATAAACGGAACGAAAGAACAGACTCGAGAAAGAACAAGGACTACAGCTTTTTCTCGTTCTTTTCTCAATTGAATTTCAGTCGCGGATAATAATATGTATACAGTGTGCTTCAAAATCAGCAGATCTACGGTGTGCGATAAAAAAAAAAAAAAACCTTTGATGTGCGCGCCGTTTGGTATAATGTATTTATACTGTCTAAAGGTCAGAAAAACATTTTCTACGTACCGGAAACGTTTTTACATATAAACCGTCTTCAATCACTATATATCATGTTTAGCGAGATCACAACATCATATTGATTGAAAATGGAAACGTTCAGATTTAAAACACGGTCATGTATATAATATAGTACATAACGTAAGCTGTATATTCTGATATACATATATACATCGCATTTACCAGAGAGAGAGAAAGAGAGAGAGAGAGAATATTTATTGTGCTATTTGATTCATTGAAGCTTAATAATGAGGGTCTCTTATATTCGTGTTCCCGACAAAGGCTCTTGGATTATGATTATAGTAGGTATATATAACACTATGCTAGCTATATTATACTACTGAAACTGCTGCCGGTCGCCGTATAGAAAGGGGTAAGGTATATTCATCGTCTCATCATAATAATGATAATATCTACGATATTCGCAGCATTGAAAAAAAAATATCGTACTCGCGGGCAAGTAATATCATCAAAGTGGCGGTATAGGCGCGGTAAGTATGTGTATATATGTGTGTGTGTGTATATTACCGTCACTGTAATAAGGCGCACGCGGTGGCAATGAATTGCATATTAAACGATTAGGATTAAGTGGGTGCGACTACAGACGACGGCGGACGTGGAAACGGGCAACACGATTTCACGCATGAATAATTAATATTATTAATTGAAAACGTTGCAAAGATCGGCGACGACGGCCGTCTCGATGTGTATAATATACACTGTCCGAGTTTGTTTAGCGTGAGTACAACGATAATAACAATAATAACAACGCAAACGGTGTACGTAGTTGTACGCACCTATACAGTATTATTTGGGCGGGTAACGGCGGCGAGTCGGGGATGAGTAGTGTACGCAGCAACGACGGCAGAGAGGATGAGCCTCATTGTCGCAGCTATTTCGCGCGAGCGAGCGTGTGTAGGCGACGGTTCTACTATACTTATATTGTCGTAGGTACACGCGACACGAAATATGCACACACGGGAAATTCTGCAGTGTAGACGACGTGCATGCGACTTAAAAGCGCACATATTTCAAAACCAACTTTGCGCCATTAAAATGCGCGTTATAATATAATATTAATATAATAATAATATACACGTGAAATTTTAACGCGTCGTTATTTCGCAGCGTCAAATACCGCAGCTCTTTATATCCCCGAGGTTTTTAACTCGGGAGCGCATTCCGCGCGAAAACTTTGCGATTTTCAAACGAATCCTCCGCCGTCCTTCGAGGTGCCGAGCGCGGTGGAAGCGCGGGCCGTGTGCCCGTCCGATATAATATGATATCGAGCGGGCATCGGCCGTCGTACTAAAAATAAGTATAGAAGTATAGTTCAGTGACTAGGTCTGCGCGCGCGCGAGGGGTATTTCGGATGCTGAAACGACCCCCCCCCACCACCGACACACACACACACACACCAAATCGGAAGCTAAAAAAATCCATAAATTGTATTGTGATCCATAGGGTTCGGATTTCTACAGAA
Organism: Rhopalosiphum maidis; assembly: GCF_003676215.2. NCBI lineage: Eukaryota > Metazoa > Arthropoda > Insecta > Hemiptera > Aphididae > Rhopalosiphum > Rhopalosiphum maidis. The sequence continues at coordinate 67,314,408 of NC_040879.1, forward strand.
AAAAAAAAGCATGTCGTCATACGTTTCTATAATAATATTACAATAATATTTCATGTTATTAATATGCACATTATGGAGATTGATGACTACACGCGGCGGAGAATGTGTGTGCGTAAATAAGCCTTCCACGCGTTGTTATATTTAAAATAAATGTAAAATTAAAACACCCCGTCCTCCTGAACGAAAAAAAAAACACGTCAACCCCGCGGAATCGTTTGTCATATTGAAAATAGATTTGACGACATCGCGTTTGGTCGAAAACTTTAAATTGCGTTGCGACCGACATCACGAGGCGGAATACGCTGAGCGTATATTATCATCACGAATATCGATAACTCGTTATTCGATAATAATATCGTAATGTTCGCGTTATTTGTTAAAATATTTTGGTTGTTTATAAATCAGTGGTGCGAAACCTTTTTCGATCCACTACGGCCCCAAAAATTATTTATTTTGATAATACGATCCCCCCTAGTTTCTACCAACATTATGTAAGTGTATAATATATATTTATTCAATAGTCAAAGCGTATACATATAGTATATAACTTTTTCATTTGTTGTAAAATCAATGGTGACCCACTAATAAAATTTCGAGACCCCCTTAGGAGTCGGGACCCCCGGTTTGCGCACCATTGGTCTATATGGTTTCGCATCGCGTTTTTCGCGTACACCCAAATTATTATTTGCGCCGATTATTTTCGTCTCGTTCGCATCGAAAATGAACACGCGATTTCGTTTCGTCGGCGCCATCGTTTGTATATATATATATATATATATACACATACGACTCTGCACACAATGTAGTTCGGCTGCTCTTGGATTCAACAAGAGTGTGTGTCGTGTTTGTGTTCGCGCGCGTGTGTGGGTGAGTCTGTTTTTATTTTCAAGTTCGTATTACTGTTTACCGCGGAGAAGTATACACAAGTTCCCATCTCGAAGCGCACAAACTATTGTAGTATTTAGTGGCGGCAGATGTTTACTATTGATAAATCCAAACTCGAAAGCACTTTACTCGAACTTCGACTACACGTATCCCGTACAATATAAAGAGACGACCATTTAGTGACTTTTGAATATAATATATGTTATTATAGTGTATACATCGGCCTCGACGTTGCTTGATCGTCGCCGCCGCCGCCGTTTTGGAACGGAATTTATTTTCATATACGTACACGCGATGATGAATTCCAATATTTATTTCTCACCCCGTTTATCATGTGGCTCATGCCGCTGAATCTAATTTTGCGATGTCATTTTCTATACTGCAGCCATTTACTGCTGAAATTACTATCACTCCGACGACAGTTTTTAACCGGAGGGTGGCTACCGGTGAAGGGTGTGTTCCAGCAATAATGCCTTTTTGGCGTAAGATTACTTTTTTCTCCCATCTAAAATTACATCCAAGCTGCTAACTAGAATATTAAAAACCGAATAGCTTCGCGTGTATCTTTTTAATGCGTACTATCCTATTATTATACTCGAACGGCGGGTTGTTTTAAGTTTTTATCGACTACTGCAGCGATATTTAATTAACACGGACGATTTATCGATATAATTTTAAAACCGTATAGTATTTTATTTTCTGTCCATCGACATGATAAAAATGTAAGGGTTATAAATAAACGAGGTTTAAAAGAGTTAAACGAACCTAAGGCATTATTTTCGTTCAGTTTTAGACACGATTTTAATATTGTAAATAATAGAGTCTAAGTAGTTCACATGGAAAAACTCATGTACCGTTAAACACTTAGTAAATACATAAAATAAGTAAACAATGTACCGACAAAACAAATTAAACACATTTTTTTTTTTTTTGTATTTTGAACAAAACATCATATACAATTTAATAGAACACGAAAACCAAATTTTCAACTATAAATTGTAAGAGAACATCGGATTTAAATAGTCATTTACTCTAAAATGTATATTTGTTGCATTTATAATTGTTTTAGAAATAAAGTTCGAAGTTAATTGTCTTGAAACGTTATTTATTTGATAAATAAAATGTCCTAAATATAAACGTTGCAAGACAGTATAATCCTTTTGAAAGTAATCGCTATTAATTCGTTTGAGAGTACAATGAAAAAAGAACACCACTTAATAATGTAGGGAAACAGTCTGTATTAAGTTAAGGAAGCACAAAACAGATTGTTTTCTTACGGAAATGAGTGAATTTACTCGGAATTTGTATGCATATTTCCAAATAAAAGAAAAACAAATTTACGCGAATAATGAATGTTTTCGTTAAAAATGTTTGTACACTTTAAAAAAAAAAAATGATTAAAATAACACTAGTCATTGTAAAAAATGTAACCATCGTTTTGCCGGATGTCCGCCACATAAAGAATCGTAAACTCACAAATCGCCTTTTCAGCGTTGTGTTTAGATTCAGCCAGACGGACGTAGAGAATAAAATGGATTCAAAATAAAATTGGGAACTTATTTATATTGTCGTGCGTGCTGCAGCGGCGCAAGATCAGCGGGGTACGAATATGATCGGAAAGAGGAAATCTATTAACTAAAGGGATGGTATATATGCAGTACTGCAAGATTGAGGGGTCTTCACATAATTTATAGTTTTGTTCCGGGACCCATCGGATACGAATTTGGCGGTAGTATTGACGGCATCGGGGGCAGCAAAAGTTTTGGGTTAGGGAACGGACGAGAGGAAAAAAACCTCGTATCACTATAAGACACACTATTGATGCGGCGATCGTAATTCTATGGACGACGACCGAAGAATGGCTTAACGGAGAAAAGTTTGTTTTTTTGAAACAAACTTATTTCGTCTACACGATATATATATACGTCATCAATGAATAGTATTAAAGTCTCCCTGAACATCATCCGATGAAATATTAATGATTTTGTTAGTAGTATTTTATTTATTTATTATTATTATTATTATTACTTTTTTTTTTTTATTTATTTGACCTTGTTGTTTCCACCGACAACGTCGTGTTTTTATTATATTCTTACGATTTTTGCTGAACGCGCGTATATGTGCACCCGAGACGTGACAAAAAAAAAAAAAACACTGTAAAATGCTTTATATATATATATATATATATATACGCACGTACAACTGCGGCAGAGATGAAAATGCAATTATTTTATGTGTGGGATAGTAAACTTTTTTTTTCTAAAAGAATAAAACAAAATATATAGGTACCTAGTCGAATTTATACTAGAAAAAGGCGGATTGACATTAACAACTGTTCCCTGCGAAACAACAATATGCCCATTATACTGCGCGGCGATGGAAATTCGTAAAATTGCGTCAAACAATGATGATGATGTGTGATTTACGAGTAGGTGGAGTATGCGTGTATACTGATCTACAAATGCTCGTGCGCGAGCGTGTGTGTGTGCGTGTGCGTATTGTGCTTTTGAACATTTAATCATCAACACACTTGGCGGGTTTCCCGTTACGCGCGCGTCACAATATTATTATGTGTGCAGTGCATATGAATACGGAGTTCCAATTTAGTTTTTGAATGAAGTTGTCGGCGGTACACGAGCGTACTATAAAACGCTAATGAGTAAATCGGTCGATCGGTTAGCGAAACACGTTTTGACGGCGAAATAAGAACGAGCTTTTGTTTTTCATACGAAATAATAATATTATACAACGCCAGGGCATAAAAACATCATTTGGGGGGGGGGAAGGTTACGTGATTAACGCGCGATTATGATGGAACCACTCGTTTGTGACACTTTGCTCGGGATTTGAATTAGATGATACGTTGTTAGAAGGTTTCTACACCGTTTCCAAGAACGTTTCCAAGAACTCAAACGTTCATAACGGTCCGGCGGGAAGTGAGAATGTATAATAATAATTAAGGCTCGGATTTATATGTAAATACATATTTTTACTGTGACTTTTGATAAATTAATTTAAGTGAGTGATAAATTTGTTTCAAGGGATTTCCAATGAAATTAACTATATTTTATTTTACATATTTTTACATATTTTTCAATAATTCCATTTTTTCCTACATATTTTGACAGTTTGTTCTTTTACGATTTTTTCAATAATTATTAATTATGTACGATTGTGTTTTTCAATACAAACAACTTCCCAAATTTCCAAAAGTACACAAAAGTAACAAAATAATACCATTTATTGAACTTAATCTACGGTAGATATAACTCACTCCTTAAGACATAGTCAAAATGCAATACAGTCCAATAAATAACATCAGTGGAAGCCAAAAGATCATTTAGTCAGTGTGAGAAAATTTTACGACCAAATCGAAGATCTTTTGAATTTCAAAATTTCAAAATGGCTGTTATCATAAATTGTATTCAAGATAATTAAAATTTTTATTTTTATGTCTGTCATCACGTTTTTTAAAATAATTTCACTATTTAAAATATAATTTGTTTTATTAGAAACTCATATGGATATATTAAATAATTAAATATTAATAAATAAATCAAATTAGTAAAATACATATTTTGGTTTCATAAATACATATAAATCCGAGCCCTAATAATAATATGTACGTAATATAACGTAATGACATAATATTATAGTAGTAGCATAATATACCCTTTAGATGAGGTAGGTTAGTAGCCAGGTTAGTAGCTGTACAAATTTAATTATTTATAATCGATTTTCGTCTTCAAAATATAAACGAATAAAATATAGAACCGTGGAAAAATTGATATGATTTAATCAACACACAGTTGACTGGAAGTTCCAAAATATACCGTTATTATTTGCTCGGTAATGGATTACATTTTTATATTTTATACCAAATATAATCCCAATTGAATATTTTATAACTTCAAATTTTCTTCAAACTGTTTATTGCGTTTCTATTATTGCATGCCGTTGCAGCTATACCTACAACATATTACTGTACGAGAAATATTTTACTATCCACAACAACGTGATAATATACTTTGGCATGTTACAAATCCTAAAATCGTTCACGGAGCATCGACGTTATGGAATATTGGAATTACATTGGTGAAAAAATAACACCATTTGAAATGTTCACTCTATTTTATTATAATTAAAAAAAAAATAACACAATTTATTTATTTTTGTATTTTATTGCAAAAGTTTGTCTTATTAAGACTATTGAAAAAAAAAAAAAACGATTTTTATTTAGCAATATGTAGCAAGTTCTATTTTATAAAACTAATTTATTTCACAAGTTTTAACTCGAACTTTGTATTTTTTTTTTTATTTTTTACTGTTTTTTTTTTTACATTTAATTTAAAGTTATCTGATTTTTTTTATGATTTTTATTAAAATTCTTACTGTGTATATTTCTGTTAACAGGTCACTAATAATTACAATGTGTATACAATACATGCACGTGTATTATATATATATATATATTAAACATACATAAAGACTTGGTATAATTTAAAGTAGAAAGGATAATATGGGTTTTCTTGTAAAAATAATTTTTATCTTTATAATTACTTTGAATGTTTTCATATATTTTGAATATATTTAGAATATCTATTTTTATATAAAATAGGAAAATATTTGAAATTAAACTTTTATTTTAAATTTAAATTGGTTACATAGTTTTTTCCAAAAATATTCTCAGTCCAGAATGATACATAAATATTTAAAAAAATATATTTTTCTTTAATATGGTCTGTAATAAGTTATAATTATTGTATATTGAAAAAAAAGCTCTAATTAGATTATAAAACAATCATAACCTGTTGTTACTTTAATAGTTTGTGTGTATTCACTAACGACAACAAGGGGCACAGAGGCACGATTTAACACCAGTTGAGCTATTTGGCAAGTTACTGTAATTGTGTGTCTACCATTGTCGGCAATCGTTGTGTTAAGAATTAGAGTTTCCATTGAGAATTTTATGAACTGACACGGAAATAAATTTAAATTGTGTGATTTCAACGGGTAGGTAATTAATAAAATAAATAAACTGTTTTTTTTTAATTTAATTTAATCGTTCAAAACGCTATAGAGTGTTGTTTACTTATATTCGACTAAAAATGTTGATTTAATTAATATTGTATGTCAGAAGTTTGAACGAATCAAAAATTAGGTCAACTCGACATGACTAATTGATCGGTCAACATTAACCATTTCAGAAGCTTTTGAGAGTCGTCACGATGATGAAACTATTAGTTATTTGTTAATTGTTAATGTGTTATTGGAGTCAGATAATATTAACGTTTACATTGTTCCGGAGAGACCACAGTATTCGCAGATACATTATAATAACGTGGAAATCGAATAGTATTGAAAATAAAAATACAAAATAATATGGTTCTAATAGATACAGAGAAAACCAATAATACGGTCTTAACTCGTCGTATACGGGACAGATCTATTGCCAAAAATAATAAGAAAGAAAAATAAATTAATAAATCGATGTTCACAGCACCATACATTATTTTTTTTTTTTGTAATAATCAAATAGTTTCACTTTGAAAAAAATTTCAAACGGGATTTCGGCTTATCAAGAAATATCTAATATATATATATATATATATTAAACGGAATTTCACTTATTTTTGTTTTTACGTTTTTCACGACATCTTTAGAGACGTTCAATTTTCAATCACGAAGAGAGAGGTGCTTTACGAAACTTTTATTTGCATTACTGGGCTCCAAAGTTTTCTTCCGGATGAAGAAAAAAACAGATTGCATAAAGCCAATATTATATTACTTTCCCGTGCTGTCGAACAGTAGTGCGCTAGCGACCCTTCAGTGTTGATTCTCGACTCGGCAATGCACAAAACGAATATTCTCGAACCATTACGACACACACACACACACTCGTACATACGAGTATAATCGCGCGGTATAAATTTAAACTATCGCCGCCGCCGCTGATTCGGTTGTTTAATTTGGGTTGGTCGAAAGAGCCAGCAGCAGAGTTCAGACCTTCCGGTAGTCGTTTAGGCGCACAATTCGAGTGCTACGGGCAGAGAATCGTCTCTGTGTATCATATCTATAACAGCGGCGACGCCACGACGAGGGGTTTTAGTCTCTTGTCCCGTCGTCGTTACGCGCGCGCTCATAACATACACTTATATCTATATTTTGTGTGCGTGTGTGCGTGTGCAGTAATAAATAATTTATGTTTATAGTGCGGCAACGGTGGCGGTCCATTATTGTTTTGTGTTGCGACAAAGGAGGAAACTGAAGAGGACTTGTTTAAGCCCGCGAGGGGTTAGGACGCGATGAATAAATTCTGTAAATAGCCTGGAAATGTAGAACACGTCTGCTAATAGATTGTTGAAGATAATAATGCCCCGCAAAAGCATTAAACGGCGGCGGAGGGGTGGAGGTAAAGTGATATGAGTCACAAATTTGGCCCGTAAAAACCGAACCCGCGACGACGTGACGCACAAACGCTGGGCGTACGCGGTCGCGTATATTGCGGCGTAATAATATACCGTATAGTTTTCGCGTTCAAAATCACTGGCACTTCGGAATAATAAAATCGCTTTATTGCATCCGCCGCCATCGCCCTCGCCACCCGAATTACTTCTGATCGTATACCGAATTCGATATCTATGTATATAATTATGTGGCCCGGTGTCGTCGTCAGCTGCAAAATCTGATACAGACTATTTATTTATTTTTTAATGTGTATATTATTTGCGATAGGATCGCGATTGTCGTGGAAGACCGCTAGATATAGTTAACCCTCCTCCTGTCGACGAAACGCGGTATATTATAATATTGTAATGGACTCGGGACGACCGGCGAAACTGGAAAAAAAGATTTTTTCTCGACGAAACGCGGTATATCCAGTGCGTATGTATACCTATATGCTAAACGTTTGTCAGTGTAATACGCTGTGAAATTCAGTACTTTTGTTTCGAGAGCGTTTAGTGAATCGTGCCCCGAAATCCAATTGTATAATAATATATTATACTATGTATAGGTAGGTAGGTGGTGTATATATACAGTTACGGTTTCAAAAGTTTTTGGTTTGTACCGGCGTTGGGTGGCGTGAAAAGTACGACGACGAAACGTGGTCGTCGAAACGTTTGCAATACGGTTCGTAACGTGATAATGATTATACAGAATGGCAGTAGGTTTTTTAAAAAAACGACGACGACGACGACGACGACGACGACGATGACGAATGCGACGTTCGAAAGGCAAATAAAAAGACCCTAAACACATGTCTCGAGCTCCGTCGAATTTTTTTTCTTCTTCGTTGCAGTACATATGAATTATTGGCCTGTTCAAGTATAATAATAATATATATATATATATATAACATATATACGATGTTATGGTAGTTGTTCTGCTCGCTCTCAGATTTATTGACATTTTTTTAAAAACTGCCCAGTAACGACCCCAACCAAGTTCGCTCGCGGGGAACCGACGCCACAGCCGCCCGACTACGGTCTCGTATGACAATGCGTACGACAATTGACTTTCCCCTCCCCCCAATTTTCAAAACGGCCAATATTTCGTACCGCTATTATAATATACTCGCGTGTGTATACGTATATATATATAGATAATAATATATAAGCACACACGTAGTACACACTGCGCATTGTTACGGAGCTGCGGCAATGACGCACCACCTGGTCTGCTGCCGCCGCCACTGACACTGCATTGTGCGTGTCGGTTTTGTGTACAAACAGGTAAAATTGTACCGAGTCCATATTATTGTAATATATTATATTGCTGCTGCTCGCACGATAATAATACAACAACGCGAATCGTCCTGGGAGTCTATTACTACAATGAGAATTACGACTTCATTCGTCGCCCCGCAGGACGAGGGGAGACGCACCGGCGACGCTAACGATGGACGCGGTAACTTTAGATATTATTGTGCCTTTTTTTTCCCCCTTAAACGGTCTCGAAAATTATATTGCGATATTCGTGCCACCGCAGAGGTCGAATTATATTATTAGAGGTACGCATATATATATACGTTGATAAACGCTGCAAATACATTTCAGGGGACGCCAACTCCGGAATTATTCTTATTATTTATTTTTATTATTTTTTTTTTCCCCCGTAAACTGAGGCACTGCCGGTGACAGGGTTAAAGTCGTAAATCCTTTCTTAACGGTTTCACACGGTTTCGGAAATTAGGAAATTAAACTTATCACGGTTTGAAAAATCATCCGCTTACTTCTCGCACGCATAAAATGTACATTATCGTGGCAATATTTTCTTTAATTTTCACTCTTCTTATACTAACGAACCAAGTTAACTCTCTGTTTAATCTCTTAATTATGATTTCGTTTTTTTAAATTTTTTTTCTTACAAATGAGTACGTTTGTCAAAATATATTAATATGGTAAGTTATTTGAACATATTTTAAGGTTTTTTTTTTAATGACAAAGAGCATGAAATATAAATATTATTTTCGATCATTAATGAATACCGTGATTGAAGTAATAAAACTTAAGATAAATTGATTAAATCAAAAATATCTATTTAATTAATATTTATAAATTGAGTATAATGTGTATATAATTTCGGTTGGAGTTACTTAATATTTAAAATTTACAGTTATTTTGATAAACAAAATCTAACTATTATGTGTTTATTATATTTTAATTATTTTCTACAATAATAATTTAGTCTTTTCAAAGTGATAGGAACATCATACTAGATAAGTAATTAATTCTATTACACACATAAATTGGTAATATAATTTTAAAATTTAATTTATTTAGTATTATTATGAAGTGTAAAAACGAGCAAAAGCAATAATTTCAGAATAAAGTAATTTTTTTTTATGTATTGAAGTTGATAAATTTGTTAAATTTAATCAATGTATAGGTAATAAATAAAAATAGCGAATAATTAAAAACTCGAAATTTATTGTTTTATTCAAATAACTATTTATCAGTGTTCGCATTGTGTACCTATAAAAATATATTATTTTTAATATTAAAATAATGTATTTTGGTAAATTCCATTGTATTTAAAATGCTCGAATACGAATAATTTATTTTAATGATATTAATATAATCCTTAAGTTTTGGAGGAATAGTCTAAAACCAAAAAAAAAAAAAAAAATATTAACAGTTGGATATAATAAAAATTAATAACAGCGTGTACCGCGTGGTAATATAATATTTTCACTACCATTAATAATTTTATTCATTGTTCATTTGATTGACACTGATCCGATCGATATTGACTTAGCAGTGTGTTCGCGTATTAAATTAAATATTGTTGTTTTCACACTGAATGTTCAATTAATATAATAATATAATGTTATATGATAATATTACATCTCTCCGTACACGCGCGTCTGACAAATTATGAATCATAATAATATTATTATATTATGTTTCAAACTCAGTCTGTGCGTTATTGCAGTGACACATCGCGAAGGCCTGTACGCGTAACGTATTAATTTTTTTACTGCGAACCATCGCCGCCGTCGATCATCGCACCGGTTAAGTTGTAACAATTTTTTGCTAGCAGTAGTGTATACCTACCCACTATATTCTATTGGATATAATTTATTTATTCCGTTCGTATTTTTAATGCGTAAAATGTGTCGTCGTATAGGTATATAGTAAACGGTTCCGATTATGACGGTTTTGACGGTAAACAAAATAATGTACATAATCAACACGGGTTGGTGGACATTAATCGAATAAAACGCAATTTCCCGGCACAGGTATACCAATAAATAAATTAAAAATTAATGTCGTCAGCAACACAGTCGGTTGTCAGTAAGTTCGCCCGTTCGAGGTAAGTAAGTGTTATCGGACATTAACCATTTACGATACGAATTTCGCGACATTCGTACATTAATAAGCGCGTGCGGTTAATTGTATTTCCTCTTCTCGCGGCAGACACCTCCCGCGAAACACACGCGGCGGTCGATTAAAAATCAGCCCACGTCGTGCGAATTTCCTACATCACTAGATAAAACGCGTGCCGACTGCAATATAAACGGACGGCTGGAAAATTATTAGATCGTCTGCAGTTCCGTTCCCCATCGATATTTCAAGTATCTTCGTCTGATAATGTACGGCGGGCTCAGCGGAGGCCGTGCAGTAATTTTTTATCGGTTCATCCGAATTTTATAGCGGAGAAAAAAAATATGGTTTCCAAATCGCACGAAATCAGTCCTCAAAACGATCTGGTACTGCAAGTATTGAACGCCGCGAGCAACACCTATATGGGCAATATTATTATAAAATGTATACATCACGTTTCGACTTGTCAAAATTGTTTAATATTTTGTTTTATGTGATATCGAACACAGAGTAGAGTAACAAATTACATTTTCTGAGCAAACAACCGTCAGTGAATAAAAGCGGGAATCGAAATGCTACTTTGATTTCGTCACGGTATTATAATTATATTATATTGTCTACCTGGTTATTTTGGAAATATGATGATATATTTTTGTTCTATTAAATCGAATAAGGTAAAAACGTAAAAACTTCACGTATACATAAGGTATAAAATAAATAATATTATATTATATAACCTTTAGGGATGTCCATCGCAGGATATGTATACTCTGATGACCGATCCGCGACCCTTTTAAGTCTTAAGACACACGCGATTTCAACGATATAAAGCGGCGTATTTCATGCGTATTGCATAGATACCTATGCGCGCGCGCGCGTCGATATTATATTATATACCTCTCTATACCGTGTCCGTGCCACCGTCAAAGCAGTAATTTTGTTTACGCGCGAAGACTGGCGGGCACGGAGCACACTTAACGGCGGTACCTACGACTACCCGAAACGCCGCAATTTGACGGCCGAGTAATTAAACGAAAATATCTGCGCGGTGTCGCCGACGATCGCGAAACGTACGCATAATAATATTACGACAAGAGACTTGCAAAGCGCGGGCCCTTTGCCTTCGCCCGACCGCCGCCGCCGCCGCGCATCGTTGCGGTATTAGAAATAACATAATGTAACAGTGTATATACTATTATATAGATTATATACGTATGTATGTATGTATGTATGCATGTATGTATATAGTCGCATAATATAATATTATATCGTTTGATCCGTTAAAGAGCCGTTTCGTGCCGTTCCAACCGTGTGATGATTGCCTAAAAACCGTTTTGTTTGTTTACTGCGTCGCACCCGCACACTGCAGCTGCTGTGCACCCGAAGTCGTTATTATTGCGTACGCGCATGCATAAGCTCGCCACAATCGAGCCGTACCGTCAAGACTGTCGAATTAATATATTATTATTATTGCGTTTATAATGATTTCGGGACACATCTCGTGCACGAGACGGGAGTAACGACCGTGTAAGTTATAGGCTTCTATTATTCTAGGCCGTAACTGGTGGGGGGGGGCGAAATTTTTTCGTGTACCAATAAAATATTATAATAAAATTAGAACAAAATTTTTTTAGCTTAATATGTCCAGTTACGGTCTTGCTATTATACATATTATGTATCAGGGATGGGCAAATTAGAAAATTAAAATTTAGCGGGCTAGAGTATAGAGAGCAAAAAAAGGCCATTCAAAATATGCATTTTAATTTAGCATGGAGTATAGACGATTGACTTTGAAATTGTATGATGTACTTTGAAAATGTAGCGCGGGCCAGATAAAAAAAGGTTTCCCGTCGTTACGCGCCTGCCCGCGTCGGATCGAACGCGTTGATGCACTGCAGAGCGTTTATAGACACTCGCGGAGGCCTCGAATCGTCGTCTGCGCGAAAATGTCATTGGAAAAACACGTTTTCGACGACGCGGAAAAATCGGGATGCCCACCGATCGGTCTTCTTCGGAAATTATTTAATTTTTTTTTATTTTTTTAGTGCCGCAGTAGGTATACACTGTATTATATAGTATTATGATGCCGCCGATGCCATCGCAATTCGTCAAAATCAACTTTTTAATAATGTCAAACGGACGTCAAAGCAAACGGCAGGTGCGCGTAGTTAAACGGCTTCCGCCGCATAAACCGCGAAAGACGCGATATTAAAGACGACCGACGGCGGTCTCCGCGTCTACGGTTTACGGTTTGCTCGTTTACTCGTCGGCGTCTCGCGGTGAGAGGGCTTTACAGATGCAAAGTCGGCGATTTGTAGATAATAATAATAATGATAAAAATAATTATTTATTGATATATTATCGTTGAAAAAAAAAAAACACGATCAATTAACGCGCGTACGACCTCCGGCGTGGCGTGATAGAATATTGCAACGTACGACAATATTACAGAGCATAATATACAAATCGTATTTTTTCAGTGGTCTTCAGTAAGTTATCGTTTGCGAAACCGTCGAAGCATAATATATTGTATTTATTGCATTTATTTATTTATTCATTTTTATATATTACAGAGCCAAACGATCGGCAAATAAGACAGCGGTACTGACAACAAGCATAGGAAAAATATTACGTTTTGATGTTATGACATCGTTCCTCGTCGTTTTACCGATTTATTGGAAACGCAGCTCGTATCATTGTGAACGCGCGTCTTACATTTTGTTTTCCTAGCTATTTCGTAGTCCAACGTTTGAACAGATGAATACGTCGATATATTTGCAACAACGGCGCCTGCCGACACTAATATTTAAACGTGTTCACGACATAATTACTGAGCGATTTTGTAATAATTGTTTTAGCGTTTGTTATAATTATTGTTTTTTCTTTGGCTGTAGTAGTATTTATACGTTTTAATTATTTCACTTGTAATTTATACAGTTTATATATAACTTGGTCATCTACAATAGGGTTATTATAATTATTAATGTGTATAATATTTAATTGTTTTACTCTTTTTTTCTCATAATGATATAATAAATTAATTCGTTTAGAAACCAATATCGTTAGTACCTTAACCGTAAAGATACAAATCGTAATCTTATTGAAACGATGTAAAATTTAATCAGGTTTATAAACGTCATAAATATTAACTTATTTGCAATCATAACGAAGGCTTATAACTTATTGGTACTTCAAAAATGTTACCTAGTAAGTATACATAGTATCATAATATTATAACTTATACTATCGATCTATAGCGTTATTATGATTATTTATTGTGTTAACCTTCCTCACTAATGGTGCAGATGAAGAAATTAGACTCCCATAAACTATACCCTTGGGACGAAAACTTTTGAAAAATATAAAACTAACAAAAGAATTAAACCCAACAATATAACAAACAACTTGTTTTAAAAAATTATAAATAAATGTATGGCCAAAAAAAAAAAACATAATAACGCTCTAGATAATACAGCAACACTTAATAGGTATTATACGAGAAAAATATTATATCATGTCTAGTTTACATGTGTATTTTTTTTTAAACGACTTACATAAAAATTAAAATGTATTACTTAAATAACAATTTTTAAATTTAAATGTAGTTTAAGATGTATAACACACACTATTATTGAGGTCATGCGGGATCTAAATATAATATATGATACGTAGACCAAGGTATAGGTTAACCTCGTTAACTAAACTAAGTAAAGACTGATAAAGAAATAGCAATTACTCTTTCTACAAACGGACTCTCTCTGTTTTTCTATTTCTGTCTCGCTCTTGCCTCTAAACAAGCACATAAATTTACCAAATGGGTTCACGACCAGAAAATCTAAAATGTAGATATACTAAAAATAAACAAATCGCAAAATGTAATAGTATAAAAAATAATTTGTAATTGCAATTAAACCATAATACGTTAAATGATTCACTTGTGAGAATATTGATATAACTAATATTGTCTTTTTTTTCATATTATGGCACTAAATTGTACGCCAATACATAGTTTTCTATGCAAATTTCTTAATTCTGGTTAAAAATAACACGTTTTATAACACACTGAACTGAATTAAACGTATTAATTTGTACAATAAGTAGCTATATAATTTGATATACATTTGTATTCTTTCAATTAGTATGTATTTCGTATTTATTTTTTTTATATACACGGCAACCATATACATATTCAAAGACATAACGACAATAACCATTACTTGTATAAAACACTGCTCAATCGATTAACATGTATATATGTATATATTATATACATACATTGTAATTAAAAAATAATAACACTATAACAGTTATACAGTATCTAGCGTATCTCTATCGTAGTGACTAGGAAGTTCTCGATCGATCGTTCGATTTTCCATTCAGTATATTTGATTATTTTTATTTTACTTACATTTAAACGTTAAAAGCTATAACGTTAAGCAAAAAGATTGTGTTTCAATACTTCTTGTTTTCCAGTAGGTACTTGTACATCTTTTCCAGAATAAAAACATAAATATTTTTATTATATAACGCGCCGCAATAGTATTATGTACCGCAATTTTAATGAATTTTTCTGATTGGTGTAGCAGATTTGAATGAAAGGTGCATAACAAACCTACAGTTCAGAATACCTAAATCAGTACAGAGGACAAACAGTCTATTGAATTGTTAAAATCAACTTTTTTTTTTTTGTCGTCGAACAAGACTCCGTTTCTTTGTAATCTTCTCTGCCAAATTTTATTAGGCTGCATGAAAACATAATACAACCGTTAACGGTTGTTGAAAGGTAAATTAATGAAAGTTAAAATTCATCAACTCACAATAAAAACTCAAAATATATACGACAAGTCCTATTGTCTGCCGAATTTTCGTCTAACGAGTTTTGAAATTTAATATGTTCCGACAAAATTTAAAAATAGGAAACCGGGTTTGAGGAAAACTTTTTCATTATTTCATAACTTTTTAATCCTTGCGGTTTTTGACTTTCCTCGATTATTTATTTTAATATTTTATAGACATTATAAAATGTTCAAGAATATAATTTGATTATATTATAATATTTCGACTTTTAATGGAATTGTTTTAAATTGTTTGGTTTGATGTTTTTTGTTCCGTGTTATTATATTCAAGTTTATAATTATTGTAATCATAAAATATACGCGAAAGTGACACCCAGACTCTGTACACACTCGTTTAGTATATAATATGCATAACGTATTTAAATACATATAAAGTTGGGTAATAAGGTTAACTACGGATAAACTATCTTCAGCTGAATTACAGAGACCACTAACGATCGGTTACTCTACACAAAACAAAATGTTTATAATGTATAGGTGCATAATATCATTTTTAATTTTTTTCTTCTATTTATTTATTTTTCAATACATCTGAACTGAAGCTCGACACCGATCGATATTCATTTTTTAAATTTTCAATAGAATTAAACGAAACATCTCATTAAATACATTAAATACATCGGCAACAAAATTGTATTTATTATTAAACTCGAGTCCGACACGAATTTAAAAAATAACTGTTGCTTAGTAAAAATAAATCCATTATTAAAAAATGAGTATAACAAAGTTTTATCTAAGTTTGCTTTACTCTCAGGAATAAAGTAAAATTAATTATATCACAAAAATATCCCCAATTATTATTACAGATTGATTTTCAACGAACAATGAAAATTGTTTACCTAACTACTTCAAAGTTTTTCAGTAAATTACAATTTAAACATGGTACAACGTTCATATTATAGTAGAATATTTTTCCAATCATACATTAAGACTTAGAAATAACGTTATTGCTCAATTTATATTATTCAATAAATCTAATACAATAGTGTATTATTAAAAAAAAAATAAATAAATACTATATTATTATATTATTATATACGTATACCGTGTACAGTGTACACTGAATTTAATCATTTAGAAGGTATAGTTTTTGCAACTTTTCACTCACTATTGGTCTTATCCACAAATACATTTATATACATATATATACTTAATATTTTTATCAATAGCTTTATTTAAAAATATACTTTTATTTTTATTTGTGTGTATCTAAGATAATTCTTATTATGATTCTGAGGTAGTCAAGAGATATACAGATTATTTACTGTATTTATGTTTTTAAAATGTATTTATTCCGTTCAAAAGACTGTTATATTTTTCTTATCAGTTGTATTTACATTTTGATATTTTTTCATCTTTAAGCTCATTAAAATAAGTCTATGGAAAAATGAAGCATCTTAAAAACATAAAAACATTATCCATCATAAATTTATATCATCGCCGTTACTCAATTATATAGTGTATATACACGTTAAAAGTTTAAAAATAAAAAGAAAGTTTATATTATTCATATTTTATGAGAAATAAACATTCTCGAGTGTAACGATTAATTTATAATATATTTTCTACATAATATGTATATTTGTTAAAGGCAGTATTGTATGTTTAATACCAATTAGTCGTGTAGTAACTATCTATAGCGACTTATGAGTTGCAGTGCAGTCGCGTTATACGCCGAAGTTCGGCATATTAATTTGACTAAATGATGATTTTCCCCAAACACCTTTTCGACAAAAGAATAGTATAATAAAATAGCATGGTTTATAACGCGCATATAGTGTAAGTAATATTTTCGTAAATGTAGTTTAATTCTAGCGAAAAAATACTGTCTAATTTTACTTATGCAGACCACATTGTATAAGGTCCCGTCAACACCTTTGGGCGATACAAATTATATACACTATTAAAATCCATTCATCCGTTTTGGACCGTCTCTTATTTGACATCGCATTAAATTGGCACAGTCGTAGGTATTATTCTTCGCACTAGATATTTCCGGCGGTATACGTGCAATACTATCACTATGTAATATATGTTATTATTACTATATTATTAAATATGTATTACTTTTTATTCGTCTCTGTCATACGCCAGCGTTTAGGAAGTGGCTCGTTTAACAGTAAATGAAACGTTATCAAATAAACGCAGCGTATATAAAAAAAAATAAAAATAATAAAAAATAAATGTCTTTATGATATTTTTAACAGTCGACGGTAGTTAAAACTTTTAACGAATGTATATGCATGCTCGCAACAATAACTGGCATTTTCTATACATGTACTACGATAAACTTTAACACACACACACACACACACACACACACGTACACACACACGTATACGTACAAACGCTACGATAGCTACAACTTTAACCAGTAATTCAACACCTCTAAGATTAATTATAATTTTTTCACCTTTTTACATCCGTGGATTGCACAATAAGTACATCTAGCGCTGTATTCGTCTTAGTGTACAGTGTGTAATAAGTCACACATTTGAAAAAAAAAAAAAACACCGTATTAAAAACAGTAGCTATTCTCGGTATAATAATATGTGCCGCTGTTGAAGTAATAAAATGCCTTTTACCTGCAATTAAAATAGTGCCTAATGATACGCGTAGCGACTAATCAGCGATGTTCAGTGAACACAATAATAATTCATAGCAGTAAACGTATATTTTAATATAAAAGTGGTTAACGACAATTTAGCGAGATCGCGAATATATTATACATAGGTATCTAAACAATATTATAGTAATGCGATTGTAAAATAAATATTATATTACGTTATTTATTTCAAACTAGAACAATACATAAATATTTTATTCGCATAAACGTATATTATTATGCTTTGATATGTAATTTATAAATAACCAATATCGATTCATTAAATATTTACACTAAAATAGACACCTTCAATTATTATAGGTGTCCGTCGGACAGAAAGAAAAATAAATAATTCATAAATTGCATGTATATAATATTGAAAGTTTGAGTATACTACGTTTAGTAAAATTCTACTTTAGCTGCTATCAATAATGCATGATACTTTAACATATTTTCAAAAAAACAATAAAATTTGTATAATGATAAGTTATTATTTTTTTTACTAAAAACATCATTAATAGACATACTTTAAAGTTATAAAATCGATTTAAAAAAATTTGCATAGCGTATTATAGTATACATTCTTGAAATAAAAAAAAAACTAAACCATCAAATACTACGGATACTTTGAATTTTGGCGGTATTATAAACATTGTAGGTACAGTAAAGAGTGTAACAAACATCTTAAACAAGATAAAAAGTTAGCCTCGTATTATATTGTAATATGTAGATGTGAGTATTTAATAAAAAATTGCATATTTTAATGAAGAAATACAACAGATAAAGTAATAATAATCGAGTTAATTATGTATATTTCATTGGAATTCAAAATATTAATAACATTTAATAGATTTTAATGAAAATTAGAATTTTAGAACGAATAATTTAGTATTTAATCTTGAGCACTTTGACGTGTTTGCTAATTTTAGTTTGAAAAATATGTATTCCTAGTATTTATTTTTATTGAATTTATAAACTACCTAGGATAAAATCATTAATTACTTAAGAAAAAAATTCGATAAGATGTCTTAATTTTTAATCGGGTGGGCAATTTTTCAATCTAATTTAAAAAATAATTCTGCTACACCAATCGACTCTAATCTAAATCCATGTCCTATTTTAACTTATTTATTATAAGTATTCTAGTACACATCAGTAGATATATGTTTATATGTTTAAAGTTATAAATCAGTGGTACAAATTAATATTTTACAGTCTACTTCTAGAATTGGGCAGATAGCCTGATCTGTCAGTATCTTAGTATAGGATATTATATAATTGCATTCAGAATTCGATTATCAATGGAAATCCATCAATCTATGTTTATAAAAGGCAATGTATATAATATAATATGTGTGTAAATGATTCACAACTAAATTTATCATAATTATTGTGATTCTGAAATTTGGTAAAAAGATGATTCTTTACCTGAAAATGTACAACTTGTAGAAAAACATTTTGATTTTGTATTTTAGAGAGTGGTTAAAATAGGCACTTGTTGGCTCACGAAAAGCGAATATTTTTCTTTCACTTATAAGGGGTGGCCTATATTATAATTACATTAAACATGTATTTTGCTTTAGGTCAAAACCACTCAAACGATTGATATGTTAAAAAATATTAATATGTTACGTTTAACAGAGTTTAAAAAAGGGTGAATGCAAGGACGTATAATATAACGCGGAGAACGCAGTGAAGGCTCTGCTAGTTAACGATATTTTTAATTATGCAATTGTGCATTTCATCGACAATTTTCCAACATTTTATAGAAAATTATTGAATTATGATTTTCCTTATTCAAATAAAGTATTTGTCTAAGCTATTTATTGTCCGAAAAGTGTTTTTAAAAATATCCTATACAAATAAATACAAAGCTGACTAAATGTAAAACTCCGAGTAAAAAATATAATATTATGTAAAGGTTACAATCAAAACATAAATATGAATTGTGGTTTATTTAAAAAAACTTATTGACACGTATTAAAATTTAAATAAAATGAAAATATAATTTAAAGTTATTCAGACTGTTATAATTTAAAACTCAACATTGGTTTCTAACGTAGGTACTACTGTGGAATGGGGTGTAAGTTGAGCCTTCCCTATAGAGCAGTCTAACCCCCTTCAAAAAACCTTTGTCAAACGTAAAATAAACATATTTAGTTAAAAAATATAAAAACAAAATATATAAATATATTTACACAACCCAAATTATTATAGTTATGATTTATATTTTAGTTGTGTCTAGGATTCTATTGAATTTCAATCACTGCGTTTTATGGTTATCAAGAAAGCGATAAATTTAATAAATATCAAATATTTATATTTAAGTATTTTACATACATTTTCCTACAGATACCGCAGACCAGTAAGTTATCATAGTTGTTGTGCAATAAAATATACACTTAAAATACAGATATCATGTAATAAATATATTATTTTTTTATAGATAAAAAAGGGTTTTTAAATTTCTTCAAAAACGCGAGTATATGCCATTAATGATGTCGTTATTTCAACGGTTGTACGTAAAAAGTTTGTAAATAATGTAATGGTATTGCTTGAATGTGCGTTTGAACCATTAACTTTCGTGATCATTTTTCTTAAAATGACTATTCTCAAACTGTTTATGTTTCAAACTTTTTTAACGTTCGATACTTTTACATCGGATACAATTATTTTCATGAATTACGTAAACTAAAATATAATCTCGTACAATATTAGCTTTTATTTGCGAGAGTCAAGATTAGGAAAATTACTATTCTGCCTTATTTCTGTACTTTTCTTGTCTTGAAAATAATATTATAATATCTATACTATGTATAACTGTTGTATTTTAAATATATTTTTGATTATTTTGAAAAAAAAAAAATTTTATTTTAGTCAGAAATTTTGTTGGATAATATTTTAAATAACATCATTATTTCACTTAGTGAAATTTTGAATAGGTACCGGAATTTGTTTGATATGAATTATGGTTAGAACTTAAATAGTTCTAGTCGTAATCCGCAACTATCGACTTTAGATTTTTGCTTAATATACATAGTAAATACCTATAATATACCTAATGAATGTATCGTATCATCTAATTACAACTAACTTGAATAATTCGGTTTTGAGCAATAATATCGATTAACGTTTTTTCAGCAAATTGAAATCCTTCTTCGTCTTTGTAACACAGACAGCTTTATCAATAATTGTATGTAATTATAGTAAAGTTCGTTCAATTTTTACCTTAATTCGTATACTTAAATATTGTCCACGAAAGTAAATAACGTACTAATATGAAAATAATACGTAAATAATACGATGCCCGAAAGAATAGTAAAAAAATAAAACAGTAATTAAATGTTATTATAGTTAATCGTGAATAAAATAATTATAATTAATTTAATTGTGTCAACTATGACAAAAACATAGCCGAACCACAATTAATTAATTTACTTTCGGTCCATGTTTTTTTTTTTTTTGGTAAAAACAAACGGATGAACGTGTTATGAAATTTGTTTTTCTTAATTCTAGGAATAACATCGATAGGTAATAAAATATATAACCAACAGATGTGTAATATTATTTTCGTAGTGTTTACCTGGTGTGATGAACAGCAACACGAACAGTAGAATGGACGTCCAAAGTTTCCTCGATTTCCACATTGTCTGCAACTCAGCTGCGGCTGGTTGATCCATCTCGGTGACGACTCTTTGGGCAGTTTTAGATCTTTTGAACGTCGACTTGCGGTAATTCTTTACCATACATAAATCAGGTACCGAATCTAATGACGTTGGTATTTTTGCGGTGTCGCAGTGTTTGCAATCGGCGAGTTCCGCACAGATGTACTGGATCGGAGTGACGGCGTTTAAGGTAGTAGTGATATACACACGCGCACGCGAAATAACTTTACGGCAATGTATCTATATTATGAGCACCGACGGGCGTACGCGATGTGAAAATCAAACGGAAAACGTTAAATAATGAAAAAAAAAATGCGGGGAAAAAACGGGGAGGTGTCGAAAAAATGTCGCGATCGGGGAAGGAAACGCGAAGGGGGGACGCGCACGACGGCGGCGACGGTAGGTGGCGGTGAAAACGGTTTGTATTTGTCTCTTTTAAATTTTGAATATTATTTTAATTTTGTTTTAAGTCGATCGCAATCGCACTTTACCGAAACGATGTATATCATATACTTATGATGTGTTATTATATCGTCTTACGCCGACAAATCGTCTCTGCGGACGAGGACGGTTTCCATTTTCCAAGAAGAATCGCAAACGTCGATAGTATTACAGGCGACAACGACAGTGACACTGTGAAGATATTATAGTCGTCGTAGATAACACGTGCGCCTGGTGGAGCGGCGTCGACGGGCAGTAAGCGACCTGGTGCAATGTATTACGCGGCAATACTGAAAACGGCGTGTGTACAGTGCTCCGAGCGGGGGGCGGCCTGTCGCGGAGACGATCCAACGAGTATAGAACGAGTGTGGCCCAACCGACGGTGACGGTAGTGGCAGCGGCGGCGGCGTCGACGACGACGACGACGACGATCGCGTACGTTAGCTCTCTCTGACGGCCGCCGCCGACGGTGGATGCTGTTCAGACGACGACGACGATCGCATAATAATAATAATAATAATAATATGATATACAGTCGAGTCGCGATAACTCGAAAAACTTGACAACTCGAATTTTTTTTTTTATTCCCCTAGAAATACAGTCGTCGAGATCTCTAACCCCAAATTACATTTATTTATATTTCTAAAGGGGAGTAAAAAAAAAAAAATTCGAGTTGTCAAGTTTTTCGAGTTATTGCGACTCGACTGTACAAATTAATATAAATTCGAGTTAGATGTCTCGAATAATACATATCTCAAAGCGAATTGTTATCTCCAGTGGCGTCTTTAGGGGGCGCGGGCTTGGTAGGCAAGTGTCCACCAACATTTTTATAAAAGTACTAGACTAGTATAAGTTCGATGTTCAATGAAAAATGAAAATATGATTTATAGTTTGAAAAAAAATTGTTTTGATTATGTTAGGTATTTCAATGGAAATGTAAGATTTGAACGTTTAAAGAGTTTATGTTTTAATAAAAGGTAAGCTACCATTAATTATAAAAATATAAAAATAAGTAATTTAGAATGAAAATACTAAAACTTAAATAATAATATGAAGAGACGGTAAAACAATTCTGAACTTAACTTTTATTGTATTTTATTGAGTGATCGCGACTCGACTGTATTATCGTGTTATAATAGTGGTCCAAAACGCCACATTAGGCCAACTAAACATAGATATACGAGTATCAGCGAACGGAATTAATTGATTTCGAATTTTTTCCGAGACACACATAATAATAATATTACGCGCGTGTTGAATATGTAAGGTACCTACCCATGAACAAAGGTATATTATCATAATATCATTATAATATACCTATGCGCGGTTAAATTTAAACGGGCGAGTGTGCGCGCGTACTGTTAAATTTAAAAAAAAAAAGCAATTTAAACTTTGAAGGAAGTTTTTTTTTTTTTATTTATACCTATTATTATTCACTTGTCCCCCCGAAAACTATTATTATTCGTGAAAGTATACACACAATACCCGAACAAAATGATTTTACTGCGTTTAATTCTATTGCGAATGTAAAAAAAAACTAATATATATATTATTTAGTATAATATTCTCTTATCACGAATACCGTTACCGTAAATGTAGTATGACTGAACTTCCGATTTGAAATGGACCTACGCGATAACACTATATATTAATACGTCGCAAGCCCCACTCATACTTCGGGAACGACGCCTATAGGTTAGTCGAGATACCCGACTTGGAACGCGATTGGGATACTCACAAAAAATACTCCGGAAAAAATTCGGAACGCAGTAATTAGTGTTGCACCTTTTGTTCGTATTTATACTTGGGACGCGACCATTAACCAGCGAAATAATCATGTTCTCTAGTTGTACCTATGGTAACTTCGTAAGATACTGATTCTGCAATTACACTGGGTATTGTTTTCATACTTAATGTAAATATAATATACCTATTATTTTAAACAATTTGAAATTATTCGATTACAATGCTATTTTTTTTATAATTTATGTTTTTATTATTTTTAAATACATATTTTGTTAAGTCGTGAATTAATTCGGTCTGGGAAAATAATATAATCTATATTATACATTATTACGCTATCACTGATAAAATTTACAAAAAAAAAATAAACCATATATTATTATTATAACTGCAAATTAAAAATTCAAAACAAAAAATTATGTATAGCCAACTAAACAATAATAATTATTAAAATAAATCACAGCGCCGAAATAGTAATAATAATAATAATAAAAAAAAAATGAATATAATTTAAACATTATAATAGTATGTATATAACACGAAAACGTAATATAAATATTACTTAAAGCATTTCAGTGGGTGTATTCTAGAAACAGATAATAAAAGGAATTCACTGATTATAATAATATGATAAAGATGCTGACATCGCAAGACGTTGTTATAAACGATCTGACAAGGGCGAGTTTGTTTTCAACGTGTTTACCGAATGTGACAGTCACTACGTCCTATTATTTTATATATACTTATCATAAAAATATATTTACCTAACATTTGTATTATTAATAGTATACTATCGCTTATCGCTAATCGCCATTGTATGTTTTCATAAAGTTATGCAAACAACAAGGATCTGTTGGCGTGTACGACGTGCTGGAGCATCAACATTTTTTAGTTGGTGTTTTACGTAAAGACATCTATTTCTCGACACTTAATTTGGTGGAATGCTTGTAAAGTTCAACAGTATTAGTAATTCCTATACATATATTACTGTGCTACGATCAAAAATATTATCATATAGATCAGTGGTCTTTAACCCTTTTTGACTCGCCACCCACTTTTTTAGGCCTGCAAATCTAAATTGCTTAATGCTTTGCAGTAGTACTATTAAAACTGAATAAATAAAAACTACATTTTAGTAGGTATTTTCATTTATTAATTTTCCAAGTTTAATAATTAAAAAATTATTTTTACCTTATATAATTTTATAAATTTAATTTTTATTTTAAAAAGAAAACTTATCGCGACCCAAAAATGGGTAGCGACCCACCGGTTGAAGACCACTGATAGGTTATAGTAGGCACGTATACAAAAAAAAAAAAATTCGGGGGGCTTACAAAATTTAGCAATGCCAAGTGTGCCGCAATATAATAAAATAATTTTTTGCTCGTTACTCGAAATTATTTTTTTGAACCCCCCTCCCCCCATATACGTGCCTGGTTTATAGAAAATATACGATGGGTATATACTATGAAAAAATATAATATATTTATTGTCGGTGTTTAAAAAAAAAAAAAAACATATCGATGGATCGCATTTTTTCTGTTAGTCATAACATAAAAAGTTTCAATATGACAGTATAATTATGTATAATATTATATATTATCATGTACACTATATATGACGCGCCGGTTATGCGATTGGCACAGAGGTTGTATTATACAAACTGACAAACGAAATATATTAAATTTTTTTTTAAATATCAATCGGAATTCAATTACCTATATAACCTATTCCGTGCATAATGCAAGCCGTACTAGTTTAGGCTCCACTATTATACGACATTTGCTTTTGTATGTATAATCATAAACAAATGTATCGCGCGCGTCCTCTTGAATAATATAATAATTCGATCGGAGAGCCGTCGACAGACTGATATCACATTAAAAGTAGGTACGCGTATATTAATAGTATTTGCAGAGTAAGTCCCAAATAAAAATATAGAAAAACAATTTGATATTGTTATTTGTTGAATTTTAAATGTTTGTGTTTTTTTTTTTTTTAGATATTGCATAACCGGACCGACTGGCTGCATTCGTTGATGATTATATCATATTATATCCGTCACGAGGCCCCGCGTGAGGGTTTACAATCGGGTAGACGGTTACAAAAAAAAAAAAAAAATTGTGAACTGTCATAATAACAGGTGAAGAACGTCCATCACAGAATTC
Organism: Rhopalosiphum maidis; assembly: GCF_003676215.2. NCBI lineage: Eukaryota > Metazoa > Arthropoda > Insecta > Hemiptera > Aphididae > Rhopalosiphum > Rhopalosiphum maidis. The sequence goes on from NC_040879.1 coordinate 67,340,598, forward strand.
TACAAAATAACACCGGTCATTTCGAGTAATAGGTTTGTATCGCCGACATTATCGTCGAATTAGTCAAACGTCAAACTTTTGCAATAAAATCGTAATTTTTCATTGCGGAAATTTGCACACAACACATGTGTTTTAAAATTAAATTTTACTTATTTTTACAGACATAAATCGTCTCGATATCACAAACGATGCTTCAGCGCTGTGCAACACTGTGATGTTTAAATATATTTTTACTTTCTAAGTATACATAAAAAATCAACATAATAATATATACACTGTATAGTTTAACAGGTATATATTATAATTAACCGTTGAGTGTACACTTTTCATTAATTGTATTATTATTAACCATTTATGAATATGATGATGTATAATATAAAACGACTATACAATAATTTACACTTAAATTTTACAAATTATATAGTATTGCGAATCGTGTGCATCGGCCACACGATACATGTTTACTTTTACAGATTTGTATTTAATTTCACCAGATGTACTCAAAATATTTTCAATAAGATTTTTTACAAATTCAGTTAAGTACTATCAACTGAAACGCAACGTGAAATATAACGTACCGCATTTCAAACTTTCGAAAATCACGATTTTTTTTATAAGTAATTATTATAAGATCGAAAACAACATGAATACACTACTATTATAGTATTTTAATATAATATTATGTATATACTAAACACTGAACTCCACTTGTATGATGATCATGATTTCACATTAATAATAGTTTTCATGTTTAATTTTACTCTAAACTGGCCAATCATTGATAGTCTCGATTCGCTATTAAAATAATATTATATTAATTATTTCTTTATTTTAGCCCCTGGCCACGACTGCTCTAATAGAGTACTCAACCGGTACTGCACACACCCAGTTACGGGTGGAACAATAATATGAACAAACTCGAATTGCATAAAATATTAAATACGAATGATCCGACAACGGGTGTCATAAGAGTGTCTTGAATATTGAATTGGCAATAATTTTCGTTTTTGAGAATATCGTTGTTTTATTTTTAAATTTAATTTTAATGGTTTTTTATGAAAACAATAATAACATTATATTATATTTATGAGTTGTACTATGTATAGAATTATAACCGTACACAAATAAATCATAAAATTCATAAAATGATAATTTTTAAATTCCATAGACGAAGAATTAATAATATATAATATTATGAATATAAAATGTATAAGCTATTGAAAAGTATCTGTACACAAACAAACAAATTATAAAAATTTTTTTGAACTATACGTTTTCATATAATATATATATTATCTGCCTCATTTATGGTTTTGAATGGGATAGATATGAAAAATGTTACAGATTTTCATAACAAACGATAAAAATAAATATATTGTAAATAATTGTATTATTTTTTTTTTTCAAAAAACCGATCAAAACATTTTTTTTTAATTTGTCACTGATACATCACAAAACGCATATGCAACATCAAAATAACAACAATGAAAATGATGTTATCGAAAAATATAATTTAAAATATTAAACTGTGTACAATACAACTAATATAAAAAAAAAGGTTTTTTCGCGTTGACATTTATTATTTAATCGGTGTCACACCTTTTTATTTTTGGTGAATCCAACCATAAGTAATTACGTTATGTGTGTTATAGATACTTCAATGTGAAATAAAAAATGTAATACATTTGGTTTCTGTCATTGAAATCGAATTATCATAAAACATGTGTGCTTTGGAGTAACAGAATAATAAGAAAGGTCGACTTGAATAATACAGAGTAATCGTTGTTGATATTATTAAATATTTTACAAAAATAAATTAAAAACAAAATAAGTGTTCGGACTAAAAATGTCGTTGTAATAACAAAAATATTTAATGTAAGACGTGCACACGATACACATTATATTTTAATTTAAGCACATTATATAAATTTCGGTTGACGGACATACAATATTACGAATAAACCTACTCCGGTCGATAGAACACTGTCGTCAGCAAGTTTTATCGAGGCGATATAAAAATCTGGAGCCGATAGGCCACAAGAGATTCAGACATCTTAAACTTCCCCGACCCCCTCCCACATTCAATATATTTTGTAAAATATTCTCAAAATCGGCTTTTTATATGACACGCGGACCGTATTATTATTATTATGGCGTGCTAAAATCCGAATATCGATAAATCATAAATCTTGATTACAATTATTTGCAGTTGAGAAAGACGCAATGGCCTGTGGCTTTTTTTTTTTTAGCCCCCTCACAAGTATATAATATTTTAGATACCACATGTGGTGTGGGGGACATTGTGTAGAAAAAAACACACAATCTTTCACGATATTATTGCGCACTTTACGGTCGTTGATATTTTATTTCTTATGCCCGCATTATACCGTTGTACCTATATATACTACAGGGTGCGTTTTGCATCAGTAGGTGTACACGACCATCGTTATATTATTTTCGAAAAGCATATCGCGTTAGAGAAGATAATATTTTTCTCCGAAGTCCGGGGTCGTATAAATATAAACAACCTAGTTGGAAAAACAATTATTATTATTATTATTTTTTTTTTTAACTATTTTTTTCGAGTTCTTCTCTTTCCCAAGGGAAAGTACATAGGTACATTCTTGAATTCCTATATGCGTTTCGAAATAAGAATATTTCGCGGAAAATAAGTGTTTACCTTTCTGAGAATCACCCTGTACACGGCTTTAATTATAATTGTCCACATCGGTCAGTTCGATAAGAGCTGCAGTCAACAATGGACAGTTTTTATTTTTTTGTTTCGACCGTGTACTATAATAGGTACTCACTTTAATTATTGTTGAACGATTTATATTACTGTACGTACACAACACATATCAATTCTTTATGTTGTCGGTAAATAAAACAAAACAATACTCTCTATAATACGTCTTTGCATGATAATAATGTTTGTTGCCGGTGAATAGAAAAATAATATCTTAAAACTGTATAATAATAATAATAATAATAATAATAATAATAATAATATGTAATATAGTCAAAGTATAATCTGTTATTACTAACCGTCTAAGTAGTCTAACCTAATTTCGTGTTTAACATTTCCTTGAAAAAACGTCAAAGCTCCATACCATTTCTCATGAACGTAATGATTATTTATACGTCGTTACTTAAGTTTTTAAAGTGTTATGGAAATTTAGTTTGTAATGTCCTAAAAATGTCCGATGCCGCGGTTTACAAAATTACTTTCTTACAGTCCATTAAAAATCGGATAATATTTCAACATCAAAATAATTATCCATTTATACGGTATAACATAAATTGATGTAAAATAAATAAATAAATAAATAAAATTCAAATTTAAACGTAGCGACTTGTTTTCGGGCTTTAATGAAATATGTAATTAATTGTATCGGCGCTTAAAAAAAAAAAGATTTTTTTCGATCGACTAATACTTTTAATGTATGCATAATGTATCATGTTTAGTCTACAAACTTAAAAAAAAACAAACAATAATACATAATAATTTATAACTCGCGTATGGTCTACCTACTAACTGACATATGACAGTTTATTGCTCTAATTGCTGTTAAACAAACGAAACACTTCGCCGTTGTCTCGTTAATTTTATTTTTAACTCGAAGTGTGTGCAGAGTTATTAAAAACTGTACACTTTTTACGTGGGTTGTACCTAAATCTTATAATACCACATATTAAATTATTGAACAATATTTACGCGAAAAAAACTGTTTGAATATAATATATAGTTCGATGGCCATAATAATTGTCTATAATGTTTTTAGTACGCAGCTAGCGCAATATAAAATAATATTATGTGATGTTAAATCATAACTCTTATACCTTTACGCATATTTTAAGACGTATTTGGTCGATGTTACAGCCTAATATTTACGGATTCGGCGATAAATTATTGTATTTTAATATTCATTTGATTCCGCGGATACGCAAAATCCCGAGTGAGTTTAATATATTTTAATGTTCCATTGTATATGGGATTCCATAATAATATATAATATAAGCAGCCTGTACCTTGATCGGCTAACCGGACGGCGAGTTCCGGTTACTGACGTATACGTAATACGGGTCCGTATTTAAATTGTCCGGGTCGTTGGCAATTGGTTGACATCAATCATTGCGAGATGGTTGTCGACTTGTAATCGCGGAGGAACTCAATTCCAAAAAATAAAATAAAGTTGAATCGCGTCACCTGTGGGAATTCTCCAAAGTCCAACTATATCTGTAAAAAACAAATAAAAATACGATAATACAGACCTGCAGATTTTTAATATTCAAACGGAATGGATTATTGTGTAGTTGTTTTAAAACGCAAAATGAAATTTTAAGGGTTACTTTTCAAAGAAAGTGGTTTGTGTTATTCATGTAGAAAAAATTGAAACGTTTACAACACAATACTCGGCGTTAGCCAGGGTTGGATGGTGAAACGCAACGAACCATAAAAAATATATTATAATACTTAAGGACGAGTTTTGCGAAACGGAAATTTTAATCATTTTCGTAATATTATTGACATGTTGTTACGTCGTATACGTTTTAGAAAAAGTAGTCGCATCCAAACGTTTGTTGTTTGTTTTTTTTTTTTTTTATTTATCCATTCATATTATATTCATCATCAAAGTTAAAGCCACGGATTAAAATATTATAATTTATGCGAGAGTTCGAATTAAATAAGTATTATGTTTGGAATTACGAATATCTGGGAAACCTTTTAACAGTGTTCCAAAGGTAATTTAATTAACCGTATACATATTATAGAATTAATATATTATTCCCGTCATTTATAAATATGTTTATTACGATATTACGCTTTAATATTAATATCGTTACATTTAAGTATACCTGTGTGTTGTACATAATTCATATCGATTTATTATTATTTCGTATTTGCGCATATAAAAACATTTAAATATATAATAATATTGTAGTATCAGTGTTGGGTAAGTTACTTTTTAAAAGTAACTAAGTTACGTTACAAGTTACAAAATTAAAAAGATAACTAGATTACTTGTTAGTTACTTAGGAATAAAAGCTATGCGTTACATTACCTTTTTTTACTCAAAAGTAACTAGTTACAATAACGTTACTCTTATGTTATTTAAGTTTCATAAAAAAAGTCTATTTTAAATCAATCGTGTTTTATATTTATTTTATACAATAATGTATCTTCAAAATGTTGATCGGTTATACGTTCTTTTTTTAATTGAAATAATTATCGTCGTTACTCTTGCCGTTACCCACAAATAATAGTAGCGAATTTACCATAACGTTACTGAAAATTGTAACTACGTTATAGTAACGAGTAACGCACGTTACGTTACTACCCAACACTGCATAATAGCTTATGCTTAAAGGCAGTATATTACCGTTACACACCACCATTTTGTACATATTATCATATTTTTTTTTAAATAAATACAAATGTAATTTGTTTGTATATTTCAATAACGAATGTATATGTTATATTGTTTTACCAAGACATCGTTATTGGTTTTTTTTCATTTCTGTCAAACGGTATTGATTATAATGTTCCCGAACCCGAGCAAGTATACCTACTGTTTTATAATGTCCGTTATTAAAATTTAGTCTTTATTATTAATCCATCGTAAACGATGCGATTACCATAGGTCTATAAGTGTGGGTACCTATAACTAATATTTCAAAACACTGCGAGGTACCCGAGGCGGGGTATTTCGCTTTGGATAATATGCAAATTGCGAATCGCTGTTGATTAAATTTACCTATTATTTTCCTCAGACGTTGATGATAAAAATAATTGGATATAGATTTAGAGTTCACATACCGCTGTAGTTGGTGTTCCATAATATTCTAAGATTTAAAATAAGTTATTATCCGAAGATCGGAAGATACCCATGTAACGACTTAAACGATAGTTTGGTTTTGACAGCTGTCAAAAGAACAATTCGTTTTAGAAACTTATACAACTCAACTCTAGACGGGAATACCGAGAAAAAGTTATGTCCAAAACGTAGCAGAAACTAATGTGTATACATTAGGAAAACTTATAAATAACATTTGAATTAGCATCGAATATTGGTTGAATCAAAGTTGTAATATTAATATATACTTTAACAGTGTAATATTATATGTATGATATTTTTATTTAAGACTGATCGGAAGCATGAGAAAACTTTTGGTTTTAAAACTACACATTTTTAAAATCGTTTTACCAGCTCTATCAAAGGTTTGTTTTTTAAGAACTGTGTCGTATTCTTAACGCTCATTTTTTTATTATAATAAATGTATTAAACAGTATAAGAAGACTTAATTTTAATTATTATCAAACGGTTCAATTAGCATTTTAAAACTACCCCGTCAAAACAAAACAATCAATTAGAAATGTTGATGTATTTTTTTTATTTTGCAATAAAACCAAATCAAAGTAGTAAAGTACCTATTTAAATAACTGAAATTGAAACTATTTAATAATTCTATAACTGACCAGAAATAAACAATATTTAGTAGCTCTACAGCTGCTGATGAGCTGAAGTTATATTGGAAGTTAAGGCACGATCTGTTAGTGAACGGCTATATTATATGCATATTCTTATGCTTTCCTCAGACATGATATCACAGAGCTATTAAAAAAAAAATATTTTACTGTATACTCTCGGCGGGTAAGATAGTGTAAACACATTTTTATTCCAATCTCTTTATTTTGAGTTTGTTTCCTGACACAATTTCTTATTAGTACACATTATACTTCTCCACGTGTTATACGAGTATTGATGTTCATATTCTATTTTATTTTTACCATTGACCTTTATACGGGTATTTTATAAATAAAAATAATCTACGAGTGCGTTCAGCTCTTTAATAATACAGTAGTTTACTATAAAAAGTAATATATCGTACTTTATATTATAAACAAATACTGAATCGTATTTTTAATATCTGCGGTACATTTATGTGTGAAATTATCCGACAACAGTTCTTTGCTCGTGATTTAAATTTGATACTTATAACTAAAACAAATTTCAAGACTTTAATTGAAAAATAAAACTTTAATTTTAGTTCTAAAGTTTTCATTCTTGTGTTGATAAAATATTTATTAAAAATAGTAAGACAACGATTTTATTAGTAAGACGATATTAGTTTTTCAAATATTGCAGCGTTATTGGTGATTTCGCGGTGTGAGTGAACCTTAAACTTGGTTTTAATAACGTTGTTCGAATAACAACGATCAGCCAATCAACAACGCATCGAGGTTTTGACAAAGTAATATTCAAAACGTTTGCTGTTAAATTCCCCTTAAATCGAGTTTCTAAAATATACCTATTCCTAATAATATGACGACGTGCTCAAATCAAAATAAACAGAAGACCCACACAAACACCGTAGTCGAGCTGTTTTTCCAAAATTGTTAAAAAAAAACACACACACACACACACACACATTGTTGCGAAACCTTCAATTCCCTCTCTCTGCGCGGAATTTCAAATGAGTTTAAACACATCATGTTATTATATTATAGGTTTCTTCGAAGTCGTGATAGAAATAAAATAAATTGAAATACACGGAAACGAGTGCACATACAAATATAGGTTATAACTTATAATAAACACACACACACACACACACACACACACACACACACACACACACATATACACATTCACTCACATATATTCATATATATATATATATAGGTACTATTATACAGATTTAGAATCCATGTTAAAATGAAATCCCGACTATAATGCTGAACTATATAATGGTAAGCCATTGTTTGATGTTTGGACAGCCATTAGGGTTGACTTTATTTTTTGAGTTTTCTACGTATTTAATTTAAACCGGGAATGTCTGTTACGTACACGTAGATAAAATAAGTAATAATTACAATTTCAAATGCGCATTTCGAAAAAAAAAAATCGTATTGTCTCGTCTAACTTATATCACACATACCGTTGCGAAAATAAATTTGTACATTAATAATTTAAATTTACTTACCACGCAATTTATAAATCATCCATAACGTCATAAACGATTGTACGGACGGTATTAAAATTGTTTGCTCACCAGTCACTACTGTACTTAAGAATTTTGGTGATTTTTATTTTGTACATTTCGACCTAATAACATACGGAATTACTGCAGTCTTGTTATATTCTCGAGTACGAAATGTCAATAGAGATTTGAGAAACTGTAATGAAAATAAAATAATGGACAAAATCTTACCAATCAAACACTCTATACGGATTCGATGTTAAACATTCATGTTTACTTTGAAAGTATATTGATTATTTTTAAACGCTGTGTTCGGTACGTTATTTATAGGAGTTTTTCAATATCTAATTCATTATATTGAATTTTGTATTAAATTATGGTTGCAAAAATATATTTTATAATTCTACTAAAATGAAACAAAATATGGTACCGAACATATTTCGTTTGAATCACGTTTTAATAAAATATTTTCGATTGCCCTTCTTGGCTATCCGATTTTGACCTCGGATTATTACTAAAATATTCAAAAGAATCTTTTATCCATAAGATGTTCCAAAAAAAAAAACTTCATATTATAGTAAGGTATGTTAGGGTTTCTCGAGATACTTGTCAGGTATAAATAAAACCATTAAGACCATGTGCTTTTTCTAAAACAATTTTCGATTAGTATTTTTAGGTTCTAAGCAAGAGATTGAGAATTATTAATTTTCAGTTGCCATAATATGAAATTTGATGCAAAGTTAATTTAAATTATAAAACCAATATAGCCTAATCGCTCAAATTGTAATTTAGGTGGATTCATAACATTTTAATATTAACAATTTACATGGAAAATAGTGGTTTCTCGTTTTAAAAAATAAGTTGGCATCATCACAGATCGTTTTCCTTAGATAGTATAAAAAATATATGGTCTTAAAGTATAACTAAGAACCAGAATTTTAATACTTCAATATTAAAGGAAAATTCCGTAATGCGAATTATCCAACACATAGTACAGGCAAATAGCTATAGGCATATAGCAGCACATCTATTGATTATAAATAAAAAACAGACGGACCGTCTAATTTTCAGATTTGTTATGTTATTCGTGAAAATAAAAAAAAATGAAAAACCCGTTAAAAGTTATTTTTTTTTTTTAATGTACAGCTACGTTATTTTATTTAAAATACTAAAATAATTAGCCATCTTCGAAAATAGAAAATTTATAGAATTGCAATTTAAAAAAATAAGCAATGTTTTCATAGTTCATGAAATAATCAAAATAATAATGTGAAAAATATTAAGATACCTACTTACTTATAATATTAAAATTATATTAATTTCATTAGAATATCTACTACTTTTAGATTTCGTTGGATAACATTAGTAATAATACGTATAAAATATGAATATTTAGATGATTTAAAAATGTATTTTATAATAATATAATATTATAATATTGTGGTCATAATAAAATAATATATTAAAAATAAATTAACTAATTTAGAACTGGACTCTTATAGAATTCGTTTTTAAATCATCAAACCCAAGTACATTTTTGTAAATCTTGTTTTGATTTTTGATTCAGTTGTACATTTATAATATTTAAGTGTTTAACCAAAAATTATAGAGGTGGGATATTATTAATTGATTATTTAATTAATATTTATTATAGTAATTTATATACAATGGAAGTTTTTAATTCAATTACTAATAGCTGTAATTAATTGAGTATTTTTTAATGACCTATTATTTTTAAATTTATATAATAATAATAATAATAATTCCTAATGATAAATTTCGTTTAACTAAATTTATATTTTATTTAAAATAAAATAAATGTATCTACAGAAACATAATATTTTAATTATGAATGTTTGAATATAATATAGGCTCTATAATAATTTTCAGAAGAAATAATTGTTGTTTTTTTTTCTTTCTATGAAATTTAAAGTACTATTATATAGACCAAGCCACTAAAAAAACAACCACTCAAATCGTTTTAGAATGCGATAAAAATCATTTAACAGTTTAATAACTCGCCTTTTACACACCATTTCAAGCAATATACTCTGCGAAAACAGTTCTTTACCTGCAAACGTGAGAAGTGTGTATGTCCATATTTTAATTATTTTAAAACACGAATTACCACATACAAAAAACACGCACCGACTAATCTAAAAACTAAAAAAAAAATGTTGGGAATATATAATACATAATTTGTAAGAACAATAAATAACACTATAAATTAAAATTTCATGTGGTTTAAATTATAGATAGAAAATTCTATCTATAGACGTGATAGTAATACCTACCTCGGATTGGCAATTCTATTTCATCGTAGTAGGACACAACGCAACAAAGAAAACGACTGAAAACTAATTGCAAAAGAAATGTAAGCAAATGTGGTTTTGTTATCATTGTGCTATAGATTATTATTAATATTTATAAAATAATGAGCACTTATATTTAACATTTTTATTAAGTATTACTAAAACTCAAGAAAACTGAGTTTTTGTATTATTGTCGGTATATACTTGCTTTGCGTCCTGTCCAATAGAGACGTGGTCCATGAAACAGATTTTAATAATAAATGTATATTTTAATACAATTTTTTGAAATTATTGTCATAATCTAAGACAATATAACATAAAAATAGATACTCTATATACCTCAGTAGCAAGACAAAAATGTGGAAAATGACGGATTATTGTATAATTATTTGATTTTAATATTATTAAAAAATATGAAATATGATTGCCACTGTTTAGCAGTAATACAGGTTCAGTTAAATTTATAACAGTATCACACACACACACACACACACACACACACACCATATTATAACACTGCATAGAATCGGTATGGAACCAAAACCAATAAAAATCGTACACGAAAAAGTATACATTCGGTGGTATATGTACTTATGTTTTTATGTTATCATAAAGTAATATGTTATTAAAATAAATAATACGAATGTATATTTTATTATTACATTTTTATAACAAAATTGCATTATGATAGTTTTATAAATACAAATAAAATGTATTAATAAACATTGCGTCATTCTCGTTTTTTTTAATACATTGTTTTGATAAGTATTTAAAACTGACGTGTGCACACCAATGCAAGAGTACATTAAAATAAATCAAATAACTTTTTTTAATTTTGGACAATAATTACTAATTTTAAAATTTTAAAATTTATTTTTGACTAAAATTGTCCGTGTAGAATACGATTTTAATGATTATATATTATATTATGTTACTTTGAATGTCCGCAATTGGGGAATGCTGACAGTCACCTAGCGAATGTCTACGTACACCTAATAAATTGATGTTCAAAAATTAAAATAATATAGACATTTACTAGTGGATGTTGACATTTACATCAGGATTTTGGTCAACCTCGTCATACACCACATGGTTTTGGTTAATGTTGACATAATAGGTACGTATTCGCACGTATTATTATTATTATTATAGTACTATAACAATTGAATATATTATAATAGATAGAAACAACATGTACGAGTATGTTTAATTAAATCAACGAATTATTATTGTTATTATTATTAAATAATATTATATAATATGGTTCGATTAATATTTAAATTATGATTATTTTACTCTACAAACAATTATTATTTAAAAAATAAAACAGGGAAAAAACATTTCTACAGCCACATCTTTTTGTGGTTACATCACGTACACCGCCTTGTCCACCAATTGATGAATTTGATGCAGAAGCTGGCCTCGAAGAAATTTGTTAATCCCTTTGTCGTATCATTGTTCGGCATTAAATTTTCTTTACACACTGAAAACTGGTTTCTGGTGTACTTATAATCGATTAGGTTAGGAATACAATAAAATATTTAACTATACGTTGGACGACAATATCGTACTAAATGATAGCAAAGCAGTATAACACGGGAGTTGTCCGGATAATATAATAAGAGCGGTGGCGTAGTCAAGATTTTAAAATGGTAGTGGATGGGTGGGGGGGTGAGGCAAACCTGAAATACTAAAAAAACATAATCAACCATTAACAATAACAGTTCATTTTTATATTAAGTTTATACGACCGATGGGGGGTGGGGATGGCCCATCTATATAAATGTCGACATTCACTAGTGAATATTTACCAACAGTGTACAAATTTAATCAATATGCCAAACGTTCAACAATAACTTTGGTGTACTACGACGACTTTAACCGGTGACTGCAGTCAGCATTCACCGATCGCGGACATTTTTATAGTAAAATATATATTTATTTACTTACTCATTTAAATTCTAGTTAAGAAATATATATATATAATACACATATTTTACAAATTGAATATACATATTATATAACTATTATAATTACTAGAGTATATGTTATACTCTACGCTTAGGCGGAACCTCCTCATCGTGTCGCAGAGTAAAAATTGAACCGCAACATTCGCTAATCATCACCCTCCCGAGTTGTTTTAATTTAATATCATATTTAAACCATCATTTGAAAATAGATTTTCGCCGTTTTATTCGACGTTCAACATCGTCTTAAAAACCGATTCATCGATCCATTTCAATCGCGGCACAGCAACAGTTACAATACCATACAATATTATACAATTAGCCGTGGTCGTGACGGTCGTCTTCCGTCGATAAATTAGCCGCGCGCGGTTATCTACACATTTCGTTATTTTTAATTCTTATTGTGCATCGCATAATCCAAAGTTAAGAACGACAATGGACATTTGCATTTTTAATTCAATTGTCCCGCACACGAAACTATAAGCCGGGGCGGTAAATTATTTCGATCATTAACGGCTATATAGATCCGCCGCCGCGGCTGCTATTTTAACGTATTTTAATTTACTTAAATTACATCAATAATAATAATCCATAGGTCGCACGGGGCTATTATCGTGTCGAGAAAAAAACGAAAATCATTCGTTATATGTTCGGAACAGATGTTTTCCGTTTTAAAAATCTCCTCCACACCCCGACGGATATTATTATACGATATCATCATCAGCCGTGTACTGCAGCGGGCGTTATTAATGATATTGTAATACTGCGGGCGTGTTGATATTTTTTCCGACTCGATGTGTGGTTCGATCGGTTATCGGGTGACTAAATCTTATAGAATTAAAACGCATATTATTTCGTATTAATTTTATCGACACATCTCTTTGGCTTTCGGAAATATATATAAACCCGAGTATCGTTACAATAACGAGTTGTTTGTTGGCATTCAAATAAAGCATAATATTTAGTGACGTTATTTACACGTAGTATAGGGCCGTGAAATGCGTATATCGCTAAAAATAAAAATCGTAAAAATCGTGAAATAAAAAAAATTGTTTTCAAACACATTTATATTATATAATGACGTTATGGCGACGTTGGTACAACGTTAAAACGATAATCATATTCATATTGATCACATGAACGGTGGTTAATCGTCGGTATACAAACACTAACGATCTTCTTGTATACGTAACGAGTCTAGGGCTCGGATATAAATGCCCTTAAAAATACCGAAAAATGATATTTCAAAAAATGGTATTTGTGATCTACAAACTCCGAAAAAATGTCCTAAAAATATCAAAAAATGCATTATTTATTCAATAAATTATGCTGAAAAGTATAATGTAAGAAAATTAATTAAATTACTTACATCTGCATTAAATTGTACAACAAGAGTAATTATTTACAATTTTAGCCTTATCTAATTTAAAACTAAATTACCCGAATGTGAACTTCAAAATGGAAATAATTTATATTATCTATAGTAGTATTGTGTAGTACTTATATTTCAATGGAGTCAAATTGTATAGTCATAATACGAAAAATAGGTGAAAAATTCACTAAAAAATATGAAATCTATTAAAATGCAAAAATTGCACCAAAAAAATGTTGTGGGTAGAATATAGAGTACTCGAAACACATTTGTAGCTTGGAAAGCTATTGTGTCGCGTATAAAACGATCGAGTCCCGCGCACAAGAACATCATCGACATCGCTTACACAACGTTCGGCCGCTATGAATACGCATATCTAATATTAAAATATGCACTTCTTCGCGTGCAAATTAATATTTACGGGCTCGGGACACGCGCTCCCCACGGGGTTGATTCATATTTCAATAATATGTTATCAAGAACGATATAACTGCCCCCCATTTGTTTGGGATTTTTTTACTATTTTTTTGGCTATATTTTTATATTTTTATATTTTTTTTTTTTGAAAATGATATACCGACGACGGTATCGTCGCAGGCAGCGTGGTACATAATGCACGGGCGCATAATGGAACGGCGCCGCGGCGAATGTGTTTGCGGCCCACGTAAAAAGCGGGCAAATGTACAAACGGAATATTCGGCTGAAAAGAATTCGCCCATTTGTGTGACAAACAGCAGTGCGTTACGATGATATCTCGCGGAATAATATCACTTACGCGCGCCCGCATAGTACCTTATAGTCGTCTCTCCAATGATGGACTCGCCGGAGACAATTTTTTTTCGGTCGACGCGCGGGGACACGAACGATTACGATTATTCACTACCGCAGCAGCGTTCGTGTGATGCGCAGCCACCGGTATATGTCGTATGCACATTGTTAGAGACGTAGAGTCGTGTGCTGAACGTTTACCGGGTAAATGATCAAAAACGCTTTAACAGATTTTTTTTTTATAGAGGTTTTTGATAACAACCGATAATAATACAATAATTATTGTGCAAGTCATATTTTTCATTAGTCGTGGGTAAACCACAAATAAATCTATTTCTGAGATATTACGTTGACATACCCACTTGCTGTAATGTTTTATAAATTGTCATTGTTTATTATTTTAATAAAATAAATATTTAAGATGCTTAATAATTACATGATATTCATAGTATAGGTATATGTATGGGTACTAATGCAAACACATTTTTAGTCCTTTTTATGGTTTATAATATATTTATCATCATTTAAAGAAATAAAAATCGTATTTACTATTATAATAGAAACGATAGCTCTAAGACTTAGCTATTTTATCATTATTATTACCACTTTATTGGTAAATTTACCGATATTTTGTTTAAATACGCAAAATTCTCCATATCCGTTTATTATACGCAAGTCCGATATAGGACGTACACGAAAACCTCCAGTGTACGATAATAATAACTTTATTATTACTTCTATTAGCTTTAATACGCTGAACGTCGAACGTTTCGCGGCACATCGATATTTTTTTTCGCCCCGCGGGCGATCTGTCCGACTGTCCAAAAATTAGTCGACGGTTCCGGCTCATCATTCCGATCGCGTTGCGGACGAACGATACATCGTAATGTCTGCAGGTCCGCATATATTGATGTTATATGATATACCGCATTACAACAGTCCGTAATGGGCGCATAATGTATTATAATATGTACAATATTATTATTAGCCGGTACCGTAGTATACGAGTGCGTCGGGCGACCGCGTGTAATAGGTATACCGCTCGTATACGATACTATAAATAACAGGTATATGGTATATGATGCACACGCCCACTCGTTGTCGATAAATAACGTTATATCGTCTGTGTACACGACGATAATTTATAATTGGTATTTACATTGGCACGGAAATATTACGATATATATATATTATATATTTATTAGGCGTATCGAAACGTTTTGAAATGTGTTGTTTTTTCTGAAAAACCGTATACGCAGTATATATATATATTATTATCTGACGTGTGTTACCTACCTATTTTATTTCGTACAGTCATTTATCCAACGGACGCATATAAATAGGCCCGCCCGTACTTAATTTCACCGCGAAACCCGATTCCAAGACAGGAGAATTTATATTGGTCATACCGTATATTATTATCGCATGTGATGGGGGATTCGGGGCTTTATTGCATTGAAAATCCTGAAAAAACGCATCACAATTTCATTAGATATTCGAAATGAAGATTTGCATATGAATGTAAAATATACGCGACATAAATTGATTGTATACAAATACCTTTGTGACCGAAAAAATATATCTATATGTATATCGTAGTGTTATAAAAAGGCAATAACGTGTAATAATATTATATTATATGGAATTTACTTAAAAATAGTAAAAAAAAAAAAAACGTTTGCCAAGTCAGAGATCGGCATGTAAACTTTCTCGATTTTCAATTTTTAGAAATTTATTAATCGTATGCAATACGTATGTATAATGTATTTCATTTTCATTTTCATTTAGTGAGATAGATCTCTGAAACCGGACAGCGTATTTGGTTGTTTGGGGTCTTGTTAGATTCACATTGGCTAGGAGAAGTGCAGTGAAGATTTTCAGAACTTTATCTTTTATAGTTAATTCATTACAGAGTTAAAAAAAAAAAAAAAATGAAACATATTTTATTGGGCGTTTTTTATGTTTTTCAGCTTATGGCTTTGTAGTGAAAAGTTAATAAATATAAATTTTGGGACTGTTCACGCCAACGTTTTTGTGGATTCAAATCGTTATACCGGCTGGGTGTGATATAAATTCGCTCATTAATTTTTTTTGTTAAAGCTAGCATAATCACCCACCTAATCATTACAACTGAGTTATATTTTTATAATTTTCCTATTTAACACAAATTTTTGAAGTTTTAAAAATTCCGACTTTTTTCATTTCAATTACCATACTTACTTGATTAAAAATCAAGAAAATAAAAAAAAAAAAATGATTTTGACGAACATTTCAGAGATTGCAGTTCGCACAGAGATACTATATATTATACGGGGAAGCGTAAAGAGTAAGTAGTTTGAAATACGTCTGATTGATGGTGCCAAACACACTTTTTTTAAAAAAAAAAAAAAAAAAACGTTTTATACCGCATTTTAAAACAGTTCATTTTCGGAGGTATAGATTCACGTAAACCGATTAGCTCACCGTGAACTTCATTATACTTAAACCGAAATACATCACAAAGCGCGTTGTATCGAATCCACCGCAGCGGATTGCCCACCAAGGTGGAATTTATCCACAAGGCGAGATAGATCGCACAAACACCGACATCCTCGTAATCTAGGGTACAAGTATAGGGAAGATAAATTAAAATCAAATAACCGAATACACCGAAAGCCGTATTTTATAGGACTTTGTTCATTTTTTTTCCCGGGTGAAGTTAGATGTTAAATAAATAAATAAAAAAGTTTTTTTTATTACGTTTTTAAATTTAATTACAGCAAAAATGTGCTTGTTGACTATTATAAACAATTAGTGAAATTATACGATCCCATAGATACACGATTATAGGTAATACGAGAGACGAGACTGGCGTGTTAGCACGTCACTTGAATTCGGCGATAATGCGCTGCATGTTGAGAACTATTTTTAAAAACAAAGCGGTAAGTAACTCGTCAAATATCTGATATTTTTATGATGATTGCCAATTACTCAATTATAATTGAATTCGTTAACGTACGGAAAATATTTTGCTGATAAAATTAATTAATATTTTACTGACCCTAAATCGAAATAAAAAATACATATTCTACAACATACCAACATTTAGTAAATATACACATAAAACATAATCTTCATAAAAAAATGTATGTTTTCATAAAAATCTCAATGTATATGCAATAATATGCAACTTTTTCGTATTTAAATTCATTATTTTATTTCTCTCTTAGAAATTAATAGTACCATTTAATAAAAAATATGTGTAATGATACCTATAGAAAATGAAAAATCACTAAAATAGATCATAAAAAGATTAAATAAAAATTATAATATATAAAACACGAATTAAAATTGAAAAATGTTTACAAAAATCAATAAATTATCATTATTATAGTTATTGTAATACAATTATATTTCTTGCACACAATATAATGTATTTTTTCTTTGATATATTATAATGACAATGAATAATATTGTAAATATAATCTAAACCCATCCTAAACATTTTATAATTTAAAATACCAAAAATGCACAAAAATTAAAAATATTAAAAACAACTTCTAGAAATGGAAATAACAATTCTTTACGTTTCTGTTATATTTGATATATTAAAAAAAAAATAATGTAATTTTATGATATTATATGGTAACTATTTGGATTATCAAAAAAATCGTTGATATTCATAATTAAAGTTTAAAAATATATCAAGACATATTCGATTGTGGACCTAACAACTGCACAGAAGTATCTAAACTACCTATGCTATTCAAATTAAAAAAATATATATATTAATATTAAGAATTTAAAAAATTAAGATTCAAAATTTAAACTTAAAACTGATGACAAACAAAACATAATGACTTTCTACAAATCTACAGCAATATTATCTATTGAATAACTAATAAATATTATTTGAGAATTTACTCTTATACATATAGCTGTTTTCTGAATAATTGTCGACTTCCGACAATCAGACTTCAAAAAAAGATTCATGAGAACCATTTTCTGCATATTTAAGTAACTTTAATATTAAATACTAAGGTATATAGTATACTTAATATTTAATATTATCTCCATCACAATTAGAAAACTGTTTCACTGACGTTCCCAATAATTAAGGTATGTAATATATGTATTATAATAATATAATTATTATTTACCTTATTTTTTTTTTAAATGTACGATTTTATTTGATCGATACTATACATGTTACGCTACGAAGGATAACATGTTAACAAATAATTATAATATATTTCACGAACATAATCAACAAGTTATAGTAAAACTTTTAAATCTAGTGTTGTCTGAGATCTAATTTTTGATATACACAACTTTCAAGATGCTTTACGATTTTTGTCGAGGGTGAAGTTAAGGTGACTAATAGTCACACTAAAATATAATATAAGGTCGTCAGAACTTTTTATTTGACGATCCATGTGCTTGTTACTCGTTAAGAAGCTCGTAAACTTTTCAAGATAGTTTTTTTTTTTATTTAATGAACGAAAATTAAAAATAATTATGCTGACGATATCATGTGTAAAACTTCAGGCACAATTTTTACACGGTATAATTGATTTTTGTGAAATAAATAATTCATTTTTTTTTTTGTATACGTACAGCGGGCATTCTTTCGGTTTGTTGGGAGGATAATACACAATAGAAATATTTCCCAAACGATAGACTTTTTTTTTTAATTCTCAATTATTGGATATGCTAATTTATTATAAATATATGTATCTATTTTGTGATACTTGATATATGTTGATTCATTTTTTTGTCTGGAGATACTTTTTGAGGCAATAAAATTGCTTTGATTTACAATATTTACTGTAGTTTTCTGATAAAAAATAGGTTCTTGTTGGTACTTTGAAGATCAAAAGTGAAAAAATATTTAACGCTGTTCATGATAGTTAGGAAATACAAAATGTGGTATAAAAGACTAAAAACCTATTTCATGGGAACACAATATAGCTAAAGACGACGCAAGTAGTAAATTTACTAATATGATAATTAATTGTTTTTCCTAGTTGAACGTAAGATTTTCTAGAACCGTCTCAAGAGTTAAACAATTAAATAAATATTAATCGAAGTGGTTATTTATTCCAAAAAATGTACTTAACGTTATGTTTCAAATATTAAAAAAATTTTAGAAAATAAATGATGACCGCAAATTATTTTTTTTTTAAATACGAGGGAGGGATGGTAAAATTAATGTTTTCAAAGATACCTTCTATTGTTTTGTGAGAGAGAAGACATTTTTAAGGTAGTGTTTGGCTACGAGCCTCGCGGCTAATTTACAAATCGGCGTTTCAATTCCTCTCCGTGTCATCTCCCTAACCCTGCCAATATTCCTGAAAACAACACTGTACACGTATATACGCGTAACTTCTATAACAATTAATTAATTTCATAACTTATCTATGTTTATATTTGTCTTAAGCTATAAATATCTTATACTTCGTATAAGATATATACTATTCGATTTATTTAGTTAAAACAATTATTACGGCAAGTTATTACGAACATAACAGTTTAAAATGATTATAATTTATATTCTGAGCGGAGTGAAGAATGATTTAATTTTACAAACATGTGTGTGTGGATGTGCACTAAAATGTAATCTATTGTATTAATAATAGAAAAATAAACAAATTTAATGGCAAGATCACATAACATATTATTATATAAAATATACTTAATTATAGGCTAATGGACTCAGAATCGCGTTTCGTATACAATGATATAATATTATTGAATTTCAAATTAAATACATCCATTATACTCGACACCTCCTGCACAGTAGAGCGGTACTAACATAATCGAATTTTTATGATTTGTACTTTTAATTCTAAATAACTATTTAGTTCGATTTACTCTGATCGTTTAGTATCGCCTCCTCGTTTTTTATTAGGTATAATAGTATATTATTTAATCACGCAAGTTTTGATACAGGCATTTAAATTTAAAAACAATTGATGTTGAAAATTAATTATTTGCATATTGCGGTTATAAACATTTTAAAAATAAAATTTATCTAAAGACGAATTTGAATGTAGGTACTTACTTATTCCTAAAGATGAATTAATTATTCAATCCTAAATTGGGTCAATAGCAGACTAAGTTTATTAATGAACAAGTTTGACGAACACAATATAATTAGCATTTAGAGCTTAACGTATACAAATGAGAGTTCTACAATAATTATACGCTAGGCGATCGATTGTTGACGACAAATGGCATTTGAAAACTATTTGGAGTGTATAATCCAACAATTAAAATTATAATATAATGCGATTTCGATTAATATTTTTAATAATATAAAATATTAGGTCACTGATATAATACAACAATGCAATACTATTAATAATAATGATAAAGTGCTATATAGGAGATGATAAAAATCGAAAAACAGGCAATGGTATTGAAAAAACTTAAACGATGAAATAATTGAACGGTTGTGGTCTTTCGATATATAAGCTATTAAAGTGAGTCTGCCTTCGACAAATAATAAAACATACAACGCTGCCATTACGGTTTAATGAACTTTCGGCGGAGATATTATTATTATATTAATATTATTGTACGCATGAACATTAAACATCACGACAAACAAAATAAAACATATCTCTCGAAAGGGTTCTTTGATGCAAATAAGTGGAATACAAATTAACCGTTCTTAAACAGATTGTGTAAGTACATATATAAATCGTAAGTTTATATAGATTCTACTACATAGGTAAAGTACCTACGGCGTGTCATTTGCACACAAATACTTCAGCTCGCGTTATTGAGTTGTGGTGAAAATAATTATTGCCTATGGTATCTGTGTAGTTCATCGTCGTTAACGACGAGAGCCGATGCCGTTACAATGATAATATTATATTACATATTTTATTGGCTGAGAGTCGATTAAAACGATTACAATAATAACACGAAAAATAAAATCGAACGGCAATCTCAACACTGAAGATAATCAATTATTGATGGAGAGTAATAATAAATACTAAAACAAACGTCGTAATTTGCGATGAAATGATTTCCCGATTTGTAAATCCGATATACGCAGTAAAAGGCATTATGTTTTACTGTATAATTAACAAACACAATTAATATAGTATTAAAAAAAACCTTCATATAATAATTTATTGGACTTTAAAATCAATCAGAGTACACTATACTGATATTGTGAAAAGTTATCCAGCATTATTTAGAAGTCCATTTCGGACGTTATGTACGTACTATTTGTATGTGTCCAGTGCTCGACTTGGCAAAATTAAAGTAGGGGGACTCTGTTTACTTTAAAAAAAATGCGTCCCTATTACTTATTTAACGTTGATGATCCATAGGGGCTATGACCCTACACCTCCTAATACCCCTTTTTAAACAATGAAACATATTTGTAAATAGGTAATCAATTAGAAAAAAATATAAGTTAATATAAAACATAGGTAATTAACTAACTCAAAAGGATAATTAAAGTAAATAAATGAAAAAACCATTGATTTTTAACTATTTATTTTTATAGATGCACGATTTTGAAATAATCCATGACAGATTTATTATTATGGTATTTCGTAATAATAAAAAGAAAAATGATGAAGCGTCCCGTGCGTTCCCCTTAAAAATAATAGTAGGGGTACGCTAAAATTTCTGAAAAATTAGTTGGGGTACTCCGTCCCACTGCACCCCCCCCCCCCAGCCGAGCACTGTATATGTCTGATGCAATTATTTTATGTTAGTAAATTAAATTTGGACAAAACAACGTCATTGAAATCTATACTTTATTATGTGCATATTTCTTAGTAATTATTCTAAACGAAGTATTATAATATTAATATGTATTATACTGTGTTTAGGAATAATTTTGAAGTTTGGACATAATAAATTAGGTTAAGGTTTTTAGTAAATAAAGACCTGATCGACCGCCCCTGTTTTTTATAAATCCCTGAAACACAATGAGTAATCTGAAACTGGAAGTGAGTAGTACGGATTTGAGAAGTATTTACTAGCAAATGAATTATGTATATTCATATAAATATATAAACTATGTTAAGTTCTTATGAAAAAATTACACTGTTTGGCTTAAAAGTTAAGAATTATGATGTTTTCTTAGAAGACAGTCCGAGTAATGAAAATATATAGCAATGAGGAGTTGAAAATCAAAATATTCTTCATAAAATTCGAATAACTGTTATTCGTCAGATTTTGTAAATATTTTTTCTAAGTTTGTAAAATACAAAATGCAACGAATTTTATCGCATTTTTATCATTTATAAGTGAGAAGTGGAGAAAAAAGTCCCAAAGTTTCTTTATAATACAAATATAAGCAGTATGCCAATATAGATGTATAGTATAGGTTTTTATTTAAAAAAAAAAATAAGAGCAGATCTATGAGAATCTAAAATTAGAAATTAATTTTAAAGTTTTGAATTATTTTTTTTAACGTGTTATACCATAAAAACTTATAACCTCCGAAATATATTTCTAATTTACAATAATAGTAAGTTCATATTAATTTTAAATATTTAAAAACTGTATATTTGAAGGGGTATACTTAAATTCCGGTAAACTTAAGTTAAAAAACGCGTCATATTACTGTCCGAGTTGAAAGCGCTGCAAGATGAAAAAGATTCTCCTGACTAAGGGAGTATAGTTTCTAGTTAATTAAGTTTTTATCTAGTTTGGATTAAAATGATTGTATATAATCTAAGGACAAGGTTATTTGATTTAATTTATTCCGGTCCGTTCCTTAAAATTAATTACCTTGTAGAGCTTTAGAGTGCAATGTGTCTTATTTGACGAATTAAAGCGTATATATACGTTTGTATAAATCTGAAAAAAAATCTTGACATGTCTTAGATATTAATTAGTTTCAGTATACAATTTAAGAGTTGAAGTATTTGAAAAATATTCTTGCAGCATTTAATTTATTGAGATATGAATTAAATATAAACAATTTCAGACTTACTTATCATTGGGGCTGGGATTTCAGTGTTCATAAAAATACAAAAGCTCCTTTCATTTATTATTACTTGTTAGCATATAAATATTTTATATTATAAATCTATAATCATTAATTTTAAATTCAAAAACACCAAAATTGACTTATAAACCTCTATAAATGTCCTAAAAAATGAAAAAAATGACCTTAAAATCAGAAATGGTCAAAAATTCAAAAAAATGCAAAATAAAATTTCTTATTCCAATTTAAAAATACTTAAAACATATTTGTAAAAAAACGAGCATCGTACAGAAAGCTTCAGAAACAAATACAAAATGCATCGAAATCCCAGCCATACTAATCATTATACTATAATAAATTCTTATTCTTTAGGCCTTATATCAGTCTTTCTATTACTGGTTTTTGTCATTCCAATAGTCTTGTCCATTAATTTCTGACCTTTTAGTCTACACATATTCTAATCTTTGTTCACTGGCAGTTTGTAAAACTAAATTTGTTCTCGTAATCTCATTTTATTTGCCTGGTACGATTACTACTAGAACTAACTATATAGAGCTACCGTGTTTCAACGTATTGCACAATATCATTGGAAAGTATAGAGCTATTCATAAACTTGTAGTATCTACCATTTCCCTTTGTTCATTGATTCGTTTTGATACTTGTTAATTTAATGCTTAATCTGTCCATCTTATCTTTTGAATACGTCAAAAGCACCGCATCTCAAAAACTTTTATTGTCTCCTTTTCGTGTTCGTTGTACGTCAGTCTTCATTACTATTATAGGCCATGTATATGATTTTAGTTATTTTTTTTTCGAGTTCAATGTTCATTTTATTTGATAGTAGGATTTTTTCTTGGACGAAATAAGAAGAATATTTTTAGATCCAACAATTAAATATCCGCAAAATATAATACAATAATGTTTAAAATGACTCGACTTTTACTTATTAATATTTTTTAACTAATATTAACGTTAAACAAAATAATATTAGCATTGCATTGACAAGGTTTTTGTTTATCAAAAAAATAAACAATATATGCCAATATACAATTGATTTCAGAACATTATAATCATTATATTTTTATAATTTGTGTTTTTGTAGAATTCATAATATTATAGCTACTATCTGTAGCATGGGCTATATTATCTTTTCTGCTTTATTAAAAAAAGAAAACTACTTCGGTGCACCTTTAGTGAGCTATGACCTACATTTTGAAATTCATCATCCTATTCATATATTGTCCTTACATACTACATTTATTTATCATTACAGTGACTGATGTTATGTAAAGAATATCAAACAAATTTAGTACTGAAGATATTTTTTTTTTTTTATATTTCAAATCAATTAAAAGCGTATAGAGTTTTTTTAAATATAACTTTAGCTCACAGAGTCAAATTATTTCCGAAAAAAACACATGTATCAATAAAATATACACAAAAAAAGTAGGTAAGTAGATATTGTTGTGATGTGCATTAGATGTCGAGTGGGTCACTACTATGGGTATATTCAATTTGAATTCAATGTAATATCATAATTACCGTTATAATACAAAATACGATTTCTAGCGAAGATTGTTAGTACTCTATATCACTAATAAGTATATTTATCTTAATTTTAGTATCACTGTTAGGTTGATTAGATTTTTTCGGAGAATATTGCATTTATTATATTATTAGTATTTAATTATTAAAATAATCTACGAACATATTTTTATACCACATTATATCAACTTATATAACTCAAAATTTAATAACATCTTTCTATAAACAACGTACAACAGTAAATATTGATTTATAGTATGTATAAATAAATTATGATATATTAAAATAAACCAAAAATTGCATTGCGTTAGTAAAATTAATAACAATATAATATACGTAAATTTTTTAATTTCCTACGGATAATGTTTTTAAATTATAATAAAATAATTAACATCTTATCTTTTAAATAAGTAATTTCATTCAAATTTGAACTCAAAATGTCTATAAGAAATAATTGCCATTAATATTTATTAAATTTTATGGTTTCAGTATAAACTACGTAATTACGGGGAATCTTGTGTTCAATTTTCAAAACATAGATATAAAAACAAAAGTTGTTATGAATTTCTATAATTACAATTTTGTAGTAAGCTATTTAGTTTGCAATATTTTATGATTTTACGAATTTTGTCAAAAAATTATTTTTTAAATGCGTATAAAAAAGAATGTATGTGGGATCTCGTATTTAATTGAGAATTTTTTTACTCTTGAGACCTCAGAGTAACCACTAGATTCAATGACTACTTATTATGTTTAAGAATATAAAAAAACACACATCATTGTAAAATTAATATACATATCCATCACTCCGCTCTGAACCTAAATATAATTTATCTACCTATGTACAATTTTATCAAATAACTATAATTTTGTTGTGCATTTTTTAAAGTTATAGTAAGATATTAAAATATATGTTGAGCGTCTATTGTAATGGTTTAATTTAAAATTACAATATAAAAATAGTTTTATTTATTTATTTCCATATTATTAGTTAAAAATATTATTATACTCTTGACTACTAAACATATTATACATTATAAAAAGCTATCACAGACATACAATTTTTATCACATTTTTATGACAGAGAATTATGAATCTGCTTTAATAATAATAATAATAATAAGAGGAAGAAGAATAGTAATAATAATATTATGTATCTATGTAAAGAGTAAAATCAAAGCAAATTTGTTTTCCTCGTAAATTTGATTTAACATTTTGATCTCTAAAAAATAAAACTAGGCAGAGAAGTTTTAAAATGGGTTATTAATTTTATCGTTTTTTCTAAAAATCCAGATGGTTTTAAACGCATTGGGTGGAAAACGAATTAATGTATTATATTAAAAATGTAATAATTTTGTGAAATTTTAAAATTTGTTTTTATATTTTTACATTATTATTAAAAATGCATACAAAAAACAGTATATTATTACTATACACATTTTTATCTATAATATTATAACATATGCTACTACATTATACTTAAATTGCATTACAACAGCAGTTGTAATGTCTTAATGATCAAAAGAAGCTTTAGGAGGTAAAAAAAACCACACACAGTCGATTAGCAAATATTGCTAGTGGCGGCAAACTAACGACAAAAAGTCACCAGAAACTTGTCTGAAACGTAAGTACTTTTTTTTTATATATTTCATGAATATACTATTAAATTAACATGGCTGTGATTTAAATATTACGAGTATAATATGTTTTAACGTTCTTACAGATCTCAATATAAAACAAATCTTTACCAAAAGGTAATGTAAAGTAATTAGGTAGTAGAGTTCAAACCGTACCTACTTTTTATAAAACACCACTCATATATCTGTTGTCCTGCCTTACATCACCCGCATAAATTACACCTCTACACAGCCTACGTCTACGAAATTAATGTTGTGTATCAAAATGAAATACTATAGCTTTATCCAAATTCTCTCGTCTGTTTTAGATTCTGAACGGAGTGATGAATGTATTGATTTTACAATGATGTGTGTTTTTTTTTATTTTTTATTTTTTATTTTTGTGTCTGTCATCACGTTTTGGAGTAGTAATAATGCTTCGATTTTTGACTTCAGCCCCTCTTTAAATAAGAAAATTCATCTAGTTGGTACTTTGGAGGATCAAAAGTAAAAAAATTCCAATAATTTTCAAAAGCGTCGGAAAAAACCCTGAAAAAATAACGGAAAAACGGGAATTTTTACGCATAACCACTTTTCGACAAAATCGATTTTTCGATTTTGCTGTGACTCAAAAACGAATCATTGTAAATACTTGAAATTTTCACCAAATGTTTATATTATGGTTGTCTATTTACGATTATATTTTCACCTTTTTTAAGCTACTTATAGACAATTGAAATTTTCGACTTTATAAGTTTTTTTGCTTAAAATGCCGATAAAAAAAAAATGGCTATCCAAAAAAGCTTTAAAATTTAATACAAGGTTTATTATAAGTTGTAATTATTATAGTAAAAAAAAAAATCAAAAATCGTTAGTCACAGTTTTTGTTTATAAGCGTTTAAAGTTTAAATGTTTATGAAATATATCAAAATTACGAAAATTTGCAAAGAATTTTGAAGTTGAAAATTCATAAAATTTTTGTGATTTATACTTAAGGTTCAAAAATCCAGTATTAGGTTATCCATAAGTTTTCCTTCGAGTAACTGTAAAAAAAATTCCATTGTCAATGTAGAAAACATTTTATGAGCGTATGAAATTAAAATAACGATGTATTACAATTTAAATATAGGTAATAATATAATATATCCAACTAATTATCATTGACTGACAAATCATCTCCGTCCAGAATCGTTTTTCGTGTACAATGATACCCGTCATTGCATTCAAAGTTAACACATCGATTATAGTGACCAGTGACCTACTCTCCATCTCTACTGTACAGCGGAGCGATACCCACTTTTTTTTTTAAATATCACAGTTTTAATGGGAATATTCATTATTTATTTAGTTACTGTATATTTCGTCTGTTTACTATATGTTTACCAACTCACTTCAAGACTATCAAAAGAGAAAACATGGGTTATATCCAGTGGTTGAAGTGAAAAAGGGTTGCGGGAAAACGCAATCCTTAAACTTCATATAGAACTTACGTATATTTCATCGCTCCATACTTATTTTAAAATTTTCCATATTCCGTAGATTTTGAAAAATGAATTATTTTCATAATTATTTATAGATCCTATACTATGTGGTATTGATTAATTTGTTTTATAAAATATTTTGTTCGTTGGGATTTGAACATTTTGATACCGAAAGTCAGTACTTACACCAAAGCGTAGCTTAAGATAATATGATTTCGTATTTTCGATAGTATAACAATGGCAGTGACGACTACAATAACTGAAATAGACAATAGCGCATACAAATACAGACAACAGCTGTAATAATGAAAACGCAAAATGTAGGATTTCACTGGATTATTTCCGCCCCCTCCCACCATTTATTTCTATCCACTTTAACCGCTGGTAATATCGTCACAATATTACTGTGCTACATTTAACTTTTATAACAGCAAATTTATTCTAATACCAACAAAAACGAAGAGGGTAACGTTATGAACTTATGTCATGTAGGTAGTTATGGTATGTGTGGTTACGAATTCGCGTGTGATATGTCCACGTTATCCTAAAAACAATAAAATTATGGCGGTTTCGTGGAAAAAATATGTAAATACAAAAAAAAAACAGATATTAAGACCAAAAAAACGGACGTGTGACACGATTAAGAAAAACAATTTGGGACGTTTAGGTCGGCCGGTTATTTATCAATTTATTCGTTTTATTTTTTTTATTTTTTTGTTCACACCACCTATTTCACTGTTATTTATTATATAATTTTTTTTTTACGTCGTTCGGGAAACTCGCGGTATGCACGCAGTACACTGCACTCGCTCGACGGACGGGCGAAAAACGTTAATAGGTCTTTTGGGAATCTTAAAAAGCAGTCCAATGCGAAGGAGCGAAACTTTATGCTGTACACGCGTAGTATTATAACTGCGGGGGCCCGCCCGGGTTCGTCGCCGCCGTAATAGAGCCGCCGCGGCGCGCGTTATACACGGTCGAGTCGGGAGGGTTCGCGGACGAGATATCGCGTCTCCTCTTCTTCTTCTTCTTCGACGGTCCAGACAGCGGCGGCGGCGGCGGCGGCGGCGGCGGAGGCTAATAATTCGCGGAGGCAAACTTTCAGCATTAATCAAATAACTAATATATTTATATACACTTACACTGTTGTTTTTACGATGGCCGCGACATAGATTTACCGACCATTTATTGATTCCTATTTTCGAGTATACGTACTGCAGCG
Source organism: Rhopalosiphum maidis (assembly GCF_003676215.2). Taxonomy (NCBI): domain Eukaryota; kingdom Metazoa; phylum Arthropoda; class Insecta; order Hemiptera; family Aphididae; genus Rhopalosiphum; species Rhopalosiphum maidis. The sequence continues at coordinate 67,369,805 of NC_040879.1, forward strand.
GCGGCGCGCCCGGTGTATATAAGACGCGCGCGCCGTTATACCTACCTATGCGATACGACTGTGTGCATACAGAGTGGGGCAAATCAAACAGTGCAGTTTTGAAAGGTCGCGGTACCTCCCGCGTGTGGTGGGTACAGTGCGATTATGCGATGGTCTTATTTCGTCGGGCAGGCCATGCCGTTATGTCCGAATGTCCGAAAACATTGCTTTCCGAGCACAAAGTTCATTTCACACGTCAAGGAATCAAAAAATGTAACTTTTATTTTGCGTCTTTTTGGCATTTTTCCACATTTTACAGACTTTTTTGATTTCTAGAGCATATTTTGACATATTTAATGCATTTTTCATATTTTTAAATCAGTTGTACACATAGAAATTGATAAAATTCGATTAATATTAAGCAGTACTTGATTACACAGTGCTATTATGAAACACAATGTAAAAGTATAACGAATGTATCTATATAAATTGTATATTCGTTTTTTGAAAATAATTTTCACAGTAAAAAAAAGATAGGAAAACTAGAAGATGAGGAAAATGATATGAATAATTAATTAACACCTAAGAAAAAAATGTATATAATACCTAAATTAAACAATTTTTTTCAATGTTAAATATAATTATTTTAAAAGCATTTTTTTAGTGCATTACAAAAAAATGTATAGATATTTTCAAATAATATATAATGCCCGTGGTCTTTGGTACAATTTTACCGTAAATTATATATACTTAAGCAATAAACTTTCAAGTTTAAGTCATTTTTTTCTAATCATACCTTGGCTGTTAATAGAAACCTTAATCATAATATTACCAGAAACGCTCGTTTTTATTTATAATTTATTCTCATATCTACTGCATAAAAATATGTTTAATGATAGTAGATAGATGTATTATAATGATAATTGGAATTTAAAATTAATTGGTTTAAATGGTTTTCTATACGACTATAATTAATTGTGTTAAATATTTTATGATTTTTATTCGAATTTTTAACTCAATTATTTGTATTGATTTTAATTCGCCATTGTATTTGAACGATAATTTTGTTTTGAAAAAAAACTTCTAAGCTAGCTATCATGTCATGTGTATGTAAGAATCTCGTAACAAGCCAATATTAATATCATCAAAAATAATATACTTTCTATTCTTAGCACTTGTATTTTTTTTTTTTAATGTCATTTAGAATCCTGAACTTTCCTTCGCACAACTAAAATGTATACACGCGCTTGTCATTTCAAACTTATCTATGTACTCATCGTTATACACATCTCACACACATCCTCCACCAAACGACGTTGACGTGTATATTATTGCGCACAAAGTGATGTTATCCCGTTCTCGTGAAAATAATACGCTGACCCCGTACGAAAATAAACTTGACATTTATTTTTTGTTTTTTTTTTTCACGTTAGTGACGAATAAAAGTGTACTGCAGCTGAGAGTGGTAGTAGCAGTGCGTCGTCCTCGTCACGTCACCCCGTCGCCGGCGCGCGCATTAAACACGGTCCTACGCACATGTATTATGCACATCAATTAGTATTAATATACAAAAATGTTACAGTTTTTCAGTTTTTGTGTAGCGTAATAAATTCTTTTTGTTTTTTTTTTTTATCCATACATGTCACCAATAAATAACATGTACCTACATAATCAAGATAAACAATAATTTATTAACGCGCGTAGGAGGTAGGTAGTAAGTTATTATTTACTATGAGTACCTACCTACTTACTTATAAAAATAAAATAAAAACACTTATTATTTTATATATGTTTGATATTGTATTTTTTTTATATTTAAAATTAATTGTGTTGCTAGATTATAATTTCAGATGACTTAGGTAGAAATTACGTACATTCACACTGGATTTTTTTTTTAATCATAAAAAATGTTTTTTTTATTTTACAGTGTAAATATTACTTGTTTACGTAAAAAAAGAAAATACATACATACAGTATTATTAACATTACTAAAATCGAGGGAAATTGCACTGTACTCATATTATTAATATGACTTCCGTAGTTATGCATATTTAATAGGGTACTATTAATTTGAAATATTTCACTTGAAGTTTTTCAATTAAAATATTTCAAAATTGAAAATTTCACTTTTTTTGAAATATTTTTTCTTTTTTTAAACGTGTTCGATTATAGTTGTTTAAAAATAATATATTGATTATACACAGAAAATATTGATTGTAAATATGCAAAAATATACATTTTTGATATTTTTTTCGTAGTGTCCTGGAAAAATTTTTTAGCTCACTATAAGCTGTACACCAAATAGTTCAAAATAAAAGTAAATACAATAATTTCCTAGCCCTAGGATTTATCACTTGTATTAATTATTATATCTATTAATTGGATCCTTATTGATTATTAATATATTATTATTATTATTTATTATATACATATTTTCTTTATTTCATACGATAAACCAACTTTTAAAAATTTTCACTTGCAATTTGACGTGATTATAAACTTCAAGATATAATAATTTTTATTTAATTTTTCACGGAAATGAAATATTTCATGAAATTTAAAAATATATAATATTATTACAATATAGGTACATTTAAGTATATCTAAAACTATTCTGTTCAGAAGAACAATTACTAAAGGTTTAAGACTAAATGCAAAATTTACCTAGGTAGAGCGGAGAAACTCAATAGCATCACACAACGAATATTGTAAGTAAACACTAAACAATATTATGAAATGATAGTCTTCATAGAAACTGTGTATATTAATTACGTGTTAATTTATACATTGTAAATGTATTTTAATATTGGACCAAACGGACATGAGATTAAAAGCAGCTGAAAGCTTTGTCAGGATCGAATTGCAAATTAGTATTAAACGCAATTATTAATTTTGTGCCCACATAATCGTACCCACGCAATAATGATGTTAAAATTGATTTCAGCCGATTTGTAAAGAATTGTTCTATGTTGTAGATGTATATCGATCTATAAAGAACTAATTATTACTTTTTTATAATAATAATGGGTTTATCATAATTCATGAATAGTAGGTAGGCACGTTATTTTGTGCATACCGTGCGATGATCACAATAACAGGTCAAAGATATTTAAATAATAATAGTAATAATAATATTTATTACTAAATAATAATTTTATCAGTTTATTATTCTTTTTTGGCTCATTCTCTAACGGTTGAAATAAACAACATGCGTCGATGATCGTTGAAATTTAAGAATAGAAATTAAAATTAATTATAAATTTAAGTTCAAAGTTTTGTTCCATAAAAATTGGATAGATACCTATAGAGATAACTGATAAGAAGATTCAATCAAAATAAATCATATTATTTGTCTTCACCTTAATTATCATTAATATTGATATAATTATTTGTTTCTGAAGTTACTTTTTACTAAAGTCGACTCAATAAAAAATATAATCTCAAAAGTGTGATTAGCTGTTTCGAAAGAATAAAAAATCTTCAAACTTTAGTATGTTTGATTCTCGGGGCTTTGTTCATTTCAAAAACTCGAATTCTATAGAGTCTAATAAAATAATATTATGATGTATAAAATCGGTTTACAAAATAAAACTAAAATCACTAACTATTAAACATTTTGCTTTGAATGCAAATAAAAAAGGTGGGCAAGTGTGTGCCTTACAGCTTTGCTATACAGTAAGTTTCGAATGGGTTACTAATCACTGTAATAATGTTATTAGGTAAAGTAATTTATTTTACTATTAGTAATACAGTAAGTTGAAATATTTTTTGTTCGTAAACCACGCATTTAACAATATAATTATGTGCATAAAATATAAATATATGTATAATAAGTTAATGTCCCCATGAATAATGTTTTTGAACAACGAGAAAATAAACAATATCATTATTCATAGTTTAAATATACGATGTTTTCTAAAATGGAACTCGAAATGCTTCTAATATAAATTATGTTTAAATATTTTTTAGATTTGTTAGTTTCGATATGACCTACTTATCTTTTAATCCTTTACTATAAATATTTCGAGATTTTATAAATTTCATAAAAAATCTTGTAACTATGTATTTTTAATATTTTTTAATTGGCATATGAATTCTATATGAAAGCTCGTAATAAATGTTCAAACACTTTTAATCATTAAATATTTTTTATCGCTATTAATTAAATAAATAAATAAAAAAAATGGAAATTTTAAAATGCTTTTGATATAACATAAATAAAGTGAAAATATTTTTAAAATTATATTACAAAATGTATAGAAACTAATCATACAAACATTTGCTAAAAATTCAAGTATCTATTTTTATTCGTCTTCAAATGTCTTTAAAATTTTGTCAAACACTGAGTTTAAGATGAAAATTCTCATTTTTAACTTTTTTCTTGATAATTGTTACCTCTTCAAAGTACAAAGAAGATTTAATTTGTCATCCGAAGCCACCCTTTAAGTTAACAATCAAAGATTTTTTTCGATTACTTATCGTGTCTATACAGGCACAGAAAAACACACATCATTATTATAATCAATACATTCAACACCCCTCTCATAATCTAAAATAATAAGTAGGTATAAATATGTATTGAAGTTGACGTATGCCCAGTAATTATTGTTAGGGGAGGGTTTTTTTGTAGACAGCAATTTAAATATTATAATACAGAAAAATCTAAAAAATGCATATAACACGTTTATTTATTAAACGTAAGATATAATAAGTACTATATCATAATAGTACATGTACATAATATCTATAACACACATGTAATTTAATCAATATGACAGTAATATAATACAAAATGTTTTCATGATGAAAAATACCTATTAAAATGATAGTAACTCAAGGGAGATAAATAGGAGTGTGAATATATGTACGACGCCTTTTCCCTATACGTGCATATTATAATATTTGTACGACTCGGTATAATCAAATAATGGATTTTTATTTAAACAAATTTATTTATCGTTCCATATTGGTCAAAACTCGGCATGGCTCACGTTCGCGTGTAAGATTCTTATCATCGCCATAAGGATAATTATTGCCAGGGTTATGAATTTAATAACAAAATCTTTAAAAAAAAAATACATAGGTACTGCGATGATATAAAAATTCAAAAAAGCTCTACAAATGCACTTTAACTAATAAATAGGGCTCGGATTTAAATGCACTTAAAACCATACAAATATGCACAAAAAAATAGCCATATATGAGCTTAAAATTTTACCACAAAAATGACTTTAAAAATGCCATGTATTTTTTTTATACAATTAAGTATTTTAATTTGGAATTTATAAATAATAACGTACAATTATTATTTATCATTTTATTAAAAAAAACACGCATATATTGTTATATTATTATTATTATTATTCATTCTAAACATACTAAAATATACATTAAGATTTATGTAAAATTAAAATTCTAAGTAAGCCTATTTTAATTTCTAAATTTTGAGCATTGCATTGAACTATAATATATTATTCAATATGTTCAAACACCAAAGATCTTCTATTATCCACAAGAATTTGTATAATATATTAAACAAATTACATTGAAAACCAAAAAAAAGGCCCAATAATGCTAAAAATGCTCTAAAAATTAAAAAACGCAATATCGGCAAAGAATGCAAAATAAAATTGTTAGATTTGAAACACTCGTTACATAAAATGAATTATGTATTTGGAAAGCATTGTCTAAGATCATCTAAAAAAATGGGCACTTTACATTGAAATCCGAGCCCTACTAATAAAATATAAACAACATCATAACATTTAAAAAAGTAATTCAATTAAAAATTAATCATAATTTAACAACAATCTCTTATAATACGAAATATATAGTATTATATACATAATTACAAATAAAGCTCAAACTTATAGACATATATGTTATAATAATAACCACCCGCTCTCACCATCCCAAAACTCCTTTAAACCATATTTATGCCTCTGAATAATAATACAAGTACGATTATTTTATTACGCACCATATTGAATATTAAAATAAGAACAATTTTTTTTTTTTTAGTATAAATACAAAATTTAAGAACTTTGGTCAGAAAATGTGAAGTATAATATTAGTACATGGTATATTGTATCAATATATTATACCGAAAACTGTAGCCATTTTTATTTTTAAAAATGCGGTGTTTGTAATTTTACATAAGTAAAATACAAATAAAAAATATATAAACAAAGTCCGGCGTTCTAAAAAAAAAAAAAAAATTGAAATTTCTATTAAATTCTTAGGAAAAGGCTTAAAAGGATAGAGAATAAAAGGTTAAGGGAATTCACACAAAAGGAGAGCTTGAGCTCTTGGTATCTTTTCTTTGTTTTGTTTCTTATTGACATTAGTTCAGTCCTTTACCCACAAAAGGAAAACTTCAGACAAGATAAATAATATAGTTTATGTAAAAAATTTAAATAGATTTCATAAAATATAATGCGTAAATAATTTAAATATGACAAATATTGTCAATTATCAATACTATAAATCTCACTAATAAAATAAACAAGATCTGTAAATTAATATTTTTGATTTTATTTACTTTTATAGTATATTCTGAACAAAGCATGTACCTAACTATTGGTTTTAAAATGTTGTGTTTCTTTCACGGTTAGTTTTGTTTGAAACGTTTTTTTATGGTAAAAGAATAGTAGCTATATAATAGGTATATACTAATTGAAAACGTTTTCCTACATACTATACAATTATACTAAAACTACCCGATTTATAGACTTTCGTAAAAATGTCCTTGAACGTTAGAAAAATAATCAATATTATCAAAAAAGTGATATTAAATATAAATACAAATTATATAACCGTACTTACACATGAATAAATTAAATTGTTTAAAATTGTTTAATTTGTGTTAAAATTACGATAATTGATGAACTTTACGTTCTTACATATCATATATATATAATATATTGTGTATGTAATTTAATTTTTTGTATTTGAATACAACAAAATTTGATGTATTAATAAAAATGTTAGCTTTGCAATATTTTATTCTAACTATTTGTTAAAAAAAAAAAAAAATGTAACTTGTGTAGCACGAATTGGGTTACGTACACTAAAACTGCCAAAGCAGTTTAACAGCGCGAGTTTAGAAGTAATAATCATATTGTCGATGAACATGTAAACAAACTAAATAACTTTTTGTCGAATTTACCGACAAATTTAGATATTTATATGGTAAAATATGAAACACACAGTTTATCCGTTTTGAACTATAAAACTATAATTATGAAATTTCCGATATTTTGTTTGATTAAAAGTGTTCAAAAAGAAAATTAGCAGGAAAAAATATTTGATAAATCGTCCAACAATTTATCTAGGTATTGGACATAATACATTTTCATAGTTTTACATAATTTAAATTGTATGCCATTTACCAAGTATGCCAGCCTAGTTTACTGAAATATGAATAATTACATATGTATTGCTATTATGTGTTATTATATCTTTTTTGAGACCGCGGTAAATTATTATTAATTTAGTGATTTATTTTGCGTGTCAGGAATCTAAAGGATCGGATAATAATAATTTAAACAACGAAATGTTTTTTCGTATAATTTATAATATTTGGACACATAAAAACGAAATCACATATTATATTATATTACATAGTACGTGCTCTTTCATTCAAGTAACTTTTGATAACAATACGAACAGTTATAATATTTACGACGTGATATTTATGGTTAGAGATTTAGTGAGTATTGTAAACGCCTTTATATTATTATTATAATATTATTATTATAAAGAGTGTTGTGCATTATTTTAATGATTTATTGACGCGCATTCATATTTCTTTCGGGCGGTATGTATATATTACATTAATAATAATATATATAAATATTATAATAAGACGTGTTATTATTTTTTATTTTCAATATCGGATTTTAAAAACATTGCAACCGCCGGGCACGCCCTCCCGTTCGGTAACACATTTTTAAACAGCCTTTACACGTCTATATTATAAATAACGGAATCAATATTATTGCAGCCTACCCACCAACTAATACGCGTTTCGTACAGGTCCGTCACCCCAGCACCCCAAGTTGTGATTTTTTACACCAAAATTTCACGAGATTATGTTGTCATTGTGTAACGAAATGTAACCACAAAAATGTTTTCGTTGTTCAGAATTTCCTCGTAAGCTACAAAAAAATGTTTGTGGTTACATTTCGTTACGTAACGATTACATAATCTCGTGAAATTTTGGTGTAAAAAATCACAACTCGGGGTGCTGGGGTGACGGACCTGTTTCGTACCTGTATATTATATATGCATTGTTTACCAGGGATGGGCAACTGAAATGGTTAGAAAATTAAAATTTAGCGGGCCAGAGTACATAGAGAGCATAGACGATTGACTTTGAAATTGTATGATGTAATTTGAAAATGTATCGCGGGCCAGATAAAAAAAAGGTTCACGGGCTGCCAGTTGCCCAACCCCGTTGTATACCGGCAAAGTTAATAATTCCACTTGCATCAGTTTTCAACGCGTCGGCGTTTTCGGTCGGTTTTCCGCGTCGCACGACGGCTATTATAATACATACGTAATAATAATATTATATAATATTGCGCGTAATATATTTAGCGGTTTAAAGTTTCTCGTGCGCGCGCATTATATCTTCTGCCGATTGTTTTACTATTGTTTTACCTATCCTATAACGATCACTCAGTCCAATCGGTTGACATACGCGTATATACAGCCGCCGCCGCCGCCGCCGCGTCTATATCCACCAATTGTTTCGAAGTTGTTTGTTTGTTACCGTTTAAACGAATTATAATTTTGTCACGGCGAATCCTCGTTAAAGTCCCTCATTAACATAACTCAGCGCGCCGACATAACACGCTCTCGTTGTCACGTCAGTGACAGCAGCCACGTATATCTACGCATTTATATATGCGGCCGGGGCGATTTCCACTAAACGCGATTGCCATCACTGCGGTTTTATGTCGTTCATTATACGTCGTGCAGTCGATAAAATTCGAGAATAAAACCGTATTTATTGGGACGTAAGTACATAATAATTATGGATAGGATTTCGATGCACTTTGCATTGTTTTCCGAAGCATTCCGTGCGATTTACGTTTTGCTACAAAGAACAACATCGCATCTTTTGACAGTTTTTGATTTTAAAGTAATTTTTTTTACTATTTTTTAAAAGTATTACAAGGGTTTTCAGGTCATTTCTGGGGTCTTAGGATATAATGTTCAAATTCAAAATTTTCTATCTACAAAAACTTGTCGGCGGATAACGGGAGGGCGTTTCTATTCGAAAATCTGAAGCACGCTCTCGTGATTCAATGTAACAACAAAGAATAAAAGTTAAAAACTTTTTTCAATATATTCAATAAAATAAAACGTTTATGCAATAAAGTATTATTTAAAATGTAATATCATATTTTTTTTTCTAATATTTAAGCTATTTTAAAGACATTTTTTGAAGGCATTTTCGGGATCTTTAAGCCATTCAAATCCACAGCCCTATTGCTTGTAATATAATATAATTATTTAAAAAGTTCTAAAAACCAGAATCTGAGTGCGTACATACTCGTTATTAAATAAGTAGAACGAAACGGTAGAGAACGCGGCCGGTGGATATAATGAACGACGTGCAATAGAGAGCAGAGATGAGTGCATTAAGGAACTGCGCGCGATAAGTTTTGAGCGCCGCCGCCGCCCGCGAGGACTGCAGACGGTTAACATTATGCGCCGCGTTATTGTACCATAATATACTCACTCGCAATAATCGGGTGTGACTCGTCAATATTCGATTTGCCGTGGTGGCAGAGGAATGAGCGGTATTGGCGTCGATGATCTGTATCGGTGGCATATTATAATATTATATCATTGTAATATGTACATACACAGCGTGTTCGTTCGCGGCAGGATCAAGCCGCATGATTATGCATAATATATTATTATCACATTATTGTGTTATTCACCCATTTGATTTCTGAATATTCCTTGAAACGTGTGGGTACCTATCGTGCGAATCCTTTGCGTTAGCTTCAACGGTTTATTACGGTCTCGTTTGCAATGTTATCGTTTTACTCGTACCGGGGACGGCCCCGTTTCCCGTGAACTTAATTCGGCAAATGGACTACGAAATATTTAAAAAAAAAAAAAAATGTAAAAAAACGAAAAAAATCACTATAATTAATTAATATTTATTAATTACTTTGATAATTGATAGCAGCGTGTTTCAATTAGATAGCTATTATTTATTTATTAATTTATTTTTATCTAAAACAGTACTCTGTTATATTATAAGTGAAAAACTAATTAAATTGTGTTTATTTTTAATTTTTTTTTTTTTTTTTTTGATCGATTCAGATCTTTTCAGACGAAACATTTTCGTTGAGATATTATAATGTACACGATTATTTATGATAAAATAACTTAAATTATGAAATATAAATAATAAAAATAATACCTTGCACTTCCTACGCGCACACGTGTTATAATTTATATGTACATAAGTATTTAATTATTTTAAATATCTACTTTGATTTGTTATGTAGGTAGTTGAGATGCTATTTTAAAACATCCAGTTGAAGACTATTGATACATACATTATATAATATTGAAACGATTCACGTGTACTTGGTTGATGTCTGTTATTTATTTTGGCAACATATCAAAGTTCTATTATTAGTAATATTAATATTGAGTATGTTGCTTTTGTAAATCTACAGTTGTAAAATTGCCCAAACGGGCGTTAATTAATAATAAATAAATACATATATATTGCAAAATAAACAAAGTGATAAATTGTTTAAATAAAATTAAGTATAAACTAAATTGCAGCACACCCCATACGTAAAGCTTGTGCTGAGGGAGTAAATACAATCTATTAAAATACAATACGTCATAAAAACACATTTGTATTTGTACTCCCACAAATTTTTGGGATTACCAACCCTGCTTGTATCGGATATCGCCCAAAGTCCTAAACCATGTTCTCTGTATTTTACCTATCTATGTACGTACCACCTACGTATGTATTCCTATGTTGCTTTGTCGATACACGCCTGACCCAAATATTTACATAATTAAACGGTTTTAAACTTATCTTTCATTCAACTTATTAATAATAATATGGTAATTGCAAAGTGCGCGTAATAAAATATATTAAACATAAATCTGAAACGTTTTAAGATACATTTATTATATTATATATTGTTATATCATAATATCAAAAATTATTTTGTGTTTAATAAATTATGGCCGCTTTAGTTGTGTTTTTTTTTATTTTCTCAAGTATAACAAACATTTATTGGTTTTACAACGATCTTGTGTGCTTTGAAAAAGTAAACATGTTCGAAAAGTTGTGTAGGTATATAGTACATACAACCATTAGCCAACTTATCTGTATTGATTTGAAATACAAGCTGTTATTTATATAACATATTATTTTATATTATTATTTTCTTATCGGGGTTTTTAACATATTTTAGCAAAATATTTTAATTATTCATAGATCCCGTTTCTGAATAAAACTAATTTATTATTAAAATTGAATGTATTAATGTATTATGAATTATTAAATAATTGCCATAAGCTTACAACTAGCAAGGAATTTTAATTCTCTGGAATTTATCGATAGCATTCAATATTTATTAAATATTAAAAAATATATACATTGTATATTTTAAAAATTGTTTTTTTTTAAATATAAAATATAAATATAAGTTTTATATTCAGATTGAAAAAAAAATGAATTAAAGAAATCCAATAGTTAATAACGACATACACATAATTACATAACACAAAGGTATATTACTTTAATTGTTAAGCGAAATTTTGCAGATACAAAACCTTTTACATCAATGAAAAAAATAGAACTGTTATCCGGGCGCGTTAAGATTGCGTATGATACGATTGCGTTTGGACCTTTTTCATAATTACGATTGCGTACGTTCTACCTACCCAAACTTAGTGCAACGTTGCCGTTGTTCAGAACCGTAAAAATGTGTAATAAGACTTATTTTAGAAAATTATTGCTTAAATTTTATAGTTTCATTTACGTTACTGTGACTATTATTCACAGGCCACTAGTCAGCATTTTAACTGATTTCGTTGCATCCCAAGTCATTCCAATTAACCAAAAAATCAACCATATAATAAAACTATACGACCAATTTAAAATAGACGGTAATGTATTTAATTTTTTATCAGGGACTGAACTAATTGAACTTATTAAATGAGTTGATTGATCGATGCCAAGGTTTTAATTTATAACTTGCTAGCTATGCTGCCCGTGCACTTTGTGTTAAATTTGATTACCTAATGCTTAAATTTAGCATAACGCACGAGGATAAATAATATTTTTGGTTTACTGATTTGATGTATTTTTGACCGTTTAACAGCAACAATTAAAAAAAAATAAAAATATTTTTCTTTTTTTTTTAACACGACCCAAATTTGCAGATATTCTTGTTATTCTGGACCAAAAACAAATGACTCGTATAGTTTTAATAGTGATTAATATGAACTAAAAACAACGAAAAAGTTTGTACTGTTATACTACATCAAATATTCACTAAAATATTAATTTCTAATAATAACTAATAATTGGTATAATGATAACATAGATGAAAAAAAAAATTATAACTCGATTTCCCATTAACTTATAAAATCAGAAATCGACTTAAAACTTACTCCGTGATGTATTCATCCATTGAAAAGAAAAAATCAAGATAATCGGATAAGTAGTTTCAGATGACAAAGATTTCCATTTACATATTTATTTCATTTTCGTAGGCAATCGTAATGTTGATAACGGCCAGGTAGAGAAATCGTACGCAATCGTTTATCTTCGTATTATCTATTTCTAAAATCGAAAATATGTATTAATACTATACCTAGCTTATAATTTTAACATAAAAATATTTGAAAAATACTATCTTATTATACATAAATGTTTTTTAAATAGTTTCAGTGATTTCAGAAAAAGTAAAAATATTTCTGTATTTATATTTAACAAATTCATATTATTAACAACAATTATGATGCGAAGTATGTTTTCATACATTCAAAACATTAAATAAATATAGTGGCATTTAATTTTTACAAGTACCGAAATGTCATATCTTTGAAGTATGATAAACTCGAAAAAAAAATACATTAAATTATTAGATACACATACCTGCGTTTTACATCCAATTCATATCTACAATATCATTAGTGTAAAAGTACATATATATATGTAATTCTTTTTTCATAATTTAAAAATTATAAATTAATTTAAATGTACGTGTGTTTGAATATAAATTGTCAATTTTTCAAAGGGAATTTAATTGACTTCATGTACCTAGCAATTAAAAACCACGCCAATTTGCAAAGGGAGAAATTAATTTTGTTTAATCGAAATACGTAAGCCAACCATATAATAACTTAAAAGTAAATTTAGCTTATCTTTGGTATTTCCACAAATTGTGTGTCTGACATTACTTTTTTAAAATTAATTTGGTTATATAATTGAAATTATTTTAAGTGTCAATTAATTAATTTTTAACATGTGTATACTGGCGTGAATGGCATTCATAAAACTGTTGATTCAAATCTGAAACAGTCACCGTTTTAAGCCATTTTTTTATTACCAATAATCCAAAAAAACTAATAACGTCACAGTATATATCCTCTAATTTATTATCATTAGAAAAATATATATTTATCAGATTAAATTAGGACATTTTTCCTTAATGCACCGAGTATTATCTACCACAATTAAACCAGTAATTTATTATTTTAACAGCTATTTATATACATTAAAAAATTATATTATGATAAGCATTTTTGGTATTTTAAAAATATGTTGCAATATTCGATCAAAATATTATAATTTAATATACACTGACCAATTACCAAATAATATTTAAATATTTTTATAAATCACTAGCATATAATATTTTACTGATTTTATGTAGAATAAATCTACACTTTTTTTTTTTTTTTATGAATATACAACATTTTTTCAAATTATCAAATACGACAATAATGTATACCTGTCTGTTTTTTAATCAAAATATCATTTGAAATGCAAATAACCTGTCGACAAATTACGTACGAACTGTTCAGACACAATTATTTACCGGGTCTTATAAATTTAGGGCACAAGTATTAAGAACCGATGTTATTAAACTGAAGTCTAGAAATTGTGTGACGATGAGGTGGGTGACAAATTATGTGATGTTAGTATTTTGAGCCCCCCCCCTCCCTACCCATAATGGGGCATTTAATATTACGACTGATTGTTAGATTGTTATGTAATTAGATAGGTATGTTTGTATTATTATTGTTCTTATCTGTTCGAACATCTGTATTATACGGTAGGTACTGCAGTCGTTTAATTTGCATTTGGAGTACATTGATGGGTTTCAACGTCTGAGTTTATTTTAGTAGAGTGTCTATATAAGAAAGAATGTAACAGTTTCAGTAAACAGATAGAACGCAAGGTTGGCGTAATCCATGTTTATTAACTTTTAGGTAGGTATTATGATAAGTATTTGTCCGTTTTCGCCGTGTGACATGAACATTTTGTTTTTTTTTTTTCGGAAACATAATTCGTGGACGAGACGTTAACAATAATGAAAACTTAGCTAGATTAGGTTTTCTAGGTAAAACACTTAAAAGTACTGGTATTATTATATTGTTTCAGTGTTGAAGGTTAGATTTTGTTAGGGAGTCGATCCAATAATGTTAGGTTTTAGGTACCTTATTATTCGTAAAAATTAACTCACGTATTTACATTATCTTTTTATTTATATAATAACTGCAGAACACTGGTTATAGAAATCGGTTACACATAGGATGTAATATTGAAATGAAAAAATATTATTATTAAATAATACTTATAGTTATTTTAAAAAAAAGTTTCTAAAAATGTGTTTAAAAACGTACACGTTTTTAGTTCGATTTGAGATTAGGTTAACTTTTTTTTTTTTATTGATATTAAAAATGAGTTGTTCCTAGCTGCGGTCGTTTACAACTACGGATTTTTAAATTATTGTGCATTTTTAACAATTAACACGGTAATAATAAAAGT
The DNA here is from genome assembly GCF_003676215.2 of Rhopalosiphum maidis. Taxonomy (NCBI): domain Eukaryota; kingdom Metazoa; phylum Arthropoda; class Insecta; order Hemiptera; family Aphididae; genus Rhopalosiphum; species Rhopalosiphum maidis. The sequence continues at coordinate 67,384,845 of NC_040879.1, forward strand.
GAGATAATAATGGATATATATAGCTATCTTCAAGCAGACATTAATGAAAGATACAGCAATTTTAGTAAGGTAATAATAAGTTATAACTGTAGGACGCGGAATTTTATGTGATTAAAAAGTCAAAACATGGAAATATTTATGTTATTATTTTTGCCAAAATATGTATTAAAAAACATAAAATATACTTAAAAAAAAAAATCGATATTTTACATTAATTTTTTAATATCAATGATCATGTACAAAAAGTACCTGTTGTATTGATATATTATAGCAGCCATATTATTATAGGTTTATTATATACATTTTTTGAAATGTTAATTCATTATTCATCTAATCATCTTCATTGTTATCTTCTTGGAAACAATCGGATACAACGAAAGTTCGGAGATTCAAAATTTAAAATGTATGGCGGTTAGGACAGGTCTCAAAATTGACTGGCAGCGGATCAACGTCCAAAGTCGACCGAAGACAATGGGGCATTGGGGCATAATTGATATAATAACCGATGATGTTAATTCAACATCAATTGATGTGTTTTCATTTTTATTAAAAAGTATATCTCTGTAAATAGTTTTAATTTTTTTGCAAACCAACGTTTTTAGCGAGTTATCAGTTATCTCTTATTTATTACAACGCCGTATATTAATGCGATATTAAGTCCATAGAACAAAATTTTTAAGTTTCAATTTAATACTTTTTATACAAATAAAAAGTGAATAATATGAAAATATGCAATGGGTTTATTGATAAAATATTTAAATATATGTGAAAATATGTAAAATAAAAAAATGCTTCGTTTTATTCAGGTGGTTATGAAACGTGCTTATTTTTAATCAGAATTAATAAATGTGCATTCAACAAAATTATATGTTTACATGCAAATTCGCGCCCTACATTTATTACAACGTAATAATTAAATAATAATAATAAACCATTTAAAAACATTTAAATAGACATCTACAATTCTTAGCAAATAAACGTCACATTGTGTGTATTTAAGTACGAAAGTCGTCCGCGAGGCCACGCTTTAAGGTAGATGTAGATGGAGGTTGTAATAGAGTAAGCCAGACGAGTTGAGCAGTGAGCTATGGAAGTTTTAGGACAAGTGTTGCGTCATTACGGAGAGAGAAGGAATGATGTTGATTTTTTAGTTCAGTAATCTCTCTACTGTTTTCCATCAGTGGCGGTTAAACATGCTGTTCAAGGGTGGGGGGGGGCGAAAATAAAACCAACCCTTCCCCATCCCATAGCATTATTATATATATAGTATACACAATATGCATATAATATGAAACATACATACGGATTATAGGTATAGTAATATAAATGTATAATAATGTTTATATATTAATAAAAGGTAGATAGGTAGGTTTTGTTGGGTCAGCGGTATACTAAATTTAAAAAAACCAAATCCCAAGAGAGGCGATTCACCTATCACCCCCTTATAACCGCCACTGTTTTCCATAGCAGGTTAGATTCTCCCCCGTGCGTGTTTGATAGCTAATAACTATTGTACGTGTAGAGATAATCGGACTCGTTGGATGAGTAAATTTAGTGTTTTTTTATCTGTTCAGTCGTTCATCGGGTTCCTACGGTTTTGCCTTGCGATACGTTTAAGTCGAATAAGCGAAGACGCGAAGTGTGGTGTAAGATCACAGGTGTCAGTGTAGATTTTGCGATACGGGATTTAATAACAGATCTTCGCGGATTCCGTTATGACGTCCATAAAAAGTTCGGTTGCTCGTTCTGGTGATAGGGTCGTAGATAACAATATACACGTCGATACTTTTAAATTTGATCGGAAAAAGTCGGAAAATGTATTCCAGTGTGATTCGCCGTTAAAATAAATAGTGAATGATCGTTTTTCTGGCATAGAATCGAGGAGATGAGCTGATTGTTATTTTTATCGGTTTACGGCCCGAGTCGAGTCGTACGAGGGGGGTTTTTGAACGGATGTGAACGGAACTGATTTAATTACTACTGCAATAGTAATATTATCGTCCGAAGGGAAATAAGTAGGTTCATTAGACGCATGCATGTGGCGTGTCGGCTATAAATGATTGTAATTTAATGCCGTTCGGGCTTATAATACCATGGCCCGACGGCCCCGTTTAGCGTTCAAATCACCTGCCGCCAATACAACAGTATTGAGTTATATGCGATCGTTATTCTTTCGTGATCTGTCGTGTGCGTTCGGCGACCGGGAGGTCGGACAAGCGCTGACAAAAGTGTACCTATCGTGTATATTATTTTATTTAATTAGCACTGCTACGCGGGTCCTACGCTCGGCGGGACAAGTTTGGACATTTGTTGTCGTCTGATTTCGTTGCGAACAAGAATAGCAACTCCGCCCACGGCCCGTGAATTAGTAATACGATCAGCGCGAGGTACATACTTTGTAACCGAAAAATTTAATTGTTTACGAGTTCGACAAGTGAGTTTCTGTGATGCTAGTAGAGCGTAGTTTTTCTTCGATTTTTACATATTTTTTTTTTTCGTCGCAGTTATTTTCTCTGTTTTTTTTTTTTTTTTAGCGATACGGCCGTGTTGGTGGTCACCCGCACATAATTGACGCAACCAAATGATAAATGGCAGAAGTTTCTTGTGTGGGAGAAACTTGGGCAATTCGTGAAATATTATGCCTATGGAGGGTTGGCTTGGTTCGGACTACTGTTGTGCAACGAAAATGTCTGAACGAAAGACTCGCAGGTTCATTACAAATGTATACAACGCTAAACTCGTATTATTTATGATAATACAATATCCATTTGTCTTTAGCATAATATCACCGTGATTGTTCGACGTAGAAAGATAAAAATATAATATGAGGTGGTTTTTATTTGTTTTTGTTTTTTTTTTTTTTTGTAACCATTCGGAATAATCTAAAATGTCTCTCTACTTCCCATAAACTTTTCTTACGCGTAATTTATACAAAAACCGGTAACGTTTCAACATCCGCTGTGTTTCTCTAAAATTAATAAATAGAATGGAAATGATAATGTATACAGATACATACGAATGTAATACCTGTATATACATTATACACGGATAAATCAGCTATAATACGTGTCAATTGAAATATGTGTTTAATATAAATTTATTAACTAATAGTCAGCATTTTATAACACGGCCCACACAAAAATCACTACAGCCATAAAAAATACTCGACGTGGACACAGCTTTACTAATCAGGCCGTAATTCGATGTCACAGAGGACAAAAAAACAGTAATCGCGTTTTAGATATGTATCGGCCAGCGCTTGTGTGTGTAAAATATAAACTCGCCAACGATGAACGTAAGTGCATGTGTGTGCGCTTGTGTTACATAGACTGGACGACATTTTAAAAATAAATTAAAACGAAATAGAAAAGGAAATATTTCCAAATTTAATTAAAAAGTCTTTTTTTCAGTTTTTTTTTTTTTAGTTTTTTTTTTGTAATAATATTACCCGTATTCCACACCAATAAAATCGCGTTTTAACGTTTAAAAATAAATCTCATCGATACAATATTATTGTGTTTAATATCATAACCAATATATTGTTCTATTAATCGGCATAATAAACGACGCGTGTGCATATAACAACTGTATTCTATACATACAATGTATAACTGCCTGCGCGACCAGTTTATAAATAATAATGACAGAGATAACGTTATGGTATATACCCGTAATGCGTGTATTATTATATGTAATGATGTTGCTTTTGCGTTTCTAGTTTTGTTTTTTATGAAGTGCTCTTATTTGTCAGACGACTGTTCTCTTCAGTATATTTTTTCCGTACATTTACGTGTTTCGTCCGTGTCGTAGTAAACGCGCACCTTCGAGTAACAAAGCGAAAAAAAAAAAGCTGGTCCGTGAGTGTCAAACACTCGTCTCGCGTCGCTCAGCTCGGTAGACGACAGTGATGTATTGTAATTATAAATATTTTAAAAGAGTACAACAGCAGTGCAGGGTAATCGCGTTCCGGAGAACGTTTCTGGTCGTAGATTTATGATTTGAGAGGTGTAAATAATTCAATTAAAATCTATCATACTTACTTATAAAAATGAAAAACTTAATTACTCGTAGAAAACTCATACAATAAATCATGACAACGAACATACTATGTGTAACTAGTAAATGTGTTGCATTTTAAAGGAAATTATTATTATTGTTTTATATGTTTTATTTTATATATATATACTTAATACCTTCCAATATCTAAATTAATACAGCTCGACAATCACAACTATATAGGGTGTCCCGCGAAGATTTACCCATTGCGATATCTCCTGAAATAATAAAGATATCATAATTCTGGTTTTTTAATAAGATTCACAGGGACAAGAACTACAAATATTTCATGTTTTAATTTATTTTTATGTTTTGGTAAAAAAAATTAAAAAATGTATTTTTTGATTTAATTATTTTAAAAAAATATTTAAGACAGCCATTTCTGCTAGAGTTTTTTTTTCTGAAAATATTGACGTCTTAACATTTTAATTTCATCGATTTCCTGATTTTTAATATTTTTTCTGTTTCGAAAACAACTGCGAATTATTTAATACGATAGTGCCACAGTGGTATCGCGGGCCACATGCTTGATACAATGATACCAAAGCTGTAATTAACATAACGTGAGTATTTATTACATTCATTATTAGTTAATTGGTAATGGAATCATATGTGCAATGGAAAATCCAAATTTATATGCATTCGTTATCTTACGAATTTACATTTAAACATTTTCTATTTATAATTCGAAATATTTTTTGTACTATTATTAACATGTATTATGATTAATAACTTCATTTTTCATATATTAGGGTGGACCTTAATTTTCAACGTTAAAATTTTTTCGGTCAATCACCCTAAATTAGTTACAATAAGCATAAAAATAAATTGTACACGATTTCATGTCGATTGGTTAAGTTTAATCCGTGCCCCAACGCCCTTATAAAATTCAAATTCATGTATTTCTCCAGAATATCATTATTATTATTTTTTTTAGATTTTAATACTTAGTTAATATCTCATTTTAAACACTCCGTATAATTTACTTTATAATATAATTGTATGAGGTGATTAAATTAAATTGAAAAAATATGAAAATAATGTTTTTAATATTTATTTTAAAACACGTTAAAAAATAATTATTCCATTACAGTGTTTTTATTATTATAAAAATCTATTTATATATAGATCATATAGTAATAATAATTTAAACACCAATTTACAAAGAAACGTATTTCGTCTATTTTACTGAATGGTTGCCGGCAATGAGTATAGTATTTTATAATTCTGTCACTATTGTATTAACATTAAATTATTAAGCCATTTCCAAACATAATTAAATTGATAATAATAATAAAAAATACTACATAATATTGGTACAAATAATATATTTTTTTTCTACTCATTATTTGTATTCTTTTACAGGATTATTCCTTAGGTACCGAGAATGTTGCACAAAATAGTATAAATATTTGTATAATGTTATTAAATATTTTAATAAAGTTAGTTTTCTTTGACATTATTCAACGATAAAATATTGATCAATACCTAATAACTGTACGCGGTATTACTGTTTGGATACCGATTCGTATAATAATATTAAAAAATGCTCCTCAGATATTATACCAAGATATACGCAATAAATATTGCGACATTTTATATATATTTTTTAATTATTACTTCATAGATACCCGTTTTCCATACTATAATTCGATATTATTTTATAAAGTATCTTTATTAATATCCGTTGTATTTTAAATCTTTAATATTATTGAACTAATTTTATTCCATTTGTATTTTTGTATAATTAGTTTAAGATATCGATATCTAATTTTCGTTTTATATATTTTTTTAAAATGATTTAGTACCTATTGACTTGAGAATACTTGATTGATTTTCTCCGAAGTTAATTTTATGTATAAATTTTAAACACAACACGTTATTATTTTGTTCAAAACATAATTTTTCTATACCTACAATATTGATTCAATCAAACTTTACTCGATGTTAATAATGATTCACGGTGTAAAAAAACTAAACAAATTATTATTCGTCTATAAATTTCAGAGTAAAATATTATTTATATATCAATTCTATTGAAAAAAAAAACCACAATTAGAAAATTCGAGTTGACATGGAAATGTTATACTCGATATTAATAGTTTTTCATTCTTTATAAAATTGGTGTCTAGAACTGTGCGAAATGGAAAATTGTTTTCAATTCGAAGAAATATTAGTGTGAAAGAATAATATAATAATATATGACATTAAAGATAGGTCAACACGTTGAGAGGTACTCCTTTGACGTTCTGATGGAGTTGCGCAAACCTTAATCAAAATACGGTTTCTTAATGTATGTTTACTTTAGTATTTCGCGAATTTTTCTTGACTGTCATTCTTAAGAAAAACTTTTCATGGATGACGTCCAAAAATAAATCTATTCCGAATCCTTAGAGTACACATTTGTAATTATTTTTTCTTCGTTAAAACGTTTTTCAAACACGGTGAATCGCGTAGGAATAATCAATTTTTCAAAAAACGAATAATTTATATTGTGTATACAAAAACGTCACTGTGACTAACCTTCGAGGCTTTACATTTTCGCTTTTGCGTAATTTCTAAAAATATGTTCTCGTAGAAATACTTTTAGAAAAAAAAATATTCTCAAAATATCTAGGTCAAATCGTTTGTAGTTTTACAATATTTTTTATTGATCAATGATCCATTTTGATATGCATAATAATTCAATCGTGCTAACATGATTAATAGAATATAAAAATATAAGATAGTTTGATTTGTTTATTATAAACCACTCTGGAAACGCATATCCTTGTTCGATATTGTACATTTTTACTACATTTGATAAACTATGAAAGTTTACACGTGTTATAAGTAGTAAGTACACATGCAATACAATAAGTATATAGTCCCCTCTAAAATGTATTTTATTTATCAATTTATTTATTACTAGCTGTCCCACCCTTATTTATACCATACCGTTTTTCAACACGTTAATTATCTACTACTTTAAGTCCTTTAAGATATAATCTTATCCTCTATTTTTATATCAAACCGCTTTTCGATTTACCAGTTATTTCTATTTAGTTTAATATTTAATTTGAAGACATTATCGGGAAACCATTTTTGTTCGACGTTATACGTATTCACCATTAAACACTATAATATCATCTATATCGGGAATAGTTTTAATTTTCGCAATTTATGAGGTAATAAATAGAGTAGCCAAATTTATCATTTATTTAGGATGTTATATAGTTGTGTTTTTGTGTAAGCTTTTGAAAGCTGCGTTACATAAACGAACAATATAATTAATGCGGTTATTAAACTCATCATCACGTACCCGATACAATTTTGTTTGAAATACTATATTCACTATTACGTTTAGATTATCAAATAAACATTCAAATATTTGATATTAAAATTACTATGGATTTATTTCGTCTGTCTGCAGTAAATTTGTAATGATTTTGAACGAATTATGAGTAATTATTATTTAAAGGTTTTTACCATACATCTTCGGTTGCGTTTAAACTAAAGTTCAGTTGTTTTGTTCCGAGAATCACCAAACTCCGAATGTAAAAAAAAACTTTTTAAGTATGGACATAGCCACGCAGGATTAATGAAAACTATTAATGAAAGTAACTATGTACTTTTCCTTAGTTATCACTTTTTGGGCCGTAAAAGTACTCCGAAAACAACATTTTAAAAATAATAACACATATATATTTATATATATATATGTAGTTTCATTAAAACGAGAAATAAAAACTTAAAATGTTTTACACATGATTTTCTAACTAAACAGTATAATCTAATAAAATAAAACAACATTACACTTCTGACTGGCACTCAAATCGAAGACTTTTCAGTTTCTGATTTATTTTTTCCTACCTTTGATATACCCCAGACGTGTACCCATATAGTATCAATAAATACATAGTATATAAATATGACAATAGTTATGTTTATGCATAGTAAATATAATATTGAAAAGTGTTAATAACTGAATAATTATAATACCTACATTATGTTATAACACTGAAACAGAACAAAAAATACTATATTTTATTATTTTAAATATTCTAAATATTCTTAGTGGAACAATAAAATTAATAAATTAGTTATACTATGATTATTATTATTTTTTTTTATACGTTACTGAGCAAAAAATTGTATATATAGCTGTTTCGTTAAAGATAAAAATGTCAAGCAGTTATCTTAACTATTGCTAAAACTAATAAAAAAAAAAAAAAAAAACGAGAATATTTATGTAATAGTTATCAGCTTTTGATAAAATCCATTTTGTTTTTTATTTAAAATCAAGAATGTTTAATTTCAGAAAGAAATAACTGTAGGCACTAAACACTTTCAACAAATATTTATATTAACATTTTCAAGACATATAGTTATCAAAATAGTTTGGATATTTTTAAGGTTTTGACAAACATTTGAAATTTTCCACTTGTTAAATTTTTTTTCCGATTTATGTTGATAACATTTTTGTTTCTTAGTCTAAAAGCAAATAAAATATAATGTTTCCCCACTTGATATTTCAAAATATATTCAAAAATATATAATCAAATTTGTTTTCTTTAGTGTATGAAATCGTACAACATTGGATATTAATCGAAAAATAACGATATACGTATTTTCAAACGATTTTACTTATTTTGTTGTAATTCAAAATGTGTTAATCTTATAGACTTTAACCTTTCAAACATTACCTACATTATAATTTTCTTTGCAGATAGTACGTGCTATGCGAAGGTACTCTAAATGAAATATGAGCAAGGATATTTGGGGCCCCCGGAGACCTATTAAGTAATTTATAAGGCCAAAATGAAGGTGTTTTGGGTATATATCGATGTGAAAGATTCGAAATATTTAAAACTATTCACGTATACAAAAGTTTTCATGAAAAGATTCGGGTAATTTGAGGATGAGTTGAGCAAACACAAAACATTATCTCCGATCGCGTTTCAAGTGTAATTTTAGTTTTTAGAAATAAATGTATGACAATATCATATGACAGTTCAAATAATGATTAAATCAAAATGGATATCCGAAAACAGAATCTATCGCATTTCTATTTAAAATAAATAATTTACAAAAAAGTTTGATATAAATGCACAAGATATCAATAGCTATATTGACCTATACCTATACCTATACCTAACCGGCGAACTCTTATCCACTATTTTAATTATTTTTAGAGCATCTAAAATTTCCTTGTAACCATTACACAAGGCAGTAACAGCATCAGCTCAAGCAGACTATCTAGTTTCTGATAGTGATTTTAAAACATAATGTGCACTTCTTCATGATATTCCGACGATAGGTAGAACTCGAAAAAAAATTATACAACTTTTGTACAAACTGATAATAACTTATTGCTTCCGTAACACATTCCGCTGCACGAACCCCAACAAAGTTCAAAAAATGAGCTGCACACGGAAAAAAAACTGCAAAATTACACTTTTCTTTTATTCTGGCTTGTAGACCAGCATATTGTCCTGACATATTTGCAGCATTGTCATACCACTGGCCACGACAATTGTTCAAACTAATCTGATTTTTTTCAAGAAAAGATAAAATAATACTCAAATTCATGTTCATCAATAGGAATAAATTCCAAAAAACGTTCAACTGGAGTACCTTCATTGACATATCGAATAACGAATGTCATTTGATGAATATGAGAAAGATCAGGAGTGGAATCAACACTAATTGAATAATACTTAGCCACTTTTAATTTCGAAATAATTTTATTTAGCACTTGTCTCCCCATTATGTTAATAAATTCATTACAAATATTAGCTGATAAATATGAAGGATTTCCTTTGCCTTGATTTCCATATTTATTTAAATGTTCCAAAAGAAATGGATCAAATTGTCTTCAACTATTTCTGGAGAATCGATGAAACATTTATTAGGGCTTTAAGTATGATTTTGAGATGCTTGTGATTGTTGGTTAATGTTTATAGTTTCTTGGGATATCGGTAAAACTAAATTAGTTTCTTCTTTGGGAGGAATAGTAGAAAAAAAATCTGTAAGCATAAGTAAGGAATTTATGATTTTTTTTTCGTTGATTTCTTTTATGATTGCTTTCTGCCTCTTTGAAGCACCACTAGGATATGAACGCTTTGACATTTTGAAATGATTATATTTTTGACGTTAGCCAGAACATCTGGAAAATATACGCTCGTCTACTACAAATATTCTATTTTATCAATTTTAAATAGTAACTACTACATCTACATTACTATATATCATATCATAATAAATTAAATACCTATTTTATAATAATACTAAGAAAACAGTTTGTAACAAATACGCAACATTATTAATAAATCAAATAAAAATTTTAAAGAATCTCTCGTCAACGCTTAAGCATATCGATTAGATTATAAATATTATAATAAACGCGTAACTAAGATTATTCATTTCTATTACAAAACTTGTTAGGTATATTAATAAAAGGAACCTTTCTTAAATTGTTATTTTTCATCTAATTGAGTGTGTAATGTATCAATTTATATTTATGATAATAAAAATAATAATAAATGTTTTAGTTTAATGTAATGTTTACTTACGTAAGACGATTTCCTTTTGAGTTAAAAATTAAACTCACACGAGCCGAAAATTTAGATATTTATGCGAATTAACCGATTATGTGTGTGAATCTATAAGGTGTGAGTAGTGTGTGTGTGTTGAACTGTCAGTTGTACACAGTCGACGATGACGATTAACGACGGCGTCGTCGCCAAAGTTTATAAGATAAGATAAGATATTTCATATTATTTATAAATAGCAGTCGCAATACTTCTATGTAAAAAAAAAACCGAAATTACAATAACAAAGCGCACGTCAAAATAATGTACGAGTGTACCAGAAATTAAATTTAAAATTTAGAAATTTATCAAATATTGTATTATTTTGATCCAAAACTAATTTTAATATTTTTTCGTTCAAGATTTATATTTTATATTAAAAATATTTTTTTTAAATAAATGTAAAATTATGATATAAAATATAAATGTAATACATGTGAATGTGGGGCCCTTAAAATGTCGGGGCCCCGGGCCCGGGCCCTACGGGCCCATGCCTTAAGACGGCACTGCCTATATCCATGTTTTATCAGCCCGATTTGGTTACAGATGCTTTTATATATAAATACCGAGGAAAATAAATTGTTTATCTAAAATTCTATAGATTAATAAAGTGGATATATACGTTTTTCATCGACTAAAAACAGCGTAGCAATTGCATTGTTCAAGTATTTTCAATGTATACTTGAAAAGCTATTTTCGAGAATAACGAATATAAGTATAACCACTACTACTAACATGATTGTATTTAGGGTCGTCGCTTTAAATCTTAAACTAGTTTCGATGATTACAGCTGATTTAATATATTTTTAACAATAAATTTCCAATCACCATTTTCATTATTATTATTATTATTACTTATAACTTATAACTATTTGTAATAATATATTGTTTTTTATTACTGAGAAATTGGACAAGAAACGATATTGTAAGTAAGACATCAACTAACAAAATGTATTTCACCAATTTCAATGGTTCTAGTAGCAAATGATACTATAAAAATAGGTAATGTGCAAAAGTAGACACTATAATATAAGGTTAAAGTAGTCTACCAGTATTTACGATTAAAGTGGAAAGCTATATATGACCGTACAGTAAATTGCACGTACCGACTATATCTATTATTAACGCACAACTAATTATTGTATATATTTCAAAAATAATTATAATTCTTTATGTTTACAATCGTTCTTGGAATATTATTTTATGTTTTGTAAACTGGCTTGGAAAACTTGTATTACTAAAAAACTGAGACTTTTAACTTGGCAGTGAGTATTAAAAGTAAAAGAAAAAATTCGTATTTTCCTAATACGTGCGAACCGTATAAATTAATGTCATTTTTGTAAAAATATAATTTTTTTTTAAGTACAAACGCGTAGGCATAAAATTTTTGAATAAAAGTAGTAATCAAAGTAAATAAAATCATATTCTAATAATAGTAAAAATACTATTCTATTTTAATTTATTTTTAAATATTTTTTGCTAATAAGTGATTTGTAGAGATGTTTATTATTATCGAGATCGTTCACAATTAAAAAAAAATAACATGAAGAAAAAAACACGCATCAAAAGTTCAAAGTTCAAAAATCAAATAATAAACAGGCATATACATTTTTTTTTAATTCTTTCATTTAAATATAAAGTAATTACGATGCTTTATCATGAAACTAAATTAAGTATGTTTATTCGTAATTTAATTTTTGAAAGTACACCCAATCGAAAGCTTTTGACAATAATAAAATTAATTTTTCGTTTTTAAATATTTTTATTGAAATACATAAAAATATGTTATTTTTACTTATTCGTTCTCACTTTTTATGTTTATGTCCTGTGTGCTTAATTGTATTAAATGTCTCTGTAATAAAGCAATAAAGTTTTAGGTAAATCTTATACGTGTAGATTCCAAAAAAAAACTCGTTTTTCGTAATAATAATAATCACGTAACATTATGCTTCCCAGGGATTGAAGGTAATCACCTTCAATATGCCGGGAAGAACAGTATAACGTTACAGTAATGTCTCACCCAAACGTACATAGTAAACACTAAACAGTTACCGAATAAATCTATAGCTATAGCACGCAGAAAACAGACTTTCGGGATAGTAAAAATAACAAAGTGTTAATAATTAAAGTTATATACAGACAACCAGTACAATTGCCATCAATAGAATATATCAATATACTTTTTGTGTCGATACTAACGACAACGGCTCGGATGACAAAATAAAAAAAAAAAAAAAAATGGCCCGTAGTTTTACTTTTCAATCAAAACATTTTATATACTTTACCACGAATTTCGCTGAAATAAAAAATATCAAGCAATCGAAATTACTTCTTAAATATTCTTTACTCCAAACTGGTACTTGCTTATACAGCAGTCCTTTAAACGTCGACAATAATGTAAAACAAAATATAAGCAAAATTAATATTGAAATGGCTACCGAAAACTGAAATACTATAATTAAAATCCTTTCACCGATATTCATTAAAAATAATCATAATTATTATTAACATTTCTATGAAGAAATAAAGAACCTTCGCGAATTCCGTCACTGGAATTATTATACAAAATCACGACAAACAGCTTAAAACTTAACAAGTTCAATTCCAACTTTCTTATAACGGATTGAAGTACCATTAAAATCAAAATACTAATACTACAAATACCTGAAAGTTACTTACACACGATCACTTCAATTGAAAGTATTAAGGGAATCCGATTTCGGCTATATGTTATCTATCAAATTAGATTTCGTGTCAATAAGATAATAATTATACAAAACCGATCCAATAAATCGCGAGATATGTGGCACACAAATATCAAGCGAATAAAAATTACGGACTTTAAACTTCGATTGACGTTGAAAGATCACTTTCCATGTACACACATATTTAGTAGTCCTAACCGTCAAACGAATACGGTCCATCTAAGTATAATATGGTTGTAAATTTATTATACACAAATTCGGCGAAGACCTATCATATTTCTAGTAAGTTTTTTTTTTACATTTCAAATATGTCTATATTGTGTTGGCACTTTATTATAAATTGGCTCTACGTGTTTTCTTTTACAGAGTCTGCAGAATTCAGTGGACCGTAAATATTATAGTTTTATTTATAATATTTACGAAATCGACAAGAATTTAGCGACCAGTAGAAAAATGTCCACGTCAACTTACAGAAAAAAAAATAAATAGTAAGAAACAGCTTACAGTACTGCATATTATTGCATTTCGGGGAAAATAATATCCCGAGGATAGAGCCAATAGCGGGGACGTCGTCCGCCACAGCGTCATTAAACGGGATCGGCGAAGGAATGACCTGTTGCGGGGTTGACGTGTCCGCGCGGTGGTCAACTATGTGAATATTTACGAATTCGTTCCGAGTCCGATCCCGTCGCATACATTCCGCACACGTAACGCTATAATAATATAATATTATTGTACGTAAACATTTTATAATATAATATTATTATATTATTACGGACTGCTTAGCGCGCGATAGGGAGAATAATATCTTCACGTCGCAACACCCGCGCAGAGGCGATTAATATAATATAATTTTGGTGTGTGGCCCGAGTGAGAGAGCCGAGACGACGAATAAGGGACCCGACCCTTCGTCACATAATACGGCCGTAGTACTAAGTATTATTGTGCTTAATGGTATCATATTATGCCGCTCGCCTTATCATCATTATAATAATAATAATAATAATAATATAATATTACACGTCGTATTGACCAATAATAGTATAATGAATCGCATTATCCTGCGAAAGCTCTCCGCGTTTGCACTCGTCGTACAACACTATACTGCACCAAACCCCGTGTTTAATAATAATAATAATAATAGTGTTATATCTTTAACATTCTCGTCATTACAAGAGATTCAAGTGTTTTACATAAAAACTACTATACTGAAAATTTCAAAATAAAAAATAAAGTAATTTATACAATATTGTAACTTTCAGTATAGTTAAAATATGACACGTGGATTGTACGTGTACTACGTAAGTATAATAACTAGGGAACGGATATAAATGCAAATTGCATTTTTTTCTGAATGTCCGAAAACATTGCTTTCCAAACACAAAGTTCATTTGATCATTTCACACATCAAGAAATTAAAAAAATGTAACTTTTATTTTGCATCTTTTTCAATTTTTTGACATTTTTAGTGCATTTTTTATATTTTTAAATCATTTTTATGTATGGGAATTGATAAAATTCGATAAAAATAAAGTAGTACCTGATTACACAGTGCTATTATGAAACACAAGGTAAAAGTATAACGAATGTATCTATATAAATTTTGTATATTCATTTTTTGAAAATAATTTTCACAGTAAAAAGATAAGATTTAATAAGAAAAATAGAAGATGAGAAAAATGTATGAATAATTAATTAATACCTATGAACAAAAATGTATATAATACCTAAATTATGTTGTAAATAAATATGTTAAAGATGATTATTTTAAGAACATTTTTTTAGTGCATTTAAAAAAAAAAAAATTCTGTCATGAATGCATTAAATCGTATTTTTTAAGGTAATTTTCTTGTTTCTTAAACTATTTAAATCCGTTCCCTAATAATAACATATAAACGATAAATAATAATAAAGATAGACGTACGTGAAGTTGGCACCCCGACTTTATCCGATCGTTTCCAAATCGGTCTCATTTTTTTGCAACTGATTTGCAACAACTTGCAACGTTCATATAACATTTGCAACACGTTTTTTATGATGGTACAAAAAACCAAACTTTGGGGTGCTAATTTCGCATACGTTAAAGATAGTGAACAAATTTGCTAACAAATATTAAATATTCATTTTAAACGACTTCGAACTTGTTATTGCATAATTATATTATTTGTACTGACACATTATTGGTGATAACTTATTTAATTATACAAGGGATGAGTATCTGTCGACCCGCGTACCGTTTTTGACTGGCCAGGACTAAATTTCAAATTACTTTATAACAATATTAAACGTCAGAGTTTTTCTATATTTTAATTTAATTATATTTATAAGATCGATGTACCTATATAATGTTTATCGTAAGACGTGAATATGAACTCTCATCTATTATTGAACTATAAATGTCGATTGTAAATTTTAATGACTTTTTTTTTTTTTTTGCTTCCACGTTCTCTGGCCGGGTACGACCATCGTTTGCGCACATCTACCTTTTTTACGACTCGTTTGCGCATCTATTTGTACATCTAAAATTTGTATCACCAGATTTTAAAGTTCGATATTCACTAAATGTATAACTATATCTACACGTATACGCTTTTTACCTCGACGCGTTTCAAAAACACTTAAAACTTGGATATCCATAATCAGAAGTAGTTATATGTATAGTACCGCTTGCTGGCGAACAACTATTTAAAAGTTTGAAACCTACCACAATACCTTAATATCTATATGTTTAACACATGGTGGTTATTTTCGATATACCTAGGTATAGTATTCTTCTGCTAACGATATACTTTTATCGCGAGATAATAAACTTATATTGCTATAGAATATTCGAAAATTGATGATTTGTACCGATAATTCAATTAGTTTGGTAAGTCTAAATTTTAAAATACAAAATATGTGTTAACGCAGTGCTTATGTGTTTGTGAGTCATCCGTTTTTAGTTTTACGACGGGTTTCGTTGTACGCAATCGATTCGTCAATTTTCTGGCAAAATAAAAAAATAAAAACGTCGAATGTGCGCGAACGGGTTACTCCCTCTCTCCGGCGCCCGCTAGACTTCCACTTTCAAAAATTGGCCCTCTATCGAGTTGCTCATCCCTGAATATTATACAATGACAAAACGCATAGAGAAGGAAACAGAGAATAAACGATTGTTAAACGGCTGAGTTCTGGGTAAGTATGAAATTTACCGTAAAAAAATAACGCATCATCTTTATCCTCCGAGAAAATATATTATACGTTATAATGTTCACTCAAATAATTTATATTAATTCTCTCCCTCAGAAATTAAATGTCTCGGATCCACCACCACGGCCACCTGCTTTACATATTATATTATTGGCAAAAGCGGTATATTCATACAACGAAAAATTATACCTACATATTATTATATAATATGTATATATATACAATATTATACATAAGATAATATAGACTTAAAATCGATCCTTATTGTACAGTATTATTATTATGCCGACGACGACGACGACTGTTGCCGACTGATAATAAATTCGATTGAACGGACGCGCTGAGACGGATTCTTTCAGCTCAACGATCACACGACACAGAGACATACGTCATTATTGAAACTTGTTCGCATAATATACCATATATACCATATATATATATGTATATATGGTATATACCTGTTTTTCCGCCACTCCACCGCCGTCGTCTAATCTAATAGTCGTGTATAAACGCCATTGTTGCCGTCGTATGAATATAAATTTGCGATTTTGACAATAATAATTGTTAATAATTGATTAACGTTCCGTAGTTATTAGAACGCGTTATAATAATAATTTATATAATATGCGCGCAAAGTTTCGAATCGTCTAGTCGTAAGTTAATTTGCTAATCAACTTAAGAACCTAACCGGTCTAATATAGTCTGTCGTAATAAATCAGACTTTTCGGTTGATTTATTAAAAATAATCCGTCACGTTAAAATTAAAAATGTTTTCGACGTTTTTGGTATTATAATGGTTTTACGTATATTGAGTATATACTCAGTATACCTACGTCGTTTTAAATAAATCGATCGAATACTATACTTTTTTGTCTCGATAAAATTATCTTATACATAGACACCATAAACTGCTCTTTGTGTGTACCAATTAAAAAAGTAGGTTAATTTTTTTAAACTATATTTTTTTTTCATTTTAACTTTTAACTTAGCGAGCTACATTTATTATTTGTCAACTATTGACCGACAGATTAAGAGTTGGTCACTGCAATAACTGTTTTCTCTCTCAGACCAACATACAACATAGAAAAAACGCTTTTGCCATTTTTTATGACTTTTGAGCAAAAATATCTATTACAAAAATTATAAAGAATAATATTTTTAAAGGTTAAACATATCGGTTTTAAACCAAATCGGATTTGTCATATGCCTAAGAATATTTTTCTCTATAACTTTTGTAGTTTTGTCATACTGCGATTTTACTTTCGGGATAACTCAAAAAAAAAAAAAAAAATGATTTCGCGTGAATGCGTTTTATAAATGTTACGCGTAAGCCAGTGAGAGAAAACCAACTCTGTACTTAAAATATCTTCTTGTGTTCACTTAAATTCGGATTATTTTTGTTTAATTCATTTTTCCACCAATTGTATTATCAGATAAATATGTAGATAACTGATAAGTATTGATACAGAATTATAAATAATATATGGAAACCGCTAGATCACCAGTCGATTATGACTTTGGTTATGATTTCACGGTCTAATTCAACCGACAACTTCGACGTGTATATCCTCTAAACAGTCTAAACAGTCTGAACAGTTTAAACGATATCAACACAACGACGATACTGTACCATACTACCATCGTCCATCAAATCGTTGCCATACGGTATTTGACGAGTCGAAAAAACGGATTCACTTTTTTAATTCAAGATTCGGTTTATAAAAACATTGGATTTTTTTTTCGAATCACCGAAAACTCACTTATTTTTCGTTTGATATAATATTTTGTCACACCGCTTCAATAACTATGGTATTATATAATAGTTATAATAACAATACTATGTAGATACATACTCGCACACTATGAAAATCAGTATAATATTATTTCACAAATATTGTTTTTTTTAAAGTATATTATTTCATAAACAACCAATTTCATTAAGACTTATACTACCTACAGTACTATTATATAGCTGAAGGTATAGAAAAATCGATAATTTATTTTAATTTTGTCATTTTATGATAGATCATATAGATATTCACAATACATTAATTTATTCATATTCAAGTTTACTTTAAACTAAAATATCACATCCATTATTTACTATTGCTATAATATTATTATATCTATCACCTACGTAATGATTCTTTTGAACGAATAAGAGGTAGGTTAATAAATGTAAAATCATTATTGCGTTACACCTATAATTCAAATTATGTGATCAAAATCGTAGGGTATTATTTTGTTTACGGTTTAAATTATACAGCTTTATCCGGCAATGAAGTGTATTCTACAAAACAATATAATATCTGATTATTGAGGAAATTATTGATCATGATGAATTTTATTACTCGAGTAGGTATTCATATTTATTACCACGGCCTACGTAGTCCTGACACTAAATCACTATATTTTTAGAAAAATATCATTACTATTTTAAATCTCATTATTTTTTGTTGTGTGTGTGTGTGTGTTTTTTTTTAATAGTTTTTATATCTATAAATTATGAATTTCATAAAATATGTAAGATACTTCTTGCTTTCTTATTTTTGGATTTGACATTAAAATAAAAATATTAAACTTAATTACGGTTTTACACTTCGATCGTTCACTAGGGATAGTATGATTTAACGTCACTTTGAAATATAAATTGACGTTTTATACTTCAAAAATCAAATTTAAAAGCGTACAAAATTACGGGCCACCGCACACTAGAACACGCCATGATACAGTTCGAAATCGCAATGATCGTTTATTCGTATTCGTGGTATTGTCGTTTTGAACGCCACAGAAAAACGTCGTCATCCCATTGATATGAAACTGTGTGCAGTAATTATTCTATAGCTTGACATTCCTACATTATAAGATGATGGCTAATGTATTTCGTGAACGAACGAGTACAAGTACCTGCTAATAGATTATCTTCTTATTTAATTAACGCTTTCACTCTGGACGATTATTATAATATTATAATAATATACGAGTTGATTTATTATTTCCTCTTGCACGGACACCGGTGTTGTACGCCGCATTATACATGCACCAGACACGAGGAGGAGCATTTCAGCAAAAGGTATTTTACCGCCCCTGCAGCTCACCCGGGACCGCGGCGAGTACCCTCTAGGCTGCAACCCCGCCTCCGACTCGGGTCTGTACGAGTTACGCTCACGCCGTTATTTCTCAGCGAACCCCCTGCGATAAAAATCAAATAACTAGGTGTGTTAAAAAACACATTTGTCAGTTATCATCATAACCTAACTCGTTGGCGTGTAGCCTAAAGATAATAATTTAAAAATATTTATACGCGGTCGTATTCACTAAGCCATTCCTTTGTTTTAGAAAAAAAAAAAAACAAAAAACATTAAAAATAGTTTAACATAATATTTAATTCACCCTATGGTATATAGTGTGTTTACCGTGGTACCTATACGACTTGTTACACGCTCGTGTGCGCGTTCGGTTAATACCGTGAGAACGATTGTTTCTTTTACGATATGTGTACAGTGTACACAGTGAATTATATGGACGTATAACAAATTATTGCTGTAACTATGAATTTATTAGAACGAGTTCAGTTACATATTTATTGTTATAAGAGTTATTAAAAATAGATTATAATAAAATTACTTATCTCCTAATTATTATCGGCGATTAGTGAACGCAAATGTTTATGGTTCACAAAACAGGCTTATAGTCGTTAGAATTTGACTATGATGTCATATAAAAATTATTTACGAACTGTGCGAACCATTATCGACGCGCATAATATTTATCTGTGTCCACTGCGAAATATAGCCAGAGCCGTCTTAAAGTTTTGTGGGGACCCAGGCCCAACATATTTCGGGGGCCTTATAATACTAATTTATGATGTATAAATGTCTTAACACACGATTTATTATTATTTATTAAATATTATACTTTATTAGTAAAAAGTGAAATTTGTTTAAACACCTCTGTTACTTGATTGTTTGTTATAATTTCAAAAAATACTTTCCTTTTAATTATTCATACGTTAAATTGTATTATTTTGATAAAAAGCTAATTTTAATATTTTTTTCATTCAATGGAGCGCTTAAAATCTTGGGGATCCGGGCCCATGCTTTAAGACGGCACTGGATATAGTTACGGATGAATCATAATGCATAATTCGAGATGATTTTCCAAACAGTGCATTTTATTTTAATTAATTAGAATAACTATTGTAGAATTATTAATTGATAATAATATTGTTGATAAGCCAAAGAGTATAATGCCTATAGAAGTATACCTATGGTCCACGAGCACAGTTCAAAGCGAATTTAAACAGTGAGACTATATTCTTCAAAAGCGTGAAAAATTGTTTTTTATCTTAATCTATACCACGGAATCGTTGTAGCTGTTATTATTATTCGTTCGTTGACTTTAATTGTTTCGCTTTTTAAAAATCCAAACGCCCGGCGTCCGTGTACAACAATGTCTTTGTCGCGGTGACCGTTAAACACCGTTTTAGGTAGTTAAGTAGTTGCTATTGTACAAAAATTCCTGGAAAGGAAATCGAATTAAAAAAAATCTTGTTTTTAAGGGTTTAACCGTTTACCAGTTACCACCCACGGGCTATAGTATAGACACGCCATTATTGTATTATATAGTGGATTTATAACATTTTTTTCGTTCATCTACAGTGACCAAAAATAAAACCGTCTAATTTTTCTATTTTTGTACGAAAAATTACGCACAGCGTGCGAAGTAATAACCGTCATGTTATTTTATAATCATTCCTACCTCCTCGAGCACTCTAATTATTGCCGGCATAATAGATTTCTTCTACTTCGTCTCAACAATCGTCTAAAGAAAATATTAATTAAATAATAAAAAGGTTTCTGCTAATTTTCACAAAACAGATTTTTTTTTTTTTTTTTTTGTTCGTTTGCTACGACTGTCGACAACGACAACAACAACTTAAAACATTATATACCTCCCAAGGAAATAACATATTATTTCTTGCGTGCTGTATATAATGTTATATGTTATGTTTAATCTTTTTCGTTTCGCTTAAAGTCTTTAGGCTTAAGACCAATACGCTTTACATTCGTTAAAATATTGCTGTCGCTCGGCAACGTTATTAAAATATATTAATTCGCTAAAATCGGTGCACGTTTTACTTTTGTCGCTCGTTAAAAACTGTCCAAAACAGGAACGTGCAAATAATTCAAACCGCTCTAATAAAACAAAAAAATCTCGAATTCCGACTGATTATTAACCACGAAAATTATAATTTATCGTGCACAACAGTACTATATATATATATATATATATATATGACGTCATAACTTATTTTAGCAAACTCGTACGTAGCTACCTACACAAATCACCGATAGAATAAACATCTTAGGACGTAAAATGAATATACAGCAATATTATTATTTAATAATCGCGCGTGTACGCGAACATTTGCCCCGGAGCATCCTAGCTTGCGTCTTTTATTTGATTATGGTATTGCTTTCAATTAATCTATAGGTAATATTATATAATATTATATTATGTCATTTGCATTGCAAGCTAAACATAGTACTCACCACGCTGCACACGACAATGCACTCTGGACGGTTTTCGATTTCAAATGGCGTACACATGATATAATATTATAATTCATTAATTAATTCAATTATAATATAATAATTTATCTTCAAAGTAAACTGCACCTAACATAATAATTCAACTGTATGCACGGTAATGTGTTTATATATAGTGATGTTATCATCGTAGTCGATTTATTTGGAGTCTTGAATTGAATTAATAATTTTACATCTATATAGGACTTAAAAACTTTGAAATATTACAATTTTAACAGCATTTATGTTTCGGTTTTAATATACGCGAGTATAGTATTGATAATCTATTAGCTTATAAGGTAATTTAATTGAAACGCAGTAATATGAGCAAAAATGAAAACATTTTAATTTGAACTCGACGGCTCAATTTTATTGCAATTTTTGAGTCGTCATAGCCGCAATATTTAAATACTATTAACCTTATATTGTATGACCACCTACACGGCCGTTACGAACCACGCGACGATATTAATATGTACTATATAATAGCGAAAAAAAAAATTGATAAATATAATAAAATAAGTTATTTGTTTTTTTACACTAAAGGAACGTGTCAAACATGACATTTTTTAGTTGAACGTTTCTGCTAACATTATATTACACTCTTCACTATACACTCGCCCCAACGCACACACGTCCCACATAAAATGTGCGTGTACGTAGCATTTCATTATTGATGACACAGGGTTCAGGTATAGACATTATTTAATGAAATGACCAAAGCACAGATAAATTGTTATTGTCCCTTTGTTGGTCGCTATATCGAACAAACGACTCCATTACTAGATTAAAGAAATAATTTCCTGTCATACCTTAAATAGAAATAAATATTTAAAAATATAAATTATGCACTAAAACCATTTAGGTATCGATGATATTTGACGTAAATAGCATGAAGCAATATCGTAATTTAAATTTGATATAAATTCTGATCGTATCGGACTATTAAAAAAAATTACGCATTTAATTGTCAAATATATTATAATATATACAGGGTGTCCCGCGAGGATTTACCCATTGCGATATCTCCTGAAATAATGGAGATATCATGATTCTGTTTTTTAATAAGATTCGCAGGGACAAGAACTACAAATATTTCATGTTTTAATTTATTTTTATGTTTTGGTAAAAAAGTTGAAAAATGTATTTTTTTATTTAATTATTTAAAAAAAAAATTGAAGATGGCTATTTTGTGGAGTTTTTTTTCTGAAAATATTGACGTTTTAAAAAAATACATTTTTCAACTTTTTTACCGAAACATAAAAATAAATTAAAACATGAAATATTTGTAGTTCTTGTCCCTGCGAATCTTATTAAAAACCAGAATTATGATATCTCCATTATTTCAGGAGATATCGCAATGGGTAAATCCTCATGGGACACCCTGTAGATAATATAATATGAATTTAAAATATTTGTTAAATAATATAATATGGTAAATATTTCAGCAGTAAAATATTCTTCATTAAAAATATATATTTAATTTTACGCTTTGATTAATTAACTGTTTTAATATCAATTTAAATTAAATATTATATAAATATTATTTTTAACAATTATTATTTGTTAAATATTTGTGTTAAAAATCTTAACTTATCGCCAATGTTTGTATTCTAGTGCTCGAAATAAAAAATTTTATGAACAGGGTACTTATAAAATTAATACTTCATAAACGAATATACCTACTCATAAAACTTATATTGATTACATTTTATTATTTTAACAACTAATGATATTCATTTTAAATATATATTTACAACAATGTATAAATACATAATTTACACTTAATATTTTTTTTGCATATCGCACAACCAACTTTTTATTTTCTTCAATCATCCAATTATATGATGATTTAATACCGTTATACTTACTTTTATTCCAGCACGCTGGAATGTGTTCATCACGATCAGAACTTTCAACATTTTCGACAACCGTATCAGCAGATGCTAATGCTACTTTTTTATCAGACTTTTCTGTTTCTAAGCCAATCGCTCGGACGTTTGTCGACTCTTTGTAATAAAAAAGAACTTATAATTAAAATTATATTATTTAAAAAAAAACACTCACGTCACTCACGACACATTTGTGCATATGACACGGTAAATATGTGCGGTGACGGGCTTAATTGTTACACATAAGGTAACAGGTAAGTACTTGCATTTTCGGAAATTTGATTTCCATAAAAATATTTATTAATAACTCTAATCCTCTTAATAATTGTGATACTATCGGAAACATTTTATCGAGTGGCAATTTTTTTTTATTTTTTTTTTTCAATATTGACTTAATATTTTTACGACCCGGAACTTTTAAATTCTATAATTTTAACCAACCGGAACTGACGCAAAAGCCAATATTACGGACCGCAATTCTATTTCAGCGCATTCCGATACATGCAGAGCACTGGTTCGTACTCAATATAGTTCTTTTAAATTAAAATGCCTACATAGTACGAAATGGAATTTAAAATACGATTCATATAATATACGGTGAACAAATCGCTACGCCGAAATATCTTTATATTTAATACAATTACAACATGGCGATTATAGAACAGACTTTTATTCTCACACAACATGAAAAATATAAAGAAAGGTAATTAAACGAAATAAAAAATATACGTTTTAGTATACGACAATTGATTATTTTATTAATAATCTCTGTGGTATCTATACCATAGCCGTTAAGAAGTTTAGAAACATAATAATATAAAGTCATTTAAAAAAGGCCTGACTAATAGTTGCACCGATGGCGTGAAGTTGACAGCATATAGTTAAAATTTCAATACTACTGAACTAAAAGCCCGACAAAAGTTAAAAGTTATCCAACAAATTTCAAGAATTCACTAACAAATTTGAAAGATGTTCAGGAAAGTTAACCGTTCATAGAGGTTTGTAGACGTGCAGTTGTCGCTCTTTAGAGTATTTATGGTGGATCCATGATAAAAGAAATTTATTTTTCGTGCAACGCTAGGAATTTATTGATTTAAGAGTTTAAGAGTATGAGTGGGTTTTATTTTTATTAGACATATAAGTCTTTGTTTCAAATAATACTCTTTAAGTTCCATACAGTCGCTATACTGTAGCCATCATATTATACTATATATTTTTAATTAAACACACTCGGTATAATTGGGTAGTTATTTTTATTATTTTTCAGTAAAAACGTTGGGAAAACCATTTTATAAACGGCATCGAATTTTAACTCTCCCTCTCACCCTCCCGCAGTATATTTTAGTCACGATTTGAATAAGTTTTAAAAAAGCGCATGAAATTTGAAAAAAAAAATACTAATTCAATACATCGCTCATTTTCGTTTTGCAGTTAACCGAGCAAAAGAAACTTTAAGAAACAATTGAACTTATCTAAGAAAATGTATTCGAAAAAAATCTATGCGAAACCCGTAACTGTGTCAATCTACCCATTTTCCAAAAAAGAGATATTAAACTATAGTTTTGAATAATATAATAATATCTGGTTAGACTGAGAATAATATAATATCATATAATAATAATATGATTTGTACAAAACGGAGTTCGTCATACACACGCGATACAACATTCATCGGACCATACTTGACGTCTATTTAAAACGATCCCGTGGCATGACCAAATATCAGTCGTCAGTGTACGATACACTATATTATATTATTGCGGTCTGCGGGACACGGCTGACCGAACGTTTTGTGCTGTTTGCTGCGAAAATCGCACACATTATAAATCTGAATTCGTTCAATGGTTTTTATTAAAAGTCCAGACAGTTCAAATATTATTTAGACGAATAACACTGAATAGTACATATTATTTTTTATTTCTATTTAAATTATCCAAAAACCATTGTCTGCGATATTACCTTCAAACAAGTGACGTAACCATGGGGGAGGGGTGAGGCAGTGGGCCATACAACCAGTATCAACTTAATATAAAAATGGACTGTTATTTTTAATAGTTGTTGATTATGTTTTTTTAGTATTTTGAGATTGCCCCCAACCCCCAATTTTAAAATCCTGGCTTTAAACTTATTGACGTAATATATCTATATAAGTACTACGAAGACATATTTTTCATTTGAAATTAACAATTATTATAATTTTTTATTGATTTTAAGCAGGGTAATGAAATTAAAATGTGTAACAGTGGATAATAACATATAAAACTGCAAAAACTCGAAAGCTTACTCGGAACTATAATAACGGTAACCGTGGTAAGTAATCAATATAATTTCAGGTATAAGTGAAGTACACGTGTCACGCACTGTCGTCGTGTTCGTCGAACACACGAATAAACTATATATACACGTGTGTATCGTTTACTAATTTGTGCACTAACGGTGGGGAGTCTATTCACATTTCTATATATGTATTGTATATATATATATATACAAATGATACACAAATGTTTGGCATAATCAGAGTATTGAAATCGATGCTAAACGAGGGTGGCCTGCAACGTTTCTATTGCTCTCTCCGGATTTGTTTTAGGGATAAGTCCTAAACTAATTGTGCACACGCGACGGGTTCGCTACAAATCTCCACGTAGACGATACACAAACGTTTGGCGTTGTAATAAATTCGAAATTACACAAGTTGAACGAGACCGGAAAACGGACCCATAAACGTTATTTGTATACATATACGTACCCGTTCCGCGTATACAACTTTTCATTGATACACCGAAAAGCCGCCGGAGCTGACATTATTTTTTTTTTCAAATTGACCGATGACAATCGTGACGTAATTGACCGACATTAAATGTAGTTGGTATACACTAACGGTTTTCGGAAAAATCGTATTCGTGTGTACAGCACGTTAAACGAATCTTACCAATTCAATAACGTCTGCAGGTCTCGTCAACTGCATTTATTTGGAGGCGATTTATTCATTCGACTCGTTCTCTGTACTAACTGAAAAAATGGTCCGGCACGACCATCATCATAATAATATGGTAATCATTGAATTGTTGTCGTTTTGTACTCTATGACAGTAAATAAACCTATAACATTATAATAAATTAGGCTGAGGGACTTGTAGCATTTGCATAATTTTTTTAAATTATTGTTAAATATAGTGGAGTGTGAAATAAATTCATTTCTTGGTGCCATGATATCAGATCTAAAATTTTAATGTGAATATTTGATGGATTTTGCAGGAAAGTGCTTATTTTAAAATTGTTATGCTTATTTTGCATATTTTGACAATTTTTCAAATTTCAAATTAAAAACTATAGATAATTAACTATATTTTATATATATTTTACCTAAATCCATAAAATTTTTGGAGAAGAAAGGAATACAATTATCCGATTAATCAAAAACGGTCGAAGATGCGAAATATAAAATTGTTGATTTAAAATGTACAAAAGGCAAAGCCATCATACAGAAGTTAAATTACGTTTTAGAAAAAAATCTTGGTTACAAAGCTTTATGAAAAATTTCAAAACTTTTAAGCGGCGAAGTTGAAGACATGGAAGGTTCTGGTTTATTTTATGTATATGTTCCAATGTTGTCTGTAGATGTCGAAAGAAATTTTTCCGCCTATAAAAATTAACTATCAAATAATCGTTGTAAATTCACGTTTGAAAACATCAGGAAATATCTTATTATGCAGTGTAATATTTTCAAAGTATTATTAGAAAACAAGAATATTAGAAAGGTAATATTCTAATATATAATATAAATTTTAATAAAATAAATATTTAATTTTACCAGATATTTGTTATACCTAATTTTTTTTTTGGGGAGGAGGGAGGCCATATCTTAGTGCATATACGGTTATTTTTAGGTGCATATTTTAGAGCATATTTGGCCAATTTTGGTGCATATTTTGGTATTTTTTAGAGCTACAAGTCCCTAAGCCTAATTATAATATTTAATATATTTTTAAAATCCTATTTTTATTAGTAATAATATTTTAATTTCACATAGTCCAAAGCAGAATATTATTTTATTTTTTGAACATTTGTTAATAAATAGAACGAGTTTTTTTTTTATCTTTAATCGTTCGACATTTAGACAACTGAAGTGAAGTGACGCATTAAGGGCAATTCGCAAAACGCGTAGCTATGCACCACTCTAACAATTTAATACGAACAAATTTTCATTCGTATTATTAAAACTTACATTTTTAAATTAATATTATAAGCACTTCGGATTATAAAATCTAAGCATCAGTCATGGTTTTTGATGAGAATAGTAATGTTCAGTTAAATATGTAAATACCTCGAATCGTCACATAAATATAATATTTCTAAATCGTTTTTAAAAATCACAAAAACTGGATGACGGCAAAAAAAATGTGTAAGTATACGACACGTGACTTTTCCTACGAGACAGTATATACTGCGGGCCGTCTACTCCTCGCGAGTCACAACATATTAATCGATTCCGCCGAGCTCAATAATATACGTATAACGTATAGTACAATAACAATAATATTTCACACGCAACGGATTGTTGTCCTCGAAACTTTGCCCCCCTCTGCCGGTCTGACGATACTAAATCGTATATTAGAATAATTATATTATCGTGCACAGCAGTACTCGCGCAAATTATAATAATGTATAATCCACAACAGTCCAAATCTGAGCGACAACACTGCGGTGGACCATTTGTCGACGATGCTGCGGCCGCGTCTTCGAAATTCTGCCCGATATTATACCATATTATTATCATAATATACGACGCAATACACCTTTTCGCATCGCACTCGCAGTATTATATTAATAATAATATAACGCGCCTATTTAATTATTATTCTGAGCGAGCTGTGCGCAGTGAACCGACTGTCTCGGTATCGAACATCTGGAGTGTATAAAATATGTACGAGTATAGGTCGTGAGTACCTAACCTATACGTCCGATTTTTTTTGAATTTTTTTTTTTACTATCGTTGTTAACCGCGTCGAATAATAATAATAATGTTGTCAGTCGCCGAGTGATGTGTACAATGGACGACCAAAGTGATGCGGAATTTATAATAATTACCAGCGCGTATTGTTTAATTTTTATAGTATTATTGTCCTATTAATGTGAGGACACTGGCCGTTTTTGAAGAGTCTAGTACAGGTAGTAGCAATTTCTTAAGAGCATGCGAGTGGATCACGGAAATCGGAAAATTCGAGAGTAGTTTTGTAAGCGTGTGTGACTAAGTGCAAAAAAAAAAAATAGTGAAACACTGCCATTAACGCTCTAAAGCAATATTTTTATTTTTACGACATTTTAAAACGACTTTCTTACATAATGCACAGAAATTATAAACACATTTTATAAAAAATCATTTAATGCCGTCACACATTTATTTATTATATAAATATTTAATCATTAATTTGAAAAAAAAAATATTTCTTGACAATAGTTAAGATGCAATACTTACGATTAAAAATATATTAAATTACCAAAAAATAATTAAATTAATTTTATTTTACTCACCAACTATCATCAATCAATATCCCGTTAAATTTAAATAATTAAAAAAAAATTTAATTTAAGAAAATATATTGTATTTTATATTATTGTGGGTTCCCATAATTTCAAATTGTAAATTATAATAATATTTAAAAGAATAATTTAAAAGGAGTTTAATTAATTCAATTAATTTAGGATTAAAATATAATATGAAACTATAAAAAGTATAAAATATGATTTGATAAAATTATAATTTATATAAATAAAAATATAAAACACATTGATATTTCAATAAATAATTTATGTACTACGAAAACAAGAAAAATGTAAACAATTCTTAAATAGGTATTTAACTATATAGTCTGTTCAATTAATTACTTGGTATTATTCACAGAGATTATTTTGGAAATGGAAATGTTTGATTTATTATTTTAATGGAATTAAAATTTCCCGTTTGGAAAATACTGAGAGCGAATTCTTTTGAAGAACTTTCCTAGAATGTTCCATACTTAGAAATTCTCAAGAATTTATTTTGGAAAATATTCTCCACGTATTTATAATATTCATATTCAGGAATATTCTTTTGAGAAAATACTAATTTTTTTTTTTTTTATATCTTAGGTAGGTATTTTAAAATGTGTGTTTTCACGATGATAGGTAATAATATGATATTGTATAATACTATTTTTATTGGATACATAAGTTATAAGTTTACATTTATAAAATGTTAGTTGTACGTTATATATTAAAATAATCATATATATAAAATCATTAATCATGTTCTCAATACCTTTAAATATGAAACAAATCTCCAATTTATCATGTAGGTATCTCGATTATTTTTCGTATTGTAATAATTTTGTATTTTAAAAACTATTTGAAACTTTATTGTAAAAGTATAAACTAACAGTAAGTTTTTCGGTTCGAAGTGAGGAAGGGATTCTCCTAGCCCGACTGATAACGACAAATATTTGATTTAATGCATTTTTCTCCGGATTACGAAAAAATGACAAAAACTGTTGTAAAAATAGTTATGAATGTTTCTGCAGATAAATAACGAAATAAAACTTACTCAGTGTGATTTCCGACTCATCGATATTTTGAACATCAGTTGATATTTTACATCGTTTCAAGGTTAAAAATAATTATGGGTAGCGCTTATTTTACGATTTACGGGGTTTCATTGCAAGTGAGGCAGTTATCGTTAAACAACAGCAAAATAATATTATTGCTTTGAAAGTCAAAACATATTTAAGTGAACACACGCACACGTTTGCGATAATACTAAATAATATTTGGGTACACGAAACCATATACATTGCCCATAATAATATTATACTTCAAACCATTGACAATCAATTAAATCGTATTTATATTTGTTTACAGAAACGTAACAACCAAGTCTACGAGTTTACCTATTGTAATTTTATTATTTTTCATTGTTATAGTCGTATTGTAATATTATAATAATATGTTGACATCAAAAACGAGTTTATAAATAAAATTCAAAAAAATGTGCATTTTTTCGTAGACTTCGCGTTTTATGAAAGATATAGAAGGCCATTATTTTGATCTTCGATGACAGTAATATATCGACTATGAAATTTATAGAGATAATATATATATACATAATGGTTCTATCTAGATGCATTTATCCAATTAATTTTAGTTGTGGCACAACACTGATTGTACAGCAGAACGATATCCACTAGTCCGCCTTTTTAATTATTTATTGTTTGTATGTATATAGAAAATGTATTTATAAGAAATATAAAGCAGTAAGTCAGTCGTCTATAAACTTCTAGTCTTATATTTTGCGAATCAAATTATTACGTTTATTTTAGACGTTCAAATTTCAGTAACAAACGCTATTTTTTTTTTTTTGTATTATTAAATTACTACACGAAACGCTATTTGTTTTCAAAAACAATTTTTACTGAGATATAAAATAATTTTCCAGCTAGTAAATTTATATTTTTAAGATTTCATAGAGGTAAATTATATTTTTAAGTATTAGTTCGTATACACTACCCATATAATATTTTGTATATAAAAAGAAATTTTTTTGAATACATATTTTTGCAGTTCTTCTTGACTTTGTGTATGCATTTAATACTCGAAAAGCTCTTTGATTAACTTAATTGGGATGTAACTTGAAATACATAAAACACAGAAATTTATAGTATGCGTTGAGAGTTGAGACGTCAACTCTTTACTTTAATGTTACAGCAGGAATAAGGCAAACTCTGGCAAATAGAGAAAATTAAGTACTTTAAGGGTTATAACGGTGATCATTTGAAATATTAAACTTTCACTATACCCGGGCTTAACTTGAAGTTTAAAAATTCAATAGATACGATTACTATTGCAGACGCGTTATTAATTATGTAACAGCCAATATAAGTACCGAACATGAATTTGTTAAGATACAACATATGAGTATAACAAAACGCTAATTCTGTGATGACAAAAGTACACTTATTAGTTTTAAATCGTTTTATAAAGTTGATATTTGATAGTCATATAAACTGGCAATTAAAATAAAATAACGACAATACTAAGCGCAGTATAATACAATAACTATTTATAAAAGAACAATTTATACTAAAATAAAAAAATTGTCTTTGAACAATGTGTCTAACAGTTTTTGTAGTAGACGTCTTCGTTTTTATACAAAGTGAATTGTATAATTTGTCAAGAATAATATGTACTCTTTGCAAAATCCGATATATTCATAAATGTCTTTAAAAAACTAAATTGGATTCTTTGTGACGGCTGCAATTTAATAACGAATTTGTTACCTAACGAAATTAAAGATCTAATAACTACGAAAATAATTCAAAAAAATTCTTTAACTTTAAGAGTTACTGTATAACTATATAAGCTAAGGATACTTTAAGGGTGGAGGGCCGATATTATATTCTTGTTATATTTTAAATAGTAATATATAATATAACATA
This sequence comes from Rhopalosiphum maidis, assembly GCF_003676215.2. Taxonomy (NCBI): domain Eukaryota; kingdom Metazoa; phylum Arthropoda; class Insecta; order Hemiptera; family Aphididae; genus Rhopalosiphum; species Rhopalosiphum maidis. The sequence goes on from NC_040879.1 coordinate 67,417,317, forward strand.
TTTTACTATTGTATAATTAATTCAACACAGCAATAGTTTATAAGTATTGTTTAATGTTAAATAATATGTGTAGTTAAATTGTATTAATAAACGAATGTTTTTGTAAAACTACAACATATTGTATTATTAATATCAATAATTGAGTTGCATTCTTCTGGACTTTCTGTAAAATAATTTAATTATAATAAAAAAATATATAGGTACATATAGTATATACACTGGATGATTTTTTTTTAACGTAGGACACATTTATTACTTTGAAAACAATTAATACATTTTTTAAACATGTTTCAAAATTATATGAAGTCCTTAAAAGATAACATTAAAAAAAATTGATCTGATTGTGAAAGAGGTAGGGGTAAAGTACATATACTTAAAATTATAAATATAAATATTTTAACAAATGATTACGACTGTTGAAGTTTTAAAACAAATAAAAAATGTTTGTCTTGAGGCGTTATTTTAGGCATACGAATTTAACGAATACATTTAAAATTATATATTCTTAGATCTAAATATTAACGAAATACCTATTATAGAGTTCAACGAGGAAAATATATCAGTTTTAAAAATTTAATGAATTCAATATTACACATAAAGACGATATTTTACCCGAAACCTCCACAACTAAATTTAAGGTATAGTAGGCAACGACATTTACTATAGTCTATACTATATAAGAAGATGCCATCATGAGTTGCACACTTATATGACATTAAAAAATGTATAATATGTAAATGGCATTCATTGCGTATAATATTATTATATGTATAGCTAACAGCGTTTTCATTTTAATCTGTAACATTACACTTATGTTTCGTTATTTTAATTACTTATTTACACTTGTTTTGTAACTTACAATAATTTTAAATCTTATGTTTGATTCGAATGAGGTGTTGCGTAATGTTAAACTTAATACCACACTTGAAGAGTAATTCTTGTATCAAAAATATAAATTGTATTATATCAAATAAGGACATTATAAATTGTACGTGAATATTATATTGATACTAATGATACTCCACATAATATAACAGTGAATTCCGCCGTATTTGCGTTTGTTGAGTTTATTTGTATTATATTATGTTGACAAGACGGCAACTTTATTTTATTAATTTATTATTAACGAAAGCACAACCATTACATTTTCGGAAAGCATCTCATGCCATCTAGCGTCGGCCAATAAAACGACGTCTTACATTTAAGTGTCAACTGTCCACAGAGCATACGAAATTATATATTAGGAACAAAAAGGTTGTAATCGATTTTATACATATTTTACGTATTTTCGCATCTGTGTGCGTACCTACGGCGTACTTGTTGGGTGGTACCAAATTAACCGGTACGTCCGAAAAACACAACTGTTTTCACTTAATATGCTGATTTCATTCAAATTAAACTTCTGATCAAATTCTGGGAATAGTTTTTTACTGTTGTTAAGACTTTCCAATGACAATATTAATCTCGTTAACCAGTCGATCCTCAAACACCGATTATCGCCTGTATTGAGATGCATTACTAGTACTTATTATAAGTGGACTAGTTGAGAGTATTCAAATATATAAAACTTGATGATTGGTCGTATTATACTCGATGATGAACATGCTATTACACCACAAAATACAAAAAACTTTGATAGACATATAATCATATTCATATCAAAGGTCCTTTTTAAGGATTTTTATTATCCGTGAGTTGGAGAAATTTTTCAAAAAAAAAAAAAAATTATTTTTAAAGTTAAGTGAAGTAATTATTAAGTAAAACGTATGGAAAAACTGTACAACTCTAGAATTTTTACCAAGGCATTGGATCCAAGTATGGTACGGCCACTAAAAAGTAATACAAATAATGATTTATTTGAATTTTTTTTTTTTATTGAATATAAAAAAATGTTCTCTGCGAGGAGTATGATTTTTTTTGTTGATTTTTCACCGATGTAAAATATATTATAAATTTAAAGAATATGATTAAATTAAAGAATAAAATAATAAATTTAAAGAACATTTAATTAAAATGTATTATTATTTTGTGATCATTAAAAGTAGATCATGATAAACAACTAGGAATAAACAAAACTGATTTGTAGGTATAGTTATGAGTTATATGAATATACTTATAAGGTGGTAGCCAGAATTTTTTTTTCGATACGCGGAAAGAGGGAGGTCTAAAATATGTTAATTATGATTTCAATAAATACTGAATTTAAGTTTTGACAGTATTTGGTCAAAATTAATTTGAAAACACATTTATGTGTTCTGGTTTATTCATTTTTAAAGAAAAAAAAAATTATAAATAAAGTAATAAAACGATCACGATTAACAAATGGTGGGGGGGGCGATGGCTTATTAAATTATGACAATATTTTTAATTTACACACATTTAATATTGTCACCGATCATCGATTAGCATCAGAGGTGGTCTTCGTCCAAGATAGGTAATAAATTATTAGAAGTTCATATATCATATACACGATAGTAAAAAGTAAATAGTGAAATTTTAAAACGATCATTTTTATGATTCAAACTAATTTAGTTAAAAATAAATGATTATTTCTGAGGGAATGGGTAGTCCGGAAACTCCTCAAAAACGACCTCAAAGGTCACACGTGCAATTAATTTGTTTAAATTTACATAAAAAATACCTATTGGGCGATCACATTTTTCACCTCTTGTTATATAAATAAATAATTTATTATACTCTTACGAATAACATTTGAATGAGAATGTATTTCACTAAGGCTTTATTAATTTTTCTAATTATTGTAAATTACCGTTCTTAAAATACTGTTGTGTTTATAGTTTTGAATTTTCAACAGGCTTTTAACTTTGATGGATGTATGCAGTATGATATGAGTTTTGAAGTACTGAAGTATATACCGAGAATAGAAATTAATTGATGTGGTAGTTAAAAGTTAAAAGCGGAAGTTTGAACTCGACACTTTATGGTTATATTTAAACTTACTTTGTGTTATAAACTTCTTATTGTCACTATCATAAATTTCACATTAAGCAGGTAGTAATAATCTTCTTTTTAATATTTCATATAGTCACACAATTATATCATATAGAAACAACACGTCAATTATCAATGGTTCGTGAACATCAGAATGTTTTTAAATTAAACTTGACTTTTGAAGTATGTGTGAAGACTTAGGAATACACAGGAATTTGGGTTTTATTTTTCAATTTTATTATTCATTCGATGTAAAATTACGTAGGTAATTTTTAATTAACCCGTCAACCGTCATTGATATTTGATTTGAACCGTTAAAAAACTAGAAAAAATGAATATAAAAATGTATATGAGTATGAAAAAAATGTATTTTCACAATATTATTTTCAATAATCGTGTTAAATACATACATTTAATCAATAGTAATTATAGTGTTCTACATATGTGAATCAGTAATTTGAAAAATACTTTATTATACCAATAAAATAAAAGCATTCTGAAGAGGAAAAAATGCTATTCTAAATGCACCGAGTCATTAGATTAAAATTAATCGTGGGTTAAATTAAATTTGTGTACCTACCTTTTAAGTACAAATAGCACACGATATATTTTTTACTTCCTCTTTATAAAAGTCATATTATACTAGCTACTAGCAAAGACTTTTCTAATGCAATAATGTATAAATTATTTTTAAAATATTTGTGCGAAAGCTACGAGATGTCTTAGGTTTATAACTAGAAACACCGAGGAATTTAAAAATTAAATGTGATGTCTTAAAATACAGTATAATTATTCTCCAGCTAGACCATTATTAGAGCACTGCTCAATCACTTGGAATCCTTTTCAAATAGGTCTATAGTCATGGGGAGTTCAAAGGAGATTTTTAAGTCTTATTGCCTATAAACGTAATATGGGCATTTCACTTTAACCCACCCGAGTTAATATATCTTTCCTCAATTCAGGCTTCTCTTAATTTAGATTATTTTGTTAATAGTCGCCGTGGATATGTTGATATATGTTTTTTGTCTAAATTAGTAGATGGTTTGCTAATTTGTCCTGCATTACTATAATTATTTAACTTCCAAGTCCCTCAACACGAATCGCGTTATTGTCCCACGCTTGAAATTGCAATTGATCGTACATCCTATGGTTATAATAATTTCTCTGTCCGCATAACCAGGGAATGTAAAGCGTTGATAAATTTGTTTAATAGGAGAGATTTATATCGATCAAACCCTTATTTTTCGGCCAATTAATATGTACATTCATACATATCATATTATACAATTTCAATGTCAAATATCTATTTAGTAAAGTATCGAAGTTATTTTTATGTTCATTTAATAATATTCTTGAAATTAATTTATTAACTACGGGTTGATGAATTATTATTTGTATTATTTTGTATAATGTAAATAGTTTTGTATTAATTTTAATATAAGGTTATATTATTACCATACTCTATTTTAGTCACATGTGCGTTTATCCGAATAAATAAAACGTGTTTTAACGATAAATTTTAAAATTATGTATTTATGTGTATTATACTCCAAATTTCAATATATATTTGAAATGAGTATTTTTCTGAATTATATTATTGTTATCTGTAGTATTTACTTCTCGTAATGAGGCTGGTAGATAAAAATATTTTTGAAGAAATGGCATATTTCCAAACGAAGTTATGTTATATGTTATTTAGAGTAGTGTTTCTCAACCTTTTTACCGTGGCGATCTCCCAAATGAATGTTTAATTTTTTAGCGGCCCGTAATATATATTTTATATACACGTACAAACATATTTTATACATGTTGGCGACCCTAAAAAAAAAAAATAGACTGTGAAGGGAGCCACGACCCGCAGATTAAGAAATACTAGTTTCTCTTCGTTTATTAATAATTTAATAGTTAATTTATAGTTATGTTTAAATGAATTTCAATAATATATATTTTATTTTATTTTTTAATTTTAATAATTCAATTAGAGTGCAAAGAACTTTATAATACCTACTCGAGTACAACAGAAAACTAACAGTGTTTATTTCAGTCTAAACATTTTTTTATGACTGTGAATAAGTGTACAAACTTATTATTTGAAATAAGTCGACTATTAAAAAAGTAGACAAGAAGTTATAATTCTGAGATACATTAGAGTTTGATTAGGTTACTATTATGAGTGTATTAAATTTGAATTCAGTGATATATATCATTGTATACAAAAACTACAACTAACAACTATCAACTTACATTACTTAAAATTTAATTAATAACATATTTTTGCAGTAAACAACGTAAACGAGTTAAATAGACTTATTAAAAATAGATACAAATAAATAATAAAATATAAATCGAAAATGTCATTGCGTATAGTAAATTGATATAATTTACATAAAAGCTTTAAGTTTCCACGAATAATATTTTTAATTAGTACACAATAGTTAACATATATTTTAGATAACTAATTTCGTCCAAATTTTAACTTAAAATATCTATAACAAATAATTAACTTTCTATATTAATCAAATTTTGTAGTTTGAGTATTAAGTATTTACAAAGAATATTGTTATAAATTTAAAAAAATTAAATATATAAATAAAAGTTAATAATCTGAGATTTTTTGCTATTTTATCAATTTTGTCAACATTTTTACTTCAAATACATATAAAAAAAATTGTGTATATATTTTTAATAGATATTTTAATACAGAAATAAGAATAATTGGGATATTGTATTACACTTTCAAGAATTTTGATCCAGAATTTCATCAACTATTAAAAAAAAAAAAACTTGAAAATGTATCATGCCTATAATAGCTTATACAAATTTTAAAATCTTGAAAACTGTTATCATATTATAATGAAAATTATTGTATAAAAATTTAGTGAGCATTTTAAGTTTCTTTTTTAACAAAACATCAGAAATTGTTTGAGGAGAATTATTTATTTAACGGGTTGAAAAACATATTATAAAACACCTTGTATTACAATTTCAAATATTATGTAAAAAAAAAAGAAAGTAAAATGTTCATGAAAATTCTAACTACAAAATAGTTAGTTTACATATTTTTTTTTTGATATTGAAAGTTTGCTAAAATTTTAAATTTAAGCGATTATTTAAAAAAACATATTATGTATTAAATTTTCAAGCATTTCTATCAAGTTAATACTTTTTAATCGACATTTATAGAAAAATAAATCTGAAATATTGTTGTAAATAAATAATGATAATATAAACATTTCTTAACAATTTCAAGTATTTATGGTTATTCTTTTTTAAATTACATAAAAAAAAACACCGAAAACAATTTGTTTACAAATTGGATTTGATAACAATTCCCGTCTTTCTTCTATTTTGCATTTCACGATTATAAAATTTATTTTTAGGAATATTTTACTTTAACCCCTTGAAGTATCAAATAGATCTAATTTTCTACCATAAATCACCCCTTCAGCTTTTTGAAAACTGAAGCATTTCTACTGTCCCAAGAACTGTTTACAGACAAAAAAAACAAACACCATTTATTGAGTGTAGTGATATTTATTGATCTATGTAGGCATACCGAGTAAATTAAATTGAGATAAAAAAAAATATACAAGAAAAGGTTTGTGTACGAATAATATTTATTTTAACACTTAAAAAATAGCTTTTATTTTTAAGTTCATTCATGCAGTCGAAGCCGATTTATTAAAAAAAATATTATTATGTGCAATCCGTACGGGATACGGTTACCACTTCATCGAGCTTTGAGTACTATTTTAAAGTATCACTTTAAAGTAGATTTTGGTAGTACAGTGTATTGTCGAAGATCACCATTTAACGTAAACACATTGTATTGTTAATATTATTTTATATTAAAGATATTTAAAATAAATGATAAATTGTCGAATAGGTTACATTTGAATTTCACTACAAAATTTTCACTGTTTTTACCGTTTGGTCAAAAAATAAAAATGTATACTATCTTTCTCCTAAATGATTTAATTTAAATGAAACCATATTATTGGATGATATTTGTTTTGTACATTTATATACTTATTTTAATATATTTATTATCCAGAAGGTAAAAATTGTCACGAAGTTTCTTTTATTTCTAAACGGAAAAGAATAATATTTTTCCTTATGATAGTTCTAGTGCGTCGCACTATTTTTAATAATTAATTTTGGTATGTATTTAGATTTTAGAAAGTATTGGTTATAGAAAAATTGTTTTTGATTGATTTACATTTTATAATTATCAAAATGTCTAATTAACCATTATTTCTAACAAGTGTATGCGCTTCATTTCTATTTTTATTATTATTATTATTATCAAGTACTTTTACTAGGTGTTTCATTAAAATGCAAACGACTGTTTGTGTATAAAAACCCAACGGACATAACACCTTTGAGTCGTGGTCCACATCAATCAAAAAAGCAAAGTATAACCACCACTTCGGGATACGAACAGCGCGACTCGGTCGACTCTCTCACTTGACCTGATCGCTGAAGAGGTGGGACGCGAACCGAGACGGTTACAGACCGAAGTAATAGGCTGCGACTTGCATTGGTGACGTTATTATATAGATTGCTTGTAACGACAACCACTAAGACTACACTGACTATTACGAGTGACAGAATATATTAAATTCTTATTAGAAAATTATATGTTTTAATAAAATTGAATACCATTTTTACATTCAATTTTACATTTAATGTCTAGACGTCATCGTAAGATCACGCCAACTTTTCGAGCCTACCAAGTTTTTCTTCTAATGATTTATCGAATCAAAGTAGTCAAAAACGAAAACTTTGTACCAGAATCTGTCCTATGTTGTCTATTGTTTTACTAATTTACGTATAACAAACTGATATCAATCGTATTCAGCGGGTTTAATAAATATTGAATATATCAAACTAAAATATTATATAATAAATAATATTAAATATTAATTCAGGGCTCGGATCTCATAGTACTAAAAATAAATGAAATATGCGCTATAATATGATCTAAAAAATCTTAAAATAAGCGTTATAATATGCCTCAAAAACATGAAAAGTATAGCAAAAACAAAAATTTATTCTGTTCATAATTAAAAAAAAACTCATATTTATTAATTAAAAATTATTTATGAATTAATAGGTACATTTATAATTAATTAAAAACTAATGTTTGTTTATATTTTTTAATTACTAAAATTACTTGAATGGCGACTATTCAAAATTATCTGGAAATAAGAATAAAATAAAAAAAATTATTATTTATTAATTAAATAATATAAGTATTAAATTATTTTAAGTGAGTTATACTGCATGATTAAATGTTTTGCCAAATTTGAAAATTTGAAAATACAAAATAAAACGTTATATTATGCAAATTAGCAAAAAATAGCACTTAAAACCTAAAATACTTCAAATATTCAAAAAATAACATTTTAAAATTTCATATTTGGAGTCCCTGGTGCATTTAACAAATTTATAGCTCACTCTGCTATTTTTAACTGTATCCTATAATAATTAGCAAATGCTATAAAATCCGAGCCCTGAATATTATTATTATCCGTTCAGTTATTCTCGTTGCTTTTTTTTACATTATTTTAATTCTTAAGCAAATCAAGAATATCAAAAATTATAATATTTTTAAATGCTAATAGCTCGCTTAAATATTAAAATATCGTAAGATACCAACGTGAAAATACAACTGTCTTACTTTTAGATCTGTTAATAGGTCAATTTATTTTAATGATATAACAAAAACTGTACAAGTGAAACCGACAAACGAACATTTGCTATGTTGTCAGTTTCTAACACGAAGACGACGCGTTGTGATGTGACGTCCTTTTAAAATAGATTATTTTAATTCTTTTATGATGCATTTTCACACGTGTAATGCATCTCAAACAATTTTAATTGGACATATACGAATGTATCAAATATTTTAAATTACTCGTGTACAACGTATTTTTAATAAAATAATTATTCTTTTATGGCCATCAGAAACTATTGGATAGTGTTAATTTTATGTGTATTAATATCTTAAGGTATCCTTTACGATGACTACTAGTTTTAATTATGTCAATCATGATAGTATAGTATTGGTTTTTGAATAAAGACCAACATCTTCTAAAATAACACTATACTGCAGCAACGCAGCTGAATTCTATACTTAGTACTTACATTTCGCCACAAAAAATAATGGCCAGAGCAAATAACATTAATCTTAAATGGGATAACGAGGAAACAGGTTTGGGTGAAATAAGACACCTAATATGTATTTGAAAAACACTGCGAAATACTAAATTATTTTTAAATTAAAATCCGTTAGGGAACTTTGGTTTTTAAAAAATAAAAATTATCAAAAAAACTAATTTATATAAAATAATTACATACATGCAGGACGCATTATGATATTTATAATCCTAATAAAACTGTATAATTAAAAAAAAAAAATGAGAATATAAAACGTTATACAGTATATTATTTTGAAAAATGTATATTTTAAAAGTATAATATTATAATACACAGTTACGAATTTAAAAAAAATTTCCCCTGAAAAGTGTACAGGTATAACTATAATATACCGTAATAATCATTCGGCAATAATATCAATGATAAGCTAAAATTCAAGTAAGAACAGTTATTTTAGATATTGAACGGGACGATATAAATGTATTGATTTTACAATGATATTTTGTGTGTGTGTGTGTGTGTGTGCGCGTATGTAGTATACATTTGTATAATAATTCATGGATTAACGTGAATATAATATTATTATAAATTCACGGAAAATTTCAAGCAACGGGTCTTATACATCCAACTTTGATTTCACGTGAATACGCGAAAGTGTGTACACGTGTAACAACGAGCAATAGTATGTGCACACAATAATTAGTAAAAAAAATGCTTCGATTTTGATTTTAAACTTTAGAGACCATCCCCAAGTAGAGTGGTACTCGATTGCCCGTCTTTTTTTACTTTAAAAACTAACATAAATACAATATATAAAATACAAAATGTATTTTAAATACGTTTAATTTAAATACTAAACAATAAATATCCGTGACGTGAAAAAAAGGTTAAACCATGAGCATTGTTGCTTATTTTATATTTATTATTTATCTATTGCTTTTTTTTTCATCATTTTTCGTTTGATGTATAACTCCAATGGTCATTTTTGAACTGTCCTTTGATCTCGAAAAAAGTCATGTTTCATTATTTCTAGCACTTTCAGAGATTTTTCACACCTGCAAATTACTATGATTCATTCAAACGTGGAAATATCAAAAAGTTTTAAAACTTTACCGATAAGATACTTTATTTACGATTGCGTGATTGTTGTTCTCTTTCGAGGTTTTATATTTTACTGTGCATTTGTGTGACATTAAACTATTTATCGTGTCACAAATTCTAATAAAGATATCATTGGAATACACGGAGTTTTTCAAATATTTATGATTTTCGTCACTATTATATTTTCTAATATTATATTATGTTACACACACACATCGTATCTGTTCTTGAATTAAAATGGATTTTCTTGTATTGTATGAGAATAAAATATAGTATCATTACATTATGGCAACATAATAAAACGTATTGATTATAGTTTGCATTGATTTGCAACAAATTATTCCACACAATAATTGATTTCTATTGTTTTCATAATATTTTTATTGACGAAAATAACCTGTTACTGTTGGCGACTAATGTAAAATCAGTATGGAAAAATAAAAAAGTGTTAAGTAAGCAAGTACTAGGCATTTAATTATAAAAGCAATAACATACAAACTTTATAAATGTCAACGCAATAAAGCCCGGACGTTTAAGCTGTTTAAGTTGCAGAAATGATCATAATACAATTAAACGGGCAACAACTTAGAAGGTCAACTCAGAACAATATGGTGTGATATGATTGAGAAGTACCTAAATCATTTCTGAGTGAACGACTAGAGAAATATAATTCAAGATCGGCAAAAGTGTCGGGAAATTGTTCGGGTGGCAAAAAAACGCCTTGATGAGTAGTAGAAGCCAGAAAAGATGTACCTAACGTAAATGTATTTAAATATAATCATTAAACATAGCCATTTTCCCACTTAAATTTAATGATTGCAGTTGTTATCAGTTGTTATAGATGACGGCTCTGTTATTTCTGTTATTTTGATTATTATTATATAATATACTACATTTTAAAAAACACATTTACATAGTATTACTTTGACTATGTTAAAATATATACGTAGGTAAATATTAATAACAATAATAATAAAATAAAACAAAAAATGTATCCCATTCATAATACACACAAAATTCATAATCCACAAGAGATGAGAAGCCTCTAAATATCGATGTATGTATTTTATATTTGACATACACTTTTTAAGCCCACATATCTACACACCATGATTTGAGTTTTATTTTTTATAAATTAATCAATCTCATCAAGACTTATGGAAAGTATTTTTTCTAATAGTGCCTAAACAGGTACATATAAGCGATTTTATATATAAAAATGTAATCGAAAAATCGGCTTATTTAACTATGAAGAAGGAAAGAGATTGATTTATTTGTCGGTTCAGAAAAAAATTGACAATTTTTTTTTCAAACATATAATGAATTAAAAGTTGTTATCGCACGGCGGTTACGTAAAATAAAAGGCTGACATTGAATTTAAGTCGCGCAAATACTATTGGGTTATCGGAGTTGGGTCCGACCGATATTGTTAGGTTGTTCGAATCGTGTCCCTCAGCCTATTATTGTTATATATTGATTGCTTACATTGTTTTTAATAATAATAATATTTTTAAAATAATTATTATTTTATGTAATATAATAATGTTGATAATTAAATAGTGGCTGGTAAAAATTTAAATAATACAGATTTTAAAAAGTCAATATCTCTAAATTTGCTTATTTATATATTTTTTTGTCGGCTCTCGTAAAAATGTTTCTTTTTCTAATGTTTCTTTACATGGTCTTTTTGCTCTGCTTCTTAATTTCATATATGCATCAGACTGTATTCCCAGAAGAATGTCTGCAAGAATAAAAATATTTGGATGTCTCGAATGAAAAAAGCATTTAATTTCGAGTAACTTTTACTGTGTAGGTAGTTATGATATTTTATCTGTACGGACTCAATTCAAACACATAAAAGTAACATGGACTCCATTCAATATCACTGAAATAAAATAGTGGTTACGATCGGATATTAGGCTGACATTGAATTGAATCCCGCAAATACTTTTGGGTTATCAGAGTTGAGTCCAACCAATATTATTAGGTTGTTCGATTTGAGTCCCTTCGGCCTATTATTGATATATAATATTGAATGCTTATATTGTTTTTAATAATATTAATAATAATAATGTTTTTAAAATAATAATAATAATTATGTGTAATATAATAATGTTAATAACTAAATAGTGGCTGGTAAAAATTTAAATGTTACAGATTTTAAAAAGTCGTATCTCCAAATTTGCTTATTTATATATTGTCTACTTCCGTGAAAATGTTTCTTTTTCTAATGTTTCTTTGCATGGTCTTTTTGCTTTGCTTCTCAATCGTATATGTATGTATCAGACTGTATCCCTGGAAGAGTGTCCACAAGAAAAAAAAATATTTAGATGTCCCGAATGGGATTATTCAAAGATATCAGGATAATAGGCTGGACTCAATTCAAACACATAAAAGTAACATGGGCTCAATGCAATATCACCAAAATAAAATGGACGTTACGATTGGATATTATATGGTATTGGACTCGTACTTCGCGTTTTGTCAAAACCGCACGTCAAACGTCTGCGTTAAAAATCAGTGTAGCTCAACTACGGAGTCGTTGTGGACAAAGTGCAGCGCAGGTAAATCGGCGGACGTTATAATAATAATAATAATATATGATAAAATTTGTCACGGGCGACGCCGGGCGGGATCGTCTAGTATATAATAAGAACGGGGCGCCGCGGCGTTAGTGGCGAACACGCCGCCCAGCAACACTTGCAAAACATATTATTATAATAATAATGTGATGTTTTCCCCCGGCACATGTTTCACGAGACCGCCGTAAAAAGTAAGGCGACGGGACGTCCGCTGGGTACGGTTGAGGTGAGCTGTGTCGGCGATTATCGTGACGTCGCTATATAATAATAATACTATTACTATTACTATTATTATTATTATTATTGTTATATCTTCCCGGACACCACACGGCCGACGTCGACGACGACGACGACGACGACGACGGTCTTGCGCATTTATTATTTAATGCAATAAAAATGCAAAACATCGCCGTTGGCGAGAACGAGCATCGCGTTTTATTGCGCTAAGTGTGTACAATATAATAATATTAAATTGTCGCACACAGGCGTATCAGGTGTTGCGCGGGTATTATTATTTGAGGTGTGTGTGTATTATATCATATTATATTATTACAGCCGCAGCGGCGCAGTGTATCTCATTCGCGTTCGTTTCATTTTATTTTTCGTTTCGTTCGTGACAAAACGATAAGGCGGCGCGGTGTACAGCTATTATAATAAAACCCCTCGACGACCGGTTGAAGGGTCTGTGGTGGTGACTGGTGGTGCGAAGGAAATGCGATTCGGCGCGGGGTGAAGCGTCGAGATAATTATGTTCAGATAACGGTTAGGTCGATGATAACATCACTAGGTTTTGGGGGCAAATATCATATAATATAATATAAGAACGCGATTCCGATGCGGTTAGTCGACGACGTGACTCGCATGCGAGCAAAGCCGTGCAGTGCGCCACCACCACCATATATATTATTGCCCCCCCCCCTCCGTCGCAATCACACCGATCGGCGATGCTGATATTGTTACCACTATATATAAATATATACATAGGAAATTCATTGCCGGCTACTACCAGAGGTCGTGTCCGCGATGGTACTCGTCCGATTTCTGTCGCCAGACGATAATAGTACAGTAATAATCATAATAATATATTAATCGTGATTATACACACCACGCTATCAGGGTTATCGTAAATCGATGACGGCTTGGAGCAAGGCCGTATCCAAATTTTTTTTCGGGAGGGGAGGTTCAAACTGTATATTATAATTTTATTGAATTTAGGTTTTGATAGTTGGTTAAAATTAAATAAATAAAAAAAAATTATCTTCATTTATTAATTTATTAAAATATAATAAAAATAAACAAAATTACTTTGACAACTTATCGTCTTACGCTATACAAACATGCAAAAAAAAAAATTCAGAAATAAAAATAAAAATTTCACAAATACAATATCATATTTTAAACCAATAATATGCTCCTATACTTTTAAAGAGGAAACTGGTTCAAAACTTCTTCGGGATCAACCGTAACATCTCTATGGACACTTTATAGAGCTAGCCCAGTTAGTCTTTCTTGTCCTGTATAGAGTTCCGTGAAAATGTCTTAACGCGTTTTAATGTCGAAAAAGTTCGTTCGGAAGTTGCTGTAGAAACCGTTAGTGTAGTAATCATTAATGATTAAAAATGTTTAGTAACATATTTTGTAAAATATTGGAGGAATTTCGGGGGGGAGGGGTCCGGACCCCTTGGACTCCCCCTCAAATACGGCCATGACTGGGGGGTTAAACGTCGGGATTAACTGGACGCGAGAGATGGAATCATTTGGTAGATTATTACTTAGAAAACCATTTTTAACATTTACATTTTTTTTTACGCATAAATACGAATACAGGCGGGTCGCGGGCGGTGTTGTATACCTATATACACGTACCGATTTATATTTTATAAATTCCTCTACCCAACATTCGGTTAAAGTTTAAAACTTATATTATTAAGTATTGAATACTTAATGGAAATTAATAATTTAACATTTAAAATAATATTCACAATAAATTATTACTATATAGACATATAACATGGTTTTCAATCACAGATTTCTAAGTAATACGAAAACAAAATACATTTACGTACTTTTATTTTGAGCTCAGATAATTACAAAAAGTATTATGGATTGAAATATTTAAATCACTTTGGTGCGGTTATAATTAAAAAAAAAACATATTTCAAAAACATTAATTAGAAAAAAAAGTTGTCCGATGACAAACTCTGATATAATATTATTATGACATAGGTAACATGTGCATTATAAGTCGCGTGTTCTCTAATAACGATTTTAATATTTTTACACTATAATTTACCTAATAGATATTATATTTACCTAGATTGTATAAAAACAAATCATTTTTTTTATTTTATATATCACGTCAACTGACATAACCTAACCTAATTGTAACTTTTTAACGTTTGTCATACGCTCCTATGTCACCTTTAATAATAAAAAAAAAAAATGTTATATAAGTAAAAATATGTTTTAATATTGTGAACTGATAATTTTGGAAATTAGTGAAAACATTATAATTCATTGTTAAGTACCTACGACAATCTATTCATCAAATAATTTTAAATACCGGGACCTGAATATTAAAGTATTTAACACAAAACGTATACGAGCGTTTTTAATTTCAAAATCATGAAAACTCAGTTGCCGCTATGATATTTTCATTTTAACTATTAAGTATAAATATTTACATAAAAAGTTTTGTGTGTTTACTGAATTTTAATTTCTTTGTTTATAACGCTTGTTATGCATTAAATCAGTCGTACGGCCCATTTGAGTATTCATGGCTTAATAAATGTGATTAGTTACTTAATAACTTTTTAAATAACTGCCCTTAAGTTATTGATATAGAACTTCTAGATTTACATAATATTACGTGATGCACTTTTTTCTTTTCTATTCTGATTTCAACTTTGTTAGGTCGGATATTGTTACAGTTATTTACGGAAAATAAGTATTCGTATAAAAGTATAATTTTTTTTTTTTTAACTGGATTGGAAAAACTTATTTCATCACAAAACATAATATACAAAATAGTGTACTAAGAAATGCCGCGGTTCAATTTTTTTTTTTAAGACCTGTCCACAATGCACTTACTGATACGCTGTTTCCTATTGGCCATTGTTGTTGACGGTCCTTTATGAACACTGATACAAAAACATCGTCAACGGTAAGTATCAGTATAAGGTCTATCGGGGAAAAAAAATATCGAAGGAATTCAAAAGTTTGCGGAATGAGAAATAAAACTCGGAGCCGTGTCGGCAAAGACGGCGATGGGAGTAAACGTCGATGAACATTATAAACGTAAATAAACAACGAAAGTTGCAATGTTTACTCTACGACCGAAATCAACCTAGTTTTCACAAATTACTAATTACTAATTAAACATTAGGAGCCTATTCTTCTGTCGTACGCTATCTACTAAATCGCATCATCTTTCAATCACTGCAACAGCATTTCTGCGGCGGTGTCTATAAATAATATTATATAATACAGTCGAGTCACGATAACTCGAAGTTGAAGAAGAGAGATAAAAATTCGCTTCGAGATATGTATTATTCAAGACATCTAACTCGAATTTATATTAATTTATAATTATATAATTTATATTTTTAGGGAAATAAAAAAAAATTCGAGTTGTCAAGTTTTTCGAGTAGTCGAGGTTCGAGTTATGGACTCGCGACTCGACTGTATATTAAATAGTATAGGTTGCGAACTGTTTAGTGCGTATGATTAAATTATACTTATTTATAAATAATAAAATTATAGTATACTATTGTTTGATTTAAATCGTTGTACAGAGTGTTAGTTACATCACGAGAGATTACAAACGCGTTGCTGGTGCAAATAAAAACTTTGACACTACAAAAAATGTTGACAGAACATTAGCGGTATTAGATTGCAGTTAAAATCTAGTTTTATATTATAACTGTCAAAATTTAAACACCAACTAATATAAGTAAAAGACCATACAATTATATTCAAGACAACTGCACAAATCATCGTCCACATGATTCAATTTTAAGTACAGAAGACCTATAATTCTGCAGAGATAAAGGGTTTTTTATGGATTAAATTAAATAATAACTAACATTTAAATTACAAAAATGTGTAGATATTGTTTTTTTCACACTATATGCTGTATTGATTAATAACCTTGATGAGAGTTACTGTAAAATAAATTGGCGAGAAACATAAATGGTATATTATTTTTTATTTAGTACCGAAACACTTTAATACTGTACAAAAAATAAATAAATTCTGAGAATGTTATTTTTTGTTGGAGTACCTATATATGATATATATTTATTATTCATTATTTATGTATTTATTTTGGATTTTTTTCAATATAATATTATACCCATGAAAACATTTTTCATGTATAAACATAACGATATATACATAATATATGTACAGTTTATTTAAAACAATAATCTGAAAATCTATTAAATCGTTTTTAGTTTGCAATTAACCAGATTTTGGTTCAAAATAATCACCTCATTATACATTTACACGCGTTTGTTAATTCTATTTGTTTTTTGGCTGTACAATTTTGCATTATTGATTTTAATCGTTTAATCGTTTCGTTACGGCTAATAATGTTCTCTACATTATATTGTCTGCAAGGTGAGTACGGCAATTTTTCAGGTACCTACTGTCGTCGTCCAGGAAATTAATGTAAAAATAATTATATGAATCCGCCGTCGGTTCAGAATTGAAATAAAGAAATTAAAAAAAAAAAAAGAAAGAAAGAAAAAAAAAGTTACTAACGATGTTAATTCACGACCCTTCCATATATATGTATACATATATATTATATTTCATTGCAGCTCCCGCAATTTCGAAGTAAAATAAAATACTTGTACGATCAAACCCAATTACGTAACGTCTTTAATATTTTTACTCTCTGCAAATGCAGTGTTAATTATGTTACATTTCACCAAAAACATGTTCTATTTATAATTTTACACAGTAAGTCGTTTTTATTTTATAATTACAAACTTTAGATTAAAATTGTACTATATAATACATGATGTGCGTGTACATATTATGCACTGTGCATTTATTCACATTCACTGGCTTGTTAGGTATATACACATTATAATCCTAAATTATTCGTAAACCCGAAAAATGACAATGTAACACTCCAAAATAAGGTAATTATAGCCATAGTTAGAATACAAAAATAATGAATACACGATAATAATAATATAAACATCATCACCAAAAAAAGATGAAATAACATTTATTTTAATGTATTTTATACAGTAAATCGAGAGTGTATTTATCATCGTTATTGGGAAAGCCGAAATAGATGCGTTAAATTTAAATTTTTAAATTCAATGATTATAGTCATTGTATACGAAAAACGATTCAGTGATTGAGGAAATGGTTAGATCAGCATCTGTTTTTAAGGATATAGTGTAGGTACTTGAAATTGGTATTCAAAATTATATTTAAAATTGGTAATTTATAGTTTCTTAATACGGTAGGTTTAAACTAATTTGTGATAAAAATATCGTATACAATTTAAAATTGCTTTATTAAGTATATAAACATTATCAATAGATCAGTGATACAAATAAATAAAAATTAGTCGAAATATTTTAGAAAATACATATTGCTCAAGTATATGAAATTACCCAAAAGTATTGTAGAGTCATTTTTAAGTTTAATAGACGATTAGTATTTTTTTAATTACCATTCAAATAACTAAAACTATTTAAAGTAATTTTTTCATTTAAATATCCAATTATTCAATAGTTAAACTTTAAATATATAACAAAAAAACGTACTGCGTTTTTTGATACGTTTTAACTGTTTTACAAACAACTTATGATGACTTTTGTATTAGGGTATTATTTGTATTAGGTTGTTATGGGGTTAAATTTTCAATAAAAAGCTGTTTAAATTATATAAATCAAATAAAAATAATATTTTGTAAAAATGTCAATTATCTAATATAATTTCTTTCTAAATTACCACAAAAAAGATTTCGTTAAAAACAAGGGTTGAGTATATATTTGCATTTTGTTAGTTTTTCCCAATAATTTAGTAACATACTGGCATTTCATTATTCATGAAATAAATAATAAACCAACTATAGATTACATTTTTTACTGAAAGTATAGTCAATATTAATTGGACTATAATTATAATATATAATTTATAATAATAGATATGTATTTTATAATAGCTAAAGTTAAAATTGTACTTTAAACATAATATTATACAATAAACACGATAGATATTTAAATACTTATTTTATACATTAAAATTTAAGTTACAATATTAATATAATATTTTGAAAGCGTTTGAAGGTCCAAACTATTTATTTTATTCTTTGATCTAAGTTTTTTGCTATCAGGTACTTATAAATTACACAACATTATTTTAAATAAATTGAAGCCTTTATAGTGTACTCGACAAATAAAGCTGACCCTATTTCTAAATTTCAACAGGAAAATTTAACCAGGAAACAATTAAACACCTGATTTGCTTTTTGTTATCATTTCTAAAAAAAAATGCCTACTTAAGGCACCATCACTTTGTTAAGATTAGTATTTCTATTGTTTCTAACAGTTGTTCGATTTAAAATCTTATTTTTCATAAGAAATATTCTGATCATAATTATCAATGTTCATTGCTGTTAAGTGCAAGAAGTTGTTTTCAGATAAATTAGGAAATCTGCTTATAACTTTAAAATATTTACAAATTGAAAACAAAAAACCTGATCGCAAACACTACAGGAGTAACCAAGTGGTGTAATTACTTTGGAGTTTTGATTGGAATCGTAAATTGGTATTCCGTTTTATCGTTAGGTTTCTAAACAAAATCATAAAATACATTTTTACTTACCAAAGTTATTCGCACTATTACAACACTACTACACTATACGTTAGACATCTACAACACAATAATTTGTTTGCATCCATTAAAATTTCTAAATCTTCTGATTTTCATTTATGTATCACTCTGCATTTAATTCATAGTGTTTCAATTTAATTTATCTTAAATAATAAAAACTAAAACTTTACAACAATTAAATAATCAATGTTTGATTTAAATAATCGACGCATGTGAACCGATCTATATACACATTAAATGTGTTTAGCAAATTATAGATTTTTTGAGTTTAGCCTTACTTTATAAGAAGTAGGTATAAATCTAAAAAATGTAAATTAAATGTAAATATTATTTAATGTCATAAAATTGAATTTTATAAAATAGGTAAATGAATGAACCATTCGCTTTCATTTTATTTTAAAATAAATATAATTCACTGGAAAATATTAATCATAAAACTCTCGTTTACAAACTTAAAAAAACATTAAGAACCTATAAAGTAAAACAGCTTATTTCCATATAAAAACGAGCAAATCGTATACGTAATTGCAGTATATAGTTCTTTTTTTTATTCGTACAATATATGACGTGTAAATAAGTTGTGCTCACAAACATTAAACGTGTATCGTATACCTATTATACATACTTGAAAAATATTCGTTTCTTCGACTTCGATCGATCGAAGAAAAGTCCTACTTAATAATATATTGTATTTCACCGTTATATTATTTTCAAACGGAACATATTGTGGTAATGCATAAAATCGGTAATATGAAAACGTGTAAAATAATAATATTAACAACGACGAACTTACGGAGAGTAGGTACCAGCAAAAGTAATAATACACACCCTTTCCTATATACCGACATGATATAATAATATTAGAATATCGATCGTCGTCGACGGCCGAAAAATACGATTTTATCTAAACTAGCCTTGTTCTTCAGCCGTATAAAAGTGTGCGCGTATCGCACGCGTAACAACGTGAAACTATATTATTTTAATGACGATACAGTAGGTACTAACCTACCTACATTATATAGTTGCGGTAGTCGAAAACACGTTAATTTTTCATAGACGTAAATACATATTACACGTATATCAAAACTGTTAAACTATTGCCGTTTGTTTGAAAGTTCGTCGGCACTTGCGCAACGTCACAATATGTCTTCTAAAAACAAACGCTTGCCAAGTCAAAGATCGGCGTGTAAATTTTCCTGATTTTCAATCTTTAGAAAATTATTAATAGTATGCAATATTTATGTATAATATGTATTTTATTGAAAATCTAGAAAAAAATCACTATTTTTTAACTGTGAAAAATTAAATAACTTTTTTGAAAATGTTTAATCTCACATTTTGTAACATTTTTTAATGAGCTATCAACCAACTTTTTAGCTATATTAGTTTTGGAGAAAAGTAAAAAAATAGAAATTTTTGGACTGTTTACGCCGACGTTTTTGTGGAATCAAATCGTTATACCGCTTAGATGTGATAACGGATCTCTCTCATTAATATTTTATGTTATAGCTAGTTTAATTATCCACCTACTTATTACAACTGAGTTATATTTTTATCATTTTCCTATTTAACAAAAATTCTGAATTTTTTCATTTCAATTACCATACTTAAGTAACCATACCAAAGTATAAAATAAAACTCGTTCCATCCGCTGCGCGACCGCGGAGACTCGCTCGCGGCCGCGTATAAAAGTATCTTCGAAATGCAGAAATTCTTCGGAGAAAAAATAGACTTTGGACGGTTTCCAATGTCGTCGCAAACTCACAACACCTATAGCCAGATAAATATTATAATATCATATTATCAATTCGATGAGAATTCGCGATAAACGCACGTTCGCATTGCACAACTCACGCGATCGCACGTCGACACGCGTAGTCTTTAGCCGTATTATACAGATGTTATTATATATGTGTGTAGAATTGTGGATGGCATTGCATTAATAATAATATATTATTATGTATTATTATTAAGTCTTATACGCGAACGGACGTGTTAATGTGTGTCGAATGTTAATTAAAACAAACGCACGGCATGTCGTTATCCGCGGAGTGAATCGATAGAATTGATTCGGTTGATCGAGTCGCAGACCGCTGTACATTCGGCACGATTATCCGGCAGTCGTGTAACGCGACATCGAAAATGAATATGCGTGGCAGTAACTAAGCATGCCGTTTTTTGTATTATTATGTCCTATCGACGTACAAACACCGGTTTGTCTAAGGGTGGTAGAGGTAAAAGGGTTTTGACTTATTTTCATGTTCAGTACATAATATTACATATTATATAGAAAACACGTGATAATATTATAATAGAAAGTGAATATAAAAATGTAATTAGTTTTATTATTAGAGTATTTTAAATTCACAACAATATTGTAATCTATAGTAAGTTTATATCTTATTACAATATTGTCGAAGTGGTATGATTTAAAATGTATCAAGTTAAATGATAGAATTTATATAAATTGGATGGTCAAATTTTTTTTATTTTACTTAATCGTTCGTAAATGCATGATGAATTATGATTTTTAATTGATTTGAAATGTTTTTAGTTTTGTTAATTTTTTAATCGTTTTTTAATGTACTAAAATCATATATATTTATTTACAAATGTATTTTTAGTATAAATTACATTTTCTTTTGTGAACAATCGAATACCCACGGTTCCCTCAGAAAATCAATATATATATTCATGATAAATTATGTATGTATTTTTGTCTACGGCTTGATATAATTGTACTGCCTTTCGTTTTGAAAAATCATAAACACACGAGAGTTAGACACTCTGCTGACAACAAAGCACGCATTATCATTTATTGTAAAGTCAATATGTTGATAATAATTTTAATAAGATTGCATATTATATTGGTGTTAAGATCGTTAAAAACCGGACGCATATATTGTTATAATACGAGAAAAGTTCTGCTATAGTTATAACGACAAAAACGCCCGATCATCAAACGTGATGTACTCGTATATGTATTATAACAAAGTTGAGCACAATTTATTATTATTGTCACCTCGAGGATGGTTCGAGTTTGACAATCGCAGCTAAAAGTTGAAGCATGTTTACTGTTAACCACACCGCGGTAATGAGGTGACATACCGTACAGGTATATGTTTATGGAAAGAATGTAAGCCGTGGGGACTTTGAGATACGCTCTTCTCCCGCTTTGAAAAAATAATGATCTTAATAAATACTATACACCAATTATTTTGACTGAACAAACAAATATTTATATTTTTATCTTTTTGAAGGTTGATTATGATTAACACGATTAACCTGATTTAGGGTTTATAAGAACAATGGCCCTATACAATATAAGGTCCGATTTTTGTTTAGTCCGACTGACGACAATCGGTTATATCTGATATAGATTTTTGTCTAATGTCGTTTTGTCCATTATTTTTTAAGTCTAGTTTTTTAATGTAGTTCTTAACGCATTAATGTTTACTGACTAAAATCACATACTGCAAATTGAGGAGTTATTAATTTCAAGTTATGTACCACTCTGCAGAATTTTTAAGTTCTTGATAAATTATATTATAGGTTCGTTCGTTTTTATCAGCAATCAATGCATGAAATAGAAGAAATACATTTTTCATTTAAATTCCGTGTATAGTATATAATTGTATTAACTTTCTTGGTACAGTTTGAAAGTTTTATCTGAAAAAATGATGTTACTTGCAATTAATAATCAAATGTTGAAAATATTATTAATCAGCCGGGATCATTATAACCAGTATCATGAGAAGAAATAAACGTCATCACTTATCGTAACATTGTAAAAATGGAGAATTTTAACTTCAAATAAATTATGTGGTATAGAGTGGGTCTCATTCTTTTTTTTTATAACTTTGTAAGTTTATCATTCGTTTGATTGCATTTTCATCTGGAAATTTAACAAGAACTTATAAACATTTTCTATACTAGTTTATTAATATTTCGCTTGGTTTCGAGTTAAGTACTTTTTTTTAGCTACCGTTTTGATTCGTTGAACAATTTCTTTCGCTTTAACAGCTGCTCCGTCTAATTGGACTAAAATGACATAGGACTTAAAATATATGTTATACTAAAAAGACTAAATATTATATAATATTTTTCTTTTATTACATATTTTTTATTGGATTAAAAATTATGGATTGACCTTATAAATTGGACCAACATTCTATTAACCAATTTAGGTGTAAAAACTAAAAAACATATGATATAAAATAGATATTCCCTGTCCCATTTAATGTTTAATTAATATATTATTTATTTGTTTTTGTATACGTAATGTATTATAAAACCCATTTCAGATTTATATAATTACAGCTACATATTAGTCTTATACTATAATTTCAGATTAACCTTAACTTCACTTCAATATTTTTCACTTAGTATATGATTTTTCAAAAAAATTATTATATATTTATTTATATATATATATATATGTCCAAATATTAAAATATGTTTGCATAAAAAATATATGAATAATATTAAATTTAAATTTAAATTATATATTTTAAAATTATTAAAAATGATTTTATAATAAAAATAACAAAGCTGAGAGGTGATTAATATTATTTAAAAAGTTTAATTTTTTAACTTTTTTTTCATTTTGACTAGGTGCCTTTAAACATTGTCTTTTAATGTTGCTGTTCAATTTTTTTTATTTTTATATTTTATTTTTTTCTAAAAAAAATTAATTTAGTAACTCAACAAGTTATGTGAACCTTGTAATAAATAAACATTTATGATGGTTAATAATTAAAAATAATAATACGGTAAGTTAAAACCATATCGTTACATATCTATAACTGTAGTTAAAACTAATTAATTATTTTTTTGAATAATTATGCTGTAAGTGATGATTTCAAATATAGATTAATTAATAATTAAGTACCGTTGATGTAGTAATCACGTGTAATTGCCTAAAAAATTACAGTGAGTGTGCAATAAAAATAAGCAGTAGGATACGTTTTTAACATAATGTTTAGTAAGGTAGTAATAAAATAAAAATCACTATTCATGACCAAGGCGGTAATTGAAAAAAAAGAATTACATAACTTATTTTATCTGAATTAGGTTAATATTGTTCTCCATATTAATATTACCAATAAACTTTCAGTCATACGTATTGCTGTTAACTATTAACTTATAGTTGAACGTTCTTAATGTTGTCTTACATTAACCTAACAAGTAATACCGTAACGAAATTCAGGTCTTCCAAACAATGAACATATTATATAAATCACTTTTCACAAGGTAGTTATTACAAAAAATAACGCAGATTTTGTATTTTCTTTACAAATTAAAAAAATAAAATTATTATAAAACATAATTTATTTAATTATAAATAAATTTTTTAATTAAAAATAATTTGCCATTATCTAGAGTCAACAAGAATTATGAGCAATGAGTTGAGTACTCAATATTTAAATTATATCGATGCATTCTGTAGTAAGTTGTTGTTTTACATTTTATATTTTTTTATGTTTAAAGTATCAGCCATATAGTTTTTACTTACAAGTAATAACTTATTAGTTTACGCGCGTTGATTTACATTGCACTTGCAGTGTGCTTACATTGCTTATAATATATAAATATATACATTTATAATTTTCCTAAATAAAAGTTTATTTTTCTCCTATTTCGTATTTAATTTTACATTTATTCAGTGGAATAACTATAATACACATTGTCTCTTTTCCCTATATTGGCTATACTTCTATATTAATTTTATTTGATTATAATATTTTAAATATATTATTTACATTTAATAACTAAGATAAAAAATTAATGTATTCTGTGTTCTTAATCTTTTTCTAAATACAAATGATTATTGTTTATAATATTTATTCAACTTTTTTCCGATAGCATAAAACCGGGGAATATATAAAAGCATTAATAAAATAATCTTGGTAGTATTATATTATAATATAAATGACTATTTTACTTAAAAACTTTGAACTCATGCAAAATTAGTATTTTATCAACATGAGTACTGTTTTTTTAATTATTAAATATACATACACAGTTTATTATTGTTTTGATTTGTTTGATAATTATTAGAGTATTATAATAATTTATATAACCGTATTTTTTCACATATTCTACAGTCTACTGGACACCGTTATTGAATAAACTCTGGTTGTTGTTAATTTGTGCAATATATAATTATAACTTGCTCGTTATCATTATTATTTATACCAATGTCGAATACTTGCAAAGAAAAACGTTAAAAACAATACAATTAAGAAATCGAAATAAATAAAATATAAAAAAAAAATAATTTGAACAGTATTAATATTTAAACAGCGCGTAAAAGTATGTAAACTAGGCAGTTTACTATGCAATTAGCATAATTATATAACTATATTTAGATATATACATAGTATATACATATATTTATTTATTTATATTATATTTTATTCTTAAAAGTAACTGAAACGAAAGTCCCGATAAAAAGTAAACACCTAAAACATTTATCATATGTAATATTTAACTTTTTAAAAAATGTATATCAATGTATAATATACAATACACAATACACATAGTGCCTATATACTATATAAACTAACAAATATAGACATTTTTGAACAACAATGATGTCACAATTTATCAAAATATGATGAATAACAATATTATCAACACAAATAACAATTTTAAGTAGATACAAACGCTAGAAAGTGAAAAAAAACGTTTCCATGACAAAATATCCCCTCAAAAATATCCCTAAATCAAAATATCCCGTGTAAATAATAACTTAAAATGTTAACCTTAATTATAAAAGTTGGGATTAGAAGAAATAATAATGAACTTTATCTAAAGTGAATGTGTGTTATTGGTTATTTTTATAACGATATAGTATGTCGTCATTTTATATCATTACCTACAACCCGTTTTGTGAGTTAACAGTCTTAAATTAAATTATTAAATTAACACTTGATGTAATAATTGTATACCTATTTAATAAAATATAATATAATATTACAATATAATTTTAATATTTTTTAAAAACATTTTTTAATTAATTTTTTTGTATTCTATAAATGTTAATAATAATTGTATTGTAATATCTATGTAATTTTTATAAAAAAGTTTAAATTTTGAATTAATATTTAAGCCGGATATTTTGTTTTTGGGATATAATGATGTGTCACCGAAAAAAACAGTGGCGACATGACTGATAAATAAAATATAGCTATTTAAATTTTTTTTTTTTAATAATAGGATTGAATAATAATCAACACTGGCATACGATTATCATACAAACTTAATGTATTTAACCAAGTCACAGATGAACTCGTCTTTATTCTTATAGCTTCTCAATTCACGATAGATGTGCTCGTTTCATTGAAAACTCACTAGGCATTGTACAAATGAAAAATCATCGAACTAATAATAATATCAGTCGTAAATAGACTTGATAGTGTGTATATAATACAAAAGAAAGCGGAAGATAGTCAACGTAGAATTCCATTTTATTATTATATATTTTAAAGTAAATTTTTAGGTGACCTCAAATAAGTTATAATACAATTAAAATCACAAATTAAAAAGTATAAGATAGATTCTATTTCTAATATTTTCATATCTATCACAAAGTTCAAAATACATGCAGTCTAAATTACATATGTTTTGGTGAGTTTTAAAATACACAAGAACTGAGTATATAGAATTATGGAAGTTTTACCAAGTATTAAGTTACGGCAAAAGTTGATACATAGAAGAGCGTATAAATTTATATTTTACCTAATTAGGGTTTTCGTCCTTGCAACGTAATATATATATATCAGTGTAAATCAATACGGTTTATCGCAGTAAACATTTCAAATAAGCAAGTCAATAAGTGATTAAACTTTCAAGTCATAAAGCCGAATTCATAAATTGTTGTAGTAATCTCAAATTCACTTTTTCAATTACATAAAAAATTATTTTGAGTCAATTATCAGATAAAACAGCAAACTGCGCAGAAATATTTTACAAAAAAAAAAAATTAAATTTATATTCATTTTTTTTATAAGTAGGTAAAAAGTTGTCGGTCATCACGAATAGATTTTTTGGATTATAAAAAAATAGCTAACGTTAAAATTTTAACTCTTCGTTTCAAAATTTAATTTGGTTAAAATTTTAACTCCAAAATGTCTATAAAAAAAAAAAAATGTAAACATTTTTTTAAATTTGTGATTTCAATAAAAACTAGTTATAAGAAATCTTATATCAAATTTTAGATTCTGAATGGAGTGATGAATGTATTGATTTTATAATGATGTGTGTTTTTTTTTTTATATTATTTATTTTTTTTTTTTTGTGTCTGTCATCACGTACTTTCCATATCTACTGTACAGCAGAGCGATACCCACTAGCCCACATTTTTAAATCTTAGTTTTATACTTAACATTTTATGCATTTTTAACTAAAAAATACTTAGTGAATTTTCGTGAATTTGACAAAATGTGTGCCTATTTCAATTAAATAAAATTCTGTGTGTAAATGTGTTTAAATTACTATTATAATAATTTATAGATAAGGAACTTTTTATTATACGTAAATCACGAAAAGAATCAATATATTTTGAACATCTTATTATATATAAAATGATAATATAAACATTTTGTGGAAATTTCAAATATCTTCTGTTATTTTCTTTTGTATTACAATTCTATACCTATCAAATTTCGTTTTAATAAAAATTTGAATTTAAAATGTTCAGAAAAAGTATTTGAATTTTAGGTAAACTTTTTATTTTGTACTGAAAGTAAAAAATATATTACGATTTGTTTATTAAATATTCTGGTCTTTTGCTAGATATACATTTTTTTTCCAAATTTCTAATTTTAGAAAATATTTTTGTTAATCTTTTTACATTAAACGTTTATAAAAAATATTGTGACTATATGACGTATGTTTTTGATATTTTTTAGGTGAATGAACCACTATAAAGAATTTAAATAGTTCGAAATGAGACAAAATGATTTTAAAATTATTCTATTTTTAAGAAATACTAAAAACAAATTTTGGTGAATAATTTCATTAGGTACAAGTATTTACGATTATCCTTTTTTAAATTATACAAAAAACAAATTTTGTAAAATCCAATTTTGAGTAAAAATTTCTATTTTTTCTTAATTTTTTGTTTGTTTTTCATGATTAATTTAAAAAGAACAGAACATTTTTACTTTTGAGCCAATAATGTACCAACTAGATCTAATTTTTTACCAGTAACCATATTCAAAGTTGAAATTTTGATTGCCCTAAAAATGTCAAAAAGAAATAAATACACACATTTTAAAATCAATATATTTCTTGTTCCGTTCAGAATCTAAAAGATACCGATGTTGAACATTATTTTTATTACATAACTGTTATTGATTGTTATTTTTATTTTTAGATTTTATGTGTCAAAATCTCCAAATAGCAAAAATATAGAATGTGAATCTTTTTTTTAACATTATAACGGATGCATTGGTTTTACAATGATGTGTTATTTTTATGGGAAGACACTTTTTCTAATAGAAAAAGTACTTTGATAGAAGTTTCTTGTAGAAAATTAGATCTAGTTTGTACTTTTGTTCGGTCAAAATTGAAATTCTTAGGAATGTTTAAAATAATCAGGAAAAATAACACACTTGAGTTAAAATAAAATGTCATTATTATCATTAAAAAAATAGTTTGGTAACCATGATAACGTAAAACTTAGAGCATCTTTTGCGTATTCGTTGAAAACTATTTTTTATTATACATAAAAGTTTATCATTGAATTCAAATTGAATATACCTATAATTACAGTGCCTACTTGGATATGAGACACACTTAACTCCTACGCTGTACATCATATTATTATTTTACTATTTATTACTACCATTAAATAAATTTAAATATTTTTTTTCTAATATTTAGAAATATATTTAGAAATATTGTAAATTATCACTAACTTATTTTAATGATCAACTTTGAGAACCTTTTTAATGAAGAAAAACAAAGTATACAGAACGTTATTTATACGTTATTTATACTGGGTATAGTCATGATTGGTACTTTTTAATAATTTTAAATATAAATATTATTATCTTTCAAAAGTCTATTTCTGTCGAAAATAACTGTATTTATTTATGTTAATGAAATGTATAACGCAATGTGCTACTTTATGTAGGTAACCACAGCGGTAGTTTGTTCAGTGGCTTAATATATACGGAGTATAGAGATTCCTAATCTTTTTTTTTCCATTTTCCCACAAGCGAGGTGCTGTGCGATTATTCCACAATGTATGTAGATTGAAAAAAAATCTACTCACAACGGTTTTGACAGGTGTAAGGGGTTTGTTGACATAGAACGACATACTCATCACCCGTGTATCAGATGCTTCTAACACGTAAAAAAATGTAAATCGCATCGACCTTTAGAAAAAAAACCTGCGCACATGGTCAGCTTCTATAAAATAAGTAATTTACCCACGAAACGCACCTGCAGTGTTCGGTCATTTTATTTTTTGACACATTTTGTGTGATAAAGCAAGTATACGCTTTCTATAATCACAAAGGTTTAACTCAGCGTTTTTAAAAGTATATTATGTTATGCAAATGATTCTTTTACAAATCAACAATATAGAACTTATGCTGATCTTCTTACCTATATGGATAATTGAATATATATAAATATATATTATTTTATTTGATAAATAATTCATAGGCAATATGATTCGGTGGTTGACATTGAAATCTTTATGAAAAAATATTGTGTCTGTCGCATTTTACATTTTTCTAATCATGCACTTACAAAACTATTTGACAACTCGAATTTGTCATAACCCATTAATCAATTGGTAATAAACTAAATGAAAATAATTTTCACAAATATATTTAATCAAATTATTCATTTTTCATTTAACAAACAAGTTTTCAGTTTCTATTACGTTTTATGTGGATGAATGTCTATAAGATTTCGTAATAGATTGATATTTTTCAAAGAACCAAAACTAACTTTCAAATTTTTTTCCGATTATTCACCTAAATCAAAATTACTTACTTTATCAGTTAAAAACACTCGGAATTCTCTTATTATTGACTTTTATACAGTTCAGTTATTTCTCTTAATCATGTGTTCTTGTTATTGATTTTTTAGTAATTTGAAAAAATGTACATCGAGTTATCACGTATCGAACTAATTGAATGTGTATAAATGATGTGAACGGTGTCGATAATTTTCAACATTTTTTTTTTAAATTTCAGCTATTTAACTGGTATAAAGCATATTTCTATCTCAGTAAATAAATGATTATTTATTTTTATTGATTAAAGTAAGTTTACTATGTGATGATCATCTACTAGTTCGTTAATAAGTTAAATACGTGAAGTTAATAAAAAAATAATAATAATAATAAAAGCCTAAAAATCAAACTTTTTTTAATTACATGATTCATTAATGATTTTTCTACTACAATATCTTCTATATTTATTACTAAAAACTAAAATACCTAAAATATTTGAACAACTATATTATTAATATTACAACATACTATTGTATAAAATTAATTTTCATTTCATGGATTCTTTTTTTTTTTTATGTCAGTACCACCTATTCGATACACTGTGCAGTATGTATTATTATATCATCAAAAGACCTTTTACAATAATTCAAAATTATTTTTAAACAACGATAACCCATTAAACAATCTATAAAACTCTATAATCGAAAAGAAACTCCATCTACTTTATGAAACATTCGCTTAAATCATTATACCTTTTTGAATGAAAGTAATCCTCATAGTCAAGAATTTTTATTAATAGCTTAATAAAGTTCTGAGATATTTATGAAGATTTATTTTGATACAAATATATTATTATATTTTATAACTCTACACACAAAACTTTTTTTATTTATGTGTTTGAACAGACATATTTATATAAAACTAAATTATGCATGAGCAACACTTATTTGTATAATCAAAACAAATGCTATTGCGCTCTTAAAATACGTATATCACAATGAATTTATAAGAATAAAAATGATATGTAACAAAATTAATATATTATATAAAAAATAATATACAATAGAATAATCATACTTTAATATTTAAAATCAATTGGAAACCATAATTAATGCATTAATTAATATGATAATATTATTATCCCAAACAAAATACACTAGTTCATACTTATGTATGAATTAGTCTATCTAATTTCGTTTTAAGTTCATAACGACATTTACATACATATTATTATTTATTTTAAACTTTCATACAGCATTTAATTTGGGATTATTAAATAAATTCGCCAATCACCACATGGTAATACATGTAAAATGTGTGCATATCATTATTACGTAATAATAATTCACATACATTGAAAATAAACTATTTGGTAGTTTAAATTCACATTCTACGAGAATAATAAAACCGTGGAATTCATTTTTAAATCACATCAAAGTTCTGAACATCATGAGCGAGTTATTTGATTTACAATGATAATGTAGGTACCTATGGAGTTTTTTTTATACTTTTCTGATATATTTTTCCCTATAACAGTAAAAATTCTTGGGTATATTTTGTGAATGTACCTACCTATAAAGTAATTGGATTAGACATAGCGTGTATATTGTAGTGAAAGTTCATCAAAAGGACGAAATTCTCATTATATTAAAAAAAAAAATACCTTAATAAGGAGACTACTTGTTATGGTATATACTCGTACAACTCTCAAAGAAAACTAAATAATCTCGTATATATTTTAAACTCATATAAAAGTAGTATGTTGACTAATATAAACATAATAATTTTAATTATTAATTCCCCAAGATATATTAATATAAATGACGACAAAAATTATACTTATTATTGTTTTTAATTGATATTTGTGATTTTTTTAGGTTTAAATTTATAAATACGAACCACTAAATATTCTATGTACCTATTTTGTTTTGTGTATGTTTAAAAAAATAATATGTATTTATCTTTTTTTTAATTATCTAAAAATATGCATGATACTTGTTTATTAAATAAAATATGTATATGTTG
This sequence comes from Rhopalosiphum maidis, assembly GCF_003676215.2. NCBI lineage: Eukaryota > Metazoa > Arthropoda > Insecta > Hemiptera > Aphididae > Rhopalosiphum > Rhopalosiphum maidis. Next base: position 67,449,978 of record NC_040879.1, read on the forward strand.
TTGCTAAAATTAAATACTATAAACAATCAATCAAATACAGAATTAATAGACACTAAATGTCCAACTGTAATAAACCTAATTAAGTGCTTTAAAAATATGTGTAATTAAATAAATTAAAAGTGAAATTGTAATCTATTTTTCCAGCTAGTGCTATTTTAATTAAACGAGTTGATGACCGTAAGTGATCCATTACATAACGAATTAAAAAAAATCTTATATATTTTAACTTAAAAGTTTATGTAGCGCATTAATTTCTGCTATACTAATTTGAAGTCAACGTGATGTGAATATTCAATTATTTGAATCGAAACCAACCGTCGCTGGCTATTCCATTTGCTAGGTTATTCCGAATAAGGAACGTTCTAAAATATATTATCATTACTTAGGTACCTAACATTATTATCGTTTCCCTGATAAGACGAGTTGATGAGACCATTGGAAACCTAAATAGAAATTTTAAAACTATACAAACTGTTATACAATCTTAGCTATTATTGGACTACTTAAATAGTCTGTTTACTTGGAATGCAATCATAAAATGTAGGGCAAGTTTATATATTATAACAGCGATACAAAATGTACGTCCATAAAGATACCTTCTTTATTTAACAAATGAAGAAAATGCAATTTACGCAGAATCATCCATAACAGTTATATATTTCTAAATAAATAAATGTTTTATTTTGTCATATTTACTATGGACTGCGGAGACATTCGAATCGCTGGCGAGTTAGAAGTTGTTGACTGTACAGAGCACTGTTTGAACGGGCCTGGGGAAAAACCTTTTTTAAAATCAATTATAACAAAACCACTTTTTTCGTCCTAGGAGGTATCAAAACAAGTCTCACGGAACACTGCGATTTAGTTGATTGTCTAAATATATATGCGGATGAAAAAAAAAATTGATTTTCAATTTCTATTTAAACTGTTAACCGTTTTTATTAGTCGCTGTCAATTCCTGCATGTATCCGATTAAATGTACAATTACAAAACGGTTAAGAAACGAAATTAGTTTTTGTCCCGCACAGACCATATTGTACACGCAACAATTATCGTCTCGTTACACAAAAAAAAAAACAAAAAATGAAAAAAAAAACGAAGACATTATTATAATGTATACGAGTAACACAATTACTGGGTTTGTTAAAATAAAATAATAAATTTACCATGGCCATCACAAGAAGAGCGATTTGTTACGAGCGGAAAAATGTATTCGTGTAGCAATATTATGTTTAACGTGTAAACAGAAACAATGTCATTAAATTCGCGATACGGCGAGAGTTTTGTAAAAACAACAACGCGCATTATGTTGGCCATAACAGCTGCACACCATAATCGCGTCCCGAATATAGATAAAAATGGCGATTAAAGCGTTATTATAATTATATTACACTAATTACCACGCAGGGTAATCAAAACAACTGTATTATGTCTGTTTGTATCCTGATTTTGCCCCGGCCGACCTGCAGCGTTTGCCGAAGCGCCCGTTTTTTTTAATTTTGGCCAACGTTGTTTTGATAATTCAAACGGTAGTTTGAAAAACCTTTAATATCTTAAAATATTATCAAAATTCGTTCATCGTGATAAGTCAATTGCCACGCCGACAATATGATAAGTATAATATTTGATTGGTGATTGCCATAATACTGTCTCCTTAAATTTATTCACATGTGATTAAGTTTCAGTTGAGAAGCAACTTATTGAAAATTATTTTTATAAGTCTTACTTCAAAAAAGAAAAAATTAAAACCCGAAAGAAAACTAACAACGCGTTAAAAAAAAATTATCTGATCATTTAGTAATAGTAAATAATTGATAAATTGTTTTTGTAAGATACTATATGTTATGCTAAAAAATTAAAGCTATAATTATAATTTAAATAAAACTATAATTTTGCTCAATAAATCCTTATTTTTTTCTAATTCCTTGAATAGTCAAACTTTATGTTTCCTACTATTTTTATACTCCAAATATAGTTTTGGCTCATAATAGTCAGTGCATAAGGTTTATATTTTAAACCATGATTATTTTTAATCTATTGCCGTGGTTTTAAAACAGTGTTTTTCTACTCCTGAAAACTTAAACCTCGCAGTGTTTTTGAAATTACTGTTCCTATAAATTATAGTCGACGTCTTAATTTTAAGAGTATGGTTGTAGCACGAGTAAAGTTTTAATTTTTGAAGTGCCTATTTAACCTAATCCGTCACGGTACACGTTGAGTCATTGTTAAAACGTCTAAATGATATAAATTGTATCATACAAGTATTTACGAAACGTTATTAAAATGATTTCGGACTACAGTAAGTTTATAAGATATTATAATATACACGTGAGTGTTTTGTCGACCCTTTTAATTAGCCGTCTTCGTCTGGACTGCAGAGTTTCTCCACAATTGTCATTTAGAAAAAACTCTATACATACCTATACTTCATTCTCGAATATCGCGAGAATTCAATTTCAAACTTGTGTTTTCAATCAACTTACCGCGTGGAAATCACAGAAATCGAGACATTCGTCTAGAAAAAGGTATACAATATTGTTTAAAAAAATAAACAGCGATAAATCGTCCAAAACCATTATAAAAATCTAGAAAGGCGCGCGCATTGGCATTGCTATTTATGCGGCTTATACTTTTATACTCACTCAGGCGAACATAACCGCCCTCCATCACAACGATACACGTGTAATTTTATTTACTCAGCTTCAAAAGATAAAAACTTTTGAACGTTGGTCCGACCATATTTGAATATTACATTATTACGGCCTTCGCGCATCAAAACATCAAAATATATATCTGGTAGTGATTTCACTGTGCATTGAAACGCGGGCCTCTGTGATATATTGTTACAAAAGCGTTTCTCAGAGATAAAAATATTACAGCTACAACCGATGCGCTAGTCCTACATTGCAGATAACAGAAACCAGGGGATGGAAATTTCATTATAGGTACACCCACAATTCGGGTTAAAATGCCACGCCCTGGGCTATTATGTTAAACTTTCACAATACGTTTCGTTCATTCGACAGGAAATATTTACAATCAAAACAAATGATTTGCTTTGTAGTATTTTTAAAAGCTCCACGAACATCACGAGACTGGTTTACACCCGTCGTTGTATTTTTTTGATGTTAATTATTGATATATAATATTATAATATTTCATTATGAATTTTTTTTCGGTCTCAGTATTATATATTTTTTAAAACAATAAATACGATTTTTAATATATCGTCGGCATTGTTAAAATAATTTTTTTTTTTTATTCACGTAAGATAAAATATAACTATGATTAAGATAACATAAAATATGTACAAATACCTATTTTAATAATTATTATAAATATAATAAAATATTAAAAAAAACATTTTTTTATTTTTATTTTTGTCTGTATACTTATATTATAATTTAAAATTGTATTGTGAAAATATTTCAACCACAACTTTAGGTTATAATGTATAAATATATATTGTTAAGCGAGAAATTTAATACTAAATTATGTGTATACCTATACGGCTACTCGAAGTTTTAGCGTTCTGCATTAAAATTTAATATAATGAATCCATCCCAAATGTCACATAATTATGTACCATATTTGCAAACAATATATGTATCTCATAACAAATAGCCTGAAGCATTATATTTTATGTTTTAAAGACAAATAAATTATTCGTTTTATTTTTGTTAAATATAGTTTTCGTTTTTAACTTTAATAACAGTTTTTGTGACAAATGGTATTTTAATTAAAACAGATTATTTTTCCGTCTAATTTTTGTTCAGTTGTTAAAAAGTAATATTGTTATTGATTTAATAACCATTTTATTTACATTAATTGATTATAATTCAGATTAAGGGATTATGCATATTTTGAATAATTTAAATCAAATGTATATAACATACGATTCTTCCTATATTTCTCAAAAATGTATTATACTTCTATACCTTATACTAGTACTTTGCCCTACTTTTATAATAATATAATATCACATATTCAGTTATTTTATTAAAATATTCATAAAAGTAGGTTCCTACAAGTTAGTATTCTAGGATATAAACTAAAAATAATAAATCTATATTTTTTTTTTATCATTCACAATAATAAGCTTAGAACATGGTATTACTATTCATTTTCTATGATGTCATTATATCCAAAATCTAAACAATAAAACAGTGGGCTATTTGATTGTCTACATTATTAACTTATTCAAAAATATAACTATTATCTAAATTCATCAAATAAATTTGGTTTAGTGGTTAGAATCAACTACAATTGCATTTTTTCCAGTTATATAACTTATCCAACATAATAATTTTGTTTTAACATAATTAAATTTAAAATTAAAGGGTACACCCAAGGGGGTGGATAACGGGCTTTAGCCCCCCCCCCACCAAATGGCTAGCCCCAAACATTTTGATAATTTGATTAGGTATATTGATTTTAAATTATTATATAAAAAAATTATCAACTAACGAAATTAAAATATTAGGTATAACATAATATTATATATTTATATCTGTCATTCCAGACCTCGGGAGAGACCTCTATTTATATTATTATAAATATTAATTATTATAAATACTATTAATATTTAAAAATGATTTGAATTTAGCCCCCCCCCCCTCCAAAAAAAAATATCCTGGATGCGGCCATGTTAAAATTAAGGTAAATAATTTGTTCGTAATTTATAAAAATTTGAAATTTGAATTTTTAATGTTAATACAGTGAAACCTCTCCCTAATGGACACCTCCCAATAGCGGACATGTAATTAGAAAACAAATCACAAATATCGGAAATTTTTACTTAAAACCAGTATTTTAAAAATTCGATTTTCTTTTCAAATCAAATAACCGCGCGTAGATATTTGAAATTTTTACAAATTATTGATGTTAGTTTTTTGAGCTATTTATAGAAATTGGGGACTTTCAATCTTTTTTTTTAAATGTTGATCTTTTGGTCATATGGTTTCGAATCGGGGGCCAAGCCAAACTATTTAACATAAGATCCATACAAGCTTTCCGGTCAATATATGTTTTTGATAAATAACTGAAATATGACCATGGCAATGACGCACTACATAAGGATATACAAATCTCAACAGTTAATGAAATAGCAACTGGACACTACACAAAGTTCCACTCAAAACTCTATTCGAACCAAAACCCTCTTATTCACTGTATGTTCTCAATAACCATCCCTAGCAACCCTCCAAGGAGATCAAAAAGGAAATAGTCAAGCCTTATGCCTAACACACAAAAAAAGACGGTCTTTCCATTTGAACCCACCAAATTACACAGGAGGTATTGTTGATGGACGATTTTCCCCCTCAGGCCAATCAAGATATTTATATTATTATTATTATATTATCCAATTTATTTATTGTGCTTTTATAGATTGTAAATATAGCTTTTTGTAAATAGATAAATGTTGATAATATTTTTTTAGCTCAAGATGTTTGAAAATTTAATAATAGATACCTTATAAGTTGTTAATTTACCAAAATTATATAAAAATGAATTTAAATTGAACGTATTCATTACAATGTTCCACTTGACACTTACACAACTTTTTATATTTTGATTTCTTTAAAAGAAAACTGGGGAATATATTGATATTATATTATATTTTAAATGTTAAGAGTAATATTCGTTTATATTTTATTTGACTAATTTGTCAATTATTAAATCACTATAATTACATTTAACACAGTGCATATTTTTTTCTTTCAAAACATTTATTACTATTTATAAGATTCAAAAATTTACCCCCTTTGAATAGCAGACATAATTTCGGTGACCAAAATTTTTCCGTTATTTGGAGATTTTACTGTACACAAAATTCATTCATGTTATACGAGTATAAGAAATAAATCATACTAAAAACTAGGCTTATTATAAGACGTATCTATAAAGATGTTTGCGACAAATAAATCCTTATAATATTCTGTTTGCACTAGTTTGATTCTAAATTTTTGTGTTTAAACCGATTTAATTTCAGAAAAAATTCAATATTTTGCCTTCTTTCTACTACTTCAAATTATAAATTTATAATATTTTATATTCTTCTGCAAATATGCTAAGTCTGCAGGTAATTCAACTAAGTATTTAGATATATTTAATATCTTAATATGACCCATTTCAATTTATCATATATTTGTTCTAATTAACTTTTATTTTATCTTTTATTGTATTATTCTTTCTCTCTCTCTTTTCTATCCTATGTTTTTACTCTATTTACTCATAATTAATTATTTTAATGATATCATATTATATATTGTTTTTTATATCTTTCAATACCTACCTTTCTATATATTTCTCACTTATTTAATGGTACTTGTTAGATATATATACATAATATAATAATAGTATATACATATACTGTTATTATATTTTATTTTATGTTATTGGAATTTATTTCCGTAAGTTAATAAAAATATTATTATTATTAAGAAACAACTTTTGAACAATAGTTGTTTACTTCAGACAATAATAATGTCTTTTAAAAATAAATCGCTTGTTTTATATATTATTATTATTAATTTATGATAAACTATTATAATTCCAAAAGTCTACCTATAATAATGTATTGCGCAATAGTATAATTAAATACCTGCAACGTTTTTATAATTAAAAAATATCTTAAACATTTTCTTATGTACCTACTATATTTAATTTTGTACATAAGTTGCTTTTGGAAGTTACTATAAATGCATAACGTATAATCATTTTTTATAAATAAACCATGACTATTTATATAGGCGGATTCAAATAAAATTTAAACAAATACCCACTTTTCAACATAGCTTATATCTTTATTCTTGGAAAATGATATTTTGATAAAAAAAATATATAAATATATCACTCAAAGAGTTTACAATAATATTATCAATTTGTTTCAATTATTTATTCATTTTTACTAAGTTTATGTTTATAATACGAAGATTTAGGTTTCGTAATATTATTTTTTCTTGTATTATCAAACTGTAATTTTAATAGTAGCTTTGCAGAAAATTTAGTTGGTCACAAAATTATAGTGACATCAAATTAAACTCGCTCGCTTTACCAGAAATATATAGGTATGTAATCGGTCGGCGAATGTGAGCTACTACAGTATAATCAGATAGGTAATACGGACTTATGACTAAGAAAATCACGTGAGCACTCGGGCAGCCTTCCTTAATCGTTTGCAAATAAGATTGAGCCATCTCGGAAGTCTTATAAATAACCTACTTTCCAACTAAGAATTCTATTTAACAAAATAACACGTCCGTTGCAGTGTACTCGGTTCTTATATTTTGAGCTGTAGCGAGGAAGTATGGGATTTATCTAAAAGTCGTTTCCCCGAAGTAGTAACGAATCGTTACGCGGAAGTGACTGATGCATCAGATAAATGGTACCTATTTGGAAAACTCTAACAATTATTTAGGTACGCGCTAACAAAAAAAAAGTAAATTAAGACAATTTTATTAAACATAATTATTATAGGTATATTTTTATTTAATTTATTCTTCAAGAAGATGGTGGACCCCACTGAACATGTTCGTGTGGGGCCCATGAGTTCACAATTTTAAATATAAATTAATTAATTAGTTAATATTAAATTAAATAATTACATTTGCAATAAACGTTTCTCGCATAATCAAAATATCAATATAAATAAATACATATTTTTTCTTTGTTTATAAAATATAATATTATAATGTAATGTTGTGTAAAAAAAATATCTAGTTAAATAAAAAAAATTTGGCAAAAAAGCTAAATATATCAATAGTTACTAAATCTAATTAATATTAGTAAATAATACAATAATTCTATATACATTTGTTAAGAGTTTGTCTATATTTTTTCTTGTAGTAGCCAAAGAGTAATTTTTTTTTTTTAAGAATCTTAAAAGAGTTGCTTGTTAAATTTTTAATGGTAATATATTGTAAATTTTTGGAACAATATATAAGTATGTTAAATATGTTAATTTTCGGTATTAAATATTTGTCGAGTATTATGTTTTAAAAGTTATGTTATTTTTAATTATTTAAAGTACTGAAGCTTTGTAAAATATTTTTTTTATTGGTAATAGATTCATATCATTGTATAAGCATTTGGTGTGCATATGATTATTTTTGTGTACCACGTGTGAAATATAAGCAATAGTATTTTTACGTTCTTAACAAATATGTCTTATACAGTTATACCTATATTAATATAACAATTATAAACCAATTTTTAAAACAATAGTTTGGGATACAGCTAGGTTGTAAAAAGGCACGATATAGGAAATTACGCACATAATACATAAATGATCTTTTCTAAACAATTCTTATTAAGACTTTAATCTATATATCTATACCAATTATTATGGGTTTAGGGCAAAGCAAGTTACATATTGTAATGGCAGGAATTTCACGTTGAATACGTGACCAATTAAAAAAAAAACAAAGGCTATGTGGACGTCGCTATAGGTAAAATTATATAACGGCGCTCGTGTAAATAACTCGATCTAGAGGTTTGTAAATATTTCCACCACACATAATAACATATGTATGACATATCAGATATGTATATAAGTACCTTTAAAATGTATTGAGTGTTAAAGTCTGAACAAATTTTTGTGTTCCGAGCAATGGAAATATAAATTCGTGCTTTTTTATACTTCATCGAATTGGTTTACATATTATTACACGTATGAGGACGTGTACAGGTAGTGCTTTTCAGAAATATTCACTGCAACGCCGTGACAACCGATATACATAGATATTATGCGCGGTGCATTTATTACATTCAAGTGTCAAATGTAGCAAGTTATACGTCACTATCGAAATGATATATATGTATAAATTGTGCATAACTCGCGTACAGCATCACTCGCTCGATGTGTGTGTGTGTGTGTATTAAAAGCATTGAAAACAAACCCGAGCAATTCAAGTGTTAATGTCCCGCGGGTAATAAAAATGCCGTTTTCGTGTTTCGTCGCCCGCGCCACCGCCGCCGCTGCCCGTTTCCATAAAAGTTCATCAAATCGCAAACGAATCAGTTTCTATTAGTGAGAGCATTACAAAAAATCGAATTTACTAGCAATCGTTAAAAAAAAAAAAAAAAAACAAAAAATAAATAAATAAATAAAAATAAACTTTATCTATGAATATAATACGGTGTGGCCGTTAAAGTTTTATAATATTCTGAAAGTTTTTCGTCTACGAGTCCGTTAACGCCAGGCGCTACGATTGTATACGCAGGACGCCGCGATGCGACAGTTATTTTTTATGCCCTCGCGCCGCCGCAAGAAAACTGCTGCGATATTGCGTATCTATGGTTGTTATTTTTATGGGCCTGTTAATCGAACGGGGGGGGGGGGGCAACATCGTCGTGTCGCGTATAGGTATAAGCGCGGATAGATTTAAGAGCCGCGAGAACGTCGTCGCGTTCTAAAGTATAGTTGGCGTATCAACGCCGTACGAGAGATAAAAAAATGAAAACGGAAAATAATATTATATACTTACTATAACGACCGGACGGCGTTTTGATTTGACGTCCGCGAAAACCGACCGACGAGTGATAACGGATACTATACTAACTGCGAATCGCTTATCGCAAATTATTATTGTTGTAATACATTATTGCATCGCGGCACTTGATTATACGTATTCGTATTATAGGTATATATAGGTAGGTAGGTAGGTACTTAACCGTTGTTGCTGTTGCAGGGATTCGTGAGTAGTGATTTTTACTTCCTTCCGACACGTGATTATAATTAGTTAGCGCGGGTGGGTAGAGTTTCAAAAGTAAATAAATGAAAACGAAACGCGTAAGACCACACAACCCTAATAAACCTAACGTTAACTCTGATATCGCGTGTTGCGAAATAAAATTGTTGCATTTTATAACCGCATGAATTATGAAGTGGGTTGGTACGACTACACGTACGCACACTGGTAACAATATTACTACGAATTCGACCGTGTGTACGGTATAATAATAATAAATTATTATTATAATCGTATTTTCGGAGGAATTGTTGAATATTACGTCGCCGTACGGTATATCGTCATCGTTTTTGCGACACTTTTCGTCTTTACGGTTAGTACAGTATGGAACGCGAAATTTAAATATCGGAGATACCTCTACCTGTTTTTCGCAAACCGTATCACAGCAATAATCTATAATACCGAAACGTGTAATCGATACGTTTGAATTTCGGCCGAACACTGCAATAATAATAATTATTGCACATCATCTGCTGTGGCGCTGCTCCGTTAACCCGTAAACAACGGTCGACATCTCACCTATATTATATCGGAGAGAGTACAAAACGTGTGCGCTCAATCGATAGGCATATTATAAGAGAGGTATGTGTACCATATTATTATTATTATTATAATCGTATTGCGACTCGGACGTGGGTAGATCTTTGCGAGCTACACGCGCGAATGACATAATAATATTATTTTGTTAAATAGGCCGCCGTGCGGTGTACGTCACGCGCAGCAATCGGCGCGCGCCCGTATCGACGATTTTAAAGACATAATAATATTATATTACATATTATTATTATAATATTATGGGTAATACGACGGTAATAATATATTATGATATAATAATATCATCGATTGTATAGTGGATCATCGGCAGTTCGAGCCGCACAACACTAAAATATTTGACGACTTTGTCGAACACGAACGATTTCCAAACGTGCACGTCCTATTATAATATAATATACGTATATCACACCGCGCGCGCATTATATTATAACACACACCATTCGTTTAACGTAAATTAGCACCATAAATTGACAGTCAACGAGTAAGTGGTAGACGAATAAGCGGATAATTCAATAACGCCACAGCGCCGCAGTTACGCTCGTAATCAGTATGACTGCCGCACACACTCACATATATATACGACATAATATGGGTACGCCGTAGGTACCTATATACGAGCAGGTTATATCATAAATATATAGCACGACGTACCGAATGTATAATACGAGCGAGTACGCGGTGTATTAAATTATATTATCAAATAATAATCAAACGAATTCAAATAGCTCGCGCGACGTATGCCCTATCCGCTGCCGACCGAACAAGACGTCTTGTACCTACCTACTACACACCGGGCGAGTCGCTCGTCTCTGTTTCCGTTTACGAGAACGAAACACTCTTGTCGACAACGCTTGGGTTCCTATTATAGTAATTATAATATGATCTATTTATTTTTTGTTTCCATTTTAAATCTTCGCGACGACATCATCATCATCATCATCATCATTGAGATAATAATGATTCAAGTTCTTATACGTTTAACGGAAAGTATAAAATAGAAGTATAATATTATAGGGCATAGGTATTGAGATACACTACCGGACTATATAGTATACTCCGACGTAGTATTATAACCTATAAACTCGAAGTCTTGTAACATATTATGAGTAGGGCTCGGAAGTTGATGCATTTTGTATTTTTTTTTTTAAAACTTTTTCGAAAATGCTCTCATGGTCACAAGTGTGTTTCATTAGCCTGTGAATCTGCACAACTAAATTTTATTTTGCATTTTTTTTAATGTTTTTAATGTCATCAACTTCCGAGCCTTAATTATGAGTATTAAAGTTACTTTTGCTTGTCTTTGTTCCCCTCGACTTACCACGAAGAAACATTTTTATCACCGATGTACGAGTTCTTATAAGATCTATGTATTAATTTATTTTTTCCGTTTCGGTTTTTCGTCCCGACATCGATGAACAATTCCAGTATTACGAAAACTATAAGGTATTGAAATGCACAATCTCGTACGGCAACTCCAACGCGAATCCTACGCAATTGATAACCTTATTATTTAACTTTCTATGTGATAGATACTCGAGTAGTCGAGTCCCGATAGGGATAGTGTTGTAACGCTGGATTACAATATAATTATAAACATTTTACTACGTTTTGTTAACAGTATTATTATTTATAATTGGTTTTTTCTTGTTTTATTTTTCTATTAAATTTATATCTACAAAAATATATTGTTCGCTTAAAAAAAAAAAATATTTTAATAATCAACGTGTCGGTAAGTAACGAGAACAATCGCAACAAAACTCGTCATGATGATTGACAGACCACCCGGACTTGAAATATGTTTTAAAACCGTGAAACCTAGATACGTAGTATATAGTACCTATTTTGAACAATACGTTCTTCAACGACCTAAGTATATTTAATATTGACAACATTGTATCGTTAAAAACCTTAACGTAGACGAAAGCTTTGTTCAAATAATGATTCTACTTACGGTGTATAGAGTGTGTAGATGTATTATAGTCGACAAATAATTCAGTTTAGACGTCTAAAATAACTATATCTAACCTATTGCAGGTATTTGCCGATACGTCTCGGGATAAGTATTATCATACAATACGAAATGTAAGTTGCTTAAAAAAAAATTATCAACTTTATACGTCTCTAGAAAACGCAGCACAAAGAATATAATATAAATCTAGAAGAATACGCCTAAAATAATAATAATAATAATGTCAAGTAACTTCCATAATTGTCTTTTTCTGCGCTTATCCAAAAGACTATATTCTGGGGCTCATTGAATTGGTCCCTTGTGCCATAATGAATATCTTTACATATCTTTCTTTCCAGTTTCGAATTAAATTTAATATAGTCCTCATCTCTTATTTACTTTTATGTAAGCTTTACTTAATTAATTTTCCAATAACAAAATGAAATATGAAAACGAAAATTGTTTTAATGGTTTTAATTTACTTGACAACGTGTTTAATATTTGTTTTACAACTTAAATATGTACACCGTATACCATATTCACTATACTCATTCAAAATATCATATATAACAGTACATGGGTTTTTTAAACAGTGCTAAATATTTATATTAATATGGTTTGAATCAATTATTTACATAGGTAAATTTTAGTTAACATTATATTTCAGTTGTATTTAATATACAATATAATTTATTACAACAATAACTTGCTAAATAATTATTATCAATATCAATATTATTAATTGCTATCTAATTATGCATGGTATTGTTCTACAATTAAATGCCCGCGTATTTATCCCAGCTTAAAATTCATCAAATTTAAACTGCACAGATATTTAATACAATCAGGTACTTGAATTGTTTAGAAAAAAAATATAAAATACAGGTCTAAAATTATCTGCAAAAATAATAATTAATTTAGTAATTATTATTATGTTAATAAATATAGGTATTATATATTATTGTTAAATGGATAAATAATAATTTATTATAATTAAAAATAAATTAACAATTTATTATCAAATAACAATATCAAGTAAATATTTTTTAGTAGATATCGTTTTTCATTATAACTTTTCAAAAAAAAAATATTTTGAGACGATCGGATGAAAGTAATGATATTATATTGTGTTGTAAAATGTAGTTATATACTGCTTGAATTGGAAAACTTAATAGTTTGGAATGCATAATACGAATTTATTTAAAATGTATGTTCACAGTAATATTTTTATGCGTCGCATTTGCTCCAAAATATAGTATTTCTCTTATTCGACGTTATGTAATATTGTGAGAAAAATATAAGAATTACATTAATATATTTAAAAAAAACCTTTTCTTTAACAATTAAAAATTACAAATAACGTATTTAACTAGTATAAATTATTAATAATTACATGATTAGTTAAAAAAAATCTTAATTATGTATAGTTAATAAAATTCACAACAAACTACAATTTTTTTGTTTTGTACCTATATGGGATTGAAATATTTTAACATTATATAAAATACACAATAATATTATATTTTATTTTATATTTTAGAGGCAGATGCATGCATAAATATATTTTGTTATCATAATACTATATCTACGTAATATTTTGTTTGATATAATTACATACAATACGTATATCGAATAAGACATTTTAAATATTTTAAGTGATAAATGAAACATAATATTTAAATAATGTATAATAAAAATAATATGTATAAAAGGTAAATAAAAGTTAAAATCTGTTAATAAGTATAAGGTGAATTTTTCAAAAAATTACTTGTTCAAGTCAATGCAAAATTCCTTTATTTATTCGATAATATGATAGATACAACCAATTTTTTTGTTATTCATATAAAATTATTATGAATTTTAATATCAACTAACTTAACACATCCAACAAGTTATGTGTAAATAAGATTTTGGATAAAATAAAATGTATTTTAATTGAGCGAAACATATATTTATATTACAATTTAAAATTATAGTCTAAATAGATGTCATATATTTAATAATTAAAATATATAAGAGCACTTTGAATGGAGTAAGTATATTTTACATTAATCAGTTGATTACAATTGCATTCAGCAAATATTTTTGTGCCACCAATCGTATTAATTAGTGAATTCAAATTTTAAATTGAGCTATAATGAGTATAACAAATTTGTTAATTAATTATAATTACTGTAATATTTGTAAACATAATAATTATTTATTTTCCTCAGAACGATCCATTTAATATGTATGTATTAGTATGATATAGTTGTATCAATAAACACTTTCAGTCAACTCTCCGTGATATAGTATATTTTATCGTTCATTTATTAGGCAGGAACCTAAAATTTCGATTTGTTTTTATTCCCCACGGAGGAGGAATTCACATGAAAACGAATGATACCGAGTCCATTGTGTCCGGTACTATTTCCAGTACTAAGGAGATATGAATGTTTTCCCTCGGGAAATATACCTAGACATTTTTACATTCTTGGCGTCGTTCATTTCTTGGAAAAAAGAATACATTCATTCATGAAAAAAACCATCTATATTGTACACCTACAATGTGTAGTGACATTTTTTTTTGTACCTACTGTATATTTTATTACAGCATTATCGGGTGATAAAAATTATTCTTACAATTTTTTATATCGTTACATATAGAAAATAAAATAAACAATTGGATGCTATATAATAGAACATATATACATTTTTTCATTGGCACAAAATTAAAAATTAAATAAACAGATTTCATCGCTACCAATACATGTTGTTAATGAAATAATTTAACAACCGTCACTTAGAGAAAAATGTATTACACGTAAATTTAAATAGTAAATAATATAATTTTTTTTTTTAGAAACCAATTTTGTTTCAAATAATTTCCATCATTGCGCATTTCCAAGTAGATTAAAAATGATGACGACAGAAAACGTCTATCAATAATAGTATTCAAAATAATATTATGATTGATTAATAAAAATTTTAGAGCCATGGCCTATCACCACGATTACTTTTTGAGTACGAAATTCGTCACTTTTTATTACTATATATATAATTTAATTTGAAACTATGAGAATCTGTTACAGATTATTTTTTCATTAACGATCGAGTTAAAGTATTTAACTTTTAGTATATTTTATTTTATCGTTGTAAACATATGATTAATTTTAACCTCAGTCATGTCTACATAATATTTATTTAACGAATTAAACGTATCAGAGTAAGCTAAAACTAGTTTTTAAAAGTGAATTATTGTTTGCAGGCATTCAATAATGTGGGTATATATACTTTGAGCATAGATTATATAAACGTTGTCGTAAAACAGAACTAAGTCATTTTAGCAAGGATGTCTGTTGTGTACTACTACATTACGTGGTATTAATTTATCTGCTCAATTTATTGCAATACCCGCGGTTTAATTATTCATTAAAATGGTAAATTATATTTTATTAAGTATTCTCAATTACGTTAACATGCATTATGTTTCTACCGTCTTGTCTTAGTCATTAAATAAAACGTACAAAGTCAATTATTTTATATATTTAAAATATAGTATATAATTCATATTTTTATTAAAGTAAAATAAAATCATCTTGTAAAATATTTATATCGAAATTTATATTTAAACACTTCCAAATAAACAATTATAAAATAAATGTGAATTATCAATTGTTTATACTAAAAAAAGAAAAAATTGAATTACTTATTTTAATAGCAGAAGCTTATTACATATAATTTTTAATAAAATTTATAAAAACAATACAGAAATCAAATTAACTAGTTTTAGTTTAACTGATACAACAATCGCAGATTCCATCAAATTTTCAAAAAATGTGTTTTTCTGAATCATTGCATTATTTATTCGAATATATTTTTATTCTTTTCTCTGTTTCGTAAAATTGAAAACTTCAATATAATTTTATAAACGTAAAAATATGTTGTAACCTAATAAAATTAATGATTATCAAATGGGTTCACATATTTTGAATTACAAAATCACAGAACTTATACAAGCCACATCATCATAATATATATTATATTCCTATTATAATAATATCAAGCTTGGTCTTTTTTGTGAATATTTCAAACCATTTTTACGGTAACGAAATATATTAATAAACTTTAATAACGATCAAATAATATAGGTTATAATGTTGTTTGTACAATTTATATGCATAATGTGTGTATAATATTATATTAAATAAGGTAGATTTTAGAGTTGATCGATTTAGCGTTATTTGTATTGCATTGGCTCACTATACGGACATTGTCTATTGGACGACACTATTACTTATACTATAATATATCAGTACGCACATCTGTACATAGATTTGAAAAAGGATAACATTTCGTGTTATATGTATTTTTGCGAGATTTAAAAAGATCTCGCAAATAGGAGATGAATTCGATCATATTATATATGTTTTGCAGTGTAATATGTTTATTGTATACAAGTGAGAGACAGTTGAGGGACATCTTGAAAGCTGTTTTTTTTTTTGTTATTCACATATAGTACATTTATATAAATAAAAAGCAATATTTTTCAATTCATACAACTACTTTAAATTGTGAAAAAAAAATATAGATGTTATACATAAAATCATTTGATTACACTTGTTTCATAGTTCTATGTATATAATACATTATATACAACTACAGATGTCATTTTTTTTAACTCAATTATAGGGAAACATGGGACATATTGGGGACATGCAGTAAAATGGAGGCATTTTAATATTTATGTCTTATATGGGTAACAATGATTTAAAAACTGGATATTTAAAACCATTGGTCTTATGATAATATTACGTGGTAAAAATCCCATGTACGTATATAATTTGTCTTATCGGTGATAAATTAAAATCAAAAACCCTTCTCATCAGTTGTTTGTTATAATTAACTGTTATTTTATTATTGAATTTAAGTATAATTTGATACTATTACATTTATTTTTTTATACTCTATACACAAAATGTTCTTAACTTAGTTCTAGTATTATAACAAATTTTAAAACTACTTGTGTGATTTTTATCATTAACAGTCAATAGCTGTAGTTAATTTTCAAAACAGTGTATGATGTGGTAGATTTGGGATCATAGACCATTTTTTTCTAATTTTGAATCCTAAATTCATATTCTGAATCTAATTTTACCTATTTTTGAATTACCTATATTAATATAAGTATATGCATAATATGAATGTAAAAACAAGTTAAACTGTATAAATTTTAAGTTTTTGAGCATTTAATTAGCTTTGTTATTTCATAATGTAATATTATATTAATGTTCCTTGTACAACACGAGGTAATGCAATTAAATTATCGAACTAGTGATTGAAAACATTTTATTGATTATTAATTACATCAGAAAGTTAATCGTCTTCCATGTATTCTCCTTGACGATCTCTACAGCGCTCCATTTGCATTTTTCACAAATCAAAACAGTGTAGGAAATATGCTTCTGTTAGCTTGTTGAAAACCTCCTTCGCTTTGGCTTTAATTGCTTCCACTCTGTCAAATTTTGTCCACTTTAGCTATACTTATAACTTGTCTGATGACAACTTAAATGTGTATTGACCATTGACTGAGTTTTAAGTTTTTTTTTTTTAACAATGATTGTGATTTATTGTTATTTAGTTATGATTTTTTTTATAATGATTATTATATATCTATTCAAATTTTATTCTAAAAATTATAAAAATACATCCTGTTTTACTACCTAATATTATAAATTATAGGTAGGTACATTTTATTTTTATAATATTTCACTTTGATATATATATATATCATTCTTATATATATATAAGAATGACAAGTCGCTTAATAATAATATAAATAATACAAATTTTAACTAGAAAATATGCGTACCTAATTATTCCTATCTGATTCATATACTATTATTTGTAGGCTTATTGCTACATGATAAGGAAATCAGAAAAACTAGAGTAGCAATATCTAAACTCATTATTATTGCAATACTGAAACAAAGTAGATTCCTATTTTTTTAAGATGCTCAAAAAAATATATTTAAAATTTAAAAATTACGCTTATTTAGAATATTTAATGCCTAGTTACTTCTGGTGCAAAGATATGTAAATATGATATTTAGAACCTAATTACTAAAATCAATTTGTTTCTGATTAATATTATTAGTTGTTTTTAAGAAAAAAATTACTGTTGTAAAAATCATGTTTCTATAAATATTAAAAATGTTCATTATAATTTGGATGCATATTATATACTTTTGCCCTTTACTGAATAGGTGCCTATAATTTCATAATTTTTTTTTTGAGCTTAATCATAATTATTACTACTATATTTCTAGTTGGTAAGTAATAACTCAACTATTTTTTTTTTCAATTTCAGAACAAAATATATTGGGTTATTGTCATATTTCTGGACTACAGACTACAGTAGTTCAAATCGATACTAATAATTTATATCAAATAGTACTGTACAGTTTTGTTTTAGGCCACTTGGTCGAGTAACCAATAAAGATGCTTCGGATCTAGAATCGAGTTGGCAGTACAACATAATATTATGGTATGTAAAATAAATAATTACTATTTTTATATTTATTATTATTTTAATTATGTAGGAACCATAATAGCATAACCTACAGTATAATATATTTTAAAAATTGTAAAAATGTATTATACAGATTCTCGAGAACCGCTAACGAATATATTATATTAATATCCAGAATTGCTTGCTTTTTGAACGTTACGCTGTTTTTTTTTTTTTTTTACAAGACGCGCGAATACTGCTTACACATACACACACCACAACGATGATTCGTGAGCGCACAAGCGGAGGAAACATTATACGTATGTTTTAGATAGGTGTATAATAGTATATAGTGTTTTTCCATCTATATGCGACGCACATATTTTACGGAAACTTCAAGAGCAACACGCAACTATATCTTAATTGAAATCTCGGTACATTCCAATGTGTACGTTTAATATAGGTGTATATAATATTATATAAAACATGAAACGCGTCTGCGACGGCGGCAAACGGCGGTTGACAGACTCGTTGACGACAACGCGATACAGTGTTCGGAGACCCACGACCCACGGCCTCGATTTGTCATCACCTAGTCATCTCGGGGTTTCGCTCTCCCCATTCGACACCCCATATTGACCGTTTATCCGCCGACGGCGATGTATAACATTAATCTTGACGCTGACACTCCCTATGTGCGTGCATATATTCTCGTCGAATGCTCGACTACGACGTCGTCGTATATTATTATGTGACACGCTTCCGGCGCGGTGGCGTCGACGATTACGAGACGACACGGTTCTTCCACGGTTCCGCCCTTTGCACAAAGTTATTTTGATTTTTTTTTTTACTATTATTATTATTATTATTTATTTTTTTTATTGTCTGACGGAAGTATGACGAAAACGCCAAAAAGTCGGTATTCTCTTCGGGGGACGCGTGAATGTTATTTTCAAAAACGTTTTCGTATTTTTTTTTCTCGCTACGTTTGAACTCCGCATGTCATCTTATTTATGAGATGAGCCGACTACGTAATTTGACGACATTAATTAACGATACTGTGATGTTATTTTTATATTATTCTGGTCATCATGATTCACGACGATCAATGAATACCAGTGTATCATCACTGCCAAACACACCAACATGAAAATTAAATTTATGTATAATAACGGTAGTAACAATTGTAATATTATATTTGGAGCATTTTTTATTTATTGAATTTCCTGCGACCTTACTTATGTAAATATGATCGAAGGTCTTCATTAAAATATAATGTTTTATACATGTAGCATGTAAGTACACATAGTTATGAAATAAATGATACATTAAATTACGTATACGTAATATGAGATATGCAATTATAAAAATAATTATTATTCACATCAATTACTTT
Source organism: Rhopalosiphum maidis (assembly GCF_003676215.2). Taxonomy (NCBI): domain Eukaryota; kingdom Metazoa; phylum Arthropoda; class Insecta; order Hemiptera; family Aphididae; genus Rhopalosiphum; species Rhopalosiphum maidis. The sequence goes on from NC_040879.1 coordinate 67,470,119, forward strand.
TGCGTGAAACAGCTTTTAAGTATTAAATGATGTATGGGACAGCGTGAATAATATATTTACAAGGAACCATATGCATTTCCTAAGCAATGTTAACAATTTTCATATCACAAAACAAAAAAAAATAAATATATGATTGATAGCTTCCCTCCTTCTGTTTATTAATTGCTATTTGAACAGTGTGCATAAAAACCCACTGAGTCTTAATACATTATACCTCAAAATCCCTTACTTGTCACATAGTGCAATCAATCTTATAATAATCGCGATTATAATTAAATATTTTGCAGGAAATGACAATTGTGAACTATTTATTTATGCGTGTTTGGACTACGAAAGACCGATAAAGGGTCTGATAAACCGACATTTATTATTTGCGACCCTTATTGCGTAAAAGATTATATTTGCATTTTTATTAAAACAGGTTATTATTTTCTTACGATGTTATTCACGGACCAACCAAATATAATTCAACAGTTTTCGTCATTATCGCATAATATGTTGGAAGGGATTTGTTAGAACTTATAAAATGCAGGATAATATTTTGGGATGTCAAAGTTTCAGTTACGGTAATGTGATTTTAACTGACTTTGAACTTGTATCAATTAACTCAAATATGAAACACCATCAAACTTTAACTCCATAATACACATATATAAGTGCTATAATAAATTGAAATGTTTGTGTTACCGTTGACAAGTTTATTTATCTAAATTAACCTTTCAAAAGTTAATATAATGGATAATACAAAACATTAAATGACACATTAAATTACTAGTTTAAAATTTCTTTTTACAAAAAACTTGAATATCAAACAAAATTCGTGGAATTCTGTAAATAAATATATGACCATGGCTTTGAAATTTATGTAGTTCAATAAAACTATATTAATTTAAATAATGATTTCAAGAAAAAGTTTAAAAATTACAATATTTTTTATTAAATGTTAGTGTATAATGTTTAATATTAGGTTTATTGATCCATTTTTAACTGTAGATTTAACCTGGTTTAAGCGTTACATGCTTTACTACAAATTCCTAACCTTAATGGTCAAAGTTCATTAATTTCAAAATATATAGTTATTTTTGCTTTTTTATTGTTAATTTTTAATTTAAATTTCATTTGTGTAAACATTAAAATATTTTTGAGTATTATAATAAACTGAGTGCTAACATTTAGATCGTTTCTATAGTACCATATTACCTTTATTGGTCCAAAGAAAATATTTGGTAAATTGTTCTTAGTATAATATAATATATAGGGAAATATAGACATATATATATATAAATGTGTGTGTGTATATTTTATATATTTTTTTAGCAACGTATTCTTATGAATTATTTCTTACGTACATCATAAATATGCTTAATCAATTTTCTCTTACTGTAAAATAATTCGAAAATCCGTATATATTATTATCAATTGTGATTATTCCCAGTGTAAGAGCAAACAACTGTATGATTAACTCATGATTACAGTTGATAAGGATTATTTATATAATTTAAAATGTAATACCTATGCATTCATGGAATTTGTCATTAACTATAATATGGATCAATATAATATTATAACGCTAAAGAGATACGGGAAACCTATATTTCAACATCCTGTCCAAGTTCCTCTAACTATACAACATCGAATAATTTATTGATATTATTCATAAGAATATCGAAATTATTCAAAGTTATAATTTATTTAAGACTTAACTGTACATAATATAATTTTTAATACATTTTATGATTTAAACTTTCTTATAATAATTATGCTTGTAATTTTAAATTTAATGGCCACAGTTAACAATAAATAAATAAAAATATATTTTTTAATTCATACAATTAATAAAGATTAACACATAGACACATATACATAATAACTAATTTTTTAATCTAAAATTTTGATTAATTTCATAAACCATTATTTTTCATCGATAAATTATTTATACTTGTTTTAGCATTAATAATACATCATCTTAATCCTCAACTTTTAAGTATTGGAAAATTCTATTTAATGATAGTATATTTATATGTATTAATCGATTTTTTTTGAAAAAAAAAACCTTTAATCATTGGTCCATTTTAGAGTCTAATCGTGGCTGTGGTTATCACACAAGTTAATAGTAATTGAATAAAAATTTAAAACTTTTAGCGTAACTACAATATCACAATATTAATAAAATACAAAATATATTTTATTTTAAACATTTTAATAAACGTATCCCTTTTTGATTATGTTTAATATATAACCATAACAAATATACTGATAGATGAGAATAATTTATAATTTTAATAACAGTAATAATATCAGAGGTACTCTATATTTAGTAATTTCGGAGTTACATCTAAAGCTTTTCAATGTTCAATGCTATGATAATAATTATTAGTCTACATATGTTATTTTGATAAATTATATTCATATTATGTATGCATACCGTTAGTTCCTGTGATGTTTTAAAATTGTTGAATAAAAAAATTGTTAGATTATCAGTTAAAAATATCATACTAACTTCTAAAACATATATTTTATCAATTGTATTATTTTAGAATTACCACATTCTTATATATGTTGTTTAATACCTACCTATATTCGTTAATATCCATATATTAATTTTTAAAAAAATGTAGGAAGTAGCTATGTTTTATTATAATATATCAGTGATCAGCGATATAAAGTTACTTACCTATTCTAATTATGAATTTTCTTTTTTTCTCACATTGGTCACCCTTGTAATAAACGTTTAAATATCCTACAATGTCAACAACGTATATTTATTTTTAAACAAAAGAACATTCACAATCTTTGATATTTATATATAATAAGTCAATTCAAAGGTAACAACACGAATAACGCGATGCAAATGGCTGGCCAATGTGGAACCCCTCTGGCTTGGGGATAAATAAATCAATAAAAAAAAAATATATGATGTACATATTGTATAATTTACATAATATTAAGTTTTCAAACCTTAATATTAAAAATAATTTTTAAATTCAAATTTTACATTTTTATTTTACAGTTGTAAAATAGAAATTGTAGCCAAGTATTTTTAATTGCTGTTAAAATAAGTTATGTGTAATTATTTATTTTTACTTGCAAACAATTTTATTATTTAGCAACCATGCTTGTTAATTTGTGTTAATAATTAATATATCAGGTCAATTTCGCAGTTAAATAAAAATAATAATAAGTTTATTAAACTAAATACAAGTTTAATGTAATGAAATTGTGTAAGTACGATAGACTAGTGGAATGTGCTTGAGACTCAGTGGTTATATCTAAATAATAAATTGCTTTAATTCAAATATCCTGCCGTACAGTGTCTCCTATTTCCAGTCTTCTAGACTAAAAGTCTTACAACTTAGTAAACATTTTTATTGTATTTTTTTAATTGCGGTAGCTTTATTTTTTGTAAAATTTTTTAATTTTTATAAATCAAATCTAAGTTTAGTATGTCAACCATTAATTAAAAAAAAAACTAAATGAGAAAAAATATTACTATAACATCATGTTTATGCTTTAAATAATTAAGTAAGATGTTTTACTACAATTTATTTAAAATATTTGTATTTAACATTAAAATAATAAGTTTGGTGACGAAATGCATTAGTCCTTAAATTGTTAATATATCTTAAACAATTTAGCATGTCTAAAAAAGCCTTTACAGTATTTGAATTACAACAAATAAACAATTTCGGTTTCATCAACAACTGGTTTTGCGTAAAAATGACTGCCCCCCCCCCCAAAAAAAAATATATTTTGAAAAAAGTGAAAGGGAATTTACCCTCTACAAATTCCCTCTATTTACCCTTTTGTCCCTCTACAAAAAAAAATTATCAACTACATCTAATTTACTATCATAAACCACCTTTAAAGTTGATAACCAAGATATATTTTTTTCCTTTTATAAAACGAGTATATAAACACAAATAATATAATAAAATTACTCATATTATTATTATTGTAAAACTGTTAGTACATTAATCGCTCCATTTAGAATTTAAAACATTACTAAGTTTTTCTTTATTGTTTATATAAACTGTGTATAAGCATAGTATGCAATAATAACACATTATGTTGTTGTATTATTACTATTTGCGAATTAAAATATATTTTAATATCAAACTCTTCTTATAAAATAATCATATTTTAATTGACTTACATTTTATTATATTCATAAAGGTAAATACAATATACTATATAATATATTCAAGATTTATTCAGTATTTAGATTATATTTTGTTTTTTAATAATATATGAATATTAAACTTTATTTTCTATACATATGAATTGATTTTATTTTGGTATTTTATACATTTTAACTTTTAAAAGCTAATAATATAAAAAATTGAAACACAAATATTAATTTGTTTCATAACAATAAATACGAAATATTAAATATTAATATAATATAAACAACTTATGAATTGTTGAGTATAAAAAGTAAGATTTCATAATGTTATTGATACATTGTAGTTATACTTGAAATGCAACCATGATCAATATATTATAAAGATGTTAAGCACTTATCGATTTAACCTAACTTTATTGGTCATACGAATTATCCCGATAAGAGGATACATTTTTATTTATTGTAATAGCATAAAATTAAATATGTACACTAATTTATTTATAGTTAAATATTTTAAATGTATAATACAATTAAACTTGAACTTGCATAAATATATATTTATAACTAATAAGCTTAAGCGCAGTCTGAACCGGATTTAGAACAAATATCGCTGTAGATCTCCATTAATAGGTCACCTCAGATTTTGACTGATTTGTTGCAAACCTCCCTCCTTAAGACGCTAACCCAAAAAGAGAAGTAAATTATATGGTTTTGTTCAAAATTTTACTGACCTAGGTCCTAGGCGCTGGCCTCACAAGCCTAGGACAAAATCCAGTACTGGGCGCAGAAATATTTCATAATACGGACATCTACAGCAGAAAATTTAACGCATATTTTAAAAATGTTATTAAAACTATATTGGAATTTAGCTGCTATCTATAAATAAAAAAATGCACTTAAAAATTTTTGGGTTAGTAGAATATATAATACATGTAGAATCAACTAAGATTATATTCTATTAAAAAATGTTCAATGATTTCATAGAATCCTGGTTTTAATAGTATTTTGAAAAAAATCTTTTAAGTTATAAACGTTATTATACAACTATAAGATACGCTTAATCACATTTAATAAGTAATCGCATATAATAGGTGATAACACCAATTACGAAACAATTACATTATAAAAAGAAAACTAAATAAAAATCACTGATATTTGAAAATATTAGAAGTAAAATTTTCCATTTTCTTTTTGAGTCTCCGGTAAGACTTGACATTGAATAAAGTATCATGTTTTGTTTCTTTTAAGTCGATAGAACATAATGATAATTTATTATTTTAAAATTAAAAGCAATAATATTAATAATTAAATAAAAAATTATTGTTAGAGGTCTTAGTGTTATTTTATTGTATTTATGTGATTTAAAAACATTTTTAACTTATAAATTGCTCATAAAAATACAATATCGTTAATATTAACCTTTTGTTCATATCAGAAATTCACCTATAATTCAAAATAGCATGCACGTATGCGGTAGGTATGCTGTTTGATATTATTTCATTTAAATTGTTTCGGGGTTTCGCGTAGGTATTTTAATACATTAGTAAGTTATAATGGGTTTTCCAATCTCCATATCTGCACACGCGTATATACTTATATATTATAGTTATGTCGTTCGTATCCACTGGAATCGCGTAAGCATTTGTTAATCGTGCCCGACATCGTTTTCATCCAGAAGTTCGATTTGCACCAAGAACGCTTAATGAAAATGCACTGGAACGTAAATGCAAACCGAACGCTGGTAACATTATAAGTCAGTCGGACCGGAAGAGGAGCCCGCCGAGAATCCTATATAGGTTCGATATTATTATTATTGGTATTTATTATTATTATATTTATACATTTTTTTTTTATATTATATTATATATATATATATATATATATAATGTCTCCTATATTCCTCCTGCAGAAATATTGGTTCAATAAGCAATGCCAAATAACATTTGACGCAAAAAAAAGCTATTACATTATGTGGCCGGTTAGCCGTTTGTCTCCGCGGTGGGTAAGTGAAAAAAGCCTTGGGCATTCTCCTCACAATGTCCCGCGGTAGCTTTGTCTCGCTTGTATTCTTAGCTCATCTCATCCGTTGTAGCAAATCTTTGACAAACCCCAACGACTGGTTTTTGTTTACCGTATATAAATTCCACGGGGATTTTTTTTCCTTTTTCAATTTTACGGTCGTTTGCAATAGTACTGCCATGCTTACACAGACATTAAATATACGTTTATGCGCAGTAGTATTTAATACTATAGCCACGAAGTGCCTCCACCTCATGTATCGATTTCCCTAACCCTCAGAATTATTCATCTTTGTTTATTTATAATATTTTCTATAAACTCTTAAAAGTGCTTTTTTTATGAATCATAAATGAAATGTATTTAAACGGTTTATTGTAAAACTAGAATCACTCGCTGTACATGTGCAGCGGTTTCTACAACATATAACTTGACGAAATTAACTGTTTTAACGATCCAAGAGGAATTTTAAAACGTTTAAATAGTTAATAGTAACAACTACCATAGTAATATTATAATTAGAACCTGACGCGTATATCTGCCTAGTTACCCTACATACCTACCTACCTACTGAATATCACATCACAAAAAGCCCTCGTCGCTCCGTATCTTTCTATATAGGTACACTTTTACATAATTTATCGTTTGATGGCAGAAAGCTAAAACAGTTAAACACGTTTTACTTAATTAACACTTGGGTTAGTTTTCTAATAAATTTGCAAAACCTTTAAAAATTAAATAGATTTTGAAAGGCAGCCTGTTGTGTAATGTTTATTAAGGTAGTGTTATTGAAGTCCTCCAAAAATAAAGATGTAGGAAATCAAATACAAGAGTCAATTTATACATAATATATATATATATGATTATTCGTGATCTAAGTTTCATTCAAACATCATTAAACAAATGGCATTGTAACTTCCTACATTATATTTCATCGATAGATAATTTACTTGAATTCGTTGTAAATATCTTATTAACATAAAGTAAAGAAATATAATATTATGCTCCGTAAACAAACACAGGATTTTTTATCTTCTCATATAAACTTAATTATCTTAATACGAAAATATACTGAATGTGGTATAATATGTACATCATGTACATAGATTCTATTATAATATATTATTATTTTATAATGATGAATATTACTATTTAACTGATTGACTCAATATTTAACACTTTTCATCGCTTACATCAAAGTAAAACGAGAATATTATTTCCACGTCGATTATGTTATTATGTCAATATCTCATTTGACTATCTATTCCCAACCCAATATTAATATTTACACAGTGTCATGTTAATTCTTTAAAGTTTTCTAATTATCCTTCTGAGCTTGTACGGTAAGCATAAATCATGCAAAGAATACGCGAGGAGAACAAAACTCCTATAGATATAATAATTACTGTAAGTACCAATGTGAGAATGTATCGTCTATATTACAAAATGACGATATACTCCAAATTAAACAAAAATCATATACAAATCGGCAAGTCGGTATCTGTAATCATAAATAATATAGTATAATACTCGAAAACAGCATTACTAAAAGCAATAGAATTAATAATATATATAAAATTATAAAACAGTTAAGGTGAAATATTCAAATGTTAGCTAGCATTATAAAAAGTACAATAAAAATTTCTCTCAGCAGTCCAAAACTTTTATATGATATGAAATACCGATGTACCTAGACACGATTATATGGACACTAATGATATAGTCATTAAATTATAGTCAAATGCTCAAATGGATCCATTATTAAAAAAGGTAAATACATAAAAATCAAACACATTAGATAATACATTATATTTAATATACTAATATAGTACCTAATTATTATAATATTATTTCATACAATATTATATATTATATAATACTGACATGCTATTTTAAAATTAATATATTTCACTTTGTCAATGTGTATTAAATAATAATATTCCTACGATATAAATGATAAAAATGTTCAAGTTCCTATGAATAATATTTTTTTAAATTAAAACGAAATAACTAAAATCTGTTTTTCGTTTAAATATCCAATTTTATAGGTATATTTTGAATTTAAAATATCTATAAAAAAAATTCTATATTAATAACTTTTATATTATTTTGATTTTGATAGATTTTTTAATCAGTCTTATTGTACGTACATTAATTTTAAATTTCTATATTTTGCACAATAAGAACTACTATTTTGAAAATTATAACATTACCTATGTCAAATAATTGTAAATATGAATATTTAATGACATTTTCAGTTTACCTTGGCAGAAAATTAATAGTTATGAACCGATGTTATAGTTAGTAAGAACTTACTTCATATTAGTGAAGGAAGAGACCTTTGCTATAGGCGAAAATTTTGTTGAATTTTTAGGGGCAAAAATAATCTAAAATAAAGTGATTCACAGGATAATATTTCTAACAAAATTATTTGTTCTTGTGTGGAGAAGTACTATTACAATTTCTTTATCAGACTCGACTCGAAAAGGTACGAATCTTCAGACCCGGTGCTGGTGGTCCTTAAATTTGAATTGATCTTAATATCAGAAACTATTTTCAAAGTTTAATCTTATAGTTTTATAAAGGTTGTGATAGACACAAAAAAAAACACGCATTATAGCTAAACCGAGGCTGTGCAGAATCATAAATAAATATATAGGTTCAAATAAAATACGAAATAAGTTTTTATAGAAATAAAAAATATATCAAGTTGTCAAAGGATTGTCAAATATTCGTAAAACGTTCAATAAATTGTATATACGTATAACTCAAAATAAAATGAAAAGAAAAAATAATTGTACGCTCATTTAAAAGTAATCTAAAAAACTTAAGGTTTTATCTTTTCCACAAAATTTCTATTGAATTTTCCTGTTTTTACAACAATATATTATTTTTTATTTTATTTTTTTGGGGAAGGGTAAGTGCGAAATTTGTACGTTTCTCACATTCCTTTTGATCTATATTAGTCGAATTATTTAACACAAAATATTTAAAAGATAATTTTTCAATTTTTCTGAGTTTATTGAAAAATACAATAAGTATTAATACAAATCTGAACATGAAACTGTTTTTAAGAAAATTTAACTTTATGTTTTGTGTTAACCATGATTTGTATTTTTATTAACATAATATTGTCACGTTGTTCAAATTAAAAATCGAATAGCACTATTTTGTATCGAGGTTGTTATCCTGTAGTTGCTTAACTATAATATATAGATATATATATAATTAATAAAAAATGTTTCATTGTGAAGATTAAATAAAGATTTTCTAAATTATAAAATATGCAATATTATATGGCAAGAGTAATTTGATAAAAAAAAGTAAAAAGAAGTGTGATTGAGAGTGTATAGAGTAGTTTTTTTTAAGTTGCCTAATAGGCCGTTTATCACTCCTCCTCCCCTCTATCGAAAACTGAAATGACGCCACTGCTTTCATCTCAGATTCTAAATGTGCTAGTAGATACATTTTCTGTGCTTTTTCGTTTAGGTTAATACAATATTTTGATTGAATTTATTATAATTTATAATGCTAAGTGTACATACGTAAATATATTGAGTTATTTCAAAATATTAAATTCCTCATATCCATTTATACTGTTTCCTACTCTCTATAATTACTTATTAACACATAATTAAATTAGCGCATAGTTTGAATATTAAATTACCTAAGTTTTTTAATTTTCTAAACTGATTTCGGGTATTTTAAAATGTAGTTAAATGTGCTTAGTTGAATTTTCAATTAATTGTGTACTATATTTGATTAAAAACGCGTAAATTTTTACTTAATTTTAACTTCACTTTTACATGGTAATACTAATTTAACTAATTTAAATAAGTTATAATACAATAAATTCAAATTTCAAATAATACAAATATACAATACTGTTTTCCGCTTTGATAAGTATTATTTGCATACAGTTAATAGTGTATATAATATAAATATAATTATATATTCACTAGAAAAATTATTATCATGCGCTTATATTTACAATACATTTTTTCTTTTGATTAATTTTGCTACATTATTATATAAATTCCCTTCTGTGATTTTATCTAATGTAGGCTAATAATGTATATTTCAAACTTGTCAGATTCTTGACTGACATCCTTGAATGTCATTTTGTATGTAATTTGTATTATGATACTTATAATTTATTGTTGATTAATGATTTTCCTTTTCAACAATAGGTATTGATGTTACATGTATGATGACACGAAGTTTAAATATAATACTTTGTCAAGTATAAACATCCTAATTTATGATTTTCTGATATTTTATGTTAATTATAATTTTTATAATATCTTAAGCATTTTTAATAAATTTTTATCTGATGATAATTTCATGATATTATCATTGAATAAAGTTTTATAACTTATTTTTAGTGTTTGTTAACATAGGTATTGTTATTGATTGCATTCCTTCATATCATTTATTACTAAAAAAAGTTCTTTTTACATTTTTAATTATTGTAAATCACAATAAGTTTAATCTCATTTTACATAGCTAGTATTTATGTTAATTTTAAAATAGCTTTTAAAAATTAAATTTACCACTTTTAAATATTTCCTTATGTTTTATATAAGTATATATTTACAACGATGGATATTTATCCGTAAATTAATTATTTCTCCTCAAACAATACTTGATATTGTGTTGTATTAAAAAAATTAATAGCAGTAAATAATTTAGTAATTTTAAATAAATGTTTATATTATCATCTCATTACATAATAAAATGTTCAAGATTTTTAACTTTTTTTGAATTTTTTATATGCATGACAATTCTTCAAGTTTATTTCTATAATTTTCGATAAAAAATTATTCACTAGATCAACATTTCTATCTAATTTAATATGAAATTCTTCTTAAATTGTCCTTATATATATAAATATTAAAAATACATAAACAGCTTTTTTTTATATACATATGAAGTTAGAATATTGATGAAATTCGTCAAAGTCACAAAAAATTGCAGATTATTTTGTTGTTAGAAATTCCTCATAGGTAGCTCATACTAGAATCATAAAATTTAAGAAGTATTCGTTTACAATTATTTTGTTAGATATTTTAAGTAAATATTTGGACAATATTATTTATTCAAATAATAAAATATAACGATTTTAGTTGTTTTTTATAATTTAAAAACATTATTCGTAATAACTTAAAACTTTTAACATATAATATATTATTTATTTTACTATATGCAACAACATTTATGGTTTATTTTAAGATATATTCTATTTATATTATGAACCCATTTTTTATGAACCCAAGTTTTATAGTATTAACAGAAAGGTATTAGATATTATGTATTATAAGCTGATACAATCTATTATTTTAATAATTAAATACTAATAGTATAATAAATACAATATCTTTGGTAAAAGTTTATGTTAATCTACCATACACTAAAAGTAAAATAAATCACCTTAATAGTTAAATATACCAAAAGACATATAATGAAATGACATACTTAGTGATTAAGGCTGATAGTCCGTCTCCGTTCAGAATCGTTTTTCGTAAGCAATGATTGAATACAATGATTGAATTACATTTTAACACATCGGTAACAGTGACCTACTCGACACGTGATGTACAGTAAAGCGTTACCCACCTAAAAATGTGTTACGTTTTGTAAAATAATAATCACCAACGAATGTACTATACATAAAATAACACATAAACCATTGGGACGGCAAGTGATTTAAATATAAATATTTAATAGAATTTGATTCACCGTCAAATGTCAACGCATATTTAACCAAATATAATTCAAATAAACCAATCAGTGGTTGTTGTAGCGTTTTAACCGTATTTTTTAGTCACAATTTCCGTTTTTTTTCTTATTATTATACACCAATATATACGTGCCTTATTGGTTCAATTATTCATCAATTGGATTCGGTTATACCTTGACACCTTATAAATTTATTTAAGTTTTGTCATTCAAAGCGTGAACTGTGCGAATAAATTTTAAATATAAAAAAGAAAATCTAAATAACTTAACAGTATATGTATATATATAATAAAAAGAAACATTTCGAGCCCATACTAATGGTCTCAAAACCCTTATCTTTTTATTTTTCTCGTTAAAAAGAACTTCCTTTACTCATCAATGAGGTTCGGTCGATTTGACATTAATTCTGCTTTTCTTTTTTTTCCAAAATTCCACATTTAACTAAATCTTTTTATTTTCGCGACTATCGTAAACCTAGCTATGCGTGAAGTATAAAAAAAGCAATCCAAGAATATTAAATATAAAAATATAAATAATGTTTAGTAAAATTGGAACAACAACTTGCCCATTTATAAAGATGTTATTATAAGTATTGAAAATATTATATTATTATTTTTTATCATCTATTATTTTATCAACCTGTACTATTTTTTTAAGAAACAAATTATTTATATTTTTCAATTAAAAAAAAATTATAAATAGTATTCTTACTTCGTCGTATACAATCTAAAGCAGTTGTCTAGATCATTTCAATGCTATAAAATATACCATTTATTATTCAAAATTACAAATTATAAATGAAAACAAAATAATTGTTTTTGATTTGCTTAAAACTTTGAAAATATCTAACTGAACACAATATTACTAAATGGAAATAGAAATTTAAATTGTTTTTTGTGTATATTTATTTTTATTGTTTCTTTTGCAATTCGACTGAATGATGAAAAATACCTATTCAGAATACATTTGATTTTTCCCCTTTAATCTGGTAACGTCCCAAAACACATTTCTACAAATTATTTGCAAAACAAATTGTCAGAACGTCAAAGGACTCGCAGTAAAACGAAGAAAACTTATTTAGCAATAGATTTTTTTCGAAGCTAGAGACGTGACGTATGAACTGACTCCAAAAAGTATTCATTCGACACAGCACGTACTTTTTAGTTATATTTATTTTTCTGTAGTTGCTAATTTCGATTTTCCGTCTGAAAACATTCACATTTATATTACTAGTCACGAATATCATATAAATAAAAAATATATAGAAAATAAAAAGTGAAATAAATAAAGTGAGGCTTCCATTATTACGGAAAATGATAAATAATATGAAATCTTAATTTTGTATTTTACATGGGAAAATAGTTTATGTTTATTTTATTTAATCGTGCATTTATAATAACAGATGTTTGACCCAAACATATAAAAGTCAATATTTCGTGTACTAATAAATTTCACAAAGTATGTATAAAATATAAGAATATTTTAACATTATATTTTGTATTATTTAATCATACAATTTAATGTTGAAAATGCTTGCATAGAGTTATTAGTTATTAGTTATTAGAGACATCGATTGATCATTATGAATAATATTAAATGTATCGTTAATATATTGTATCATATAACTTAAAAATAATCATAAATAAATGATAATTTAAAGTTATACCAGACAAAGTTCTGTTATCTTTATGTCTCACACATACGTCGTATCTTAATTAAGTTACCATAGATCAACTTAACATTTTTAAGAAACTAAAACTAAGATTCGTATTAAAATAATTGAAACTCGAATGATTTATTATAGTGACGCATAAATCTGTATTTGTTATGGTATACGTAAAAGAAAAAAAAATTACAAATCTTGGGTTACGTCTCTATTAATAATAATAAAACAAAAACATTAGTATAGAATAATTTTTAAAAATTAATAATAATATACAGAATACATATTAATGTATTATGATCGAAGTTAATATTAGGTGATATTGTTATAACACATTTTTATAAGACAAAATATTTAAATGAACTGATGGCGTGGGATAAAACAATCATGGCACTAAGGTTGCATTGGGCTAAATTGTTTGTTTTTTTGATATTCTTTTACACATACTATAAAATATATATGAATATATGATTGTATACTTGATATATAAATTGATATTATAATTATTCAATCGCAATGTTTAATATTATTTTAGAGTTCTTCAAAAATAAAAAAAATGTATACTTCCGTTTATTAGATAAGAGCTTAGCTCAGTTGATACACGTATTATTATTATTAATTACTTTAAATTAATATAATAATTTAAAAATAACATAAAAATAAAATGCTCTAAAAGTTAAGATATTTATTGTGATAAATAAAATGTATAAGCTTATTTAACTTGCAAAAATAATGTAAATTGTATACATATATCTACTTAATATACAAATGTACATGTACTTAATAAATTTTCTTATTTTACTTTATGATCTCGTTATGTCTCAAGTTCCGTAGTTAATAAATTAAATACCTGCATTAAGTATTTTCAACATTGTCTAATTAAAAAAAAGTATAATGTTTAAATTATACGATGAAATAATTTTTTAATACATATTCTCATAGTTATGTAATATAAGTATAAATATTTTAAAACATTATTTAATTATAACCCATATAGAGAACACTTCAAAAAATATTCATAATTTTGGGTTTATAGCAATAATGTTATATAATATATTCAATATTTTTAATATGTATAATAATGATTTTATGAAGTACGTGCTAGTGTTATTCATAGAAAATTTAATTTAAAAAGAAAATTCGTAATTCCAATTTAAGTATACAGTTTTTGCAACAAAGAACATAGTATATGATCGGTATACTTATTTAGTTAAAAGTTTTCGAGGGTTTGTAATTTGCTTTTAAATTGGCGATAAGAAAAAGATAAATTATGAGCTTTTCACTTTAGCCTTTTAGAAAATGTAACTAGAAAATGTATTAACAGTAAAACGTAAATTAAATGTCAGTTTATCAAACAATATTTTTTTTATTAGATTGTAATAATATAACACTAATAATTATAATATTTTATACATACATATATACATTTATTTAAAAGTTCAGTAGATATAATGAAATAATATGTGTTTATTACTTTAAGATATTAATATTAAAAATAAATTGTTATTTATAATATGTAACCAAATTATTTCAAATAGGAACCTATAAAAATACCAGAATAAGCACAGAAAATGTGAACAGTCGTTTCAAATGTGATAAACGTCACATTTGGCTTTTTCATTATAATAAGCATACGAGGAAAAATATGATTGGTTTAGTGACAAGTAGAATGCTATCAAATTTTGTGATTTGTATATCGGATGAATAGATGATAAATGTATTTTAAGTTACAGAATAATTCATTTTTTGCTGAAAATTAGTATGAATACTTTTTTAGCTTTATAAAATGTTTTTCTTGTGTAAAAATTAATCTTTGCCTTACTATATAATACACTTCTAAAGTATATTTTAATAAATAAGTAATTCATTATTTGGTTTTTAGCGTCACACATATAAGTATAAGATTTATTTTTCATTGCATTATAATGTAAAATTGATTTACTTTTTTTGAAAAATATTATTATTATTTTTCTTTAACTAAATTGATTTTTAAAATAACTTTTTTATAGATAGTGAGTTAAACATAAGTATAGTTCTAAGTAAGCCACTTTTGAAAAATAGCTGAAAAACATATATTTTTTAAAAATAAATACCAATGATATAGATATTACTGAAATAACAGAAAATTCAACTGTAATAATCATTTAAGATAATGCAAAAATTGTTCAATAAAAAAAAAAAAAAAAAATGTATTATTTATAATAATTCTAAGTAATTGTTTAGTATATTTTTATAATCCATTTATTTATTTAGTTTATATTTTCTCATTTTAATGCTTAATTATTTTATCTATTTACCTCTTATATTTTTCATTGCTTTCGAATAAAATTGTTTTAATACAATTTATAAATTATAGTTTATATTAAAATATTTTGTTATATTGTTAGTATAATGCAAAAAAAACATCATAAATTTATCATTTTTTTTTTTTTAGTTTATTGATAAGCAATCGTTTAAACGAATGAAAAAATATTTTTTTGTTTACAATTTTGATAAAATAACCTTTTCCACTTTTGTAGTTGGTCTTCAGTTTTTAACCTCCTAAAACTATATTTTGTACACTTAGGAATGCAATTTTTTACGGATAAGTACTATTTGATGGATTTAAATAGATATAGGTTTATTTTCAGTTATTGAATGTATCAGTGGGTTAGTTTAATATTTATATAAATTATACTGATAAAATGTACAGAGCTTATAACACTGAACTTAATAATATTGATTATTTTCTACTAATAATATAATAATATTATCATAAAAAAAAAAAATATTTAATCTCATTGTACAATATGAATCCTACTTAAGCTCAATTATTTTATGCATTTAGTAAATACCTATGCCCTATCAAAAATATTAATACTTTTAGATGTATATTTATATGTGTTTTTACATTTGTTTATTCTGATTATTACCCACTAATCATTATTTTTACTGTATAATAAAAAAAAAATAAACACTTTTAAATTCTAACGGATGAGCAATGAATATATTGATTTTAAAATTATGTATTGTTTTTTTTTAGTATATATTTTTATGGAAAATCATCAATTATTGAAGCAGTTTCACTGCTTCAATTTCAATCATTGAAAAATTAAAGTATTTTTCAAAACAATTTTGTAGAAAAAATAAAACAAGAAAATATTGAATTATTTACGTAAAATTAGTTTTTGACAAAATAAATTTTGTTGATTTGTTGCAATTCAAAAATAAATCTTTAAAGACATGCATTTTTCACCACATTTTTGTATTATTATTCCTTAGACATTATATAATACAATTTTTAAAATATTATATGTTTTCTCAAATTTTAAATGTGCTTTGTTTTTTTTTCGTGAGTGTTGATAACAATTTTAAATATCAGTAAAAATATTTCATAATTTATCACGAATTTCGGCAAAATATAATCTTATAGAAATACAAAAACGTTAAAAATACATGGGCAGATTAAAATGCACATGTTATTTTTAATTTAAAAATCAGATTTTTAAAAATAAATAAATAATAATGTTAAAAATTTTATTGTAATTCCATAAATAAATTATTATTTACAAGGATTTGAAATTTTTTTTTTATATGTAATTTACAATACAATTTCCAAAAAAATTATTAGTTCAGATTCAGTGTAACTTGGGTTTATCCGTTTTGTACTATTATTGGTATAATGGCATTTTCGTTTATCATAATGTAACATATTACATTACATATTATTATTTATTATATTGTTATTATCTTATTAATCGCTTGTAGGTACCGCGCGATAATGTTTAAAAGTCTCATGGCACCACCACTCACACGCTTCTACGTCCAACCATCACCACCTTTGCCTTCAATCACATATTTTAATTATTCATTTTCCTTTATATTACCGGCCTCTCAAAAAATTTTCAACAGACGTAGACCAGCTATCACTTTCCGTCTCTTCTCTCTCTCTCTCTTCCTTTTCTACCATCCACCTAAAAACACCTGGACAATAGTTTATTTTTTTCAATACCATTTTTATTTTCGTTCAACATAGACCAGCTACAATTTTCTCCGAGAGTTATGAGGATTCATCGAATACCAACAGGTGTTTAGTCTCTTGATCTAATGTATAATGTATGTATTGTTACAATGTTATATTTTAGTTATTATCATTTTTAAGTATCTGACTGATACAAAACACGTATGAATTATTATTATAATTTATTAACCGGTCTCTGTCCAGAGTTAGTAGCCATAGGAGTTTTTGAATTACATATTATTTATTTATGAAATTGTCACAATTGTCATGAGTGTCATAACGGGTCCGCCTTTTTGTCTTGTCATTCTAAATTGTATTATTATTATTATTACATATTTTTCTATTGTTTTCTGTCCAATTTCTACGTTTAGATTTCTTGACATTAATTTAACTTGTATTTAATATACGTATTTATTTCCTCTACCCATTATTCTGTTATGAGTTTTATTTGATTATTATTTATTATTATTGCTACTTATTATTTTTCATACATTTACAAGCTAATTCTAAAATATACGGCACTCCGTCACTTCAGATCTCGATTTATGATTGGTGACCTTGCCTAAAGTTACAGGTAACTACATGATCTTCTGTTCCGAAATTCTTTTGGCAAATAATCAAATGGTTTCAACGCTTAGATTAATTGTAAGCTATTTATAATACAAACCAATTCATACTGATATATAATACATTAATATTGACTTATAAATTATAAATGTATAATATCAAGTAATATCATATTAAATTTATTTTTTGAAAAAAAAATTCTACTTATCCTATTAGAAAAATAAATTAGTTATAATATATTATAAATATATATATATCTTCAGAAATATAGGCTGAACGTATCATTTTTCGTATGTAATAATATATCATATTATTCAAATTTAACACATCCATTACATTTATCTACTCAACTGTGAGGTACATACTCAACGGCTATTATATGACAGAGCAAGTTTCCCGAATTTTAGTTCTTGATTTAAGAAAATTTTGATTTTAATTTTAGATGATTTCTTTTACTATTTTACTGTATTATGTATTGTTTATTTAAAAGCAATTATTATTTCTATTACTTATTATTAATGGTCTAACAATTCGATGAATTGCTCTTACAATGTTTACAATTTAATAACAACTTTTATTTTCGTTAGTAATGAGTATAGTGACATTATTTGCACAGAATGTTTTTTCTCACGCTTACTCGTATATATACATTAACAGTTTGAATTTCGTTAACGTTGGGTTTGAACCTATAGGCTTTTAGGAAATCTGTAGTTGTGATAGTGTTTAACCATCTTATTTTCTCATATATTTCATACATTCGACAAAAGTAATTTTGGATGTCTTCTGTTTAAACTATATTGTATGTGTATGTGTACGTGTATGTGTATGTGTACGTATGTGTAATTTCGAGTTGAATAAAATAAAATATTCACACTTCGTACAGGATTGACGTAATTGCTTTCTGTTTTATAATATGTTGCCATAATAATAATAATAATAATGATACTATTTATTTCATCAAACAAACAAATGTTTTAAAGTAAATAATATTTAATAAGTAATACGATAAGACGGATCTCATCAAGAGCCGATAACTATGGAAGAGGAGAGATATTTCAAACACTATACAGATAGTAAAATTATTTTAAGGTTGACTATATTTAGATAAAATCAAGTTGATCTAAATTAACTTCTATAATGTTGATATTAGCAAATATATAATAAAATAAGGTATTAATATAAATGTTGTGCGTAGATTTATTTGAAATTATATACATTTTAACCATGATTAATGCAAAATTGAATTAACATTAGGGCAGTAAAATGAAAATACTTCAAAGATTTAAAATAAAAAAAAATATATTATATTATTAAATATTATTTTAAATGCTAAACAGTTATTTGCTTGAGTTTCTAAAAACAAAAATACAACAAGTCAATTAACGGAAAAAAATAATCAAGAACATTATGATTGAAAGATGCGCTCGTCGCTTGTAAAAGAAGTAATTACATTTTATTGGGTAACTAATACTATTATTTTTTTACATATTTGCATATGTTTCCTTTTGCATGTTGTTAACCAATTCAGTAATCGGATAATATTTATCGTCATTTTATATTATTAGTAGGTAGTTATAAAACTGTTGTTGTGTTATTATGTAATCTGTTAAACATTTATTTTTATTTTCAATTAATAAAAAATAATAATATTAATAAAAACTTAATCCCAGTGAAACACTTGCGTACTGCATGGTTAATGAGGTTTGAAAATACACAAAAGTAATAAGCAAAAAATAAAATTAAAAAAAATAGCGGGGTTAATTTTAATTTGCCTAGGACCCTTCTCCCTCGTAATTTTTCGTTCCCATTAGGCCGTCAAGATTTATCCAGCTTGATTTACATAGTTAAGGTTAGTGGTTACACTCATAAATAGTCGGAATAGGGGAAATCCCACTCTTTTGCTACGTTGAAACGAACTTGAATTACTATAAATTAGCACGAAACCACAACACGCCAACTTTAGGCACCGTGAATATTAAGAGTAACAAAATTCATACATTACAATGTATAGTTTCATTTAATTGCAAAACTAGAAGTTAAAATTACAATTACATTTAATGTAATTATTAACGAGTTATTAGTGAGATAAGTATATTTCTAAATTATATCACCAAATTAAATTCTAATATTGTGCCTAAGTTTTTTATTGCGTTTTACGAAAAATCACAACGTGAAAATATAACGATGATTATTTACTTTTAGATATTTAATATGGAATAAGGAAATGCTAATTGAAAATCAATATCATATATTTCATCTAATAACTATATTTTATACTAAACCTCTGTAACAAAACATCAGTGCTACTTAAGTTTAAACAATATGACCTAGAATCGAAATAATTATCCATTGTGTTTTAATATTTTTCTTATTTAGCTTCTAATGGCTAGGAAATAAATTCAGTCTAATGGACAAAATAATTTTTTTTATACATGTAGAAATTATAATTGTAAATTACATGTTATGCTGTAATTTTTGTATCGATATAAATGTACGCAACAGTAACTTTTGTCTAACTAATATTTGATAATATATAAAACTATACTAGTATGTTAGTAATGTAATGTGTAAATGATTGTTATGGTTTGATAAAAAATTAATCACTGTGCAGGCGGAGAACACAATCTGTACATATACTCCTGCTGGAAAATTGCTAGTAATCGAAGGATGCGAAAACGTATATAAATTAGAGTTCAAGGAGTTATAATATCAAAGAAATTACATTTATAAAAACAAAATAATGAATTCGTTTGCTATACTTGCAATCAAATACAATATATAGCATCGTACCAATTTCCAACGCGGTACGATTCTACACACACGGCTTATAGAACTATATATAATACTGTAATATAGACATTTAAAATACGTTAAACTGACTTCAATATAACTGTATAGGTACGCTGAAAAAAAAATCTTGAATAGTTTATAAAATAAATAAGTATGCTATTTTACCGGGAAACACTATACCACATATGTTTACTGGAAGCATTCGAGTATTTGGTAACATATTTAAGTAGTTTTTTCCTAATGCAAAAAATAAACTAAAATAATCGTAATAATTTATAACATCACGATTGAAAGTCATCATGATATATATTTATGTTTAATTATTTGGGTATAACGTCGTGTTTTTTCGGTCAACCATTCAAAATGTATACGCCGCTGGGCCCGTACTTCAAACGCATTTAATGCCATGTATTTATTAATACACCAATCGTGTGTAGGTTTACAATATAATATTATGTACTTTTCACAATATAAACCATTGTATATTTTGGATTTCAATATTAAATTTGTTACTATTACATACTTTGAACCGGCAGCGACTGTAACACAAAGGATTTTCCACAGTAGTTCCGGTACAACAGCGGTAAGGAGGCCGAACACACGTGTAAATGGTAGAAATATCTGTGTAAAGCACATGAATTATTTTATACATTCAGCTATAAATATTTCTAATGATATTCTTGGCGCATTATATCTAGGATTCTAGGTTTCCTACAATCGTTTCAAACGAAATACCATTAGCTACTACTGAAACGTACGAATTCCTCTATTTTTGTCGAACACGGGCTGCTTATGACGTTTCAGTGCTCTACAAACGGATTTTTCGATTTTTAAAACTATTCGAGAGGACGCGCGTTAAGTGCGTCGTGCATGTTTAACGTTAATTTAATGCTGAAATTTGTTTGGCATAGATAAAAACATCTCTATATAGTTACATCTAAAGTAAATAATCATGCCTGTTTTCACACTAAATAAAATAAATGCAACTTTAACACCACCGCGGTGTTTCAACTTTATTGAAATATTCACAACTTAAGAGTACGCAATTCGTTTTTCTTCCAAACAATAAATATCTTTTACACTGTTTCATATTATAGATTTTATCAATAGAAACGAGTTATACGAAGGGACTTAACTAATGCTCAAATTCTATTTTATCTAGCGCCCATTCACAATTGAATTCATAAATCTATTTAATACATATCTATGTCTGTTTTAATATTATACGTATATGTATATAATTCGAATAGTTCTTCTCTTCGATAAACATTTCATTGTTTTAGATTTTATATTTTAATTTTACATGTTATACCAGATAATAATTATGAATAATAAACAAATATGCATGATATTATGTATACATTAATCTTGTCCGTGTATGAAAATTAACCTAAAAATCTTTTACTTTTTGGTGTTCCGCAATAGCATTTAAAAAAAAAACTCTTTTAAAGTTGGTAAATCCATATTCACTCGAAATTGTTATAGATGGTACCTATATTGAAAAAAGTCTGATATATTTAATAAATCGCATTTTATTTATTTTTCAGTATTTCACGCAGTCAAGTATATTATATACTAAACTGTATTTGAAAATTTTATCGCCCAGAAAAGTAAAAGTACAGCAAAAGAGTTTAGGATCAAAAAGTTAAAAAGTTCTCCAACTACCGCCATAGAAGTTAAAAATACTGGGTTGCAAAAGATTCAAAACAATTCTTGAGTAGGTTCATAGGCTACAAAACCTATATAATATGTTAGTTTTCCATCTGTCACCTGTAAAAAAAAAATAAGTAAGTTCTTTATATTTAATTATTTTATGCTAGGTTTTTTGCCTTAGGAAATAAAACAATCATTCTTACTAAAATTATTAACCATGTGTCTCAATTCTAAATAATTTGATAAACATACATTTTGATGCTTATAATATAGTGATATACATATTACATTGTACAGAGTATGATTATAGTAATAATAGGCGTTGGATATAATACATAATTATAGATAATTAATTTATAATATAGTAATTATTATTATTATTATTATAAGACTAATTCTAAATATAATACCCTAAAGATGGTTTTATTATATTACAAGTACTTAATGAAAACATTTTTAATCGAAGTTTCCAGTCTTAAAAGACCATTACTATTCTTTAATAAATAAATATTATTTTTTTTTTTATAAACATTACAACAACTATAAAAAATAATATTTATATTGTAAATTATTAACTAAGACGATTTGTAAATAAAAAAATTATCTTAAAGTCATATTATAATCTCAATACAGTGTTCTATAAATTATTTTACCTTGTACATTTTTAATTGTCAAGATTTTTATATAATGAAATACAATCTGTTCTGTAATTTATCAATTAATTATATTATATATAAAAGTTACTTCGTGTAAGTAGATTCATGTTCTATAAATCATCATTTTAGACGAATTAAAATATTATGTCCCACGTTTTTTCGTATGTTGTTTTGTTCCCAGTGCATTTGCATTATAGATAATGACATTAAACAAAATGTAATACCTTGTTGACCGGACTAAAGTTGTTAACTACTTGACTTTGGGCTAAATGGAGAATCGTGTCGTGATTATATTTCATTTTCTGGCCAACTGGGCGATAATTCAACTAACTCGTAGTTACACGAGAACCTAATATCTAGGAATAAACTTTTAGTACGTGCAATTTTCATGAGTTTAATTAAATTTTACCAGCACTTTAATTTTTTAATTTGCTATACTTGTCTAGTTAGTACTTTTAATTTCATTTCTAATTGACTGTTATTTTAATACAAAGTTTTTTCTCAAAGTAAATCAAACATTTTTAGATAAAAATTAACCAAGGGATTTTATTTACAACTAAAATTAAACAGAGTTACTTTTATTTATATTATTAATTAATTGTATACTATTATTATGTACTCATTAGCTTATAAATTAATATTATAAGTTATGTATTTTATATATCAACTAGATTATATTTTTCTTATCTAAAGTTACTGTAAACTTTTTTAATGAATTGTTCTGCTTAAAACTAGGTACAGGAAAAAAACCCATTATTTTAAAACCAATATAATGTAGTAACTTTGAATATAACATGCAATATGTTTTTGAAAATAAAAACTATGTAATTTAACTGAATAAGAGAGCAAGTTAGTAAATAATAATAATTAGATCACAACAACAATTTATTCGTTTTTATTAGTATAATTATTATTATTTTTTTTTTTTATGAGGTAGGGATTAATGACTAAGGTTATTTATATGAGCGTGCTTTTTAAGTGTTATATTAGAATATATTATTATATATTAAATCACACTTTGTTTCAAAAATGTTGTTTTTTTTATTAATGTTCTTTTGAATTACATAAATATGTTTATACTTTTGTATAAGTTTATTAGATTTACTTTAACTAGTTCTTTGAAAGTTTTATCGTTAAAATTATATTATTTAAATACATTTATAACACATCTGTATATTTCAACATTCAAATAAGTAAGTTAAAGATAATGACACAAGATTAATAGTTAACACTAGTAAGTTAACACTACCTACCGGCTACCCCGTTAAATTTTAACCTTCGAAAACATTGCGCATCGAATTTTAAACGTTTTGAAAGAAAATCAATAACCTTTAATACATGTTTAGTACGTGAGTAGTTAGATACCTAATGTGCCGAGTCTGACATAATTTTTGAATTCCACTGGTTTAAATTATTAAAACTGCAGATGCAATATATTACTCTTTGAAATACAATTGTTGTGTAACAAATAATTCTTTTAAATTAGTATTATATATTTGTGTTTATTGTTTTAGGAATTATTATATTTTATTACTATATTTAAATTCACAAAACTTTTTTTTAAAAATTGTTATCAATAATATTTCATAAATGCTTATAAAAAAATTTAACCAAAAATAAACAGTATTTGATAAACTTATTTTACATGGCAATACACGCAATATAATTACTGTTCTCAGTACCAGATAATTTCAAAGTTTTTACGAAAATATTGTAGCGTTTCATCAGATCTTTATGACTGAAGTATTTTCAAACAAAACCTACATTTTTCTTTTCTTTAATTGAAGTTCTGAATGTTTAATTATTTTTGTCGTAACATAATGTGACAGTGAAACTTTTTCTAAATGTCAGTTCATCACTTTATTAGGAATAGTTTTATGGATAAATTCATCTAAAATTTTAAAATTTTTGTCAATTTAGATTCATAAATAATGAAACCAAGTGGGTAATAGTATTCATAAATTTAAAATAAGACTTAATTCAGTAATTAAACACTGTATCCATATTGTACTATTTTTGTTGATCAATTCGGTATTCCATAAATATACCTAATAATTAATAAACACAGGGTTTTGCTACATTACGTATATATTGTAATTTAAGGGAGTTTCAAAATACTTGAGATAGTTGTAATTAATGAGCAGAGGACCTATAATACTTTTAAGAAGATAATATTTAACAGAAATACGATCACACATTAGTTCAAATTCTGAGATGGTATATGTATTAAAGCTATTAGTTATTTTCAACATCCAATACGTCGTATTTGAAAATATTCTATACATTAAAATGCATATATCGCTGAAATGCATCTATAGTATGAATTGAATGACAATTTGTTTAATGGTATATATAGAATTTATATTATTATATCCTAAACAACTATTAAATCCTACTCGTGTAGAATGGACTAGTATGCGTATGCATATAACATGTTTATTCACACAAATCTGGTGCTATATAAATAAAATAATCATAAATTCCACGTAGAATGTTGTGTGCAATATGTATTATTTAAATAACATTGTTTATATATTTAATTCGATACCTAGACAATGTAAATCATTTAAAACATTTGAACGGATGACTATTATACATTATTTAAAATAAAATTTCAAAAAACTATACTAGTTTTACAATGATATGTGTTTGTTTTTTATATGGGTCTGGACTCGGGAGACATTTAAAGACGGTCATAAATTGTTTTAGAGCTACATGCAATTGAGCCCTTAATTCTTATTTTGCCTGTTACTTGTAAATGGCTATATTGAAAATTCTAAAATCAAACTCATACAATTGACTTGCAAAATATTGTTGAAGATTTCGTATATTTTCCCTACGATCGTTTACCAACTTATAAAAGTTTATAAAACTTACTATTCAAATTATTTTTGAAACTATCTTAAAACATTCATATATTATTCGATGTGTCAAAAATAAGAAGATATATACAATGTTAAGATAATTATCTAATAAACTGCACATAATAATATATATTAATATTTCATTAGGAAATATTTGTGATTGTTGTTTTGGGTAAGTATATATTATTATAGTGATAATTATATTGTATAACTCTATGTGAAGTCTGAGTACGTTGTTCGCGTGATAACAATTCAAACATTAACGATGGTATGTTTTAACAGCGTATTTATGCATACAATTGTATATTTTCACGTACGGTTATAATAACCGTAATAACATTGCCATATGATCACCGATTCAACAAGGCGAGGATTTTTATTTGACAGTTCGTTAAATGTGTCAACATCTTTATAAGCGTCGATGGTGAAACTACAGTTTTTTTTTTCCATTCCAGTGCTTTAAATAGACAGATTGTATGCGATTTGACACCAATCAACAAACAATTTAGCTTTATAACATTAATTAATACTTATTCAGTTTTTTTTTAATCAATATATTCATAATGTTTTATCGTGATTCATTAACACAACAGAAACGATTGCAGCTCGTATAAAAGGTAATAATTTATAATTTCGCATAATTAATAATACAACTAACGAAAATAAATTCATTAAAATTCGTAATAAAAAATTTAAATATTTTTAAGTTATGCAGCTTCAGGATGTATAAAAGTTTGGTCAGAATTACATTGCCACCCCAGGTATACAAAATTCGATATAATAAAAATAGACAGTAAAACCAATACAGAAACAATTGAGAAAATAACTGTGTATATGATATAGACACAAGACACATCACAAATAAATAATATATTCTAAAAATATATAGACTACTGTTATAGATTATAAGTGGAGCAAAGCATGAATTAATATCTTTGATTTTCACAAAAAAAAAAAATCCAAATCGATTGTATCGAAAACTATTCCCAATTATTTATGAATTTACTAAAAATTATCTATTTTAAACCTTCCTAAGTACTAACTAAATTTAATTTATTACATTTTAAAAAATTATTATAATAATATTCGAACTGTGTGAATTACCATAACCATTGCGTTCTCAGATCGTTAATTGAGGTAAACAATTTGAATTATTCCAGTGTAACTAAACCTGGTTCTTTTTTTTTAATGAAACGTTAAATATTTGTGAGGGTGAACGGAATTCACAATAAATTTAGCTACTAAATAAGCAACGCATCGCCTGCTCAAATGTACACGTTTCGTTGATGAATAGTTTCAATCAGGCAAAAAACGCATTCCGATCAGTGTGCTCACGTCATTCAGCTGCATCTAGAACACCGTGGTGAGGATATACATCACGTACAGAAACCATTTTACATTGGATAAATATGCAAAAACAAACCAAATGTGCATCGGAGCACAACTGCAACCACCTACCGCCGTTCAATTTACGGATTTTTGACATGTAGGTATATACCTACGCATTTGTGTATAGTCTACATAATATATATACACGATATACTTATGGGGAAACTTGAATATGTAAACAATGCGAAGGTATATTATATTATTATTCTGTGATGTATAATAATAATAATAATAATTTAATTTCGGGTCAGATTTACGTTCATTATTCTTCTTATTATTATTATGAAATATTAATACCGTAAATTTTCATGGCAAAACTACACTTTTCGTGTTCTTACCATAACCGATTATTGTTATTGTAATTTGAATGTTGTGGGAATAACTTTAACTCTTCAAAGCTCTTCGTATTCAGCTTTGTTAAACACATACCTACTCATTCCTATATTATAATGCACGCATATACATTATACACGTTATACAAACAAAGCGGTGATGGTACCAATGGTAACGTCACCGGGTATGATAAAGATAGATATTATATGAGTGTGCGGGTATAATGACACTCCTACTGTCTGACTACACGATACACGTCTTAGGTAGTCATAGTATACATTATAATTATTACAAACGGCCGCCCGCCAGTAGGAACGATATGATAATAATAATAATAATAATTTTTACATAAACTGTGCGCGGCTGTCAATGTATTCAAATATGCAAACGGTGTGAGAGCATCATGAATTTTGCAACGACAGAATTAACGTTAATTGCGAACTGGAATAACAATTAATATTACTTTGGTCTTATGTTTTTTAGTGCCGTAATCGCTGAATATTTTATGTGAAAAAGTTGGTTAAAATGTTTACATGACAAATATACCTACTAGAAAGAAAATCTTTACTTTATTCAAGAAATATTTTCAAATAATTAATTCATGATATTTTTATATTGCTATACAAGTATAGAAACAACGAATAGCTATAAAAGTATATGATTTACAGAATATAATTTAAACACATCAGTATGACTTAAAATAACTGTAGTTGTTGGTATATGCAACCCTTAATACCTATAATAATACAATCAGTATGAATTTGTATCATCAACATCACTGGTAATTGTAATTTAGTTAATATCAAAAAATATCCCCCCACGGGAGGCACTCTTACAAAATTTGAATTTTTCCCTGTTATCGTTTTGTATTCCACTCTGTTATGAATATTATGATAAATTTTAAAGAGAATCTTAACATATTATTTTGCGCTCTACTGTCAACAATGTAATAATATTTCAGTGTACGCTTTACCTAAAAATACTCGAAACATGTTCAATTCATATTTTTTGTATAATACTTATCTTTTAGAACTTTTTTAGAATTACTTTATATGAATATACTGAAATTATACAGTAAAAACTCTTTATAATGAAATTCGTCACAACGAAAAACTCTATACAACGTAAATATTACATTATAATGGTTCGTTTGATCTATAACCTATTATACAATAATTCTTATAATAATAATAATTATTATTATAATTCTCTATTACGAAAACTCTCTATAACGTAAGAAATCTCTTGGTCCCTTCAAATTCGTTATAGAGAGTAGTTTTTACTGTAGTATTATCAGTTATATTAACTAAGGTATAAAGCCTGAACATCGTTTTCACCATTAAAAAATTATAATTTAAACAAGAGTTACAATTAACATAAATTTGGTTACGTATAAAAATCTTACACTATTTATCTTCAAAATATATTGTATATTATATCTATTTTATTAAGCCTTACCCACAAAATGTCAATACAATACCTGTAATAGTTGATATAATATTATATGTATATAAACTATACAGGTAATATATTAATTAATTTTGAAGTATATCAAAAGTTGTACCACACATATCGTTTACAAATTTTAACCTCAAATAAGACTTCCACAAACTTTCCCTTTTCCGAATATGTGCATTTGACCCCGAATCCACAAAATTATCGTTATAGTTTACAACATTATATATGTAAGAAAGGGGTTCGAAAGTCCATTGTATATCCTCACTACTAATCTGAGTGTATAGTATACCTTTTAACTATACATAACCTTTCTTTATATAATTTCATTCAATGTTGTCTTGTCCTTTTTTTGAAGTACAATATCATCCATTGTCTTTCGTTGTTATTACACAAATCGAACACTCGTAGACAATCATATTATGTTTGTTTTTGATCATCAACATTTATCTATGTATATTTATCTCGTATTGAACAACGAGATTTTAGGTTGGTATATTTATCCATCAGAGTTATCCTAAAATAAAATTGAAGAAAAAATATTTTCATATTTTTTTTATAGCCAGAGCTTAAAACACTTTAATTAACTTATCGTTATTTATTTCTTGATCCCATTTGACAGACACTATTTATTAGTGCCTAAAGTACTTGAATTAAATAATTGATCGTTATTTTTTTTCTTGATCCCGTTTGATGGGCACTATTACTAAGTTAAATTACTTTATTAGATCCTCAAAATTTAGCTTAATTTTAAAACATCATTATAGCTTCATCACTGTGTGAAGTTCATCCTGTCACGTAATATGGGTCCTATCAAAACGGTATGTTTTTTAATTTTATAGTTTCATTTTCAATAATACACCATTTAGTAAACATTAATTGGTAAACAAGGTTGTTTAAAAAAATAACGACAATTATTGATGCTCAAACTTTATTAGAATTTTAGTATACCAATTTTAATTTTAAATAAAATTAGTCAGTACTACGATAATGCTTAAAAAAGTGTTTAGAAGAGATAAAAATGACGATGTTGAGGAAATAATTTTTAGATGACATATTATTTTTTTCTAAATAATCCTGGTATTTTAAAAATACATTTTAATAGGTTTTATTTTTTTTTTAACTTAACTACGACAGTTGTATATTATGATCTTATCTACCAATTGAAGTTACAATAATTTTAATTGATGTTTTACTACTAAAAATACAATTTAAATAAAAAAATAACATTCGTTTTTCCTTATAGTATATTTTTATATAACTTCCTTCTTTACTTCAATCATTATTTTTAAATCCCATATTAATTTTACTATACAATTTTTACTTTACTACCTAATCAAGTATAGCACGTTTTCATAATCAGCTAAGTGATTTTTTCCAATGAAAAAATTAGTTATCGGTTCTTCAAACTAAATAATAGTGTACAATTCTTTTACTTTAGTCTACAAATCTTTTACTGACATGTTCGTATTACAAAATAAGGTAGGTACACTTTGGATTACACTATGGATGGATAGACAAAATACACCACATAGGTAGAGGTATTTTTTAATGATTATAATGTTTAATCAATTGCTATTATTTAAATGGAATTTGAACTATGAATATTTCCGTGTTTACACGCATTTACTAAAACACCTATGAGGAATTGATGAGATGTTACCTTATACCTTCCTCCGCCAACTTGTCATAATTTTAGTTTTACACTTTTATCTTTAAGTAAGAATTTGTATGACAAGTTTTGAATCCTCGTTTTAAAAACTATCTCAACTCTCAAGCATATTTAAGCTTAAAAACAAAATATAACCACTTATTTTGAAAAAATCAAAGTCGCACTGAAGTGTTTTTTTACAATAATTTATTAACAAAGTTTAACTTTTTTTCTGCACTATTTAAATAGCGTATACACATTAAGAAAATGCAAATTCATACAGGCTGTGAAGGGAAGCTTTGGAAGCTATATAAATATTTTGTTTGAAATCAGATTATTTAAGGATTAAAGCAAGCCTAAAGTTAGTACACTATTCTTTCAAAATATTAAATAATAAATTCATAAGTTTTTATGATTAGTTAGATAATAATGCAAACCCTAACAATATATTTTTTATAATGTCTTTTTTCACGTTGTAATGTTGTAAAAATTTGCAAAAATATCACACAGTAGGTAGTCAAAGATTTCATCCACGAACATTTGATCTCGGGAACATGATAGTTTTAAATTTGATAGTATTGCAAAATATACTATATTTTCTGAGTTATTATATAATAAAATATTCTCATATTTATAACCACGTAACTCAATTATTTTTATGACGAAGTTAACTTTAGAAATAGATTTTGGAATTGGAGTAAGCGTTTTATGCTTCTCAAGTACAGCTTTCAGTTTTAAGCGATTAGAAATAATTTCTTTTGTTAAATTTTTACGAGACAAATGTTTATGTTCGATAGCTGTTTTAAAATTAAAATACCTTTTCATATTCACTTATGTACAGCTTTGAAATGACTTTAAAAACCCGCTAGAGTAATTTGATCTTTATAAAACGTAAAGTAGTATGTACCATCATATTATTGACGTTAGATATTTTCTATTTTTGACTACCTATTAAAATGTACTTAATAACGTTTATTATATTTCGAAAGCAACTTTAATAATCGTGATAATAATATGCGTACTGTTATTAAGTCTAATTATTGTAACTTTATAGGCTACCGAAAATAATTACTTGTCATTGATAATCGTGCAAATTTTTTTCTGTTTTGGCAACGAGAAAAAATGCCTTATACATAATAATAATCAATTGGTAGATTTGGTTGATGATAACTGGTACATTTTTAAACGTCAAAAACCACCACTGAGCGCAAATCTGCAGGAGCATTATCAAAGTGTCATTTCGAGTGGCGCTTGTAAAATACAAGATACAGTAACTTACCGGGTACCTACCATCTGGTGCTTTTATTAAAATGCTGTATAAATAGCCCTATTATGAATTTCCATTAAAGTGCTAATCAACCTTAGAAGATTATTTATTTAGCATTACTTCAATATAAATAAACATGGACCTAATGATCAAGTTGATTACCACGAGACCTACGCCAGAGAATTTGTCTAGTTATACTACGTGGAGAATAATTGTTCATTTTGATACCATATAGTATTCGGTCTTTGTATTCAAATTTAGCTACAATACCGATAGTTGTGAGTACTTGTGACAGGACACTGTTAATGAAATTCATAGTCCTTTATGGCCGTTAGAATCTATTAGATTGTGTAAATAGTAATCATCCATTTTGACTTCTGATTGCATTGAATATATGCAACCCAAGACTGAATAATATTATAATATAATAAGGAAAACATATTATTAATTAACATTCAAAAACTGAGTGAGTGAAATGAAAATAATACTATAATAAAATGTACATAATTTTATTTTTTAACCATGCTTAGATATAATTAGATACCCAGTCTTTAAAACATTTTCTTTTAATCCATATTCACTATTTTGAAATTAATTAACACCTGAATGAAAAAAATAGCTGTTAAACTAGTTTTCATGGCGAAGATTTTTGTTTATTTTTTTGAATGTATTTTGATTTATTGTACAGTAGGAATCAAATGTAACTAATCATTGAATAGACCACTTTAAAGCATATAATTTAAATTCAATGATGAATCATTATCAAAATGTAAACTTAAAATGCTTATAAAAAAAATCGTGATGATTTTTAATAATTTCAATGGTTACAATAAAACTTAAGATTTATCGAATTTTATAAAAAAAATTTAAAATTTAAAAAAAAACATAGATATTAAATATCTATAAAAGAGTCCAAATATTTTTAAATATAAATACCAACTATATCTCATCTAATCTTTTATAAGACTTAGACTACAATATTACGTACATTTTATCTACTTACACACAAAATAACATCGTACACTAATTTATAATTCTGTAATACATTTCTGGGTCAGAAAGGGTTAACACTTTAATTCTATCACTAAGTTTAGTTAACTTTAAGTGAAGGATATTTTAAAATTTACAGATTATAACTTGTTTTATTCACAATTTAGTTAAAAATATATTTGTAAATACGTTACCTATCTACTATAGAGCTTTTCATGGTTTTTCGATCCATTAATATTTATTTATTTTCAGTTTATCGATGTATATGGTATATCATATTTTATAATACCAAGCTGATTATATTATTTGATTTTGATATGTCAGACTATCATCATCGGTGTCTCGAAGTTATGGCACGCTTACTGTTGGGAATTCTCTAACGTAAACGTAACAGGGGTGCTCGCGATGAAAAAAAAATACACCAGACAGGTACATTGAACAATATTAATGATTCTTCGGTTATACATTATAATATTTATGGTTACAATAAATATTATGAGATATGTATTCTGGCAAGTAGTCGCAACTAAATGTCAAAAATATTAAAACGTATAATTTGTTATTACAGCTACAGCGAAATTATAATAGGTATGTACAGTTAGAATTAGAATTCCATGTTTCATCAATATTCATTTGTTTGCTGTTTAATATTTATATAAAACACTTTTGAACACTAAATCTTATTGAAAAAAACCTTCTCAGACAAAATGAGATAATCACAAATACATATCGCTGAAAAACTGATTATTCGCTCTAATTATTTTAATCTAGAATATATTATGTTGTTATTTGTTTTTTTTTTTATTTTTTTTAACCAAATACTGTTGTAAGATATTTTACAAAATTCCTGTGTAATACATAAATGTTTTCAATAATATTTTTAATATTTATATAAGCCATATATATATAGACCTAGATTGTTATAACCTAATATTATTGAACATTCATCATCAATATACAAATTTATCAATTATTGACAGTATTTACTATTTATTATATCGTATTAATCAACTACTAATCAATCAATATGATATATTAGAAGAGTCATAATCTCTCGACATGTATAATATCATATTATGGATATAATAATATTTTATTGTGATATGATTTAATTTAATATTAAACAAAATTAAAATCAAAATGTATTTTTATCCGACGACTAGCGAAGTGTGGTAGTTAGATATTTTTATACAAAGTCACTGCAACACTTTAATGCACATTCAAGCACATCAGTGTGAGTAATAATAATATCTAATTTTTTTCTCATTATGTAATTTAACTTAATCGTGGGATAGAACGTGTTTTCATATACCCGGTGATTTATCAATTCATCACTTTATTATACTATAATACTGTTATATTGGTAAGGTCACGTATTCATTCATAACCGTTTATACCACTCCAATAACATATCTGTTTTGTGCACAACAAATTTTAAAATGATATTGAGCTTGATATTTTTGTTTTGTTACATATGACTGTAAACCATTAAAGTAATACATTGACCTTCGTGACTTTTAATGGGGCAAGCCATTCATATTTGTATTATATTTTTTAGACATTCGAGTTCAAACAAAATTTGTTTTTATAAATTACATTGAGCAGTATTAAAAAGTTTAAAATACTAAAATTAATTTATTTGATTAAAATATTGCACTATCATTGAATAACTACTGTGTAAACGATATCCTCAGATTCAGGGTGACACATGTCTACTTGATAATTTAAATTAACACTATACAAATTACGATTAATAATATTATCAACTATTATCAAATGGTTTTTAAATTTTTTTCAACTAAACTATATATAATAATAATAAATAATATATATTGCATACTTATAATATAAGAAACTTAAAATAATTATAATCTATGACTTAATAAAATGTTTATATTCCGTGAAATATTAATTAATCTTACTACCTCCGAGTACCTTTAATTAAGTCAGTTTATTTTTATATGAATAATAATATGCAACCGAAACTGTTTAAGCACTCAAAAAAACAAAAAATAATAATACTAGCGATTATCGTATAGGTAACAATATTTTTTTATTATGCACGATATTACTATATATAGTCAGACAAACACTGATACTTTCGTGATAGTGACTCTGGCGCTATCATGCACGATGATTCGATAATCGTAATCGAAATGACTTTATTATTACCTATTAATCCGTTTCTATACAACGACACTCTCACAATGGCAACTAGCACTTTTCACTGTCATCGCGAGTACTCGACTTAAGTCACGTATTATTCATAGTACGAATTTGTGTTCATAAGAATCGGCGGTACATAAACTCGATTATCAATTAATTTCCATTGCTCCCTAATGCTGTCAGACAGCGTTCAGAGATTCTTCGTTTTGTAGTATATCAGCACTTCACAATTCACAAATAGTTGTTTGTTCGCCGAAAATTTGGTTTATTCATTCGAAATAAACACGCGCATCTGATGTCTTAATATGAAAACTTATTTGTACTACAGAATTAACATGCACAAGAATTAATGCAATTGAGATACGTAATTCTCTTTACACACGTGTTTTGTCATATTGAACGATCTCTTACATAAACTTATATTATATGAACATCAGTGGTAGATTTAACGAGAAAATAATGGACTGTGGCCACCTACCACCTAGGCCCTGTTTGAAGGTCCCCCTTTTTTAATCTATACAAAACAATAAACTAGTATATATTTCATATCACCGAGTAATAATTTCTAAAATTCGTGAAGATAAATATAATATTCAAATAATATAAAGTAAAAATTGTTTTATAATACAAGGAATAATGATACATAATATGTACATCGACATATAAATTTTAAAAAAATGCATACATTTTGAGACTAGACTTTTCTCTTAAAACCTGACACAATAAAACATGATTTTTTTTTTTATATAATATATACCTTATTAGAGAGTATTAAATGTTAATATACAACTAGAAGCCATTCAAAAAAAAAAATATTGTCCATGTGTGCGATATTTCCAGTAAAATATTTGGCTGTAAAATCTTAACTTTTCCCGTGATATCACTACGTTTAAACAATTTATTTTTATTTCTTAATCAAAACGTAAGAAAATATCTTATGAAATTATTTTCTCACGTAAAAAACTATGATTATATGAACACATTGTTTTTATTTTCAGATTTCATGCGGTCCGTTTCAAATTACTGGGTTTGTTGCTGTGTATTGTTTAAAAGGTAGAAAACAACTTAAATGACCATTAGATATATTATCATTTCCCTGGCAATTATTAAGAGACTTCTCCAGTTGTATATATTTATGTATAAGGGTCTTAAAATATCACATAAAGTAATTTTTGAGTTTTTTTTAGAAATAAAACATGTTCAAAATATTTTAAAATGATCCTCACACATATATTTACAAAATATACAAATTAGTATACATTGAATTTTATTATTTAAATAAAATTATACTTAACATTTTGACAAAATTGAGTAAAATAATTATGTGTAATGAATTGATTTAAATAGCTTGGAATATTAAATACATTCGTTTTAGTGGCAATTTATTTTAATATTTTATCAAAAAATATAATTTATTGATTACTTTTTTTCCGTGGCTTTAAATTAAGATATTTGTAATATTTAAGTGATAATTACGGACATAACAAATTCGTATAGTATGCGAATTTTATTATGTCATGAATGTAAAAATTGCAGTTAATACAAACAATCATACAATTTCTCATATTTATTAAATTTTGAAATAAATTTAATGTGATACATTCCCAAATACGCAAAGAAACGGTAGATTAAAGTGAGCTACATGCTGCATTTGAATCCTGAATATTTTCCGTGAGTCCCAGAGGACGGTTAAATTATGGTTGAATGGGCATTCAGGAATTTGTTAAGGCTAAAGACCTTTTAGTTATTCAAAAAAAAAAAGTACAAATTTAATAAATCTACTGGGAACAACAAATCCTATAAAATTGGAATGCTTTAATATTATCAAATAATCAATTATTGTTTAAAAAAAATTACTTCCCCAAACCCCGTGATAGCATGTTGAATATTAAAGTAATAAAGTGCTTAAGGTATTTTAAATTTAGGTCTATCTGCTATTACATTAAATGTTAAGTATTGCATTATTCGTTGTTAATCTGTAAGTGATTTTATGTTTACCGAAATAAAAATTGTCCTAAGTATACATTTTCTACACTGAGTTTAATATGCATTGCTATTTTATAAAATATCATAATGAAATATTTCATTAAATTGAGAAGCTCGCCATAAAAATGATATTCTTCATATTTTACAGTTATTATTTAAAATTTAATTAAATTTTAATTTCTTACTAAGCATTAATAAACCGTACAAAAAATTAAATATTCTATTGTGAACCTGTATAAATTACTTTAAATTCGGTCTGTTATATATCATATACCCCCCCCCGTTAATACGCCATATATAATATATGACGTAATGACGTATATTATTCCCTGTCATTTTATTATTTATTAAATTTTTTACTTTCAAATCTTATTACAAACTTAAAAACAAAAATGAATCATAATTGTCTATAATTATTAATTGTTTTTATTTTTATTAAAACAAATAAATATCCATTACGCAATACCTATTTGTATTTGTAACTTATAATTAGGGTTACCATATACAACCAAAGATAATATGTTCATTGAAAGTCAAGTCTCTACAGTTCATCATTTTTTTACTAACAACAAAAAGACAAGACTACTTTTATCGAAAACTGGTTTTGAATTAAATCACAGTTTTTACTTGTTATTTTGATAGAATTTATTTAATACTATCTACTATCAAGCTAGTTATTAAAAAAAAAAAAAAAACAGGAAAAACCGAATAAAAAATTTAGCAAAAAACTTGTATTTTTATAGTTTTATGCAAAATCAATGTGGTTTTTTACTAAAGCTCAAAAACTGAAAACCGTAGATACTCAGAATAATTATAAATATTCATAATAATAAATAATAAATTCTACACCTGAAAATAAAAATTTTTTTTTTAAAAAAACTATTTGTAAATATTTGCCATTATTAATTCTTTTTTTTTTATAAAATATATCATTAAAAAAATGTTTGATTGATAAAATTACTTGAAGACTTAATATACCTACAAGATTCTTCGTGAGTTGTTATTT
Organism: Rhopalosiphum maidis; assembly: GCF_003676215.2. NCBI lineage: Eukaryota > Metazoa > Arthropoda > Insecta > Hemiptera > Aphididae > Rhopalosiphum > Rhopalosiphum maidis. Next base: position 67,508,433 of record NC_040879.1, read on the forward strand.
TAGACATTAAAAAGAATAAAGATACATATTGGTATTTATATATTTACATTTTTTATTCGAGTATTTTAAATTCACGAAAATTTGCAAATAGTTTTTCAGTTAAAAATGTATAAAATATTCAATTTTTATAACTAATACGAGATTCCTTTCATAAGCAATCATCTATACTATAAACAACAGATATTCAATTCGTTTATTGACACATTTTTAAGTTAAAATTTGGACAAAATTAGATATTAAAACGAAAAATGACGATTTTAGTTATTTTGTGTAAAGTTAAAATACTCGTGTGTACTTAGAACTGTCATTGTATAATTATTATATTTTATATACACAATATATACATATATATTGTTATACATAATTCAACGTACTGTATTTTATAATTAGTAAAGTATAAATAACTTGAATAGCAATATAAATATCTTAAACAAATTTACTCAGAAATAAGTAGACTGACAAACGGCCGTCTTCGTTTTGAAACATTTCTAATGTGCAACGATTAAAAACTAAATTCTTATTTATCGCGTAGAACGCGGTGACTTTGACGATGTACACTGAACACTTATACAAAACGCCACACAGCGGTCGCCCCTTTTATTATTTATTTTTTTTACTCTGCGTGTAAGAATATTCGTGTTATTGTATATATTCGACAGAGTATAGAACGGAGAAATGAAATGAAAATCGTTGTTAGTAAATACAATTATCGTTATTCGTAAAGTTTGTGTCGCTCTCTGTTTGGCGCGTTTAATGTTATTATTCTACTTCTGCCACGGTATATTTGTCGTATGTACACATATCGAGAGAGCGTGTCGGTCGTTTGGAGCTCCGGCTCGGACGAATGAGACAATATTATTAAAATATATAATACTATTGTTGTTATTACTCCGTCGCGATCGACGAAGAAGGGATGAGGGGGGACCCGGTCAGATTTCAAGCCGCCTCCGTCACCGCCGGTATCCCCCCCCCCAAAAAAAAAAAACACCGCAGCACCGTTGCCGCTAATATTTAACTTTGACTCTTTCGCGTATATATAATATATAAGTGGCACAGTTATCGTCGTGCAATTAAAACTTTGAAGTTTGTTGATCATCTCTTTGATGTGACGGCGCGACGCCGCCGCCACCACCACCACCACCACCACCACAACCACCGCCACCGCCGCCGCAGCAGCCGCAGAAACCGAGACGTCTCGCTATGTAATAATAATTAGCGTACATTCAGACATGTCGTAATAATAATTAACGTATATATTCTCACTGCGTGCGCGTGCGTCAAAAGTTTTATTAAACGTCTATTATCAGCACAGCATCCCGAGGGTAAATAGTTAAGAATGTAATTTGACGAGAGAGAAGTCACTCGAACAGCGGCGCGCGCGTGTATACAATATTATGGTGGGGCTGGGGCTACAGCAGCAGCAGAAGCGGCAGGAGCAGTAGTTTGGCGTTGATTTCCCCTATCTCGCCACCCCTCTTTCGAAGGTTTTCCGCCCTACCTTGGCGCATCGTCTTAACGTCCCTCCTTCCTTCCCCGCAGTCGCACAATATAATATGCATCATATTATTATTATTATTATTATCCGTATAAGTCTCTCCTCCAGTTTCACGCGGCAGCGCATGCGTTGCGGTATACATAACGTTTTCTTATTATACATATACCTACATATATATATTGTAGTAGGTACGATATCCTCCGGTGTTTAATTAACTGTATTACCTGTCATACTGCGCGTCTTCGTCGTCGTAGTCATCGTGTATCGCCGCGACTCGAGTGTGCACACGCATCTCCGCGCTGCCGCCGCCGCCGTCCTCTGCGCCAGACACATAGTACACTCGCCCCGAATAATTATTAATACGTCGATCAAAAACATTCGGCTGGGCGAGAGGGTGCGCGCGGTTGTGTTGTCGGCGGGTGTTGCAGGGTGACGCGTGTGGCGCGATGGGGGGGAACCCTGTTTTGCACTTCCGGGAAAACAAGCCGCGGCGTTGTGTACGGGACTTCCGCGAGTTTGTTAGATATATTATTATTATTGTTATTATTATTATATTCGCATAGATACCTGTTTTATAACTATATATATATATATATATATATATATCTAATACACAACATGCGCAGCGGGTAGACGAACGGCGGCGGCGTTTATATATAATATTATTTTGCGTTAGTTTTATTGTTATTAAAACCCTATAGGTACGTATAGGGTTTAGGTACACCTACACGCGAAATGAAAACTTGTGCGTTTCAATTCGAGGTGATAATAATAAAATCATCATAAATTATTATGATCTATATATATATATATACCGTCATCCGCGGGGAATCGCGTAGTTGTTCGAATACCGAGAAACGTGTGTTTGCTACAGCATCTCTATGGGGTCGCCGGCACGCTCAGACGGATGTAGCTTATTGTTATTATTATTATTAAAAAATATTATAGCACACCCGTATTAATATATGTATAACGACGATTTAATTTTTTTTCGTAATTTCATCGATAACACTGACGTCATTGTGCATAGTATACATTATAGTGACTACAACTGCTGTTAAATCGTCAAAAATACGTATAAATGTACCTATCAAAAAGATAACCATTATTGCTCTGTAATAACTTAGAGTTATAGAACTACATCAGTGGCCAGTGGTTTTATTTCGATGTTTATTTGTTCATCATATAACTCAGAGATAGGAAAAAAAGGTCATTCAAAAAATAAGCATTTTAATTTAGCATAGAGTATAGACTATTGACTTTGAAATTGTTTGATGTAATTTGAAAATGTAGCGGGCCAGATAAAAAAGGTTCGCGGGCCACCAGTTGCCCACCCCTGATATAACTAAACATATGAAACAATATTTTTGTAATAATAATCTATTGTATGTTTTTAAATTTCTTTTTTTTTTTTTTTATAATTAAACATTTAAAAAGTTTAGATACAATGTGTGTAGAAATTGATATTTCAAAGGTGGTAGATACCGTTTTGAAATGAGTGGTGCACAGTTTTACTCATTGTATTGTCAATAAAAAAAAAAAACTTAATGCAATTTAAAATATAAGTTACCGTTTAAAAATCAAATATACTTAATACATATACCAATATAATATACTTCATACCAAATGAAAAGTTCAATATTTTTAGTAAAATATTGTCTTCTATTTATTTAAAAAAATATATAATTTACACATTTTGGTATAATACATTAAAAAAATATTTTGAAGAGTACAAATAAAATAATGTAGAGAATGTTAGCAAAAAAAAAAAATGTTTTAAATACCTATCCATTATTTGTTTATTTAAACAGTGAACTACCCATTTAATTATCTTGTAATATTTTTGTGAATTACTGTGTAATTTATAAATAATAAAATTTTATAATAATATTACAAACTATAAAAATCTTTTTCAAATGTATAAATGTAGTTGTTTGTAAAAAAAAAATTCTCATAAGATAAAACAATAAAATAGTTTCATATTTTGCATCTTTAAAGTCAAAAATGTTTTATTGTTGGACTTGAACATTATTATAAAGTAAAATTAATTTTTGAACACCCGTTATTGTAGTACTACCTAGTTCTCGTTAGTGAGCAAAATTGTATCATACATATTTACGTTACTAGTTTTCAATTATTTAAATCAGTTTACTATCAACTTCTTGGAAGTGCATGAGTACATTTTTGTGGGTGTTGTGGGGTTACCAAGCCATTCAATTATTTAAATATGTTGACCCTTATGATTTAGTGTTAACATCACTAAAATATGGCTTGCATATTAAATTGTTGATGGTATAAATTTACAATTAAATTATTATGATTCCATGTACCTACGTGGATTTTTTTTTACTCTATGCATACCTGAGTATAACTAAAAATAATGCAAAATATACATTGTCATAGTTCCTAGAAGATATATTTTTTGTGAAATTCATATTTTACCTTCACAATAATAATAATAACAATAATAATAAAGCATAAAAAATTATAGTTGGTTGTTTTATTTAAATAACTATGCGGTTTGTTTAATCCAAAACAAAGACTTAAACTTCAACGCATTACCCATTTCATAAAATTCGTTGAAATAAATTAAACGTTTTATTGGATAAACCAGTGGTGACCAACCTTTTTTTACCGAGGGCCATAAAAATATAAAATAATTCTCGGTGGGCCAAGAATTTAAACTTTTTCTGTATAAATTGAATGTTATATTTTATTTTAAGCACATCTTAATATAGGTAAGTATACTAATAAATTTAATTATTTATTATATATTGCTTGTTATAAAATTAAATATAAATATGAAGTATGAATATACGTAATTACTGATGATTATAAGAAACAGAAAATGTTTTACAAACGTTAAATTTTTAGAATAAAATTTTTTTTTTTTAATTTTAATTACTTTGACGGGCTGGTTAATAAATTATCGCGAGCCATACTTGGTTACTACTGGGATACACTATATATAGTTAATCATATTATTCACATTGCACTAACGATAATAATTAATGATAGTATAAGTATTCATCTAGTTTCTATAGGTGTGTAACATGCCCGCTTGATCATATCTTTATTGGTGATAAAATATAAATAATAGTTAAGATAAATTAAATTAGTTTACCTACTATCATAGTTGAATTGCATAACCGTATAACATTTTGAAACGCATGTGCAATAATTTAGTACTTGCTAAATAGCTATACTTAGTACAATATTATTAAAAGTTATGAATCGCCAAATGCTTGATAAACATCTGAAAATTAGGTAAAACAAACTATTTTCCGTACTATAGCCATTCACTTTGAAGAAAAACGGAGATGACATAGTATCAACATGTGAGACTAATTTATGCAGGAGCGTATTTATAGAGATGCTGATGATCGCTCAAATAATTGCCCAAAATTATTAGGGACATTTTTGAAATCCAGTGTTCGATAATATGCATATTGAAACTTATTGCAATATTTTTTCAACCATTATTATATTATACATCAAAACTTTATTTCATAGGAAAAATGGACTAAAAGTTTACCCGATATAATATAATGCAATAATATACCATCTCATCGGAAACAACCTATTACATTTCAAATCAATACAGTGTTTGTCACATAACATACTTTATCATTTGTCATACAATGAATTATACGATATATCATATAACTGATTTGAAAGTCATAATATGACTTAATGTATTAATTTTATTCATAATTTGTCTCCAATATTTTGTCAAATCAAAGGAAATTTAAATAACTGTGAAACATAATTTTCGGGTAAAACTGTTAACTCATTCACGCAATGCTGCTTGTTTTTTAAGTTTACCAGTTTACAAAATAAATAAATAAAAAATAAATATTCTTAAAAGTTATAATATATATATATTTTTTAAATATAATATATTATAACAGTCAAAATTAAATTTATTGAAGATATATAAAAGATTTATAAAGATACATTTAAAAATATTTTTTAATTCTGTTTAAAACGCGTCATTATTATTTTGTAATACCTATTATAAGAAAAAAATCGAAATTTTCAAAAATGCTAAGCAAAATCATTTTTTATTACTCCTTTAAGATTCCTTTATGTATCCAATATATTTATTTTTAATTATGATCCAAGTATATATTTTTTTTTACACTAAATTTTTCAAAATGTTGTTTTTGTGACATACATAAAAATATTCATTACGCCCCTAAAATAAAACTCCGGATACTTTCTCCTCAACTCCCCAACCCCTCATATCTAGCACCTCCATTATGCGTAATGTGTATTCATTTTAGTTAAATGCGTACACACCAAATGTGACTCATACTGTAAAACTATAAAAACGAATTAACGATAACTAAATATCTAACGATTTCGAAGCTCTTGGGCCAAAATTAAAAAAAAAAAATATATTTACTCATTTCTCTAGTAATCGTGATTTGCTTTAAAAATTAACTAATATCATAATTTATTGTAAAAGTACTATAATTATCTTACACTAATTCATATACCTTATTTATAAGGTAATCTAAAATAAAAAAACGGTATGAATATATAATACAGTATTTAGCAATTCTCAATGACGTGACCATTGACCACCAAAGAATGTATTATATTATATATTTTTTAATAAAAATATTTTCTTAACCTTTATTAAGCGCCAACGTTGTTATTTTCAAATTGTTTGATGTTTAAATATAATTTTTCTTAAAACTATAATATTACAAAATATTCTATATGACATATTGGTTTCTATAAAATATGGCTTTATGGAGAAAATATAATAAAAATATTTATTATTATTAAAATTTATAAATAGAACATTAGAAAAGATACAGATTCCTATATGCATTAAAAAAATATAAAAAATTTAGTATTAATTGTTAAAATGTTTTATCAAAAATTTAAAAATAAATAATATAAATATAAATCAATAATAAATTCCAATTTTACACACTCCTCCTTAACTTCTCCACCTAATCTGCTAAATATCAAGCTTACCTCAACACATATACTGCTATACATAATATAATGATATTCTGAGTATTAAATCAAACGAAATATTTGTATTATAATGAAAAACCTATAGGTGAAGCTCTAAATGTAGGAAACAGTAACAAAATCATAAAATTCTTAATAAAAGTTAATGACATAAATAAATTAAATTATTAAAAATAAGTCATTATAATATTCTAAAATTTAATATTGTATATGTGAAAATAGTCTATTATAAAAACGATATATTTGCTTCTTTGAAAAAAAAAATTTACAATATGCATACATCAAATAGTATTCTGATAGAATAAGAGGTCATTCGCTAATAATAACCCCGTAAGACTTATCAATTTGAATGATGAGCATTTTTCTTCAAATCTGTATTATCTAAATAAATATTCATGTTTTAATTTAATTATTACTAATTAATATTTATATTATCATTTTTATAAAATAAAGGAGAAAAACTATAATAATAATGATAATAATGGCTCATTATTTTTCTTAGGCTCGGTTTTGTATTCGCATATTTTGGCTGGTTTATCGTACTATTATATTAGTTAAGTAAGCACATAATAGTTTCAAGACAACGTAATTAAAAATACAATTTCTTTTAAAGCATATTTCTTCATACTTCAACACTAACTTTTTATAGCAATATTTGCAGATTTAAATAAGTCATATTTGATCTTGTTATGACTTACTGCACTATTTTGTAACTTATATAAAAACCACGTAAAATTTTGAAAAAATAAAACAAAGATAAATTTATAGTCTATCCACTCATAATTTTTTTATACCAAACTATTATTATCTGTTCTTTATTATAATTTGTATATACTTACGTATTTATTTTTAATTGAACAAACAAATATTGCTAAATACTTTTTTATTTTAGCTTAATACCAAAAGCATACTATTGTTTAAAAAAAATGATTTTTACAACAATGTGATGCGTATAGGAATATTTTAGTTTCTGATCGAATCAATGAATATATTGATTTTATAATGATGTGAGTTTATATTTTGTTTTTTTATTTTTTGTGAATATCTGAAATCATCTTTTGGAGCAGTAAAATTACCTAGATATTCAACTTTAATATCTATCGTGGTAGAAAAGTAAGTTACCTATTTTTAGGGAATCAAAATAAAACATTCAAAAAAATAATAATAAATTGAGAAAAACGGGAAGAAGTTTTTAAACAGCGAAATTATTTTAAAACTGTTGTGATTTTAACAAATTTTGTCAAAATTTGAATTCAAATGCTTTTAAAAATTAATTGTGCCTACGTGTTAAAATATTTATATATGGTTATAAGGAAAATTTATGTTAAACCTTGTATTAAATGTTTATGCTTTTTCACCGGAAAAAAAATTATTATTAATATTTTATAGAATGGAAACTAAAACAAATTGACAATAATTTCAAATGCGTAACAGTGTAACTCAAAAATGTTCATATAATTTCAACTCTATGGTCATCAATAGTTATTTATTTTTAAATTAAAAGAAAATATCAACAACTGTTTGAGGAGAAATAGTGATTATACTAATGAATATCTTATGTCGTAAAAATTTGAACTTCCTAAATAAACAACACATAATAAAATATTTGAATGTTACAATAAATCGTAGGTACTGACCAAGTAATAACAAAGAAACTTTTAAATGGTATATAGGCAATTTTTGTTTTTTATAATATGTATAACTGTGCTTATTCAATATATATATATATATATATATATTCATATTCCAAAAAGTACATAGTAGAAGTAGAACATCGATTAACCGCCCACCAATTAACCACCTTTCTCGATTAACCTCCACTACTCACGCGCTTAAGTAAAATCGTTTCGCCTTATATTATGTGAGCTGATTTATCCGAAATTTTCCAGCAATATCAACTAGATAAGTGATAAATGCATTTAATGAATATAAGATAAAAACAGTCTGTTGAGATTTCGGACGTACCTTTGTACTGAATAATCATAATTATTGAAAAAATATAATAATGATATATGTTATAAATGTTTTAAAAAATGTTCGTTTCTCAATAAACCGTCTTTTCGGTTATCCGTCAGGTTTTTGATCCCGAGACTGACGCTTAATTGATGTTCTACTGTATATTGCAATAACTAGTAAAAAGATAAGCTGCTATGAGCAATTTCAGATATTTATACTGTTTGTGGGACAATTACCAAAATGGTCAAATGAAACCCAGAATAACACAGAGTAACATAGTTACATATACATAACAAAAATCAAAAATATGTAGTCTTCTATATAAGCTCTACGATTACAACCATTTCTACTTTGTGATAAATCTAAAATATTTTTACTAATTTATACTTGAAAAGGTCACAATGTAGAAAAATAACAAGGCTAAATTATATTTACTCGAATTCAAAAGTTAGTTGTAATAAATATTTTATACAATTTTTAACAATAGCTTTTAATTTTTAGTTTGGTTTAATTGGAATTTGATCAAATAAAACAAAACTTTGTAAATAAAATGTGTATTACAGAATGGACGTTCGAAATGTATCAAAGAAAAAAAAGCCTTGAAAAGAGAGAAAACCCCAGCAAAATGATTGTCCTGGTTGTCAAACGACACAGAATAAAATTCAATTTCGTTTCAAATAGAAATTATTTAAGTGTTCCCACAGCCAAGGTATTTGACAAAAGAGTTACTAGAATTGTTGCGAATGAAATTTTTATAAAATTAATCAAAATAAATTTCAGAACCAAAAATATAAGAAAATATTTGTTTATAGCTATTCAATTATACTCGGGTACAAAAATGTGTACCAAATATTATATATAGTTAATTTATTGTAGACATCTATTGACTATAACGTACATTGGAATAATATACCTTATAGTTCACTATAAATTCTCTGTTTTGTGTGACGTTTTCTTGCGAGGTATGATTCAAATCTATTGTTATCAACGACCAAAAGTTTATACTCTTTTAGTCAATTTCACAACTGCACTATTAAGTCGTACACAACTTTTATATACGAACGTTGGTTACGAAATTGAATGTTTTTATTATTTTAAACTTGCGAGAAACTTTTAAAATAAAAACAATTATCCCGGCTAACGAATATACGAATAGTGCGTAGTACCTGCTAAGTTTAATTTTCAAACAGTGTGTATAAAATTCACGACGATAAATTTTAGTGTATTTTCTTCGGTCACCAAATTTAATACCCGTTATTATTTGCACGCACGCTTTTCTGTACTCCCAAATGACTAATAGCAGATGAAACATTATTACCATATTACCACATGACCTAAAAGTCCGTTTGGCTATTTACCAATATACGAGGTATGGTATGGTAGCAGTACATGGTACGCAGTGTACAATATTTCAATGTAAAAATTAGTGTAATATATACATGTCCCGCTTCGTTATCTGCTCGTACAGAAACTTTTGCAGTTACAGACTTGCAATTGTATAATATTATGACGTGTACCTATTGTAGTAATATCATAATATATCAAACAAAATAATAAAGTAGGTAAACTTCTAACCGTGCCTAACATGGCCTATGCGTGGTTATTCGAATACTTTCACACAATAAAATAATATGTACCTATTATATAAAATATTATGTTGATATAATTGTAATGACGTATTCTTGATATACTGCAGAGTATAAATTTAATTCTACGCATTTTGATTTTGCCCAACTATTGTACCTACTTTTTATTTGATCATTACCAAACTATTACAACCCGACGAAGAACAAAAAAAACCATATAAGTATATAAATATATAGAATATTGTCAAATTTAATTTATAAATTTCTGATTTAACGATTTATAATCAATTTCTATTTATAATTCTATTTTTAGATTCTAGTTTTGGGGAAAAATTGTTTTTCCGCTGTTTTACTTAGTTATTGATCTCTGTAAATAAAAGTATTTTTTGTGTCGTTTAGTTACTTCAAAAATGTGTAGTATAATACTGAATTTTGTTAACTGAATGAACATTTAACAGATATATTTATTCACTGCTATTGTAAAATGTATTATACAATATTATATAACTATTGAGATATGTCAAGGTGATGTTTATGAAGAAAACGCATATGAAAAACTCAATCGTGAAACCATTAATCAACATTTAATCATAAATTCGACATATTACTATTATTTAGTATAATAATATTCGTGTTTATATTATTTTTGGTTGTTGAACTGATGTGATTATTATAATATTGTTCGATTGCATTATTTAATATTCAACACTCTTATTTCACCATTATAATATTTATCTCAGTGGTTATCAGAGTGAAACTAATCGCATGTATTACACTAAATTTACAATGATATGAAACGTAATGTATCTGATTGGCTACATTAAACATATTTATCACATTATTAATAAGACGTATGTATACTATAGTTATCCGCATACAAAAGGTATATAGGAGAGGCGCATTATGTTGAGTTTCTGGACTCTTGTCATTTCTATAATACACGATTCTCCGTGGTGTAAATGCGCGGCTGAATTATTATAGGTTCAAGCTCCAATTACGCCCATAAAATAATATTATTTTAATTTTTCTTTAAGGAAGCAAAAAAAAGGAGTTATAGATCCTTGTAATAAACTAATTTTATTGATTATTATTTAGTCCCACTATATTAAAATGTAATATATTTGTTTTAATTTCACACAGGTCACAGATGATGAATCTATCCACAGATAACGTATTCTATACATTATTTCAATTCTCAATATTTTGTGTTCTACGTCGTATACCTTGCTACCAACAAAGTAATGATGAGAAGTAATTTATTATGTTAACTAAATGTCAATTTTACAATCTAAGTAATAAACTTATATTATTGTATTTATTTATATCGTAACTTATAAATTGAATATAGACACCGCCAATATTTAGCATGTAAGTCTCATACTTGTTTATTATACAATGGGTGATATTAGTTTAACTTTAATGAGATTTACTATATCTTTTTTATTTTATTTTTTTTAATCCTTTTGTGGATCAGTGCCAGCATTTATATAATGCTTTTCCTTCTTTTTAATATTCAATCGATTAGATCTTAGACTTTAATATTATTTTGATCGAGTAAAAAAGTAAAAATTCAGATAATTCCTTATAGCTATCTGAAAGATAAAAAAAAAATGTATTACAATTTGGTGTTTTTAACCTATTGTACCTACTTTAAAATTAACTTATACAATGATAAAAACTCTAAATTAAATGAATTTCTAATAAATTGTAATGTTTCATGGACACTGTGGTTTTAATTACCTAATAATAAATTAATAACACAACACTGAAGACATAAAACTATATAAATAAGCTTAAATTGAAATTGTAAATCTAATTTGGAAAACTAACCATCAATTATATGTATAATTTAAATCTTTTCTGTTTTTATAATTTAACTTATTTTTCACTTTTTGGGGGCATAGATTACTTTGTAATAATCAATTTTGAGTTATGTATTTCTTTTTAATACCTATTTTTCCAGAAATGTATTTGTCTAGTACAATTAGTTTTAAATATGAAATCACCATATTATTGTAATAATTTAAAAAAAAAACTGTTTTTTTAATTGCTTCATTTATTTTTTGTTGACTATTTATATTTTTATATTAATCTAAGGAATATCCAAAATACTCTTTTTCTAGTTCCTAAAATGTATTTTATCCGATTCCATTAATTGAAAAAAAAAAATCATAGAATGTTATAAGAGCTAGAAATTTTAATACAAATAATGAAAAATAAATCAATTATTTCCATTAAAATACATTTTTATGTTATTATTTTCATTACTTCATTTTATATTAAAATCCAAATTACTACTACAATTATAATTTCGAGTAAATTGAATTAAAATGTTAAATATCTGCATACATTATATTGTTATTTTAATTTTAATAAAAGCATTATAGTTTTTTCGTTCTTCAAAACTATGCATATATAAATATAAATATCTTCTGACATGGAATAGAAAAAATAAATAACATATATTTCTAACAAGTTAAAAAAGATGATATTATACATTTTGAAACAACTACATAAGATATTAACATTCAAGAACATGTGAACTGTACTTAACACTCTTTGAATATTAAATTGCATATTCTATATTTGGGATGATGCTGTTGTTGTACAACTTAAAAAATATTAAAATACAATTATGGTCACATGTAAACGAGATTGGAGATTTCAAAATAAAACAATTATTTGAAGATTTGAATGTCGTCAATATAATTAATTAATATCTAAAAACTCTTACCATACATATAGAAAAACATAATTTATTATTTACAATAATAAACTCCAAGGTCAATACAAGATAAGTAATCAATAGATGGTTTCATTTTACTAGAAACATTTTTTTAGACTAAAATAATGTCCATTCTCCTTTAATATTAAAATATTTATCTGATATTTTAGCCTACACCAGGTTTATAATGTTGTGTACCAAGCTATAAGAGGAGAATAAAACTAGGGGAGCTAGGGCCTCACTATATGTTTTATCGGTTGTCAATTTTATTCTGGTTAGGTTAGGTCATAAATACACAGTTAAACGAAGACAAAATTTAGGAAATTTAAAAAAGTAAAATAATTATGTATCTAATATTTTTTTCTTTCAACGAGTATTTATGTATTGCTGAAATATTCTATAGTTATAATAAAATATAATTTTTTTCTATATTAATACATTATGGCTTAAAAATATATTTATTACATTCTTAATTTCTTATCGGAGGAAAATAACTATGGATCAATTAATAATTTATTCTTACATCGGCCAAATGCGAAATTTAACCATTTGCGAAAAGTGTTCGATTTCTTTGAAAATCAGATATATTAGGTACTTAATGGATAGTGATGTGGACCCTATGACATCACTCATACAAAACACACATGGCTCCGAAATGATAGCTATTCTCGGTGATAATCTTTTGAAATCAAAATAAATAATAATATTAATATAAAATAATAAATCATAAATACATTTAAACATTATAGGTACTTAAAAATACCAAAGATAAAAAACAAATCATATTTTTATAAATCATCGTTATAATATCGGCAATTAATCGTCAATACGACAATATTTTGATATTCCACATAGATTTTTGAAATCATTTGCCTATGCTTCAGACCCAATACACCTAATATATTGTAATATTATTTTATTGTAAAAACTCATATCCGACTGAATAAGTTACCTACAAACAAACGCAATAACAATACACAAGTTATTGTGAGAGTTATCTCATTGTTATTTGAATAGACTGTTACAGTGTTATTCGATGGTAATATTTGTTGGCAAAACGACCTGGGAAAATCTATTAAGCATATCGCAGTAAAAAAAAAAAAACTGTTATTTATTATACAGTTCCGGAAGCACGACGGATGTGTATTTGGTGTCAGCGTATCATGGGGGACATCCAAATGCCGTTCTACACTTGAAAACTTTCTTTACTTTTCCACCCTAATATGAAAATAAAATATTTAAAAAAAATAAAGTAAAACGGGGGAACAGTGAATTTTAAATAAGTTATATTGATCGTAAAACATTATGATTTACTGGATGTGAGTATAGAAAAAGAACGATTAGATGACTGTCAAACCAAAACACATTGGGAATGCTTTTTATAGAAGGGTCTAACTTTGACTTATAAATTTATCAACTTGGGATAAAAATAAAAAATGATTTGGCTATTGGTTTTATGACGGTACTCAGCATACTGACCTAACCTACCTACTTAATATCAATATGTATCTTGGTCATTTTTAGAAAGAACTATTAATTTTTTAATTTTTCAGAAAGTTAAATGTTATTAAAATTCATTAAATATGTCATTAGGTATTCGAATTGTAGGTATTACTGGTATTAAGAAGTATGAATTGTTTTTTTGTGTTTTAAAATCAATTTTATTAATAAATAAAAAAAAAAAAAAAAACAAACTGTAAAGAGTAAACTAACAAATTTTTATTATCATTAAATAAATCATTAGGATAATGGTTATTGTATTATTAATATTGTTATACATTATGATTAATATTTACAGATGTGTATTTTAATAATATGTAAACACCTGTGTATAATTTGAACGTATTATATATAATGTATCATAAAGCAACTACTCAGAGGGAAGATTACAAGTCACGTGTAAAAACTTAATTATTAGTTATTACCTTAATTTATCACGGTTGTCACTTTGCTAAGTGTACCGGTTAAACTTATTCACCATTAAAAATGCGCACATAATCTCTGTTATACTAATATGCTATTTTAACTGACAATAATTTAGTAGAGAAATGTCTTCGATAAAACTCGGCAAATGTGATTATAGATCATTTATTGTTTTTTTATTCAGACCATTTCCCAATAATATTCAGCATGTTGTCAAAGCTATAATTTATATTTAAATAAACTATAAAGTATACTATATAGTGATTATTAATATTTTTTTGTTAACACTAAATTTAACACAAGAAACCGTATTTGTTGTAATACTGATATAGTATTATAAAAAAGTAAAAACGCACAAAACAATAACACTTAAGACAAGTCAATGAGCATACGTGTAAGGCGTATAATTAATTAATAAATAATGGACATTTTTAAATTCATCACACAAATAATAAAACCTCATACACATTTATAGCAAAATGAAATGAGTACTGTCGAGTTATATAATAATAGCTAGTGGTGTCCCATGACTATAATATTTTTTATAATAATAATAACATTGGGCCTTTGTCGAATCGAAATTTTAAATTACATTTATATCATCATTCCAACCACAAAAAAAAATAAAAAATAAAAAAAAAAAAATATATAATTTAATATATATATTAAATATAAATCACATGTCGAAAAAATTGGTTTCCAAATATAGATAGGTACTACAGCAAGACAAATAGTTGACAAAAAAAAAAAATAAATAAATGAGAATTATTAACAAACCAAACCCTTTAGTTTTTAACATCGTTTCAAGTAGTCTCGGAGATTTTGGTGTAGATTAAAACATGATAGACGTAATCAGTAAAAAATTCCATTAATTTAGTTTATGAGGAATATTATTGTTTGTGGAATTGAATTTCAATTACTCTAATTTCACGCATTTGAAATTCACCCTTCGAGCTATACAGCTGGTAGTAAATAAATAATGAAATATCTTTTACAATAATTACATTGTTATATTATTATTTAATGCATATTTTCATGCATTGCAACAGTTTACGTGGAATTAAAATAACAATCATAACGTGCTTAAAATTTTTTAACAATAAATTAATGTTATTGATAGTTAAGACGCTGTAAAATATCATACTTGTGTATTATTTGACGAAGTTCGACGACGAGTTTTCATACATTTTTATACTTACGAATAAAAAACAATAAGCTCGCGATACAGTACAGCTCGTGAACAATAATAATTAGTAATATTTAAAATAGTTTTTTTTTGCGTTGTTTAATGTTTTATTAATGGAAATCAACTCGATTCATATTTTACTTCTTTCGGTTCCGTATTGTATTAAACTTGTCTTGCTCTAGATTCATTTGCATAATCTAGAGATTTTGACAAAGGGAATTCGGTCGCTGCCACGAAATCAGTGGCTGGCAAATTGGAATCTACCCTTTTTAAGCACGAATGAAATCGAAGAAAAAGATTAACCGAAAAATCGTACAAATCTGTGATTTATTTTTACGACCCAATATTCGCGTCGGTGCACCCTACACAACACATTACGCGATTAGTTCCAGAAGGGGTTGACGTTGTGCGTTTGTATTTACACTATACAATGTTAATTTACCAAACAATATAAACGCCAAAACAAATATTGCTTTCTAATTATGACGATAACAATGGATAAAAGTGTTATTAGGACGATATTTTGTTCGCTGTGTTAATTTAAGAAAATTCACTTTTTTTTTTTGACATCGTAATATCTCCACAGCTACATAAAATATTTAAAATGTAACGTCTATAAATACAATTATAAATAATTCGATACATTTCATCAGACTTTTATGTTTAAAATGCACGATGTAAATGCACAACCATCATAATTTATAATAATTAAAATAGGTAGTATTTATGTATAATATATACAGTAAATATATCTACTTGTAAAATAAAAATTAAAATAAATTTTTCGTACAAGCTCTTGTACAAACATTATGCATTTTTATTTAATGTTTGAAATTATTTTTTAAAAAATTATGTAGTACCACTAATTTAATAATTACAGCGATAATATAATAATAAATACCTGCTGTGCAATTATTTTGTGTACATCTCTGTAATATACATGAGAAAAATTGTTACCTGTGGTTTTCCCTTGTTTAGAAAACATTTTATCACATCATATAGTTAATTCAAATTAACCGAATACAATAAGTTTATGTTTACATGAGATAATTGTTTAGATTAAAATATATGTAATAATTGTCAAACTTTCATTTTGTAAATACTTGGACACATAGAAATGTGTCATAATCTTGAAGGGAATGACCATATATTATATAAAGCGTTAAAATTAAATTAAGAAAAAAATGTACGAATTCAAAAATCTAACAGGTATCTTAGAACTTAAGAAGGTTAAGTGAGTTGTGTATCAAGCACTAATATAATCCATAATTAATTACATTATTTCTCATATAAAACGACTATAACAACATGAAAAAAAAAAAATTATTCTAAAAAAAATACACAATATACCACACAAATAACTTTTACAATAATATAAATGTACTACCAGTAAGAAAATTATTTTACAAAACTTCGGTTCTTTATATAATCAAAAATAACCTTACTTTTAAAACTAAATACGGTCATAACGCTCGACAAATATTTAACATCAAAGTACGAACCATGCATAAAAAATTAACACAGTCCACGTTTTTATATATTCATCCGACAATTTACAACAAACTACCATTAGAATTTAAACACAGCCATTCATTCAAAATTATTAAAAAAAAATTCATTATGGCTTCTCTTAAAATATAGTTATATAACAGGTTAACAAAATTACTAAATTACAATAACAAATAATTATTTTGGTAATTGTTAATATTTATGTTATTTTATATTGTATTATTTTACTGTAAGGTTTTATAAATAATGTTATAATAATAAATAGGATTAATAATAAATATGTATTTAATAATAGTGATTTTTTAGTGATTTTTCATTTCATTAATTGTACTATCTATTTATTAAATTGATAATTTAAAATGTGAACTCAATGGGCTCCCAAACAAACTTATTCAATGGGACCCATTATCTTTCTTTTTGAAGATTAAATAAAAATAAATAAATAAAATATATAACTGCATGATAACAAAATTAAATGAAAATTAATTACATTAAAAAAAATTTCCACACCACAAAAATATATTAAATAAATTAAAAATTAGTTTAGATACCGTTATACTACAATCCTGTCTTAAACTATATTTTAGATCTGCCGAAGAAACGTAACGTCTTTACTGTTCACTATTACTAAAGACGGAAAGAAAAATCACGTAAATCCAAGTTCGTGCAAGTTTAGTGAAATTATGAATTTGGAGTGTCAGTTATAGTCTAAAGTGGACGTGCAATTGAAAAGTACACGAAGTGAGTTTTTGAATACAATTTAAAATTTTTATTTTATCAAAATATATATATGTGTAAGTTGTTAAATTGTTTGAAAACTAAAAATTAAATTTGAATTAGCGTGGTTTTAGACCTGTTTTTCATTTTACAATATGGCCAATTTATATTATATTTTACTGTATGTAAGTGTAATATGCATTTATGACAATACAAATTGTTATACAAAAATATTTAATTATTTATTTTGAATGAATGAATGAATGTTATTATATTTATGATATGTTCTATTTCTTATAAAACTATTAACTTTTATACTAGGTGCGCACGACGGTAAAACGACGAGGTATTCTTACTAATTTAATACAGAAATTACAATCGGTTAAAAACTCTCCGACAAAACTCGTATAAGTGAATAGAACATCTGAACAAAAACATTATTTTAATCCAAAATACCAAAACGAAAAAATATGAATTATTAATATTTATGCATGACGCTTTACAGATAAGCTAAGATTGAGAGGGAAAATGTAAATGTCCGTGTATACGGTCGTACGGAGCGTAGTGGTATAAAATATTCGAAGGGTGCCTTTTTCACTTGACATATTTACGACAAAACAGAGTGTTCCCAACACAATAATATTATTTATTTTATTTGTAGTTTTAAACCCGGACGATCTCGTACCAGCTCGAACAGAAAGAAATATACCCGTCGAATAATAAAATAAATGTGCATTATAATATTTACTTTTTATTGGGAAATATTATAGGTGTCCCGCTGATAGGGGTCCGAAGAAGACATCTACATATATTTGTATGTGCGCGCGTGTGTGTGTGTGTGTGTATGTATGCATATTTTACTTTTCCACATTGTTACAAAGAAAAAAAAATGACCATTCGGGTTGAGTCCCTTGGTCGGAAAAAGTTTCTATATATATGTATATGTGCATGTATTTTTTTTTGCTCTTCTGCTCGGTGAACCGTCAAAATACGTATAAATCTGAGAATAAAAAAAAAAAAACTTTGGTTTACAACGGAAAACTGTTCGATAAAGAAAAATTGAAACAGAGGCGCCGCCGCCGTATGAAAAATTCAACGTGCGCAGCGTATTTGTCGTGTTTTCGTGATTTCTCGGTAAACGTAATAATAATGGACGATGCGCAATACACAGTTATTTTAAGACAATGATCTAAAAAAAAAAAAACAAACAAAAAAATATCTCAACAACAATAACAATATGTTTAAACGAGTGTGTTAATATTGAAAATATAATATAGTTCGTCGAATTTGCGATAAAAAAGAAAACTTAATTAATCAGCATTATTATTTATGAATTAAACAACTGTTGTGGACAATAAAACACAAATTATGTTTTTGAATTATTTTTCGAACGATGATAAAATGCATTGATTTGGCTATAGACTGTCAGCTCTTTTTTTCCATTTAATACTTATTTTCATTAAAAAGTTCATAGATAGTAGAACGTAATAATTTTATTTCATTGACATCATAATAAATATTTCTATACGTGTATACATGCACTATCATGGGTCCGTAGAGCTAAATTATTGCATTTCTTTGACTCGTTCTATTATTTTTTTTTTTTTTACAAATTGTCTAAACAATAGTACACGACAATATTATAGTTTGTGAAGAAGAATTATTTTTTTCGACATCACGTCGCTTCAACACTTGTAATATTTGAATCTATTCATATTTAAGGGAAGGGCCCATGGAGCCCGTGCTCCTCCCCACCCATATTTTATACTTATTTTTATTATAATTTGAGATATTTTACAACTTCACGCCCCATGTACGCAAATTTGAACTTTTTATTTGTGCCCCCCCCCCCCTTAAAACATTTCTGAATACGCTAAAACGCTAAATCTATACTCTAATCGTTATAGAATTGCAATTCATCAGAAATATCCCGAGAGACTTATTTCTATTTAGCGTCCGTGTGCAGTTGTTTCTCTTATAAAATGACGCGTATAACCTATTGTATCAGGTACTGTTTTTTTGTAGAATAAAAATGATTTTCGGAATTTTTAGTTTACCAAACAAAAAACACACACACCCGGACTCGCGCTGCAAAATCAGACAATACAACTAAAACCCCATGTGAATTGTGTATCCATTAATAACGCAGGACGAACGGGTGCCACGACGATCGTGTAAATAATCTCCCGCTAACGGAATTACAGAGGGTATAGGCGGAATGGAAGCAGTGGGGGCTGGCCGCTGCGAGAATCGCGTAAACCGCGCAATAGCCGTGTTTTTCCCCAAATTTTCTACGCGGCAGATTGTCCGTTTTGAAAACCGCTGAAATCAATTGTCCGGATCTATACGCGATGATTTATGTACGGCATTAATCTGCCGCCGTTTTACTAGTCACGTGTGTACACACACGGACACGTGCGCTCGTGACTCGCGTCATCCAATGTACTTCACGTCGTTACTATATTCATAATATTCTAAGATTTTTATTCCATCGCGAGTATAGAAATAAAACATTTATAATATTATTATTTATATATGGCACGCGCTCGGTCGATCGTCTGCCAGTGGTACAAGCATACATGTATGTCCATCGAAAAGAATTACACGCGTTTGATCGCTATACATATACGTATTATAGTACGTACGAGACTCCCCTAAAAAAAAAAAAAAAACCAATTAACTTCTATAACGCTATTAGGAGGTACCTACGTGTGTGTGTGATATGGAAGATTAAAAATCGAACGCACATTTATTATGCGAACGCGTCTGCTGCATGTGTAACGCGCGAGAACGCCGCAAAGAAATCGAAAGCCATCTGTGATGTTGTGATTTAATCGAATTTATATTTTCAGGAAATATTATTAAAAAATATAAGCGAAATAAAGTATGTGTGTACGTCAATAAAGTGAAACGGTGTGAATATATTTTTTCTTTATCGTATTATTGTAACTTCGTGTAGCGAAGAAAAAAAATAAGGAAAAAAAATCGACTATATATAATATTGTAAGAACAAATTTTAGTAATGGAACATCAAAACAACAATAACATAAACGTTATTTGAACGATTGGTTTTTATTTACACAAATATTATGCTCTCGTATACGTCGATTATACTTCTATTCAAAATTCTATACAAACGTTTTGTATTGGATTTTTTCTCCGACTTATTGAATAAAAGTAAAATATAGTTAATATAGTAATATATTCTTTTTCGTCTGTGCCTCTCGAAAACTAACCATAAACTGATGGTATATATGTAAAGTAAATATTTTTATTTACATAAATATCTGCATGATATATTTCCTAACAAGTTGAATTTACGACATTAGAAAATCTACTATTTCTTCGGATAAAATGCGCTCAGTTAATTTTGTTTAACTAAAATGTGTTTTTTTTTTCAATACAAATTATACTTTATACGTTACGTTTCTGCGAGCTTATACGATACGGTTTATTGCTACTGAGCAAAGACTATACATTTTTCACCGTTTAATATATATATATGCCTACTGATTTCCTCTAATTAGTTTAATGTTACTGTACCCTATTTAGTTCTTCGTATCAAATCCTTTTAACCTTGAAAACTATAAACTGTTCAGGACCTGCAGGTTTCTGTACAATCACGGCGATACTGCTGGTAACAAAATTGCAACTTTTGATTTTTATCTTATGAGTTATGGCGATTAATGTGTTCTTACAATTTAATTTGAATTAAACGATCAGTCATTGTACACGAAAAACGACGATCCCGACTAGAAGCGACGTATCAGCCTGTTTTTAAGTATATTTTACAACAATATTTATATTTATATTAGTTATTCAATTTCTATTAATAATACACAGTACAGTATCTTTGCCAAAAACATAACACATATTATTGTTATAATATTTATAACCTTATTATTATTTTATTCTGTTAAAAATACGTGTTGAGTAATATTCATGGTTTCTTGCTGTTTTTTTTTTTTTTAGTTTTCACAGTAATTTAAAAGTACAAGAAATCTTCTGTTTTTTACTCACCAAAATATCCACGTGGATCAAATATTTTTTTACCAGAAGTTACCCTCAAGGTTGAAATGTATTCATGTCCGGGAAAGTTTTATACGATGCAAAAATAAAAACATATTATCATTGTTGAACTCTGCAATACCATTCAGAAAATAAAGTTTTTAAATCATACGTTTTAAAATTGTTAACGATTTAGTAAATTTACTGTTTAGTTCATTAATTTTAAAGACAGCAATTAAAAAATAAATAATAATAATAATAATTGCTTTATGCTGTTCATTATAACTAGCCTAACTTAGCCCAAGTATATATGGTGTAGTTTTTCATAAGTCTTGATACATAGAGAATATCACAAAATATCATAATATTACTGTGTGATAACAGATTAATTGTGTTAAAATAAAAAAACGAAATTCACTGGACGGTTAAATTGGATTCAGTTGCAAAACAACAAATTGAAGATAAACGCGGTGCACTGCAATCACCCATTATTGAAACTATATAATTTGCTGTATAAAGTAGGCCGATAGGGTCTTTCTCTTAGAATACAGGTACACAGAGATTCTGGGTATTTGAACGGTCCATTGATAATGATGGGAATTTCAGTGCGTTGTTAAGGCTTAAAGTTCAATGCGCGGAAATATATTTACTGTTGCTCAAATATACTAAGAACCACCGCGTAGAACAATTTTGAATAGGTTTTAGGTTCGTCTATGTGATGAAACGCATAACACGAGTACGTTTGAACAATTATACCTTTTTATTTTTTAATTTTTTTTTTTGCTTTAAAATTTTTTAATAAAATAAGACGTGGAATTTGAATATCAGTAGACACAGATGGCGATGGCGTCTCGATTATTTTAGAATATTATCAAACTCCCAATCCTATAATATGTTACTAAGTAATACGTGTATAATATATAAGTATTATAAGTAGATGCTTAACCGTTTTCGCGGAATACACAAATTCGACATACGCCTTTGATCCGAAAACGGTTAATATAAATATGAGGAAAATTTACAATATTGCGTCTTAGGTATTTTACACCGAATACAACTAAATCTTTTGTTATACAATTATCGTAAATTATTATTTACATTAATTCCGCGTTCACGTCGACTAACAATAATGGTGGAAACAAAATAAAATTATAACTTCTGACTTGACATTTTAATTAAATATTTACATTTACAGTTTATAATATTATACGATATAAACCTATACCATTCAACAATACAATTAATAATATTGCATATTAAACGACTATATACATTACAGTTGTGAAACTATAAAAGGTTTACATTTATATTGTACATCTGTATATTATATTTAGTTAAAACGTTATTTATAGATGAATTTCTAATATCTGCATAAACAGGTGCTGTTGACGACACGAACAATGCTTTTAAAATGTACATCAAATGATTCAAAATGTTCCAATAACATATATATATATATATATATATGTACCTACAATAAAACAGTTATTAATTTAAATTTTCACTTATATATTCAATTATTATAATAGGTATACTATAGTATAGCACAATTCGCGGTATGCTTCGATTTGAAATTATGGACATTTTCAGACTGATTTTACTGATTATAATATTATACCATTACAATGCATAGGTTTATTGTTAAAAAATAATTAATATAATATTAGGTTCATTGAGTGAAGGCCAAACGCGCGTAATCGATTTTTTTTTTACCGTTACTAATGAAATCGAGATGAGTGAATGAATGTGATAGCTATACGAATAATAGTATATTATTAAAACAATAGACGCGCATCACTGAAAAATATAGATAATATAATATACAATATAACTATATAGGGTTTTCTGACGTCTTTCGGAAAATATGTTAGGATGATATTAAACGAAGTGGGTTTTATTAATAATATTTTGATTTTAGTATTCTACCGATAATCAGCTAACCGAGAGGTTTATAAGACAACAATAATTATTGACTTTGGACTTAAATCAATTTCACCGTTCGGTGTTTCGTGATCCGAGGTCAAATCGTTACGTGAAAGTTTGTGTTAGAAGGGAACAGCACAGCGTTATTACGAAATAAGCAACGATATGATTTAACCTATTCCAAAATAATAAATGTTATTTTTTGATATTAAAATATTATTGAAAATAGACTTATTTGGTTTTGTGCGAGTTATAATTCGTGTTATTTATAATATCATAAATTTTCGATTCAAATATGCGTAGATAGTTCGCATGTGTTGTATTACATTATATTATGTGCGTTTTATACAACGAATTGTGGTTTAATTTGAATAATAATAATAAGTCTTATCACACACTACTACTGCAGAGTAGAATGACAACAATTATGATGATTTATTTATTGTTAAAAGAAAAAAATACATACATTTCCGACACGTGTATCTGGTCTCACAGACATTTGGTACCAATTAAAAACGCGCCAGTGGTATAATTATCTTGCATGCCAAATAAGTCACAGCGATAGGGTACATAACAAATAATATATAAGATGTATAACTTTGTGGGTGAATAAATGTGTTTTTTTATTAATATAATCACCGTCATTTTTCTGTGACAAAGTCCATTAGATTAATACTCATAGTTGTGTAACTGTGTCCTCAGCTCGTTTATACCTTCGATATAAAACAGCGGCAAAATCGCAACCAAATTTTCATTTTTTTTTTTTTTTTTTTTTCACTAATTGTACGTTGTTTGTGAAGAAATCTTTTATCATTCTGATAAAGTAACAAAATTAAACAATTTAAATGGCTAATGCGAAATTTAGTGATAATTTTTTCTTTTTTTAATACGATTAAATATGTCCAGTCTTGTAAAAGACACTTTTAAAATTGTATTTAAATACAGATACAAGTACATCCATTCAGAAAGTATTTAAATACATTTCAAATACTATTTTTTACTTTTCTACTAGTTAGCATTCCAAATTAACGTTATAATAACTAATATAAAATTGTCATGTTACATTCAACTAGGTATTAGTAGAACTTTTTGTACCACATAGTTAATAGTATACTAAAAAATTTAAATAAATAAAACTTGTTATATTATAGAAATTCTTTGATATTAGGTAGTAGGTACCTAATTATAGTAATTGAACAGTTGCTAATGAAATATAAATAAAAGGATATACAAAGCAATTAAAGAAAAATCATTCCCGAAAAATGTTGTTGCATTTAAGTATATATTTATATTTTGTAATAATCACATTCACAGATGAACGAGACAATCAGCAATAGGGTGACAGGGTTTCTCAACATTTATGAATGAAAAATATAAATAAAATAGGCAAATAGAATAATAATTTTCAAAAAAAAAAATATATATATGTGACGACTGACGAATAATTTTTTTATCAAAAGTATTTGTATAAATGTATTTAAATACATGTACTCAAATACTTTACAAGACTGAGTATGTCTTAACATATTATTATACACTATGTATATGTATAAATAGGAACATATTTAAAATGTTTAACTTTAAGCTCATAAAAACTCGTATAGTTTTAGTAATTTAACTAATAACATAATCAATTTAAAGTGCATGCAAATGACAATGAGTAATATACTAATATAATAGGTAATGTGATAAAAACTTATATCGATCAATTTTTTTCGAGTCATTTGTTATCTTATAATGATAATATATATATATATAGAGAGAGAGAGAGATATTTTTGTCTCATTATCTCAACCTTACTGGTGTGCAAAACACACTACGCCATTTCACGTATTTTACTGCAGTGATCTCGTTAAAAATAACGAACTAGACGGTTGAAACGAACTCGTCCTTTTTGCTAGTTAACCACAAATTTTCAAGCTCCTATGACAATAAATATTTAAGGCACCGTCGTTCCACGGCTATGACGTATAGTGTGTAGCGCGGTCGTTTTTGCAAATATTTGAATGAGATGGCTTTTGTTGTTCATATACATGGAATACACGTAGCACAGCGTTTCAATGATTAAGAAATCGTATATTTCATTGTGTGGGTAGTATTCATAAATATTATTGTCGCAGTCAAATAAATAAATTTATTTCTACCCACTCTTCGTTAAAATTAGAAAAAAAAATTGTCGTGCGTATGTACTATATACTATATAGTACCGCCGACATAAGATTTTTATGGACGATACTTGTACGTTTAAGTTAGTATCACTATAAAATGTTTATTTTGCGTAGACAACATACTTTTGTAATTTTATATAATTATGTGATTTGGTAATAAACGCCGTACATATAGTTAAAATATATGTATTAACATTAAATATAACTTGGAGCTTTTATGAGTTTAAAAAAATATATATATTAAAACAATTTTACAAATATTTTTTTTTTGAATAACAGTTTTTAAAAAAAAATTTATAACATCACCTGCCAATGAATTGACAAATTTTAGTTGGGTCATGAGAGCGGACGCCCCAATATCCCTCCTATATATAAAAAAAAAAGAAAGTTATAGTTGTTTTTTTAATTTATACACATTTATTTGTATTATATAATAATATATTATAGATATTAGTATGTATAGACGTGAGGAAAACATTTTTTTATGATATTTTGTCACGTCCATAATAACTTTACATCACTATAATGACCACACAATTTTGTACCGTGAAAAACAACTGGTATATATTACACAAACACGATACACGTATGTCGTATATATTATGCATTATCCTAACTTGTCTTTTGATGTTATTTCAGCCGAAAAGTCAATCTCTATTAGGTAATTATATTAAAAGTCCAAAATGACATCGGCAAGGAATATTTTGTTGCATAATAGTTTAAATAGCTGGATACCGATTATAGTATAATTTATTTAAAAAATCGTACTGGAATAATCGGCATTATCTGCTATGCCTAAATTATTGCAATTTACTTCACTTATTTTATGTAGACAATAAAATATGAAAAAACGGCTAAACAATTCAGATATGCTTTGATATACGGATATAGATATTTAAAATAGCATCTTAGACTAACTTTCAAGTATTGTGGAAAAAAAAGAATATTTATTTATCTATTTATAAATTTAAAAAAATGGATATAATGTTATAATAATAATCTGTAATCAATTTAGTGTGCTGTTCCCTCCGATAAAATCAAGTCCAATCTACCGCTTTACTGATAGTTTAAAACAAGAGAAATAGTAATCATTTGTTTACAAAATTTGCAAAGAAAAGAAGTTGTAATGCAGGTGAACTATTAGATTGGCGCGTTACACTAGTGTCGTAGTAGATTTGTAATATAAGGTTTGAAAGTATTGATATTCTATTGCATAATATCTGAAATTGCTTGTGACTTCATTTATTCGACATTATTGTATTATAGAAATTATAGCGTAGCATAGTTATAGTTCTATAATTTTTTTTGTTCTTCTACGGTGTACTAATAAAATCAAAAAGTCACTTTTTCTGTGTTTCAAGTACATTTTATCTAAGCTTTTAGAGAAGCACTGCACTGAAAAATATAAAACAAAATTAATATAATATATACTTCACTTTTATCAGAATACGGAATAATAATTATGCCTAATTAAAATATACGTAATATAAGAGTAAGTT
The DNA here is from genome assembly GCF_003676215.2 of Rhopalosiphum maidis. Lineage (NCBI taxonomy): Eukaryota > Metazoa > Arthropoda > Insecta > Hemiptera > Aphididae > Rhopalosiphum > Rhopalosiphum maidis. The sequence continues at coordinate 67,536,120 of NC_040879.1, forward strand.
GCTGTTTATAATGTCATTAGCATCTCATGTTACAAATATTAATTATCAACAAAGCAAAGAAGAATTTCAACGTTTCAATGCCATACTCACAAAGTTTACCGACAAAAAAAATATACATACATTTAACTTATTTTAATATAATATTTTAAATAACAAGTTTAAAGTAAAAAAAAAAACATACATTTTTTTCGAAAATATTGTAAAAATGTTTTTTTTTTAAACTCTCCGTGAATATAAACAGGTAAGACGTATTTAAAACACTAGTGGATATTTTAAGATTTATAGTAGTATCGTTATTTTAATTACATCTAAAGTATATTTTTTACGAGTACGTTGATCCGCATTGACTATTTTTAATTTAATAAGTTATAATTCAACGGGAAAACTCAAACGCCCTACATGCACGCAAACACTTATGTTCTCTTTGAACTTAGAAAACACACAAAAAAAAAATAATAGTAATAAACTTTATGTATTTGGAGTTATGCAAATTATTGAAGGAACTAGAGCACAATAAATGTATGTGTGCGCGTATCTCGTTAAACAATTCCGAATACCAATATCCCTAAATTTGAATACTAATCATTAGCCGACGCCGGCCGTGTGCCTCTGAATCGTATATGATAATATTCTGGTCCGAAAATTCTGAAGGGTCGTTAAAATGGCTTATGTCACATTAACTTAAAGACCGATCCACTCTTCCTGGCACGTTTGCGGACTACTATAATATCGGAGGGACGTCAAACAAATAGCCATAAGGTTTTAACATTCTCTCACGTCGTGGTGGAAAATCATAATTGGAAAACCACTTGGTTATTCTCCACGACTTGGCATTCAAATAAATAATATTGCTTACATTGCTTTTGCTGGCCGAAATTCTTCTCTCGAGGCATACTGCGGTGTTGATATTTTTTTTCACACACAATTATTATGTGGTATACTGCGGCCAGTATACACATATTTTAGCAAATTATAAATTATTATCTTATTGGATTCGTCCTGGCAAAAACCCGGAAAAGTTATGTCATCGTGATATACCTTTGCTACATGTGACTTTATTAAACAATGTGTCGTGTGATACTGCAATTTCCTGCTTTCCGGTCTCGGACAGTGTTATAAATCACGGCTCACAAAATATTTTTATGAAATATTAGCCGTGAAACACGTGAACACTAATGATTATCATTCATCGCTTATCTTATATATATAATAGTTACGTAATAGAAAGTGAAATTATATAAATATTTTTGTTGTTATTTTTGCCAAAATATGTAAATATTAAAAAACATAAAATATATAACAAAAAAGTGTAAATTTAAGATTAATTCTTAAAATTCAAATTATACATAAAAAAAAAGACTTTTAAAAGACAAGCAAACGAACAAACCATAACAATTACAGGCTAGTAAAAAAATACGAAATATTATAGCAGGGGTGGCCAAATTGCGGCTCTCTTCATCGACGTATGCGACTTGCGATCTTATTTACAAAAACCAAAATTTTAATTTTTTTTTGCATACGTTTATAAAAAAAAACGTTTTGTTATTATTATTATCATTATTTTATAATTTCATATTTCCTAATTTGATATGTTTGCCGGATGTTAGCTATCGTTATCACTTTGTGGTATAGAAGTACAGATTAGATAATTTGGCTCTTGATATAATTGCATTAATATATGTGGCTCGCGTACATAGTCATGTTGGCCACCCCTGTATTATAGAATTTATCATCTAAAATATTTAAGAAAACGCATTTACTTCAAAATATACAAAAAGTTAATAAAAATATGTGTTACAGTATTATAGAAAAATAAATACTTTTTATTTTATCTAGTGCGTTATGAAACATCCTAATTAACACTTTTTAAGTGTATTTTAGTAATTCACAATTAATTATTATTATTATCATATCATATTGTGCACAGCACGTATTTTACTGTATTTTATACGCTTATATTGAATCGGTAACCCTCACGCGACACCACCGTTCAGGTATTCAGTCACCCCGGCCAAATGCTAGTTAATAGCCGGAGACAAAACACTCATTTTTTATTATAATTCTGAAACATGCATATTCAATACATTTAATTATTTACAAAAAAATCTATGCCTTAATAATAATTATTAATGTACTACAAGGTCTACTTACTTCCAAAATGTACTGCAGTAATATGTTCACCTTTTACTTTTAATGTCAGAATAATGGGTTTACTAAAATAATGAAAATAGCTTAACGAATTTCGTAAAATTAACTTTTCTGAATATAATGGAACTAGCGGGTATATCAATAACTAAAAATTGTTTAATTTATTGTATTTTATTTAAAAAGTTGTGGATAGCCGACAGACTATCTACCTTGCAGTATTGAGGTAAAGGTTTACCTAACTGAGTTATATTTCTTTATTATACCAGAACACAATTACTTAATTAGTTATAAATAAATATTAAAATGAAGAAACTTTTCGTTCAACTCATGGTTGAAATAATAAGTTTGAGGTACTTGCCAAGCATAATTTTTCTATAACCCCTTTCTCTTTAAATACCTACCCAAGTTAAAACGATCATAATTCAATTTCAAACTATATTAAATTGTCTGTTTATTTTAGTATTTTTATGATAGTAAAATAAAAACTTATAATTTAGGTAAATAAAAGTTGTCTTAAAAACAATAAACTTGAACGTAGTTTTTTTTGTTCTCTCATACTATATATGATGGTATAATCTGGTCATAAGAAAAAGACAGAGAACCAAAAAATAATCCATTTCCACAGTTTTCCGATTTATTCAATAACATTTTTTAGGGTTTATCACTAATATTTTTCTCGCACAATAATAAAGTATAAATGATGTACACTATAAAACTATATCATTCCGTGCTATGCTTTTTATTCGTAATATCGCTGTAATAGTTTTGTTTAAAATATCGATGGAAAATGTACAATCACCAAATGCGCACTATAATAATAATGACGCATTAATCAATTCCAGTAAATTCATAGTTTATGTCAGTCTCGTAATAAAAAATAAGCCACATTTATTACTACGGTAACGAATTAACATGTTTCGAATCCATGATATAGGTGAATACGTTTATATGAAAAAATTTAAATTATATTACGATCATAAAGCCAAAAATGTTCCCACTTATTTTACACATCATCGTTATCGCGCAACACGGTTTATGCCTACTAAAACGCGTGTTTCTCGTTTGGGTTACACAGTTTTCACAGTGACCATCAGGCGATTGATTATCGAATTTCACCAACATAATACTAGTAAAGTATATACTATCTGGTAGACGAATCCGGTGTACAATAAATGTCGATTTTGCACTTGTTTAAATTAATCAGAATATTTCCACGCACGAGTAATGCATTGCAGAACATTGTGTTTTCAGTTTTGAGAAATATTTATATTAAGGTTGGTTCTAAAACATTGATTTCCTTCGGGGTCGATACCCTGTGTGCATAAAGGTGATTTTAACATCTCAGAGATTGTATTTTTAAGTCTCAAACGTGACATGACATAACTATACTACTATGTGATTTCCAATAGATTTTATAAAAAAAAGTGTTTATAATTATATTCTCCGAGATGTCACAAAGTGATTTCTATGTGATTTAAATTTGTAATGACAAATTTGATGATGATATGTAGTCTTGGAATTTTTTTTTTAAATTTTTCCGAACTTCACTTTGTGCGCTCTAAACGAAGTCGGAACGCTGAAATTGGGAGTCTCTATCGGATTGCGTATGGAAGTTACAATGTGACGAAACATAGAACGCATTGTTTCGCGACATCGCATTCAGTAACTTCGCAGGTAGGGATATTAACGGTGCCCACGAGATCTCCGCAATACCCATATAAGTTACTAATATTAAACTTCACATTACTAAAAATAACTGCTATATAACATCTCTGAGAATCTTTTTTGCACACAGGGTAGATTATAATGTTATTTTTGTTCCGTGCGCTCAAAAATCCCCTCCCCCCAAAAAAAAAAAAAAAATAACAATAATAATACGCGGGGGCGTATTATTAATATATAGTACGTAACTACGACGCATTAAACATTACTATATATTTATATATATATATATCAGAAACCTTATTATGCGACCTAGAGAGGAATATATGATATAGCGCCTGTATATAATTGGTAGCAGCCGCAAAAACGCGAAACGGTTGATTGAAACGCTCCCACATCACAATAATAGCACCAATCATCATCGTGATGGTCGTATTATCGTTGTAATAATCATACATAACCACTACGCCGCAACTGATTATCTGAGAACGTTCTCCGCAGTAGTCGTATTATACGCGCACGTTGCCTGCCCCGTCGCCAATCCCGTTGCCGTGGTTATCTTACCCCGTCATCGATACCGCGTTAGTGATTTTATTTCTTATTTATATAGGTCCCTATGATAATATCATTATACGTATTTTACTCATAGCGCGTCACTGTGTATGTATATAATCGTTGTAAAGTTATCGCCGGTTATTGCGATTAAATGTTCTGGCGTCATTTGCTTCAGGGGCAGATCCAGTGGTGTAGGGGGGTGGCTAAGGTAGCCCCCAAACCCGTATTTCTATTAGAATTATATAAGTACAGTCAAAAATAAAATTTAAAAAAAAAACAACAATATATTATACCATTGGCAATTATAGACACGTACGAGTGTGTAGTCAGGTGTATACTGTATATATCTATTATATATATACTATGAATTATAAATAAATAAATAATAATAATACATAAAATAAACTATATGATATTATATTATTGTGAGTATTATGGCTTAACCCACCCACTACCACCACCAAGTCTCTGGAGCGCGTCATTTCCACGCGCGTTAACTATTGTTTTTCGTATACGTATAACCAGTACGTTATGTTTACCACGTTATTTGTATAATGATAAAATGTCATAATCATCTACTCGGGAAGATGTCACGTAACTCGTATATCATTTAACCTTCAGCTATAACTTACAGACGATTATTTACTTATATAAACACGACCGGCACTTGCCGGGTCGTCTAAATTTGCGTATAATTTTGTATATGCGGGTTCCGAAATGCAGCTCAGGGGGGGGGGGTGGAATTATTTTACAATTTATTTTATAACTAACCGTGTCAAGGGTTGACCAGTGGCGTATTTAGGATTTTGCTCCCCCGGGTAGGTACACATTTTTTTAATGCCCTTTTCCTCTCACCGGTTTTTTTCTAGTGGCAATTTTTCTTACCCTAAAAAAACTTACAATACATGTGATATGCTAATAGTATCATGTAGTATACAAATCTATTGAGTGTCCTAGAATGTTAAATATCGTAGGTTTTCTCAGTAGTACCCATGATAACAAAATAATCAAAACCAATTGTAAAATTTATTAATTTATTTTCATATCATATATTTTATTTTTATAATATGTTTATAAAACAAACATCATTAAATTAATATTATAAAAAAAGTTCCCAGTTAAATTTGCTGCCCCCAAAAAAATGCTGCCCGGGGAAATTCCCACCCCCTAAATACGCCACTGGGGTTGACCAGAGCTCAGTAGCTCGCTGCAGTTCAAAAGAACATCAATATCACCATAACTATATTATATTTTATACTAACGGTGAAAATAAGTCACAGTAACTCTGACATAAACACTTCATCGGCGCAACTGCGGGGGAGGGGACAACTATCTATCTCTTATGTCATAAACGACGAACACTCACGCATAAAAAAAAAATACATCCCTTTACAGGACACACATAAGCACTTTTGTACAATTTCATCGGCTTACCAATCTAATTCTGCCTATTAACTAATCGTATTGTTGAATTAGATTATCTATAAATTTTGTAAAACAGTAACGCACATCTGCATACGAATCGCCTTATTTAGTTTAGGCGCAATAAAATAACGATAATGCCAATATTTGAAGACAACGAATTTCACTAGCCGACATAATCGTTCATATATCGTATTATTTTGTTCTAGTATATCATTCATCAATTGGGGGACACGTATAGAAATTACGAACGTATATTATACCCGTCTGGCGACTACCGTTCTCTTGAGACGGGCCCTCAATCACGACTTGTGTGTATTTGACAAATATGCATTTGAACGTATAGTTCGGCTTGTACAAGTAACCGAGTAAAGTGTGTTCACGCGTTATTAGATTAGCAAACACTAGTGGCGGAAAAATATATATATTTAATGTTACACCAACAAGACGACATAATATTATTATATAGTGTGAATAAAGTATATGTATTCCGAGTAATGACGTGTAAGCAAACCACGAAAAATAAGGCTGAGCATAAACGAGTTAAAAAGTTAACGTTAAGTTACATAAGAAGTTATTTTTTTTTAAATACACTTCTAATTAAGCGAGTTAAAATGTGTTACGTGATATGCGGTCAATACATTTTGTAGTCACGTTGAGTTAATATTATCCCAATGTACTACCAATCTACTAGTTGCACTAATAGCTCAATATATACCCCACGGATTCAAAATACATTTTTTTTTGTGCTAGTTACAGTTTTTACGGAGAAAAATTAAATTCTGAAAAGGATATTATTATTTATGATATTATTATAAATGTATATTGTAAATATCATATTTGTAAACTAACAGTGTATATCGAATACCCATATTAAAATTTGGCACAGTCGAAGTTCAATAAGCTCGAAGAAGCACGGCCAACTTCTTTTTGGGGATGAATAGAGGAGGGGACTACTTACAAATTTTAAACTCGTGCTTATAAATACTTACAAATTGCGCATAACAATTTGGCAAGGTCGAAAATTTCGAAATTATGAAACGGCTAAGTTTCGCGGAAGTTAAAAGTGATTTAAACTGTTGTGAATAATTGAATACGACTAAACTTACAAATTTCCAATTTGTGCTTAAATGAACTTACAAATAACTTACAAATTATTGACAAGACTTGGAGAAAAATTTTCATTTTGGGCGGCACACTTCGCGGAGCTATTGTATATAAATATTTCCATAGAAAATTACAGTCTTACCCAAACACATAATTTCATATATCTTAACAATAATACTATTTACACTGTCAATAGGATCAGAATTATCTGATAAATTATAAAATTCCACTATTTTAGAGATGACTAACGGTTAGATACGTTGTTGTTGCGATCTCTTTAAAAATAACCTACCAACAATTAAACTTAATTGATAAGTAATAACTAGTAGATTAAAATTGGATGACTTACTAATCTCTAATCATTTCTGTTAATTATTAATCTAACGTGTATATTATATATATATTATTTTTTAAATACATATAAATTTCTGTCTTTTTGTATTTTTGTATTTTTTTTTTTTTTATCAACTGTATTTGTTATTGTGCTTTGAAGTAAATATTAGTAGCAAGTTTTAAAAAAAATGTAACTGATTTTAACTAAGTTATTTTTTTTTTTTTAGTTTGCAAAATAAAATAGAAAAAAAAGTTACTTTTAACTTAAAACTTAAATTTCATATATTAAATTAACGAGTTAAATAAATGTGTTAACTTGCCCAACCATGAGAAAAAGTAACAAAATTATATTAGATACACCAACCACTAACCAGTACGTCATATATTATTAATTTCTTAGAATACAATCAAACTTTAAAGTGTTCTAAGTATTCACCAATCAGATTAAAATAATCATTTGTTTATAACTTTACAATATTATGCTGTCAAACATATAAACTTTTGTAATTATTTTACTCATTACAACATCAAATCGCACGTAGTAGTCGTTATTATAATATTGATATTATACTCGTACGTCGACTACAGTACTCCACTTGACTGTTGTCAATTTTCACTAAAATTGATCCAAAATATATACAACATGTGTAATTTGCACCATTTTTTTTTTTTTTTTTTTTATTGCGTTTGTAATTTGCACCAAAATAAGGTTATATAATTTTCACTAATTCTCAGGTAGTAAGAAATAGGAATTGTAATTTGCACCAAAATTAAAATCGATAGTATCTCGATAGTACCAACTTGCAAGTTTCTATATCCTAATTTAAATTTAGCTTAGTTTTTATTTATAAAATTGCTGAGCTTATACACGTAATGTTGTAAGTTTATACAAAATCGTATAATGATTATGAATAAAAAAAAAAATCATTCGTGTCTATCTAGTCTTGACGTCAACGAGGATATCGAGGAATATTCGAATATTTCAAAATCGAACAAATAATAAATAATCATTTTGGTGCAAATAACAAATTCTATTTTTGACTACCTGCAGTGGTGCACATTACAAACTCCCCTACACTTTACGCTCACTGATATAGTATTCTACTTGGGCGTATTTTTGACGAAAATATGAACACAATAATAATATGACGGTGGAGTAACCTAACCTATAAATATCGCACACTCGTACCTGTAGTATACGTACGAGTTGGTATATGTTAAACACTATAATATTATTATGATCACAACATTTGAACTTATAATATACGTAATTAAAACAATAATTTATACAACGGTTTTTTTTTTTTTTTTTTTAATTGACCTTTATTTCGATTCTATTGCGCTTCGTTAATGTGAAGTATTAAAATTAAATATTTATATTGTCAACGAGTCGTAGATATTATAATGAATAATAATAATTCTGGTTTACCGCGAATTCATAACAAATAATAAGAACTGAATAAACAAGCATATTATTTTACCTTCATTCAACAATTTGTTTTCTTTAAGACACGCACGATTACTGGCATATTTCTGCAGTTTTGATTTAATTTATGGAAAGGAATTATTTCACCTATGTAGTTATGTGCAGTAATATTTACGTCTAAATGTTAATTAATTTTAACTTAGAATGCTACTGAAATATTTAACCCAATGGAAACATAATAAAGAGATATTATTTCCGCGACAAATGCATTTTTAGTAGGTATATATAAATATATAGAGCTACACGAATGGATACGAATAACAACACAGGTTTTAATTATTAATCCATTCAAGAAGTAGCCGGTATGTGTATGGTATATATTATATTTATTATAAACATAACTCCGAAGAAATATGTATAAAAACGAAATGTATAATATATACAAATACTGCAGTAGTGCCACAAATTCTTCGACACTCGACAATAAACAGCATACACACGTATATTCAATCATGGTAATTTATTTAATTATACAATACATTCTGAATAAACACCGAACAATTGAATATATAAATCTGCAAACTATAGTTTTTCATGTTAAACAGTGATGTTATTAGTTGTTATTTTGAACGAGCGACGAGCCTGCGTAAGTATTATGTAAATATAATGATTATACATAATACATACACGATCGCGTTACATTTGTATATTATACGTCAAAGACTTCAAAAGGGAATTACATTATTGATGATTAAAATTCCAATAAAATGTATCGTTATACTTCATCGTTTTTCAGATGTTGTTACGAACACAGAACGGTTAGTCCATATAGTACCTACTAACCGTGCAGTTATACTTTGCCATATGCATAAATGTATTACATAAAAAAAAATAAAAAAAAGCATGCAAATAATTTCAATTCGTAATCGATGATATAATAATCACTTATAGTATAATTTGCACGTGGTATATCGTTTTAAAAAAGCCGGATAGTACACGCGCGTTACGCCCCCTCCCCCTCACTTCTAAAAATAATGAATATTTTACTATGTATAATTAGTGCGTAATTAGTATGAATTTGTACGACCATTTTTGAAATTTGTACGCAACTCGTTCTAAGAGAAAAATCCATTTTTGTGTGGGGGGAGGCTGGGGTAACGTTATTCCAGCCCCTCGCAACCGCTTAAACCCTGTTTATAGCAACTTTAAGTATACCAATAATTACTACGTAATTAGTATGAATTTTTACGTTACTCGTTCTACGAGTAACGTAAAAATTTCAAAAATGGTCGTACAAATTCATACTAATTACGTACTCATTATACATAGTAAAATATTAATTATTCTTAGAAGTGGGGGGGGGGCGGCGTAATGCACGTGGATAGTACAGCAGCGTACAGCGAGCTGTTGCAAAACAAGTGCATAATGATTTGTCTTTTTATTATTAATAGCGTTATATTATTATAAAATATAATTTAAACAACCTGCTGTTGTAATAACTGTTCTGAGCATGATGAATTTTATTATATTACGTCACCGCGAATCTTCTTAAGTGATAAAACCGTCCATTAACGGGACTTCGCGCGGAGTTTAGCGGTTGATTTTAGTCACTTAAAACGTCACATTTCCGTGACGTCACGTCTTGCGGGGTCACCTGGCACACCGTGAATGGATAAATCGGACGTAAGTAGATTACGGTGGTCTGATGTATTAGGATGAGAGCGTTTATAAAAGATTTCGGTGATGTTTTTGGTGTTTCGTGATTGGTGTTATTTATAACACGAATTATATACTTCGTTATGCAATTATTATTATAATACTTATAGTAAAACTCAAAATTAATAATAGTATACTTGAATATTTAATAGAAATAAATGTTATGATAATAAATTGTTATGTAGCTTACCCATTATTCAATTAAATATTATAATAATTGTGTACAGTATTATTATTATTTTTTTTTTTTTTAAATCATCATAAATTACATAGAATACAAATAATTTCAAATATTTTACATGATTTTCTATCTCTTTTAAGCTATTAGCGTGTGTTAGAGATAGAGAGTAATATTAATAATTAAAAACATAATTTAAATTATATAATTAGCAAACCAAAGTGATGAATACATTAGAAATTAAAATAATATTAAGAATAGGAAAATTTTAAAAATGAGATAATTTTACATATTAAATATATTTGTAATCTTTATCTTGACCGAACCTTTTGAAAGCGAACAAAATAGCAATTTTTTTATAGAGAAATCTAGTCGGTAAAACTCCCACCTCCTTATAATTTTGATTTGTATAACCTTGCAGGGAGTACTTATTTAAGCAAATTCTTATTATGTTATTCTGATTTACTTGCAATTTGTTTAAAACAGTATCGCCCAATCCCCCCCCCCCATACTAACGTTCCGTATTGGAATATTGATTGATATAGAGCAAAATAAATAACCCGCATTGTTTGCTTGGGCACTAAACCTTTTAATTTACGGAATTAATAAGTTATTGAGCTTGGTCAGAATATCATACATACATTTATTTCGTGTATTTTTAATGTATTTACATTTTTCTAAAACATGTGCTAATAGAAGAGGTTTTTTAGGGGTAGAATGAATTCAGATTCTAACTATAGTTCCTTCTAAACACGCCCATTCCTAGACAAATATATAAATATATATATATGTATACTGTATAGGGATATAATGTACTAGCTAGCAACTATGCTTTTGTCAATCCGTTATTGGTCATGATTGATCAAAACAATAATATAATTGTAACACTAATAAAAATAGTTCATATTATGATACAGTGATGGTCAAATGATTTTGTCATAGGGGGGGGGGGGGGGGTGTAAAAAATAAAACAAAATTTAATACATTAACATTATTCTACAACATACATAAATATAATTGTTATAAATATTAAATACGAAAAGTCACGGGGGTGATCTATCATATATGATACGATAAATATATATATATATATTTCTAAAAGTTTTATATTTCGTCTTAGTTCGATCGACCATAGAATTTGGCTCTGTCGTATGGAACACCACACAAATAAGTCTAATCAGCAAAGTCGATAAAGTTCAAAGACGATTTCCGCATATGATCAGTTCTTATAAATTAGATTAATCAGGTCAACTATTATCCGATTTAGGAAAAAAAATATATTCTATCTTTATTATCGCGAAGAAACTACAATGATGCTCTATTCCTATTTAAATTATTAAACGGCATAATGGTATGCTTTAAATTCTAAAACAAAAATAATTTTAGAAATTAACACTCGATCTACAAATATATATTTTATATCGATAATAATTGTAATCGTAATTTTCTCCAAAGTAGTCCTATAAACAATGTATTGCAATTGTTTAATGTCCATTTAAATAATTTTGATTTTTTTTTTATACTTATAATAATATTAATCTCTTATAAAATTATTTGTATACACTATATACTAAATTGTTTATATTTAAAACTGTACTATCGTTCTCTCTGATCTTTGGGCGTTGGAAATCATAATAATAATACATTACAAACAAAACAATACTCAACTATTTGGCCAACCACAATGATAAGTTACTATAAAACTATAAAATGACAATATGGCATTAACTTATATAATTTATTTATTCAGTTGTAGCAATACAATTTTGTTGACCAAACGCATTTAGAACTCTTAATAATTAATAAGTCCGTGCCGTCTGTGCCCCTTATAAGATACTCTTTAAATTGTATAAAAAATACAAGTATCTGAAAACGTGGTCTTCAAGTATATAACTACTAACTATTATAAATGCTTACAAATTTATAAAATCAAAATGTAATTTATTTATTATTAAAAAATACAAGTAAGTGGGTACACTGTACTGCAGTATAGGTGTTAAGTGAGGCTATATAGTAATTAATGTGTTAAATTTGAATTGAATGATTAATCATTTCATACGAAAAATGATTCTCAGCTGCAGAGATGATCTGTCAGTCTATATATCACTAAGCATATTTCATGATATGTTTTTCAGTATCGTTAAGTAATTATTTATTTTACTATTAGTTAGGTTACTGTTAGGTACTAACTCTACTACTGTTAGGTTAATTTAATTTAAATTTTTTTAGACATTTATAGGGGAAAAAACTATACAAACTAAAAATGTCAAATCGTCCTCACTTAGTAGCCGAATCGCTAAAAAGTCGTTCCCGAGGGTCTTATCAATATTCGCCACCATAATCCATCTTAGTATCAAACTGCAATATCTCATTAAGTCGTTCATGTTATCTAATTTTTTTTATTTTTATATTCACAGTACAATTTATACGATTTATACATAATGCAAATCGCTCCCGACGACCACTGCTGCTGGGGGATATTTTAAAATTAGGGGAATTTATACATATAGACATATTATAGTATTTTAAATAAAAATAATTTAAATTATACAGTTTTACATTTTATTTTGTGTTAAAATGTATCAAACTGAAAACTTTTTGTTTTTTATTTAATAATTTTAAATAACTTGGAAAATATACTTATAGCTGTTAACTATTTATGAATTATTTAAAATTAACATAAACAATTTTTTACTATTTTGAATTATATTTTACAGTACGAATTTATAAAATTAATTATACTGGCCTGCATTTTTTATTTCGTTATTGTTTCGAGATAATTTTGTGTAAAGATTGACTTAATCCAATTTGTACTTTATATTACATCTTAAATTTGATCTCCAAATTATGCATAATTACTATGAACCTTTTTTTAAATAATTGCGGTCGTGGAATGGAAAACTTTATTACTTACCTTTTTGAAATAATTATACCTGCTGAATAACCTCTCATGGACGTGTATATTTAATAAATAATAAAACTACTCAGAGTATAAACTATAACTGAGAATATTATGCAATAGTACTTGTATAGTGTACGACAAAATATTTAGTTATCATAATATGTGTTGGTCCTATACGAACAGAATCTTGTAACGATGAATGATCGCAGATTTTCTCAACAATATAATTTATGATATACACTGTGGAATAATAATATAAGCAAATGGTTATGATATGGTTTTTTTTACATTATACCATCGACGTTCCTAGCTAATCGATCAGAATAATCAAGCACAGTCTTTACGTGAGGAGACAATTTTATTATAATATAACAACTACAGTTTAAATTAGCCGCTGCAGGTATGTATTTGAATATTTCTAAAATATAAAATACTTATAAAATTGTAACACGCCTTGTATAATATAGGTACCTAACTTAATAATTAATATTTAATACTATACTATATCCAGTGGCGCAACTAGGTTAGGTTCTTTAGCACACCCAAGTTAAAATTTAGCACCCCTTGTTTTTTATACCTAACAATTATTGTTTAAGTGAAATACCATCAATTGATATACTGTCAATAATTTTAACACCCCGCGTTTTAGAGGTCTAGTTGCGTCTATGTCTATATATCTGTGCAAATATTGAAATGTCCCAACGTGAATTTTTAAACTATACATGTCTTTACCAATTCAGTATGACAAAATATAAAAAAAGATATTTCAATATTATTTAAAGTATTAGGAATACGGTTTTTCTATGAAATAGAATGACTTGATGAGCGGTGTGGAGTGACAGAGTAGTACCCCTTAAAATGTTGGTCCACTGCTCCGCTTATCTAAACTTTAAATGTCTATAACTCAAAAATTACTCGTCCAAATTTCAAATTGTATATTGATCGGAGTACCCTAAAAAATATTCTGCTTAGGAATACGTTATTAAAAAAACACGTTGTCATAAAAAAAATTATTAAAATATGATAATTGATAATAATAAAAAATAGAAAAAAATACGTTGTTTTTTCATGACTTCAAATTATGTAAAAAAAATATTTTAAAAAACGTTTATAGTTTTTGAAATGATGAGTGTTTCCAGTAACTATACTTTTTAATTTATAATGTATTTTATTGTCAGTATATAATACCCACTTATATTCTATAACAGTTGGGTTGATAATGAAAAAGGCATTTATATTTCATCAATATTTCAATTTTAAACGCATACTGACTATGAGCATATTATTTTGTAATTATATCATAAAATACGACAGATTTCCATTTAATAACGTACCTATTTTATCTCTCTAAATCATTCCTTCGAGTGTAACAAGAATTATATTCGTATTCCGTATTCAATAATAATGGTAATAAGCATATAAAACCTCAAAAGTTATAATACGTCATATAATTTTGATGGTATATCATATTATATATTTAATCCCATATCACCGTAATTAATTATCTATTTAACCAGTAGTAAATCCTATATATATATATTAAATTCGGAATTCGTGTGGAAAATATTATCTACGGTTGGCACACAATACTGAACCTCGGCCGATGGTATAAGTTGAAGAAAAAATTGATTTTTTACTATTTTTTATACAGACACTTACCTAATGTAACGTTGTATTATATATTTGGGTTATAATATAATAATATTATTATATCTATCATGGCTTCTGACTAGCATAATATTTATATTGTCTTCCTTCGGTATATTTATATTTAAAAGTAAAAAAGCGGACAAGACGTATGTGACATTTACCGCTCTATTGTAGAATAGATGTCAAGTGTTCCGCGTTACTGACGTAACCGTAAGACGAATGCGTTAAATTTGAATTTAATGATAAATCGTCGTATACGGTGAAAAAAAGATTCTGAGCAGAGATGGTATAAATTGTTGGCTACCGTGGTAATCAAACAATTATTTTCAAAATAATATTTATATTTTTAGGAAATTTTCGTATTTTTTTAAAAATTGTTTTCTACTTGTCTTATCTCAATGTACAATTTAGATTCTATTTTCTATTAGAAACCAGCCTCGATGTTGATAGTCGGATGATTTCTATTATAAAAAGCATATTCAGACACAAAAAATAAATAAATATAAAACTAATAATCGTTCAGCTCAGAATTTAAAACACACATTGTAAAATCAATAAATTCATCGCTCCGCGCCGTATCTACAAAAGTAATTGATAAGAACTTAGTCTGGATTATGACGAAAACTCGTCTAAACTTGCTTTTTAACTATTTCATTATAATACAATTATTTATGGTTTAATTTCTATAGATGAAAAAAAAATTACTGTACGTAAATCTATTTTTTGTTAATAGAATTTATAAAAAGAAATTTGTGAATTGGACTGTTGTAGACTATGTTGTCTTTTATAGTTTTATCCGATTTACAGAAAACGTAATTTATTGTAAAAAATGTTAAACAATTTAGTATATTTTCCATAGTTGTGTAATATAATAGTATGTGTACTTACGATTCTACAATTTAATTTTTAAATAATCATATTATTTTAAAATAAGAACAAACAGTACGTTATTATTATTCTTTCGAAACAAGATTAATAGCGAAATGTTCGTAAATTATGACATTTTTTTTTTAAAAATTAAATGATTCTAATTAGCTACTATTGTTGTTTATTTTGAATTAGTTTTTAATTTAAAAAATGATGACTGTTATACTATTTTACTGCCTTTTGTCAAACTGCGTGTAATAATACTAAGTAGGTATAATGACGTAGAATATTACAAAAAAAGAGATAACATTATTTCAAATAAACTGCACGAACGAGTGCGAGGAGCACTCTACGCGTCAAACATTAGACAGTTGCATTCGAACCATAGTCGTTTTTTTCTACCAATAGATCGCGTTCTACACACCTACCTCTATAATAATTATAACGGTATTATTATTAAAACGATAATAATTAAGTATTTATTTTACATTTATTGCAATAATATTATGATAATATATTATTCTATCATAATAATTAATCTAACGCACTATAATAATAATAATGCAATCTATGGCTTAGCGACTACCTATGAATAGTAATCGACGAGTGTCTACTACGCTAAATAATTAGTACCTACGTAATGTCCATTATTTAGATTGTTAACACGATTCGTGCTGTACTAACTACAACACTTGTGTTATAATGACATCATGTTCATTGCGTATTGATTGTTATACATCTAAGTACAATTTCTATGATATTCGGTAATTGCACCAAACGTTTAACAAGCACAATACGCAAAATCTAGCTAATAGACTCGAAATAATATTATGATATTATTATTACACGCGTTTTGGATGTTCTTGATTTATGATTCTATGATTGCATAAAACTCTTATTTATAAACATGTTTATTCCGCTAATGAACCATTTTTACTGTAGCCAATATCATTTACCGACGGTTGACTTGCTGAAATATAACTTAACAAAAATACGTTTGCAAGCCCTATCGACAAAATTGTTCTGAAAAATCAACTTAAGGTTCGTCCATTTAATTTTTTTTTTCACCGTTATTAATAGTTTTCAATAGGTAATCAATAATCGGTACTTTTCTAATACCTATCATGGGTACATACTCCAGTAGATATCTTGATTCGATAATGAAAAATTCTAGACTTTTTAGTATTTATTTTAGGTGTATATAAATTTATAACTGTATATAGACGATTTAAATTGTTTGATGTCAACTATATCGACCGTCAATAAATGGAACTCAAATTAATATGATATGAAATTAAATTCAAAATACAGAAAATTCAATCAAAACAAAAATTATTTATTAATATTACAAATTAATTACTTGTTCTGCTAAATCCAAACATTAATTTCACTAGAAAAATAACAACTAATTAATTATGTATAAAAAAAAATTGTTAAATATTAATAATAAAACTCGTTGAATTAAGTCGAATATATTAATAAAATAAATTAATAACTATAGTTCGAAATAATGTGCATCACTAATAACTTTTTTTTGCAAATTGTACACATCAACAAGATGACATTTTTTAATAATTCATAAAAAAAAATATATATCATTATATTACATTTTTACAATTGTTTTACATTACACATCACTCACGTTTCACAATTAAGTTATAATCATTTGTCATTTTTTTTAAATTATTGCATGAAAAATTTTTAATTTAAGTTATTAAAAATGATCATCTTACTTATTATAACAGTAATTTGTTCAATCCGTTTGAATATACTCTAAATGGTGTCTGTCCACGCGTATTTTTTTTAAATATAATTTATACAAAAGTTGTAAGTGACTTGATATGAGGCTACTTATAAGTTACTTAGTCAACTCAAAACTCGAATTATTATTATTTTTTTCAATTTAAATCTCCTTTTTAAAACCCTTTACGAACGAGTGTATGACTTATTCCACCATTTATGTTTTTTTTTTTTTTATTGTATTATTTAAATATTTTAAAATTACAGTATATTTATATTAAGTAATTACTGAGTACTTAACTGAAATCCAATAGATACGGTGATGAGTTAAAGATTACCTATAAATTATAATATTATAACAATAACGAGTCAAAATAATTATGAAAGCGATGAGAAGAATGATGCTAAAAACTCAGTCACTCCTCTCTATAATACCATGATGTTTTTGGCTATTACATATCCAAAGACGTTCGTGGATAAAGATATGTATATATATAAATTATATCAAAATTATTTTCCTTTTCTTTATCGATGATATATCAAAATAATAAAATAAAATAATAATAAGTAAAATTGAAACTACTAATTTGGCGATCAAACTAATATTTTGGACATAAGTGTGTTACTATGTCTATTATAACTATTATATAGTTAATTATAATATTGTTAATCTGTTCAATATATTATATAAGACCACAACTCATTAATTTACCGTCGCGTTCATTACGAATGCAAATAAAAAGTCTGTAACCGTTTCGTATATAATATAATAACGTCAATACGTTTTAACAACAATCATCGTTTACAACGCATTCGGATTAGAACCGTCACGTCGTCCGCCGCCCGTCATCGTCGCGATTCGGAGGCGACGACGACGACGACGACGACGATGACGATGATGATGTTGATAATTCGGTATTATGTTCCGTGTAAACCACTGCTGAAATTAATCCATCGCCGTGTGTCTCCTCCCTCAACAAGTGTTCCACTCGTGTGAACTCGCTACTCCATCAACCCGACAAGGCAAATAATAATAAGCAAACAAAGTAGATCGGTTAAAAACCGCAGCGTTTCATTGACATGACGGGTGAAATAATAACAGGTTCTTACTCGCAGACTTGACCCAAATACAATATTGCAACAACAAAGCATTATTGTGTGTACAACACAATAATGATACGGCGATATCAACGACAGTTGTCGTAAATAAATCATCAGTTTTATTTCACTCGATGGCTTACCGCCATTTGTTAAAAGACGTATAACAGCAGTGCCCATTTGTCTTGCGTGCGCGCCGCGCACAGCGAACCTTTCAAACCATATCAAAACATCGTTCAAACTATTATGGGGAAAAACTATTACAGATAGACATTACGCGACAAATTGTAGTGTGGCAATGAATTGACGTCGTACGAGGATAAAATTATTTATATACTCCTCCGGCACATCATTTCATTTACTATAATATAATATAATGTCAAAAAGACAATTAATATTGTACACGCACGTCTGTCTATATGTCTATATGGTCTACGGTCGGAATGAAATTGACATTTATCAGTATCTTAAACATATCTGTTTATTTATTTATTTCCAAGTACGTAAAATATAATGATACAGTATTGCCTATAAATGTATTGCGTTGAATAATAGCCGATAAATCTGTAAAAGTATTGTATATTGAAAAGAAATAAAAAATTAACAATTATAAAATATTAAAATAATTGATAAGTTACGAATCGTAGAACTACTGCAGTGTCTATACACAAATTGGAAATTGTCTTTTCTTCAAAAAAATAATATGACCCAATAAATCAAAACACACAGAGAATATTTAGTTTTTAACTGTCAATACCTATTACTTATCATTACCTATATGCAACATATATTTAATATCAGTTTATTTTACATGTACGTGCGATTTATGTACTAATATAACTTAACGTATTAAAACGTCCTATTTAATTAATATACCGCCGACAGTATAATAATGAAATATTTAACATAAAAGTTAATTTCGACTTTACTTACTCATATATTATAATATGTATACACTATATACTTTATATATACCATAGAGGGAAAATCTTTTAACAGTAAACACTCGTTATAATGAAAAGTATTAAGTTTTTTGAAAACCTAATAATTAGCTACATAATTTGAATTAATTTATTACAATACAACATTCTAAAAATATATACGTATTTACTAATTTTAAAGTGACGAATTTCAAACCAGATTTAATTGGACTAGTTATAACTTATAAAAGTATAAAAAGTTTAAACAAACGGATTAAAACGGAACAAGAGTATATACCAACCAAACCGCAAAATGTTGCTCAGCATAACTTTAAATGTTTGTAAATAATTAATAACTCATTCGAAATTCCATTTTTATAAATCTATTAAAATATTAAGAAGAATATTCTACTTTAAATTTCAGAATAATATACAATTAAAAATATGTACATTTTCATTCGAAAAGTGATAACGATAAATATAATAAAAACTTAGTTTTTTTGAAAATTTTATTCTGATGATGAATTTAAATTATGTAAAAAAAATTTTCAAAACCTGTTTTTACTTTATGAGTTAATGTGTTTACTGAAAATAATCTCTAGATGTATTAACAATATTATACATTAAACATTTACACTCATACACAAAATTGTTTTTAATCGTAGCGAACATCTTGTAACTTCGTAAGTTTTGTAATTATATTTACGACCAATCAAATATTACAAGACATGATATATTTCAGCAACGGCATTATTATATAAACTAGGTTCTAGTAAATCTGCTGCGAATTGCATTGAAGCCATACCGAAAACTTCAGCACCAATTAACAATAACACATTTTAGAGTTGTGTGGTAGCAGGAAAATCCTTTAGTTTTTAATGATCATATAAATAATAATAAAACTGAAATCGTGACGAACAGAAATAATGAAAACTATATAATTAAATACAACCAAACTATAAATTTTATTTTGTTTTTTTCTAAACTAACTATTCACAAACCATTTTAATAATTCCATAACTCTTCGGTGAAATAAAAAAAATAAATCAACTGACGGACATAGACTTATTTATACTTATTTCACTCCTCATCTCAATACAGAATAATATTATACATTATTGTATATTTATGTTCGATTAATGAAAAGTTTTTGATTATTCTAAGAATAAGCCGTGAAGTTTGAATCAATTAGAAAACAATTATATTGTTAAAGTTTAAATATTATTTTGAGAATATAATAATAGATGTTATTAAAAGAAACACAAAAGTAACATTCGTAACGCAGTTAACATTGCCAATTTGTTTTATTGATCGTATAAATATAACTATTACCTACTACAGTAAAACATGACACTGCAAAGATAATACGATCAGGTATCTTTGTAATAAGTAATATACAGTGAACATAATATTATGGTAATATAATATATAACTTCATTCGCAAGAAATTCAATTATGTGAACAGTTAAAATCTAAAGAAACCAATAAATTACTACATCTCGTTATTTGTAGAGATTCAACTGTGTCAATCATATTGTATGGCTCAACCCTGTGCTATATTCACACCATCAGAAAGAAAAAAAATGTTTTTAAAAAATAAAATATAATATAAGAAACGTAATAATATTATCGTAATTAAAATGGGTATGAATGATGCAACTGTAAAAGCCACTAAAACATTCATAAACCTATTTTTTAAGAGAGAAAACAATTTAGATGGTTAGTTTACTAAAAATGATCAGTTCACAATCGAATGTAATAAATTATTATTATGTACGACGTACAATTGTGTATTCGCATGCATTTTTTCTGAATTTTATAAAATACAAATCATATAATACTATTTTAGTTATTACGTTTACACGAGTACTCTGACCAAACTTCAGTGCGTGCCATTACGTGTACAAAATGTTCATTATTTGTTACACATTTATTTAAAAGTTGTATACTGTGTAGTATTTTACGAAAGTTTTAAAACTTAATTGTAATTCGACTGATACTAACATTATCAATTTTTTCGTCTTATCATATTGTATAGTATTGTATATACTATAAATTTTGGTTTATTATCCACAGTGTAATAGTTGTAATAGTTGTATTAGAATAATATTATTATATAGCCGCTTAAAAACGCAAAAATTTAGCTGCTGTAAGTATTGACTTTTTACGACTTAAATATAATATCAAAATTCAAAAATAATTATGTCTCGACAGTATAATATGATAATGTGCACCTGACTGCCGAATACCTTGTTTAGTTGAAGTCTGGTAAAAAATAGTCGCAAGAGATATTTACAAAATCTTCACAACAGTCAATAAACTTTGCATGCAATCTGTCATATAAGCAGTGAAGTTTGCGCTGTGAATTATTTTTATCTAAAATAAAAAAAAATTCAAATTTATTGATTACTAGCTGTATTGTTCAGCTTTTCTCGGATTAAAATTAATATATCTATAAATCGTTTTCTGTTTTACTCAAATGGACTTACTTACACTTTTAAAGTAAACACCGATAACTGGAAACTTATATTCAAGGAATACTTAAAAACCGACGTAAATCCAATATCGTTCGGATCGGTAATAGTTTTTATGAGCTACAACAATAAATTACAAATGGATTGTCATTACCCATTATAACACAGTTTTTCTTCTATGATATTGTATAAGGTGGCCAGTACTTGTATAGTTGTATGTCATATTTCTACTAACAACAGTAATATCATAATATATTATGTTACCTTTTATATAAACGAAAAAATATTCGATTTTCGTGAGTCAAAACGTATTTCGCGTGGGAAATGTATAGCAATACCTACTTATA
Organism: Rhopalosiphum maidis; assembly: GCF_003676215.2. Taxonomy (NCBI): domain Eukaryota; kingdom Metazoa; phylum Arthropoda; class Insecta; order Hemiptera; family Aphididae; genus Rhopalosiphum; species Rhopalosiphum maidis. The sequence continues at coordinate 67,558,665 of NC_040879.1, forward strand.
GGGATTGAAAAACGAAGCCGAAAACAACCGCTGACTCTCGAGGAATCAATTTTATTGAAATCGGTCTAGTACATATATATATATATATATATATATATATATATATAGTTTCTGAGAATAATTCCGTTAGTAAAAAAAAACTCATTTCACATTTGTATAATATATTATATACGGCGCAGATTGATTATTAGCCGTTTACATACGAGCAAATATATAGTTGTGACTTTCGACAACTGAAATATAATATCGAACGCAATAATGATATGACGTCTCGACAGCATAATATCATTAAAATAATAATAATAATATCACGCTGTGCGCGTCCCGGCTGCCAAATATCTAGTTTTCGTCATATTATTATTATATATTCGTTTACGGTAATATGCCGCGGCACATAATACATTTTATAGGTACGATACGTGTTGTACGACGTAATGAGAAGACTTTTAACAAACCTGTCCTTAATTTAACGATACGGACCGCGAGAGTTGGCTGAAATTTAAAAACGATACTACAACTGCCTACGGTATGTTACAAAATATTATATAACACCGTGTGTGTGTGTGTGTGTGTGTGTGTGGAAAATTTAATCGGATTAGCCGCTGATGACAACAACTACGGCGAACACGTCTCGTCGAATCCGCCAATAAAATAAATACGTCGTCACGACGCGACCATTGTTGACTCGACGCACAACGCGCGATTATCCTAATACCTATACATATAATGTTATGTATTGTATTCTACCTACGATAGAATTGTTGACGTTGTTATTAGATATTATATAACGGACGTTATGTCACGTCGCCGGCGAGGATGACAGAACTGCAGTACCTAAACACAATACGATGTTATACGCGTACACGCGAATAAAGCTGCAGTTAAAAAAAAAAAAAAAGAAAAAAATCGAAACAACTCTAAATACATTGAGGCGAAATAGCATCGTGTCGAGTCGTGTGATTTTGTTTTAATTTAAATATTAGATAGATATACTGAGTAAAATCGAGGAATGTATTAGTATATTAAAATGATTCGATTTTTTTTTTGTATGCGTTTTCCTGCACGTTTTGCAGATAAAAAGAAGACTTTAATCTTCAATTCTGAGGATAGTTTCTGGTAGTATAAATTGGATCTTTATATTCCAAATAATCACGAAAATTTAAATAAAAATAATTACGGAAAAACGAAAATATTTCCGCGACAATAGGTTTCGGCAAAATCGATTTGGTTATTTTATTGTAATTTAAAAAGAAATAATCGTAGAAAACTGTACAAGGAATCGCACATTTTTTAATTTTCTTATTTTAGTTTTTAAATAAACGTTGAAATAAGCGTTTGTCTTGGTTTTAAATTTTAAAAATATATTACACGGTTTTAGAATAGTTATACTACGTATTAAGCTGAAATGTTGACAAAAATAATTTTAATTATTTTGCTGTAATAAAAAAAAAAAATTAAAAAAATAAACGTAAATACTTGACATTTTTTCCCTTCTATAAATCAATATGTGTTCTATATACTATGCAATTTTAAAAATAATTACACCACTCCACAGCATGTCCATATCGACTTCTACATTTTAACTTACAAGTTATAAAATAACAATATTATAATATTATACTACTTAATGATATTATAATAAACGCGACGACTTAAATATATTACAAAGTCATAATTGAAAACCTATTTCGGGGTTCAACATCTTATTAAATATAAAAATACATAAAACATATTCAATAATTCAACATTTACAATACTAAAATTATTCTACTTTTTATGAAAATACAGGATATTTATGACAAAATGAAACTTTTTTAACCTTGACAAATTATTAATGGAAAAATAAATTACATATCATGTTATAGTAATATAAATATATTATTAAATATCTATTGAAATAGAGACTAATAATACACAGTTTTTGATCAGATTCGTTATTCATATTATATTATTTACAGTGGAACTCTTAACTATCCAGGCATATACAACAGAGCGGATACCCTCTGGTTTTTAAACTTTCGATATACTCTAATGCTGTCCCGACATAAATAGGCAAACGTGTGTATAGATAATTAAACAACATATAAAGCTGTAATCAGTAATAAGACAATATAAAATCGAAAAAATATGTCGGTCAGTAAGAGGTGATGGTTGGAAAAAAGCTGTTGAATAAACCACCTTAACTCTCATAACATAATATCGATAGACGAAATAGTTACCAGCATTATGCATGTGATTATAGAATCCAATACGTACACTTTATTTTTGAGGCTAAAACGATAGTACAAAGATATATATGAAAGAAGAATGGATATAATATTAAGATAATAACACGAAACTACTAGCTGTATTATGGTGAAAAATACTTGAAGAAATTTACGTCTTACAAACTTATGGATATAGGTATACGGAATTTATTGGGTATCTTCGAATATTGAAATAAATATAATATATGTTAGAAAAACAATAAAAACAAAGTTAACTTAGTATTTATTTGGAGAATTGCGTTGACCATAATATATAACAAATAAAAGTAGTCGGAAGTCTGTCAAATATGCATGTAAAAATAAAAGTCGAAATCTACCGCAAACAGTAGAGAGAGTTCCCTGAATTTTTTTTTTAAAATTAGATCATTTTATAAATTAAGCGAAACAAACAAAAAAATCTCAAAATATCTATGTCGATTCGATACATTCGAATAGATAAATGATCCTATGAATACATTTTTTTCATTATTATGAGGGGAATCATTACGATAAGCCGGCGATGGGTTTTATGTCCCATAATCAAGAGCTGGGAGCGAATTGAGAGTGAAAAATGTGATGTAGGACGATTTGTATACATGATTAAGACACACGTTTATAGTTATAAGATATTATAATGCAAATAAAGGTTTTTGTTAACAATAATGACAACGCCACACGCTGGGTTGACGTGCAGGTCGGCCGTTCGCAGTTCGTGATACCGTCGGCCATACAGGTCTGTGGGCCACGAGCGTGATCTCGCAGACCTCGTCGCTTTAATGAAAATACACTTTTTGATAAGGAGGATAATACGAGTGATAATAGGTAATATACATGGCTTTAAGTAATTCAATACTACTATACGATATGACGTGTTGGGGGGGAGGCTCTAATAGAACAGACATAAATACCTTACATATAACCCAAAAAATGATAATAAAAGTAGCGTACTCCTTGCCATTAAAATATCCGTCAGGTGAATTATTCAAACATACAAATATATTACCTATATATCAATTATTCATTAGACAAATTTTAATAAAATCTATACAAAACAACACACTAAATGCTATAGAAATAATGGACAGAAGAACGGGTAATTACATTAAACCGTCGTATACGTTTTTAACAAATTCAAGAAACTCCCCCTATCGCATGGGGAAAACTATATTCAACAATTTAAGAAGAGTCTGATAACAAGTTTACGTGAAAACCAATCAAATAATACCAATGATACAGTTAATAGAAATCAAATAAAAAAGGCTACAAATAAAATAGTTAATGAACTAGATGAGTATGTGTGTATAAATGAAATTTTAAAAAGTGAATATGTATAACAATTATGGTGTAATGTGTTACTAAAATATGTTCCACTAATTTTGTATTACTGTATAATATTAATTAATTAAGTCATATCTTTAATTGTATAAGTATCTTTTTAATTTTTTTTTACTATTATAAGAATTTTAATTTATAATGACTCCGTATACCAGATAGGAGCTTAGCTCAGTTGGTATACGTATCAGCTATTGTTAATGTATTCTCAGTGTAATAATTTGCTTATTGTATCATATAATTGTAATTAATTTTGGCTGAAATAAATAAATAAATAGGTACGTCTATGTTATTAGGGTTTTAAATACTAGAAATAGTTCTGATTACTATAGAATTATCCACTAAAAATGTTTATACTTTTTCATCACAATAAAATAGTACAAGTTAGTGAAAATTATTTTTTTTTTCAAACAGATTAAGATTTTCAAATTTTATATACCATGTATATAGTTGTAATTTAAAAACTCCTTAATAATCAATTATTGAACACCGTTATTAGCCTATACCGTTATATCCATTTACACGCGACTCTGTAAAAGGAGAAGAATGATCTCTTTATAATATTTATAATTTCAAAATAATTCGCCTATAGAGCTGATATCTCTACTCCATTTTTCTAAAATATGTCGTAAAAAAAAAATTATGTTTCGGGATAACAAAAATAATACAACGTAAAATATTTTAAATTTGCGTGGTAAAACTTATTATGATTATAACAGCTAGAGTCAATATGACTACAAAAGCAAAAATAATAAATAAATATTGCAATATATTGCAAGTAATGGCTTTAGATCCAACTATCTAATGAAGTATTACATTACTTGGTACTAGCAATACCAGTATACCACTGATTAATATGTGGTATATAATGTAAGTAATGTTTATTCGTGCATTCTAATTTATTAAAATATGTACACGTCTTGTTAAGAGAGAGCCCAAATTAAGGAAAGGGCACAACAAATTGTGACCCGAAATTCAGCCACCTAATGCCTAATGCCTGTGCTCTACTCTCCCAATCAAATATATAAGAGAAAGATAAGTATTCTTATTTCATAATATTTTCAGATTGAATATATTATTTTTAAGATTTTTTCGATGACACGTTTTGAAGTCACTTGCAATCGCTTGTTCACTCACAATACAAATATCATTATCTTAGAAATAAAATCTTTTTTTTTTCAATTTTAATAACGTTTTTGCGTTTTGTAAATAATATTGCAATTTGCATAGGATATTTACTTATAAGTGCTATAAATTGAAGCAACAGTTGTAAGTGAATCGTTCAAATTCATTTGAGAGTGTTTACAATGGGATTAATGATATACACTACGTGGCTATGTAAACATACTGTATAATATCAAATACTGTTGTACACACCGATGAATATGCCTACCACGATGGTTTTAATCGTGGCTTAAACGCAATGTAACAATAATAATCAAGAAAATAGGTATTTAATTGAAAACCACTGGCATAGCGGAATTTACAGATTTTAATGCCATTAAAATATATGTATACTCACTAACGATACGAAAAATTGTTGTTGTACCTTTTAGTCGACACTACAAAAAGTATGAAATGTTCGACCTCGGTGTCATATTATTCTACTATATTATAAACAACACTTAAGAATTACTTTTACTTGGCAATAGTAATGATAAAAAATAATACCATACCAATACAATATACTCATATTATACTGTTCACAGAATGTATGAATAATTTATGAATTCAACACCGATTAAGCATATAAAAATATAAAATGTATTTGCAGTCTTAACATACTATATATAGGTAAAAGCGGAAATAACGTTTGATTTCGTACTTCGTAAATATTAAAAATAAACGCAGAAATCGATTGTAAACGTGTATAGTAGATTCCATATTATTATTATTATTATTATTATTATTATTATTATTATTAGAATATTAAGTATCAACTGATTGTTAAAGTATTATTTTATAATATTATTGTTGGATAATAATTATTTGTTAATTAACATTAATTGATACTTTCGTTTTACTCAGAAACGACTGATAATTAACAGTATCCACTAATTAAATCAATTACAATAGTCAAAACACGTCTTCTGTAATTATTTCGTTCCTATTTTAATTTTTGACATTATTTACCACCATATTACAAGATAATAATAAATAACTATTAGGCGATACTATAAAATCATATTGTTATATCATTGTTGTTATTTATTTTGTTGCCGATTATGAACTCGGTATCTGCTTATTAATTTAATGACAGCTCAGCAAAGGGGTGAATATAATTTTCTATGCACTCGTGTAACCAAAGATTTTGCGAGGAAAACATTGACAAAATATATATTTTAAATGAGAGGCATACAATACTGAATCCTTAGAAATTCTCCAGTTAAGGACATTCGATATTGACTTATAATTGTATTCTTATACAACCCCAAAGTGTTACGCAATAGTTAAAATTAATTAGTTATATAATTCTATAACATAATAGCAGTCGGTAACAAAATCATCAATAGAATATCATACTTATAATTGGATCTACAGCTGGTTCATTCCACTTTCCGATAACTTTTTTACTTTTTCGGTGAACGGATTAAAAGCTTATCCCATTAACCCCGTTCGTAATACCTATACATTTACCAAATTTTATTTGTGGTACCTATATACGTTCGGCCAATATCATTGCGCATGCTGTTGTTTTTATTAATATTTAAGCCAAATCCTACGATAATTAATATGTAAAATAATTTAAAATACGTCTGCATTTTTACTATGGAGTCCAAAATACCTGAAAATTATTCTTTAAAAAAATAACCGAGAAGTACTGATGCCTTAGAATTTTGTTTATAAAATGTTTTATGAATGTTATCATTTTTAAACCAATAATTCACTTAATTGTTGTTTTTTTCAGACATCGTAATGTACACTAATTAAAATGGTTTACATCATTAATGAAAATATTATGAAAATGTAATATTAAATTAAAACCTATTACTCTCCGAGTACAAACAAAAACTGAAATATTTCAGTACAAGAACAAACAATATGGACGAAACATCACATAATGAAAAGTGTATTGATCTCTGAAGACCCCCGTGATGCTTACGAGTTTTTATCTTAAATTTGAAAACGATAACGTTAGTTACGAAAATAAATTCAGACCACGACTCTTAATATGAAAAACCATCCGATTAAACATATCACTTACATATATATGCACAAATCTACTAAAAATCACATTTTATTTCAAATTTGTTTTTAAATCCAAATTTTTTTAAGTTATATACCTACTCTGTATGTTATTATATTTTTAATTCACGATTAATATTTGTTTACCTTCACAATGATTTGGTAAAGTTGTGATTTTTATTTTTGTATTTCATTGTTAGTTTTATAGGTACCCATTTACGTCTTACGCTGATTATATATTTAAACAAGACTTTTGGTAAAGATATTATCATATGAAATAAAATTGTTTACTTTTTTATAATTCCTTCAAAAAATAACTGAACAACATGCAAAACGATCTAAGACCACAAGGTTATTTTATTTCACGTAACAGGTTCAAACAACATTTCATTTACAGTTTACACACATATTATAATATTGAAATAACTATTTGAATAAAATATTTAGTAATGCTTCTGGAAAATCAATACGGTGATGAAACATTGTAAAATGACTGATCATCTAATTCATTTTATGGAATCTATTATTATTTATTATAATTTAACTATGTGATTCAATAAAACCAGTTTTTACATAAACCGATTTAAAAAGGAATTTATCAATTTACGAACTGATATTTGTTTTTATTTTCCAATGCAAATACTAATTATTAATGTATTAACATAATATATTAATTTTATACTATAAAATATATGTATTGTTAAGTAAAAACTACAAGCTATACGAATCAATATTTAAGTTCAGATATCGATGTTATTATACAATTTATTACAACGTTTCTGAGATGTTACTACATACTAAGCTTAAAGTTTTTTTTATGTTATGTTGAAATTACACACATAATTAAATTATTAAATATTCATGATATTTTTTATTTTTAGATAATTTATGTAACTATTATAATATTAAATAACATTCATATTACACATGTTAGGGAAAATTGGCTTAATAAAAATATTTCTATAAATAAATATATATATATATATATATTATAGTAAAAATAATAAATACCTAAACTTTGAATAATAAATTAAATTTCACAAAACTGCAATTATTCATGATATTAACTTAATAACAAATAATCTAAACGTCCGTAACTTAAAATATTATAAAAAATCAATACGTATAAATTAAACACATAATTTATACATTTATATGTAGTACAAATACCTATAATAAGAAACCTATTTTTTTCCTTAAAAGTAATTTGTATTTATTACCATAATTTATTCATTTTTGAATCAATTCAAATTAAATAGATTTCCTGTAATAATAAAAATCGAAAACAAAAATGTTTTATTTAGTTTATGATTGAATACATACCAATCTATTTTATTTTCAATTAAAATTGATTTAGATAATATCGGAAATTTACAATCCACTGCCTATTAGTTTAAAACTTAGAAATAATATTTGCACATTTAATGAACTTAACTTAAGGTATATTACTATCAATTTTGGATTAAGCTGTCTTAAATATTTTTTCGGCGATCCTAGTGATAAATATTGTTTTTTACTTCAGTTGTTGTAAGTTTTAGGTGAATGTGTTTCGAATTTAATAATATTATCATTGCTCATTAGATAAATTAAATTATTGTTGTAAGTATAACAACTCATTAAATAATGAACAAATAATTAAAAATATTTATACATATTATACTGCATTTAATTAATTTTAAATTCAATGTTTTCAAATTTCGGAAACGTCGAATTTAAACCAAAGGGGCATACTACATAATATTAAAAAAAAAAAACTTTAGTACCTATAATGTAAAATGTATAAAACTAATATTTAAGAACTAGTTTTTTAATGTATATTACGTGTTATATAACGGGTAGGTAAAAGTGAAATAATATTAAAACCAATATAGTAAACTAGTTTCTGAACACTAGTTAATTTAAATAAACCTCACTACAGTGAAAAACTTTTATGGTAGGTACTTACCTACCTATGACCTATCCAGCTAAAATAATTATTGAAAAATATTTGTTATAAACAAATTTTTTCTAAGCTAAAATTTAAGAATAAAATAATTTTAACGTCGTTAGTCATTACTTTACAATTAGTTTGCGTCTAATCGATTTCAAAGCAAACAATAATTAAATATTTAAATTTATATTGTTATTTTATTATAAGAAATCTAAAAAACCTCGTAATCCCGCACCTTTGAAATTCCAAAAATGTACCCGTAGACGTCAGGTTAGGTCTAAGTGCCGGGGTCATTTGATCTGTCTGATCTCATAGTTATGTACTCGATTATTTTCGCCGTCTCGACTCATTACTCGTTTATACGGTGAAATCATAATAATTATTATTAATAAGGTCCTTGAGTATAATTTTTGTACATTTTTTTGTATACCTTTCAAAACCGTTCAAATTTTACGTCTGTTTGTATAACAGGTATATTATAATAAGCCGGGAGCGAACATCTATAGGTATATAAGTATAGTAAGTACCTAATTTATAGATGTTACAATAATAAATGGACAACAAGTGTGTTGATGAGTTATCTAAACGACATTATTATATCATAATATATACGAAATGTATAATATTATAGCATATCGTATATTGTTGTGCGTTTAATTATTCAGTCACCCGTGAATCGTAATAGAATATGCACTTTTATCAGTTTTATAAAGTGCACCGATTTTTTTCAATTTGATATAATTTACAACTCCGTTATATAGATGTATATATATATACATCATTATTATAGTCCAATGGATATTTCAACTAAATCGCTGATTTCACTACTTCTTTACGATGTATATATTATTATAGAATTTAATCGATTTCAGAATTAATTGGTTAACGTTAATAACAATATAATCTCGGATCTTCCATGAAATACATCACATCAATACATCATATTGTTATAGAATACGCGTTATGTCACGGATATTGTAATCTTAACGATTTTTTTTTTGTTTTTATAACTCTTATTGCCCGAACAATGTGGTAATAATTATTAAAATATTTGTCTGAGACCTATTATACATATATATATTGTTCAATAGCGATTATTCGGTCGGCCGTTAGGTCAGACATTACGGCAAAACGTCAAGGTTTTAATCCCTATATATATATATACAAAATATATATATTATATATTACCGGAATTTCAATAAAACAAAATCGTTATATTTTACGGTGTATTTGGAGACGTTCTCTCGTGAACCGAGAGGGAAAGCAAACAAATCCGCCGATAGTGTTTGCTCTAAAACACAAAGACCCTTTGCAGTGCACTTCTGTTTTGACAAAATCTATCGATACCACTCATTCGTCGACAATTATATACATTATTTTGCATCCTATAATAGTTGTATGCGATGATGCGCATTGACGCTTTATAGTGGGTATTATATAAAAAATACAATTATTTTAGCTTTGTATAATAATAATATGATATGATATTATATAGGACGGGAACTCGTATTATCATTTATTTCCATATTGTTTTCATTTAATTTTTTTTTCATAATATGTGATTACATAATAATTTCCATATATCGTTGTCGCCGATCCCTCGTCACGTAAAAGCCAAAGTCGAAAACCACACACACACACACACACACACACACACACACACACACACGAGTACGGCGTGCGCGCACGTGAGTAAAGGGAAAGAAAGAGGGAGAAAAGTGCGAAGTTGACAAACGATACGCGGCGGCGGCACCTCTTTATACTTCCCCTCCACCGCGGCGCATATAAATCCGTCCGGCGCGCACTCTTTCGCACACGCGCGCGTCGCTCCTCCGAAGACCCGATCGGACCACGACAGCCGCGGTGATACTCTCCCGGAATCGCATTCAGTGTCGTACGCTGACCGTCACCAGACGTCCGGCTCTGTTCACCGTCGCCCAAGTCCCATCGATCATCGTTTTCCTTTTTCCACGTCCGTTATAATATTGTCATAACATATTATACACAACAATACTGTTTAATATTCTCTCGTTCGTCACCGACCGCCGTTACCACCGATTCTGTCGATAAGAGATAATTTTGTATACACATCCGAAAGACTAACGATAGCCATGGCCGCGACGGTTTCCAACGGCAACGGCACTGACGTGGTGAGCCTACTAAAAAAGACCAAACCGCCGGCACTGAAGAAACTGGCGTCGTGGAAGGACGAAAACGAATTCGACGATACCGGCAACCCGAAAACGCCAAGAACGTCCACCACGCCGGGTAAGATGCCGGGTACGGTTACGACGATTCACACGTTAATAAATTAATATTCTACTAATTATAAAATTATGTTATTATAATAATGATAGTTTTGCGTTATGATTTTGTATTATATATATTTTCCGACGACGAATGCATGTAAATTGATACACACACACACACACACACACACACACACACACACACACACACACACACACACACACACACACACATAATTTTATCGTGTGTTTAATAAATTGAGGGTGCAGTAGAACTCCACTTTTTGTCACAACTCATAGATAACAGTCAATGTGTATATTATGTTGTGTGATAACAACGAATTTATATCATGAATACGGTTGTTGTCCACAGGTCATGAGCACTGCACGTTTCACCATGACTTAGAGCTGGACCACAAGCCACCTACCCGTGAAGCCCTGTTACCGGACATGACTGACTCGTATAAGATGCTTTTGAGCGCGTTGGGAGAAAACCCTGAACGTCAAGGGTTGTTGAAGACTCCAGAGAGGGCTGCAAAGGCAATGCTGTTCTTCACCAAAGGCTACGATCAGACGCTGACAGGTAATTTTATATGGCGTTCGAGTTTGACTATATTATATACAACAGTCGTTATATAAATATGTATATATATATATTAAAATTGAACGTGTATACAGATTCACTATAGCCATCTTACCACTATTTAACCTTTAATACTGCATTTCTTTTAATTTTGATTTTTCTGTTGACTTTTAAATATCTAAGTTTTAGGGCCATATTTAGAGGTACTTTGATTTAATCTAAACCTTCGAAGATTTATAATATAACATTATCATAGTATCTTACATTAATTGTATAGATCATTTTTTAAATAAAAATAAAATTTTTGGAAAATTTGTATTATTTATATATTTATATACAGAGTATAAATTATATTTTCTAACTCAAATCACACATTTATTTCTCATTTTTTTTTTTTTTTTTTTTTTTTTTTTTTTTTTTTTTTTTAAGATGATTGGATTTGAAATACAAAATATATGAACTAAAAATAAAAACTGTTTAAATTTAATAATTAATTTTAAATACAGATTCGTTGAGAAAATATTTAAAATATTTTATTCAAATACTTTTTTCAAAAGTATCTATTTAAAATACGTATTTGAGTTAAAGTATTTGAATATTTTTTTAACTTAAGTACTTTACAAGACTGGCTAAATGATTTTTAAAATCAAAATTTTAGTATAAATACATTATTAATAGAAAAATGGATGTAAACACTGAATATGTTTAAACATAGACCCGTCGTATATTCATGTAAATCAGGATTTTTTCAAACAGTAGTATAATACATTTCGCATATTTAATACTGTACATCTTATACTAATAATGTATAATATCTATTATTATATCAGTCACTCTGACGTTGTAGTTTCAAAAAAAAAAAAAATAATTATAATTTTCACAACAACTTTTACGCATGGGCACAAATAAAAAGGTGTGGCTGAGAAGTATATTATAAACTTAGCCTTGCACCATTGCAAATAAATTGTATGTATGTGTTTTTCTATATTATTATTTTGTTATTGGAAAGAATACATTTGATAACTAATTAAATAAATTGGTTGCTAATTTATTATAACTATAATGCGATTGGTATTTATAATTGATTTCAGGAAGTTGATATTGATATGTTGTGTGTTATGTACCTAGTTGTAGACGGGAGGATTTATTATGATAAATAGATTATTTTATTTTCGTTTTCAATATGGCTGTAATTTGAGATTCAGTTTAAAAAAAAAAATAATTATAATGATACAATATAATATATATATATATATATATATATATATTAATTTATATAGTTACACAACTAATTTAAAACCATTAGATGTCATATTTTATTTTTCATTGACAACTATACAATAATATAATATCTCTTATCATTAATTAATAACCTGTTTGAAATTCGTGACTAGGTTTTAATGTTTGTTATAATTGTTATTATCACTATAAAATTTAGAGCATAATATTATGTCAAACATATACATTTTGAAAGATGATATATCTAAACGCTAGAATGGAAAAATCGTTATAGTCGACATATATATTTTTAATTTTAGTGTAATATAAGATTATGTCATGTATGAAAACATGAAATCAATAATTAATTGCATGAACCTAAATAAATTACGAAACGATTCCGTGAATAGTAAATATACGAAACAAAGTAAACGAACTAAATGTTTATCACACGATAAAATTATAAGACCAGTTTCACAATAAAAAAGTAATTTTAAGAAGCTTATAGCTTAAAAAAAAATACATAGTGGTTTGCCATGGGTATTAGCTTTTTTGTTAACAAACGACTTTCTTGTCTATCTATAACAGCAGCGAGCACATTAACACATTAACTCTGTACGGCCAACTCTTTCTCGGCGATCATCTTAGGCAGGTATAATATTATGTTGCATGCGACGGCGTAACTGCGTGAAAAAAACGTGAAGTCGTTGTTTATGCTTAAAACATTTTCAATGAAAACCCAACCTTGATATTATTAGGTATACATTATTCGTATTTCGGCGCTGGGGAATCCTTTTATTGCCAGTACTTCGTCTGATTAAACGGCAAAGTGTCGGAGATTTCGAAAGCGTTCCACCGTAATTGAATGCGCCAGTTTCCCGAGATAACTCCGCGGCTGTCTTCTAGACGATACGCGCGTATATGTGGAAAAGGTTTCGCGGTATTGAATAATACATGAATATAACTGCAGGCCCATTCCCACCAGCCGCCCCCGCCGGCTCTTCAAAATGCGATTTTTAAGTGCATTACTGTGTAATTCGTTAAGCCAGGAAAAAATGTGTAGGGCCAAGCTCAGACGTCACATTATGACACGATAATATAACGCATATCGGCTCATACCAACGTGACGCGACTACGTAAATCACTTTTGATAATAATAATAACATTAATAATTATTGTTTCGTTCCATGTTTTCTATATACAACAAAATAACAGAAAAACAATAAGCGACAACGTGAAAATTGTTTGATTTTGGTCATTTGGCGCACAATATATTTACATATTATAGACAAACATTGCTAAATTACTGCATGCATGCAATACAATCAGGTTGTAATCATTACATTTTCATTTTTTTTTAACTTATAGAATGGTAATCGATTAATATAATTACTAATTAGATGTGGATAGTATTATATTTATTATATAGAGTAATTGATGCAATTTGATTATTTTTTTAAATGTATAAGAGTAAATACTCACTTTAGAACGTGGCGTGTAACATTTTTATTAAAATATACACCGAATAACAGTATAAACGAATTCTCCTTAAATCAATATGAATCATTATTAATAATTGCATTAGATATTTAGTCTAGAAAATTCTTACTAATTTAAATCAAGTTAAATTAAGTTAATTTATAATTAATTTTACATTTAATTAAAAATTATTCGGTAAATTAAATTAAATATCTCATGATTTATTGTTATTAATTACGCGTGTAAAATGTAATATAAATTAACTTTATTTAAATCGGAAAGAAAATCTTAAAATAATTAGTATGATTTTCTTAACAATTTAGCCACATTACCACTCGTTTGTTTAACACTCGAAATGTTGTAAATAAATGTACCTATAGAATTAAGTGTTCCATACATATTTTAGGAAAAAGTATACATTTTATTTAATTCGACCATTTTAGAATTCAAAATGGTTTTTAACGAATAGAACCGTCATAGATTCTTATTATATTAGACTCAATCGAAAATAAATTTTATAGACATTTGATCGATTTTGTAGACTTTTGGGTTCACTTAAACGCGTAATATTATAAAATTCCTATCCAGGGAAAAATAAATCACATAAAAAACAATCCGTTATTAAATATGTTTCATACAAATTCAACAGCACCTAATCAGTAAACACGGAGAATATACGTCTTGAATAAATTAATTACTTGGCGATAGAACGCAAATACTGGGTGTTGAACACTGCACAGCTCTCGCATTCACCCGGCTCATTCATGCATTGCGGGTACCTACACTTATTTTATAATAACTCTACAGCAATGATTAATGAACCGTCGGTTCGTCGATATCGCAGTGTTAACAGGAACGAAGATGATATTGTTTTGAATGTTCAAATCGCCCGTTAAATGAATTTATTACGAGTAAAGATTTTCAACATACACACTGTTGAAATAAGTTTATGTCGTTTGTGACGTTTTTCGCGTGTGAGGGTAAGAAATAATATAATTATAACGCTATAAATTACATCACGTTCGAGAATATTAAATTCTATCATTACTTCACGGGTTAGTTTCTACTGCCACTGCTGTTGCCGCTCCGCTATACATTAGCCTTCAGTAATTTGATTTTGACGTACAATCATATAGTAGTGAATAGTTCACGAGAACACGGTTCGTTTTTAAACACCCATTTATAAACGCATTATAAACTACCTATACATCTGTCGTATACTTGGTAATTTATACTGCTTTGTGGATTTATTTTAATGACGATGTGTATAGATATAATATCTTAAAATAAAGCATCAAAATAAAAACCAATAGCAATTAAATACCTAGTGATTTTACGACGTTAAATATAATAATATCGGTTTTCATTCTTTAATTGTACAGCACGATTGCACGGAGAATGTACAATATTTTAATTCGCCAAATACTGATACATACAATACTGAAAATCTCTAATTTAAAAAACACCTATTCAAATAAAACAAAAACGCTTATCTACGTGTAGAAAAATCTATCAGAATACGGTCCTTAAAATAAAATGGCTATTTATTTTTTTTTAATTTTTCGACTGGGTATAGTTATTAGTTATTAAGTAATGCTTTTTTAAAGTTATAAATTTATTTGTAGTGCCCTCCATTAATAACTGATGTAGAATATTCAAAAAGAACACTTATAATAATTATTATCACTCGATTAATGCGCGGATTAGGTATAGTTAGTAGTCATCACAACGATTTGATCAGATTTAGATCCCAAAGTAATGTCACCGACTTATCGAAACATATTTTAAATATACAATAAAATGTACGGTAAATATGTGCACGCGGCCACGCGGTAGTACCCGGCTAGCGCATCATTTTGAAATCATAATTCGTAACAACCCCGAGCGGATATGAACGCGTCAATACTGTATATATTATACACGTGTATTCAACAATAAATATTATAACAAATGAATTAAGTAGGTATCTGCTGCTGTCTGCGTAATTAAGGAAATACGATACAAACGTACATTATAATAATATCGTGGACGGATAACTCGGTAGAAACAATAATCGACTGCCGAGAATTCGCACGCCCTTTTTATAAATAACACTGCACGTACCGATATCATAATAATATACACGATTGTTCACGGTTCACACTTTGTAATTAATCGTTTTCGTGCCGTTTCGTCGTATACTGCCGCCGAAAGCGTACATAATATTATGTAAATGTGACAAACTCGAAATAACACGTGAAATATTATACACCTTCGTCCTTTTGAAATAAGTTAATAGTTTGCCAATAGCTACTGTTTTTAAACATTTACACCTCGGTGAAAATCGACTCAAATCATTTTACGTGCCGTATTTTATCGTCTCGAGCCGTTTTATTTGACGATAGCTGGTAATAACCGTTCACAGTGCTCAGCTATATTTTAGCGTTATTTACAGCGATAGATAAGCCTTTAGCGAATAGCGGTTTATTTATTTATTTATTTTTTTTTTTTTTTTTTGTTCAGTAGATTATTTCAATTACATCGTTTCGGATGTCTTTTCCGGTTATTGGATATGAGCGATTGAATAGTAATGCGATTATTTTCTTTAAAAATGTCAAAATAAGCGAACATATCAAATATATTAGATTTGTGTATAGGTCGTTTATAACACCGCAAGTCCTTCCGCTTTTATTAACAACTGTTTTATCCCACATAGGTATGAAAAAAATATTTAAAAACTTTTACTCTTCAATTGATCGAGCCAAGAGTTTATATTATAATATACACTATATACACGCCTGTACACGAGTAATGTGCATTATGCATACAATAAGAGTATATTACTATTATGCATTTTATAATCGTAAGGTTACCGACGTATTCTGATAATATAATTAAATACATAATATTATTATATACACACGTATTAGGTATTATACGTGTGCGAGTGTCTGTTGTGTGTCCTTCGCTCGTTCTATATATTATGCTCTCTGAAAACAATAAAGGTACTGGGAAGCGCCTCGGGAACTACGTCAATTTATTTTATCGTCTATGTTTTTCTCTGAATTTTCATTACATAAAATTCAATTTAACACTTCACGTTACATCGTTTAATAATATTCAACGGGACACGACGTGTGAGTCGGACATTATTGTGTAAAAGGTCCAATAACCGCGAGTGTGAAGTCATTTACGGCGTTGGTACATTATATTATTAAATTAACGTTAAACGGTAAATCGAAGAATTTCGTACCGCGATTTATTAGCGAAACCGGAGAGTTGTCAATCCAAAAATATCGAATTGGTGTTTTATAAGAGAGAATCCGACTGCTCAATACTATTATATACCTACGATTACGCTGTCGGGCTATGTATTTTATTCGTTTTTAAGTACTTTTTTTTTTTTAAATAATATACGTACATATCGACCCGATAATACTGATAAACCGTCTACGCATTGTTACCTTGGTAACAGCAAATTGAAAATTGCCATCATTTCTGAAACGGGACGGAAAAGCTTTTAAATCATCGTACTTTTGAGGTATTGTACAATACTGGTCCGGTTACAAGTGGTTGTCGACGTTCTGATTGAACGCCCCATACCTCTTTTCCCTACCTTCCACTAAAAATATGATATGGGTATTGGAGGAGTGATTTGTGTTAACGATATCATATTACGTTCATATTTTTATAACAAGCCAATTGTCGGGGTATTGTAATCTGTACGTATAATTATTTTTTTTTATTATCATCAAACACATGTACATTTTTGATTAATTAACGCCTAGGTATGCATCAGCGAATAATTGAAATTTATCGGAATCACTAGGTTAAATAATAATCCGTCCAAAAAAAGTAATGAACACGGTAATTAATTGGATTGGTTTACACTCGATAGTTCTTAACGCACTTTAATCCAATTACTTATTTCATCTGCATAAAAATGTAAAAACAGAAAAAACCACATACAGAAATCCGTATACTGTATAATCGAACAAATAAAATAACTCAAACGGCGGTCGGTTAAATTATTTATTTTAAACTAATGTGTCTTTGATAATTTGTTTGATTAGTTTTTATAAAACAACGACTCGACAAATGTGTACAAAAAGAAAAAACGCAATCTTTTAATAAAAAGTTTAAAAAAACTACGCCGATAAGTAAAATAAAAGATATCTGCTCGTCATAATATTTTAAATACATAGATTACCTGTATCGTATTAATTTATTTAAGCTTATACATTTCGTACACATACCAGAATTCGAACACTACGCGTGGGGTGCTTTTAAGATTTTACTGTGAATTATTCTAATCGACATCACTTTTATATAGAATATTTCATATTTGAATCATGATTTCTCTTTGCTTTATGTACGTGCACAAAGGGTAGCAATTATACCATTTCTGGGTACATCTTCAAACGCGTTATCTGACGATGACATTTGACGTATAATAGGCTGTAGGTGCACTCCAAAGCATCCACTATGTCCGCTATGTTAATCAGTACAATGAAAACGAGAGACAAGAATTATTATTTTCATATTTCAATGGAAAAATAATACGGTATTATTATTATTTTATACAAAAAGACCGGTAATAGATCGAAAACCATTATTTAAATCCAATTTTTTTTTTAAATAAATAATATTTGATATTTTAAAAACACATATTTTGTTTTTACAATTAATTATTTATTTTAATGTTTGCGCCTAAAAGTATAAAATCAATTAAAGTGTCTTAAAAACGAATTAAATTCAAAATCGATTCATTTTTTAATTAAAAACCGTAAGTAATTAATTAATTTTTTTTTTGTTATTGTAAAATAATTTAGATTTAAAAGATTTGATAATTTTTAATAAATAAATATAAACTAATGTTTTCATAATATGTAATTTGATAAAAAGGTATAAATAGGTTTTCTTTAAGTGCCTATTGCTGCAACACAATATTATAATAGTGAAATTGTATTTTAACAAAATAAAATCTTAGTTTAACCAAACGACTATGTAATATACCATACGACGTAGATAGATAGTCTATAATAAGTAAGATAGGTATCCACACAATTTAAAATTGCATTTATCGTACATTTTTTAATGCATTTTTTTTTTTTTTTTTGATTAGCTAATAAGTAAATTATGCAAAATAAATAGCAATTCAGATTTTTTTAATTTTTCATATTGTATACCCTAGGTATAATGATATAAAGTATAAATATAATATATAAATACATAATTCAATAAATTAGGCTCAATTTAATCTAAAAATGTTAATATAGCATTTTTAGTGGATAGTTAATAATCATGACATTTTAATACGCGACTGTTCGTAAGAACATATAAAGCTCAAATATCGCATAATAAATCGATTGTAAATAATTATGGTTAATACTATAATATTATATCTCTGAAATGCATTTTTGAATTTAATATTTTAGACAATTATTGATTTTCCGAGAAACAATAGGCGATTTGCTCGGGCTTACAACTTATTACTGCAACGAAACTCCTACGTACAACGGCCACCAATGGTTGGAGGCCAAATATCGGTTAATACGTAGCTAATAAGAGACAACTGTTGATATTTAAATAAGACTAAAAACAAAACTCCTAAATAAAAATATTACCATTTATTTTAAATACTAATTCTAGCGTTTTACTCGCAAGATGCATTATTTGTCTGTTTTTATTACATTTAATTAGGTACTTATTTAGGACTTAGTGACATGGATTTATATACTGAATTAAATTGAATTAAACTCATATTCTGATGGTGAGACTTCGTACACAGATTTTCAGCCATCGTCTCTGAAATTTTTTTTTATGTTAGGCAATAAATTAAATGCAACAGCAACAGTGGAGCAAATTGAAAAAATTTCAAAGGAGAGGTGACACAATTTTATTGAACGAATAAACATTTAAAAAAATATACCTTATTTTACTTTATCACAGATAAAATTATTTGAATGTGAAAATGTACGTATTATTAAATTTTACTTAAGGAGTCTAGAGTACTCCCTATTATCTTAAACCACTATAAATATGCCACAGCTATAATACGCGCAGTAGATACAGTAAGTTCATCTAACTATAAACTTTTAATATTCCGACTAGTCCGAATTTCTTCATATCACATAATTCCGGGTCGTGTCTATTATTCACCTCTAATCACTAGATTCCCGCGCATATAATGGATTTAGCGATTCTGGATTAAATTTTAATACTCACTTTCAATCTAGTGTTAAAAGGATATTATATACCCACGTGTATTCTCTATATCTTACAAACGCTCGACATAACAAACTTTACGTTCAGAACAATGCGTTTACCTGTGTTATTTTTTAATTTAACAGTAAATTGATATGTTCACAAATTTAAGGGTAAGAATATAATTTTTAGTTCTGCGATAGGTTTTGTTTTATATTTTGATTTTAAAACAACATATAAACGTTTTAAAATGTTGGTTCATAACTACCATCAAAATTAACAAACCCACTCGCGAGGCTTTAGATAATATTTCATTTTATAATAAATCAATTTTCTCTAATATTAAAAACAACACATCTAGTAAAATATAGATTATTTTGTACGTAAAATTTGCTGCGTTATGCGTTATTAAGAGGAGACCATAGGCACAAATAGTGGGAGACTTTAGGGGCTAAGCCCCCCAAACACTTCAATAGCCCCCCAAACATTTCCTAATTTTTTTTAAGCTTTATCAGTATTATTATAGTTTATGATGCAAAATCGTGTGTGTGTATTTTAAGATTATGTAATTTGTAAATGAATAAATTTTATTTATCGTGGTATTATTTTTATTATTATTGTACATTGTAGACTTGTAGCCATAAACCATAATATCTACCAAGAACTAAGAATAATAAGCATTCATATTAGGGAGTCTATTGTTGCAGCTCATATTGGTATTGAAAAAGATATCGAAATATCGAAAAAGATATTATAGTAGATACTGAAATAATATTAAACACATTTGCTAAATCCAACCGAAGAATACAGCTCTAAAAATGTTTGGGTACATTTTTTTAAATAAAAATGTGTTCTATAATTATATTAATTTGTTGTTACTTGTCGCTTTAAAGCCATACTTACAGTAATAATTCCTATTGTTTTTCTAAAAGTTATGTGGTGTATAAATGTATAATTTATATTATATATTATAAATATAATTTTAACAGCTATTATAACTAGATGAAATAACACATTCAAAAAAAATGTTTAGTAAGTTTTATTTTCTGTCAATATTGTAATTAAGTAAGCAGTATACGATATACCTTTATGTTGTACTAAACATTTTTTTTTTGTGTTAATTACCTGTATAAATGTTTCATTGCTTCATTCAGTAGCTAGGACATCAGCCCCCCCTCCCCCAAATATCAAACACTATTTGCTGCTACGGGGGAGACAACATGCAATAATAATGTATAAATTTCAAACACACGAATTAATTATGAATGAAATTTTTTTCATTCGACGTAGTTTAAAATAAATATGTGTTATCACAAAACGTCAATGGATTAGAACGATAGACGAGATTATATAATTATTACAATCTCTAGAATACAATAGAAAAATATATAAATAATTTAGCGTGGCCTGCCTAGATTTACAAAACCTTTGCTTATCTAGGATGAACTTTGTAGAAACTTTAAAAACGCAGT
Source organism: Rhopalosiphum maidis (assembly GCF_003676215.2). Lineage (NCBI taxonomy): Eukaryota > Metazoa > Arthropoda > Insecta > Hemiptera > Aphididae > Rhopalosiphum > Rhopalosiphum maidis. Next base: position 67,580,546 of record NC_040879.1, read on the forward strand.
TTACATATGGTTAAAGTCACTACTTAAAACGGTAATAAGTTATACTGTAATAACATTTTTAATGCCAAGGTCTTATAAATTATTTTTAACGTGATTAGAATCAAATCGTTGTCCGTGTATAATACACGGAAATTATGTACTAAGAGCAAATTAAAGCACACTCGAATACTGTACTCGTTTATTAAAATTGTCAGTATTTAAAAGCAGTTTTCCTAACAATAATACCAGATAATTGACTAGGATTTCATTAGGGGGTATATTATATTTTAAAATAACGATATCATTAATTCAATGATAACAATTATTATTATAATAACATTACAACAATTATAAATAAATCGAAACATTTTTAAAATGGTAATAATTCGTAAATATTATTAGATATTTCTTTAAAAATTAATCATTGTATTACTAAGACAACATATTATTTTCAGGGAGAGTCCTTGAGTTTTTCATTCATCCAAAACAAAAAAAAAATCTTTTACTAATAAACGTAAACTATTTAATATGCTTGAGAGTTTATTTTATAATGAATTCATATTATTTTCAGTAAAATGGCATTGGTACTAATTATACGCTGAGAACTTTTAAAATTACATTTACGTGTATTATGATTTATATTTCTAAATACTCAAATGGAAAATTATAAACATCATTGCACTATTTTTATGTTAAATATATATATGTTATAATTAATGGATATAAATTATTGAACGTTTTTGTTTTAGACGTACTTAACGATGCTGTATTTGACGAGGATCACGATGAAATGGTTGTGGTGAAGGACATTGAAATGTTTAGTATGTGTGAACATCATTTAGTCCCATTCTACGGGAAAGTTTCGATTGGATATTTGCCGAAAAACAAAATTTTGGGCCTCAGCAAACTTGCACGCATCGTGGAGATGTTTAGCAGAAGACTTCAAGGTAAAACCAAACAATGTGAAAGAAAAATATTAAAAAATAAATATTAAATATAAACCAAATATTATACACATAATATCACCAATATTGTTTAAATATTGGATATTTATTAGGTGGATGAAAAATGTTTTTTGTGACTTTTGATTATTATGGATAAAGTTTTTGAAACTATTGTTGTACAAAACTTTGCCCATTTCATAACTTTAAATTGGAATCTAATAATTAAAATTGAAATTTTTTTTCATGTAGTGGTGATCGTATAATATTTTTGGATTGTACACTCAACATAGCAATTTAAAGTTGTAAAAACATATCTAATTATAAAAATATATATATTTATTACTTTTATCTGATGTAGATGAATATTAATAGTAAGATGTATTTCGTTACAAAATTAAACTTAAATATTAAGTACTAGAATAATTACTAAACAAACCACTAACTCAAAGGATAAGGTCTAATCTAATAGGATTATCAGAATATCATAGTATAACAAACTGTAACAAGATAAAATATATAACAATATTTATTACTGTATTTCCATTTTCTATTAAATACATTTTTATAAAATGTTAAATGAATAATTACATTACTATTTTGAACCAAAAATTAAACGTTTCTTTAATATAAAATATAAATCATCAATATAATATTATATATTTTTTTTTTATTAACATATTTCTAATTTATTTAAAATTTAAAATTAATAATTCAATTCAAGAGAGAATAAAAAACTAATGAATAGAATAATAAACACGTGGCTACTGTTAGTCTAATTGAAAAAAAAAAACCTATTATTATATTTTTTATACAGAATTCGCTTCCAAGCAGTTGTTACATAAATTAAATAAACTTTTTAATTTATGCACATTTTACATCTATGTTATAGTTATTCCTTATTTGTGATATAAATTATTTTTAAAAACTATAAGGAATTTTCAATATCACAAATCTGCGTTGAGACTGCTAATTTTTTTGGTTTGCCGGATCTTAAAAAAAAATAGATTTCAATCTTATTTAAAATATAATACTAACGTATAATTTTCTTTATAGACTATTAAACCAAGGCAACCAATTCCGTTTCAACTTTTGATCTGATTTTTAATAGAAAAGCTTAATCAACATTTTTTCCTCTCAGTTTTAAAATTATTTAAGAATAATGCGAACAATTTAATGTAGCTCGGCTCACACATTCAGTTTAATATGTAATTTATAAATAATAACATCGTTTTATTTTTTATGTCTGCTAGTTCAAGAACGACTAACTAAACAGATCGCTGTGGCTGTCACCCAAGCCATCCAGCCCGCTGGAGTTGCTGTGGTCATTGAAGGAGTGTAAGTTGATTTTTGTTTTCAAAAAATTTCTACATGTGTGGTAACGCTGCTATAACTTTATAAAAGAGGCAAAATATTTTCATTAGAAAATTCTAATAGTGAATGATTAGGCTTTATATATATATTGATTGAAAGAACGCAAAACCATTTACTGGTATGTTACAATTGCAACAGGCCAGCAACTGGTGTGGAAATTACGTTAAACGACCTTAGTAATCTAATTAAATCTAGAAATTAATTAATTTGAATAAATACTATAGAGGTATTTAAGTCTGGAAAATGTACTGGTAATAATTAAATAAATAAATAATAAAATAACCGATATTTTTTTACCAAAAAAATTAAAAAGTGACCTCTCGCATTAAACGTATTTGCTACACTGATAATTATAATAATATAATGAACAATTAAAAACAGTGTGAGTAAAAATAATACAAATATAAATTCAATATTTCGATTTAGATCTTCAAAACAACCATATATTATATTTTCTGGATTTATATTAAATTGGTTTATACATTAACAAAACCTAGGTAAAATCAATATCAATTATTAACCCTTTCACTTCCAATTTGATGTTAATGTTACCTTTAATTTTTAGAAAAAAGAACCAAACCAATCTACACGTATATGAAGTTAAAAAAAATCTGTTATCACATTTTACTAAGTCAGGGACGTTATTTTTTGTGGGGTGTGTAGTCACACTAAATTTCTTTTAAACGCCTTAGCTTTTAGCCTGTCGAAAAAAAAATATAAACACCTAAGTGTTATAAATCAGATATTGAATCATAATATTGTTTTATGATAATAAAATTTAAAAAATTAAAATAGCAAATGAAAAAATATAGAAATATGAATTAAGTGAACTGTATATTGTGTCACTGTTAGCAAGGGTGTTCACAGAATACATTTCAGGTTTTATTTAGCTAGCTATATTATATTATATTTCAAGTGCAGGACTAAAAAGTTTTTAGGTAAAGTTAGCTCAGGTATTTTATTATTAAAGTGCTTATGCCTACTAATTTATTTACCAAGTGTAAATACTACTAGTAATGTAGTAACAAAAAAACAACTATAAATATAAATAGATAAAAAGTACACATAATTAGACAAAAATGGACGCGATGGTGATATTTTCATCCCAATATAAAGGACATCATTTTAAATAAATTACATAAATATTCTACAACTTTTGAAATTGTACATAGGCTAGTTATAAGGAGAGATGATTCAGAGGCAGTGAGTGTGGTTACGGAAAAGAATGTCGAAGGAAAGAGGGGGCGAGGAAAATTGAAGAAAATGTGGTTAAATAAAATAGAAAATCACATGGAAACAGCTGGTGTGAATAAAAGAAAAGTGGGGGGGCAAAGTACTATATGGAAGTATAAAGGACAATGGCGGCCAACCCTATATAGTTAGCAAACAAGGCAAATAAGCAGACTGAGGAAGTATGTTTCCCACTTAAACCCTTTCCTTCCAAAAAAAAAAAAAAATCCCATCATGATCGTGGCCTTGTAATAATTTTAAATGGCCTGCGAATATTTCGGCACTAACAATAATTTACCATAATATCAAAATAAACAATAACGTAGTTATACATTTATGAAATAGGAGAGGGGAAATGTTTCTGAGAACGTGTCCTGATGCCTGCAGTTACTATATATATATATATAATAATTTAGCCAATTCACGTATTTTTTCACTCTATAAATTAATGACAAAAACATGTTCAACTCGCATTAAAATAAATCTAGATAAATTACTTAATCGCATTTAAAAAGAAACAGTTTTCCGTTGAATAACATTTCTATCGTATTTTAAATTATAGTTGTAGACATTGAGTACGAAGTAACAGTATAGCCAGTAGCCATAGTAAATCGCGAAACAAATTAACTGTGCTTCAAGGATTAAAATCGAATCTTAAAAGTTTTTCTACATAAATGTTTACAATACTATGCCCTTTTCTGATTGACAATGAAAATTATAAAAGTTTCAGTGTCTGTCAATCAACGACATTGATTTTTAAAATAAATATTTAAACAATTTTCATAACTTTACGACCTGTGTAAGAATACCTCGGGGTCGTCCGGTGATGAAATACGATTTTATCATGTCCCGCAATCAAATTTATTAACTTTCAATTTGCGATATAAATGGTATTCAATCATTTTAAGTTATGATAGCTATTGTTACTGTACCGCCACAATAATTGTATAATATTATGTTTTTGGTTACGAGGGTGTGTAAATACTAAATTGTAGTCCTGCAGGTGGTTGTTGTCAATAAAATTGTGCTTTGGCATTTAATTAATATGAAAAATGCACTTGTTGATTAGATTAAAAAAAAACTCGATAACAGCTTTTTAAAACCCGTTGCAAATAAATAGGTAAAAAAATGATAACAATGCGCGTAGTTATTATTCGAACGATGAAATACAGTATAATATAACGTTATAAGTGCATAATATCATTATATGTTAAACAATGAACTGAAAAACTATTCATATCTATTTCAAATAATTGATACGAATAGATGATATTATTATGTTATCACCGTTTGTTGTCTTAAAAAAAAAAAGAAAAACAATGAGGATACAGAGGCCAGAGGGAGTATTATTAGACAATAATATAATGAAATACCCAATGCAAAAAAAATAAATTTTAAATATAATGGACTGGCACAACGGTATCTGGTGCATCGACATCAATGCATCGAAAACCTCATTAATTTAAATATTATTGCTAACTAAAATAGAAAATGAGGAATATATTTAGAAAAAAAAAACAATATTTCAAAAACGATGCTGATGGCATTCGGAGCACTCGGATTTGAATGGGCGAAGTACGGGGCCAAACATTTGATAATACACTGTTCCGCCGTTCTTCACCTCCAGCTAATTCGATGCCAGTCCGTTATAATGTCTTCTTGTAATCCGCGGTTACCTATACTATAATACAGGGGCGAATCAAGACCAAGATAACTGGGGGGGGGCGTTTTTTAAAGGGCACACATTAATTTTGATAAAGTATTTATTTAGGTACATACATGTGTTATTTTCCACAGTCTCGTATAGAACAAAAAAAAAATATATCACTATAATTTTGTTACTCTTAAAGTATAATTACGTCAAAAACTAAAATCAGGGATTTCAAACTATTTTTTTTTTTTTGAGATAATGGGGGGGGGCAATCGCCCCAATCGCTCCCCCCCAGGATCCGCCGCTACCATAATATTGACATTACAGTAGCCAAACGCATAATATAGCACAAGTAGGTATAAAGAATGGCGTGATAATTGTTTGTTTTTTTTTTCTATATATTTTATCAGTCATATGTGCATGGTCATGAGAGGCGTGCAAAAGATAAACAGCAAAACCGTCACGTCTACTATGTTGGGAGTGTTCCGAGACGACTCAAAGACGCGCGAAGAATTTTTGAACCTAGTCCAGTCAAATTGAATTTTGCGAAAACAACATCAACGTCATTACATTCACAAGACATTTACAACAGCGAATCTTTATATAATCCTAATGGATTACTATTATCATTCGTACACACACACATATATATTTATATAATATATGTATACATAAATAACATTATACACAAACTTATTAGCCACTCTCACTTACCTACGTATACACGAGAAAAAAATATTTACTGGAATTATATGTGTGTGCACACTTCTGATTAAAGCACATAATAATATATTGGGCATAAAAGGCTGGGTTTTAAAATTATTGAAAAAACAAAAAAAAACGGTTGATTGTTATTGATTTACAAACAGACTATTTTTTTTGTTGATACTACCTATATATAAATGTTTACTAATCGTTGTTTTAATTAAAAAATATAATCCGTTTTCAACTCAATTGACACTATAATAATTCTAAGCTTATTATTTCGTCGTTGTTTCTCCTTTGAACTTCCATTTTTCAGTAATGACGAAACGAAAACGAAAAAACTGATTTACTAATGTCCAAAATTGTTTATATATTAACATAATATAATATTATATACGTTTAACTTAGTATTAATCGAAAACTATCATTATTATCACCTACTAAAATATTATAATATCATTATTGGTAAACTGTTAACCAACAAGCCCTGGTTCTTTCTCTGATCCCTTGCCCCTCGGAGACGAGTCACGTGTTAATGTTTGTTATTTAAAAAAAAAAAAAAATCTATAATATTATTATTGTTTTTATATTTTTGTCAAAGTGTTATTGCCGTAAAATAGATTTTATTGTTCTGGTTTGATTGATACTTAAATATATTATAACCAAATTGTATTGAAAAATAATATATTCGCTTTGTGCACGGTTTGGTTATACTTTGCATTTATTTATTATTATATATATATAAATAAATATATATTGATCATTATAAATTATTAAAATAATAAAATAATATATTATATATCATTAATTCAAAATTGTAAACGTTATTTTTGTGTATGAACGAAATGTGAACCCGTTATCCTTCCACTCGAGTACGTACGGTCAAGTGTGGTAATCTCGACGACAAATGTTGATATATTTCGATAAAACATAAAAAAATAAATAGGCATAACAAATTAGTATTATTGTAATGTACAATATTATACACATTTAACTTGTTAAATAACGTGTTCACCAGAAAATATAAATTTACAAGACACGAGTTTGATATTAATAATTCATAACAAATTCAAGTTTAAAATAGATGGCTTGCGTTCGATATTATTGCCAGCAGTAGACGTATAAAAAACAAAATAATATGGAGCCTTTGAACACACGCTAATGACCATTCGTTAACAGTTCTTTGTTGTGCTGACCTTTTTATGTTAAAACAGATGGACCGATAATAATAACATGTTTAAAACCTTCTCGTTATTAGATGAAATATAATAATATACAATACGTATAATATTATATTCATTCTGCAATAATATATACATAATATACCTACCTAATTATATAATTATATATTATTTATTTAATACGACTGTGTTATGAGAAATAAGTAACAAGTAGTCTTAAACGAATCATAATTAATGTGAACGATTAAAATAACTGTTTTCAAAATACGGTTCGTCTGAAATATTGTTGACAAACATAATGTAAATATTTGTATGAGATATAAAGACTTTTTTTTTTGAATATTTTCATTAAAAAAATAACATTATTTGCACATTATTTTGATCACCGACTTAAATACAGGTAGTCTAAAAAAATAACTATTTGTGTAAAAACTAAAATGTTTATATATTCATATTTGATAAAAAAAATTGTAATCGGTTACGATGTAATGTATTGCAATTTTTGACCAACGATCTACGACATTTCCAATATCATATATTTTTGTTTGATTATTAGTACTATCTCTCAGCTGCAACATACAAATAATATATATTATTATTATTATTTATTGACATTTGGCATTTAAATGAAACCCCATCGGGTAATAGGTATTTAGAATATTTCTTATGCAAATACTATAAGTTATCAACTGAAAACTATTTTTATACTAATAAAATGTGTTAATTATTATAAAATTAGATTCACGTATATTTAAAAATGTTAATATTATTTGCAATAAATATTTCTCTTTAAATTCCAATAAATATATTACACTTTATCAAATAACACGAAACTCTTAATTGATTCCTATTAATTTTAATATACATGTTAAACACTATTAGTAGTACATGTCTGATGGTTATATGTTGTATGCTTGTATCCGTACATGCAATAGTATATGTTGTTTATATACTTCGAACGCGATTGCTTATATTTTCATTTAATTTTTAAATGACAAATAAAATTTATTATAATAATTACTTATAGTTATTGACTATTATAATTATGTATTTAATGTATTGGCTATAGGGAACAATTTACATAGCAACCAAAAGATATTAAGAAGAAAAAAATTGATATAATTTTTAAAATTTAAAATTTAAAATTTTTTTAGTTCAATAAGTTTTCAAAATTTTTGATGAAATGGAGGAGTTACCAACAAAATTGAGTACAGATACGGTTGAAACAGAACTATTTATTAACTCGTTGAATCGTCTAATGTAGGTATCGAATGCAATTTAATTACTTTTACGTTCATAATAAAAAAAAAAAACATAATACAATAATATGAGAATTAAATATTATTTCATAAACCAATTTACGTATAAACATATTTATTTAATTTTAGAATAGTTATTATTCATCACATAATCTCAGTATGCTACTGCTTTCGCGAAGAGAGCAGAAGATAATAATTATTTATTACATTAGAAGAATATGATCATATAAATATTATACTTTATACATAAATATTGCATAATATATTATAATATTACATTAATAAATAACAACATACAGAGTAATTCGCCAAACACGCTAATTTTCAAATACTTAGATTTGTATACCAATTTAAGAAGAACTATCCTTTATAAACTTTTAATTTATTTCATTTAAATCAATTTAGAGAACCAAAAAGAAAATAAAAAATGGCAAAGCTATACAAAACCAGTTTTTTCAATTTTTTTATTTTTATTTCCATTGTATATTTTTAACAGATATTTAAATCAGTATTTGGTTTAGTTTTCAAAGTACTGTGAAACCTGTGTAATATAGAAACAGTTAAGACTGGCTATTTTTTCCGTTTTAGACAGGTTTCCAAGTGATACAGGTAAAAAAAAATTATAAAATTATTACATGTATTTTATACTTACACATTATGTACGTATTATATTATTTTAGTATTAAGGATTTTTGTATGCTTTACTTGAATTGCTTACTTTTTTAAATGTGATTAATATTTTTAATTTTGGGTAAAAAAATACTTTAACATTTGATAAGATTTTCCTCATAAGTTTATTTACTAACAATTAAAAAAAAAATTGCAAATTCACAAAATGTATTTATGAGTGATTGATATTCGAAGTTCAATAATATAGATGAAACGACTTCAAAAATATTGGTCGCCGAGACACAAAACATTCGATACTTCAAAATATTTAGTATGTTTATAGTTCTCATTTAATTGAGTATAAGAAGTGTTAAACCCTGCAACTAGCTTTTAATTCGTCACGGCAACGTTGTACAAGATTAGTTAGTACACCATAAAATATGATTTTATAAAAATATAGGCTGACAGATTATGCTCAGAATCATTTTTCCTATGCAATGATTTATCATTGAATTCAAATTTAACTCATTCACTGCAGTAATCTATTCAATAACAAGGTACGTTCAACGTTTATTGTGTAACAAAGTGGTTACTTAACTACTTTTTTTTTAATTCGAATTTTTAAGCCGATTATATTTTTGAAAACGTTGATGGCTCTAAATCAAAATTTGAACGAGTAGTTTCTAAGTTATTAAATTGCATGTCGTATGCGTACCTAATAATCATTATGACTTAAAGATTTTATATTAAATTTAATATAAAATGAATGTAATAATTATTAATTGATACAGTTCTTATAAACTATTACACTAAGTCCTAAGACAATCTTTACAAACCATAGTATAATTGTAATCAATTTCCATAGTTTTTAAATCATAGCCGACGTAGATATTATCTTTAAAGCTATTATCATGGACTCTATTGCTTAATTCAGAACTTACTCATTCAAATGTTTATATATATATATCAACGTTTTAGAAAATATAATCAGCTTAACAATTTACGTTAAATTATATATCTTCGAGAATTTTAAAGTACGGCCTTTAAGTAAAAATACGATTTACAAAAATCGGAAATGGAATAAATTCATTATTAAAGGAAAAATGGGAAATGTAAGTGAATCGCCCCGTGTATGTTAATTATTATTTTGTGATAAACTCCTAATTATTTATTTAATTGTGATCTCTGGACTGGCCACTCGTGTTTTTTCGGTTGATGTTGTGATGAATAACATTGCAGGAACGATTATGACGATGAAACTTCCAACGATTCTGCCGACGATACCAATACGAATCGACTGACACTTACGGACCAAACACAATCGTCATTCACAAACCTCATCAACGACCTGCTCAAAACCAATCCTAATGCCGAGTACGGACATTTCGAGTCTTACGCCAACGCCATGTAGTGAGTTTATTCACTACATAAAAAAAAAAAAAAAAAAAAACGGCGTGCGCCGTTCACAGTCAATCCGACACGAAAATATATTATAATTAAGGCCAACACTTGTATGCATTTGCATATTTTTATTGATTGGTCAAAAAATTGCTAGTTTATACCAACATTTGTTTCATAACCTAACAACGCTGTATAATATAAAATTTTACATATTTTTGCATACTATGTGGTATTTTTGCATTTTCAGGACATTTTTTAGGATTTTGTACATTTTAAGAGCATAATATTTATGATTTTTAAGACTGGACAAATCAAGAATCGCTAATTATTTATTTCACTCATAAAAATCTCTATGGATAATTGAACTTATTAATTAGAAATAGGCAAGATAACTAATCTTAACCTATAACCGGAAATGTCCAATTGGAATTGGTATTGCCAAGGTGGTTATATATCCACATTGGGTATTGCATAACAATATCATATAATAAATACGTAATAATATATTCTATCGTACCTACCGTACTCTTCAGTCGTGCGTTAATAAATCGATAGATGATTTTAAAATGCTGAAATAAAAAACTTCTGACATTTTTTTTTAGAGCACAATATTTTGGTAATTTTTAGGGCATAACTGCGTTCATATAATCATATTTTATAGGTTTATAGTATAATATAAAATTGTTTGCCCTAATTATATTGTTTTATTTTTATTTTTATCACTGTTTGTTTTTTTTTTTTTTCATTCTGTTTTATGACGATCGCGTCCCGTCGCCTGCGTGTAGTTGCCATGACTGTCAGTTGATGCTGTGGCCAAAATACGTTTCCCAAATCCCGTGTAAGGTGCCCGAGTTTATCGTGGAACAAGACGGTACCGTGACCTACATACACACTAAGTAATCCGATGGTGGGAGGGGGCAGGAGGGCGATCTGTGTTGGGCGAGGGTGTTTCCAATACCACAGAGTGAAGCAACCACTCCGACCTGTGGGGGTTCTATAGCGGGGCCGGACTTCAATTTATCGGTTGTATAATGCGAATAACACCAGTGCTCGCGTGCGTCGACGAGCGACAAGTTGCGAGTAATTAGCGGGAAGAAAATATCTCTCTAGAAAAAATCAGAAATCGGAAATTCAAAACCTCGACTGGCATAACAACTATTCGTTATAATAGTCTGTACGTTTTATGCATACCATTCGCACGAATATTGTTGGAGTACGCAATATTTGTGATGTTTAATTACACCATTTCTTTCAACGCACTATTTGAAATTATTAAAATATTGAGTGTTAATAATTGATAAAAAAAAAACCAATTTATTACACTAACTTATTACTTTCCCGTTTTGAAAATTACGAACAAATAATAATATTTTTAAAAAAATTCAGATGAAATATCGTCTGACTATATTTTCTTATACTTCCATTGAAAACAACGATCTAGAATCAAGAGATACCATTGGATTTAATAATAAATTATAATTGATGATTTTTTAGTTTACTTATTAACAGTTTCCGTAATATTACCCCCCTGAAACTATCATGCGTGTCCGGCCCCGTGCAATCGCAGTTATAATCACTGAATGAAAATCTGTGCGATTTGATTAGATGCGAAAAACTGGACTTGTCAAAATACATACATTCCTTAGCCGAAGAATCTGGAAGCTGGGAAAAAACGTACTGGCATTTATGGTCGGAATGTCATTTCTTATCTTGCACCGTGTGTAAATTACAATATCCGGTGAGGAACTCGGGTATGTGCCTGTACCATCCGGAGAAACCCGAATACTTTCCGATCGGAGATTTGGGCTTGGAGCAACCCATAGGTATAACGAATTACGTATTTTATTACAATAATAATATAAACATTTTTATAAAATATTGTTTTGAATAATTTTAAAAAATTTTTTTATGAATTTAATTTTTTCTTATGTTTATTAATGTGTATGTATATTCAAAATAAAAATAAATCCACGTTCTCTCACCTCAATCAAGTCCCAAAGAAGCCCCCTGGTTGGAGTAAATTATTATATATTAGTACTACTTAGTTCGAAACATGTTAATTTTATCAAGTAAAATTTATTAAGTTAATGAATAAAATTATTAGTTTTTTATAAAGTTTTTTTTTTTTACGTCTGTTTTAGCATCAAATAAATCAGTAATAACTACTACATTTCAACTATCTATTATTCTCTGATATTAAATGAACACTTAAAATTTATCAAAGATGGACTTTAATTCATCTACCGTAAATAAAATAAAAAATATTTTTTTATTTAATAATCAAAAATATAAAACAATAAAATACCTATACATCTTACATTTAAGTAAATTTTTCGACTTGTTTGTCGATTATGCGAATTATAATCATAGTCAAAATTATAATAATCTATTATCGGCATTATTTAACCTATAGCAACGTGAGATTTCTTTCCACATACTTCAGCTTAAATGCCTCATTTTATTTTTGTTAACATTTCAAAGTTATGATTTATGCTTAGAAATCTCAGAAAGTAATTGATTTTCACGTCTTGTGAATATTAATATAAATAATTCATTTAACCGTGAAAAAACGTTAAATATGTTTTTATGTGTTGAATATCTAACCCAAAACTCATTTCTTGGAATACAATTTATGATTTCCTCTTCTTGTTATACAGTTCGCAGTCCTCAGTAATGATCAAAGAGTATCAATATTATTGTGTATTAAAACACCCCGTTTAATATATATTTTAGAACTACGGGCTTTTACTTGTTGTTAGTTAAATGTTGAATTTAAATAATTTAACTCGCGTTAATAATAATTGTTAAAAACAAATCAATTAACTGCAGTCATTTCGGTAGTTTTGTGGTATTGTATAGCATAATATTGTATTCACGTTAAGTCATAATGAACTCCCGTCGGTGATATTTATCGCCAACGGACGATCGGAATTATGTATAATATATTTTGAACATATACTATAACTTATAAGTGTACGTTGTATACTCAAAATAACATTACAAACATGAGAATTATACACAATTTTTAATTAATTATTTATACACAAAAAAGTTATATTTTAATTAATACTTATCCTTTTAGTAACTGACAAAACATGGGAAACTGGAATTTCTATATTCCACATCACCCACATAAAAAAATATACACATTAAAATTCAATAGTGCACAAATAAAATTTCCTGGAGTAGTTATCACAGTCACTACCAAATAATTGTTTATCTCATTAGCTATATTATTTATTTTCAATTAAAGTCAAAAAAAAATAAAAATAAATGTATCTTATTATTATGTATTTGAATACAGGCCGTTATCCGTGTTGTGGTGAAAGAGCTTTCCGATTTGAACTGGTGAAAAATCCTTTCGTAAGATAACTTACTATCAGTACTTTATTGTTTTAATTTCAACATATTGTAGTAAGTAAGATAATGTTTTATTTCAGTTTTTTTTTATTTTAGGGTTGTAAATACCGTATGCACGTACCGAATAAAAAAAACCTATTCTGTCAACATATCATGAATTTGGTGTGTAGTAATATGGAAATGACTGTGGCGAGCCCTCCTGCGTTGAATCACGAAAAAAAAATCATGAAATTCGTATGTTTGGATCCTGGTAAATTTAAGATCATGTTATTATTATGTTAAATATTATAAAAGTAAAATATTGTTTATATTATTATAAACAGCTAGAGTCTCTGGCGTTCAGAAAAATTGGCGGTGTGCATAATATATGTCTAATATTCCTATATACAATTGTTACGATAAACTTCTCCAAAAGTTCATCATCTGCCAATAATATGAATACTTATGTTTTATCAATAATATAAATGTATATTCAACTCAATACGTTTTAAAACAAATTACATATTTAATTTTATAATTCATTATTTTCAAATATGAGAATTGTTACAACCCGACTTTAAGTGTCTTCGATATCTCTAACCGCCTACCAAGCTCTCGTGTCCATCTCCCTGGTATGTGGTATTTTTCAATGAGATTGGTGGTTATAATTATAACGATTAATCTATGTGGATTTCACTATATAATTTAGTATTCTAGTTGATCCGTTTATTTCTGGTGAATACCTGAGGTTATCCTTTCCCCGTTTATTTATTAAGTTCACACAATGGACGCTACGTCCTTCACACTGTCCTTAATATAGTTATATATAATTGCCTAATTATTTGTGTCATCGTACCTTTCGTGTGTGAGTTATATACTTAAAATCATAAGTATAGGTTACACTAGGGTGATCATTTTTAAAAAATAAAATAATAGAGCAGTTGTTATACCCCCCCCCTAAAAAAAAAAAATTATTAATACTTTACCCTTTTGAGTTATTAACCTAAGCTAAAAGTGTTCAAATGTTTAGGAATATTTATTTTTTTATTATAATTAATCAACACAATGTTGCATTTCAAAACTTATACAATTTTTTTTAAACAATTAGGAAAATTTTCTTTTAATTATTAAACTCTATTGTTAATTTAATTGTTCTTTATCATGAGCCCTTGATTCTTGTTTTACTGTTATCTGTTATTTATAAATTTGGTTATAATACTATTTTAGATTTATTCCATAGATCGATTTATTTTAAAAATGCAATGAAATAATATGTTAAAACGGAACCGTCTTATAAAAACTGGATAAAAAGCGTCCCGTTCGAAGGTTTTCGGGACAACGGGACATGATGATTAAAAAGGGGACAATCTTGTTTTGTACGGGACGTCTGGTCATCCTACACCATATTATACTAGCATCACAATATCCATGCTAATACGACTTTATATATTTTTATTTAATTTGTTTAATACCAATAATTTATTAACGACTCAAGTTGTTACAAATCAAAATAATTTTAAAAAGTTAGTCTATAGTCTTCACATAAAATATTTAAGCTAAAGCTATCTAAACCTTTTTGACAATTAATGATAATGCGGCGTTTTGGATAGGCAATTTCATATCACCGTGCATTTTTTCCGATAAAATAATACATAAGAATTATAATAGCTTGAGATATAACGGCAATGATGCCAAACAGCGCTAACTAATAACTCGAATAATATTTAAATACACCTTCATAATACACAAGCAATCTACGAATGCATAATTTACTAATATTTTATATTGATAACTATTTAATAGTATTTTATTTTACAGGAATAAAAAGACAAAATCATCAACATTGGTGGACAAAATTGACGTTTGGAACAAATGGTTATATATACCAGCCAATGATTTCTTTAGGGTATAACTTTCTAAACTGCCAAAAAAAAAGGAAAAATTGGAAGGAATTAAATAAAAGTTAGCAGATTAAAACCATATTAAATTATAATGATTTGAAAAGTGCAAACTATTCATGTTTATATTGTACCATAGCGTGTGTGTGTTTATATTCTATACTTATATAGGAAGGATAAAAAATTTTTTTGAACTAAAGAAGTGGATGAACAATAAGCCATCGAACATAAATCCACCATCTAATAGCTCAATAATTTTTAAAGAGAGTCCAGAAATCACTTCTCAAATGTCAAGTGATAACAGCAACAAGGATTTAACAACCCAGTACCTACTTACGTTATACGTTAATATAATACAACCTAATGATAGTAAAAACATTGTTTAAACACTGAAAATTATATTTCTGAATCATAATACGTAAATGTATGATGATAATTAACAAAAGATATTTTTTTTAAAAAACTATTTTTAAAAAGTTGTTTTGAATAATCACCAGTATAAGCAAATTCTTTTAAAACAATCTAATAATTGTAATCACTAAAATATAACCAGAACTCAAAAGAATTCTTTTAAGTCATCTATTTTGGGAATGACAATAGATCATTGAATGGATAGAAAAGATTATTTGTTTATCAATAATAAAACTAAAAATATTGTTAAAAAAACATGCCTATCAAACGATTTTCAAACTATATATTTAAATTCATTTAACTTTAACTTCGGTACACAAAGTATTTTTCCACTGGTTGCGCGTGTAAGACATAAAAAACATAATATTCATTTATAAAATCAAACTCTCTAACTCTAATTAAAGTCAAGGAACACACCCTTGTTAATTACTTTTGTTTATATATATAACAAAAATGTTGATAACTTTATAATCATATAATTGATATTATGGAATGTTGTTGACAGTTATGGGTTTTGTTTTAAATTTTTTTCATAATAATAGTTTAATTCAAAACGTACGAATGAAAAAACAATAAATCTTCAAACATCATCAGAGTGATGTGACAAACGTTATTAAAACTAAATTATTTCTCAAAAAATCAACCATCATTCAAAATATAATTGTGACGTTAATAAATTTAAGTTTAATGATTTTGATAAATTATATTAAATTGCGTTTTTATTAAAAAAAAATTCATGTTTTTGAAGAATTTACCGTTAGTAATAATTATGATTAAATATTGTTAAATACTATGTTACATTATATTATATTTTTTGTTCAAACCAAAATAAGGATCTAGTATAAAAATGGTTAGAAAATTGTATGTAAAATAAAAAAACAAAATGTAATTATTCCCATGAAAAAAAAAATAAATTAGAAATATTCATATTATGTTTTTCATTCTGAGAAATGTAAATTTCACGTTTATGGTCATGTTTTATCGTTAATTTTAAATGCAGGATTTCATGAATTTTTTTACCAGTTTATCAGTACATTAAATATACAGTCTTATCTATAATAGTATTATGTTTGGGATGCATATTAAAATACTCGTGGTTTTTAGAGGGAGTTTTTGGAAAATTCATTCACCGATGATTTCCATCCAGGATTCACAAAGAGAACAAGATAGCCTTATATTCGATTTACTTACAGTAAAACTCATCAAATCGAGAAAAGGAGAAAAAGGTTCACCTGGAAGTTCCGACCAACTCAGTAAGTTTTTACCTAGGAAATTGTAACATCCACTGCATTTGTCTTATAATAGTGTACAAACAATTTTTTTTCTCTTTTTGCTTATACGAAGGAGACAGTTATACGCTAGTTCGTGAAAATATGCTAGCAAAAATTGAATCACACGTCAGACCCTCGACTATTAAATCTACAAAATTGTTTCACGGTAATAATTTGTATAATACGATAAAAAATAACTGCTCTGATTGCACAGTAGGTATCGAAAATACTTCATTATTGAGTAAGTCACTCAATTAAAATGAAAATCGAATTCAATGATACGATCTATTGCATGTGCAAAATGATCCTGCAATTCCTGCATACAGAGATCTGCGGTCTATAATACCACTAAGCGTATTTCATTAATTAAGTTATTTTATTAGAAGAAAAGTGATAAATTGAATACATATTTCGTAAAAATATTGCATTTATTGTATTGGTAACAATAACATTTAATTATTATGATAGAATATGTATTTATATAATATATTATTATTGTTATTAACGTATCCGTCAATACCTTCAACAACAGTGTAAATCATAAGTTTATAATATAAATTAACAATAACATAAAATTAATTGAAATGTTTTGAAAGTATATTTTTTACATTGTGTACATAAAATATAATGATACAGTAATACACGTATAACTTTAAATCTCTACGAAAAATATTTAAAAAAAATAAATAAATAACCTAAGTACCAGATATTCTTCGTTTGAATATCTCATTTGGTCAACATTTAAAATTTAAATGTTTATATATTTTAACATATTTTTTAAATGTTTTTGAGCTATTTAGAGATATTTAAAATCGTCCAATCTTTTTTTCAGCTTTTCATAAGTCAAAATGATTACTGCATGCTAAAATTAGCAAAAAACATATAGGTACTCATAATATTTTTTAAGTGATTGAATTTTGAATTTTACAAATTTCGTAAAATATTGAAAATCTTCAAATTATTTTGTAGTTATAAATTCAAAAATATGTTTCTTTTTATATCTAAGATTTAAACATTTAATATCACCTATACCAGTAGTAAAAAAAAAATTTCTTGAATATTTCTTGATTTTTTCCCATAAAGTAACTCAAATAATTTTTAATATTTTATAGATACTTTGACATAATATTTATTATATTATACTATTATACTATTGTAGTAATTAAATATTAATAATATAATAAATGCAATATTTTCAGAAAAAATTAAATCAATCTACACTAATTGTTATTTACAACTAGTTTTTTACAACCATACTAACAGTAAATTAAATTGTATACTTTAATATAAATCTCAAAAAATATAACATGAAATAAACTTAGCTAACATTCCGTCGTTCAAAATCGTTATTTGTATTGAATGATTTATCATTAAATTCAAGTTTAACACATGCATCACAATTTATAATAACCCGCAAAGCGGTATCTATTTGCCAATTTTTTTTTACATTTAGCCTTCTAAAGTACCAACTAAATCTAATTGTTACAAGAAACGTAATTTCACCCTCATAGTTGAAAATTTAGTGCAATATTATTACATAAGATAGGTAATATAGTTAATATAAATAACCAAGTTTGACATTCAAAAACTTTTTTAGATATTTTAAACAATAAATAATTTTTTTTTTTATATATTTTATATACAAAAACTTAAAAAACTTATTATATGTTAATTATAGACAATTTAACTTTAGAATTTTTTTTCTTGTGTTGAAGTGTTAATATAAATATTTATTATGACTTATGAGTCAAAATGAATAAATATATTACAAGATTCTACTTAAATTGTTTATTTAAAAATGTATAAAATGTATAATTTTTATTGCTTAAAATACAAGGTTCCTCACAAATAGTTATTACTTAAACCGCCTTAAACCCAAAAATGTAAAAACTCATTCACAAAGTTGATAAATATAGATTTATTTAAATTCATCGATTTTTCAACTATAAATTTAATCTTTAATCATTACTCATTATAGTTTCTTTTTGCCCAACTTTTCATACTAAAATACATTATTTTTATTAGAACGTTTGCATAGTTTAAAGATTTACATTAAATAACAAAAAAAAAGGTTTTTTCTACATAAAAATAATAATAAGTGTTTATTGTATTTTCAGACAAGAAAAGGAAATAATATCAGCTATACAAATTATCAATATATTTTCAAAAACACATGTTTTGAGGTACAAAATTTAATAAATTATATACTTTTCACTGTACGCATTCGTTTAATATATTTTAACGGAGTAAAAAAAAATAATCAAAAATACTTAAATAACTTACCTAACGATTTACAGTAACACGAGAGATTTTATTAACTCAACGATGAAGATAAACGACAGCACATTGAAGGTATTATGAAATTATAGCTTATCTTTTTTGAAATCTATAGACACCAAAACCGCAAAACCGTAAATTTAGCACTACACATAGGCAGTCTTTTTTGGGGGAAAAACGATATCTAACTGATGAGATACTGGTTTGAAAATAATTGTATCAAATGACCGGGTCGTAGATTTATACTGCTTCGTATTCAGTTTGGACTATATATTATGATGGTCTACATTAGTATTTATTATATTAAAAAAATGCAATACCTACGTAGATGACAACATTTTGGTAACACTTGACCTACAAGCTATGCGTCATATTATTGAACTCAGCACGGCACAATAGTTTCAGTAAAATGTATGGTTCATAACAACAACAAAAAAATGACATAAACAAGATGATTGATTTAGTAGTGATTCGTGTAAATTTACGTTATGTACGTACATCCGCAACGGGTTTTTGTGTTGCTTTTTCGCATATTTTCAGGCGTTCTAAATTAGGTATCACTTATTGTGCAGGTACCCACTAAACTTGGGTAATAATATTTTTTTAAATAACAGTCAACAGACGAGGAATGTGTTGGTTTAATAATGATGTCTTTTTTTACCATTGTTAATCTGTTTATGTATTCGTTGTATCAGTCACGTCAGGTTTTAGAGCAAAAAATTTGCATTATATTTTGTTGCTGTGCAGAAACGAATAATCAAAGCGACTTTTATAGTTTTATCACGAATAAGATTAGATCAACAGAATATTTATAACTTAGACTTCTTCATACTTAATCATATATTAGGCAGTATAACAAACAGATACATCACACTATAATTTAATAATGTAAAAAACGCGCACAATTAAAGGCGTGACGTGCAATAACAAACAGTGGTGGAATAATAATAACGCACATACCCCAAACATAAAGAAAAGAAACCATTGAGCGATATCCAAAACACTAACATGTGCGAATACACGTCGGTCTATTGTAGTGTCCAATATAACACATCTATATCAATTAATACGTCATACTACACCTACACACCTGTCGGTTGTCGTGACGCTGCTGACGGTGTCTCTTAGAAAGGCTACACAACCTCCGAACGAATTCACGTCGGTTCTGTCGAGATTTCACCAATAGCATTTAAAATTACCTAAGCGTATTAATATTAAATACCGATATTGCGCTAGTTTAAAATGTTGGGGTTTATAGACCGATAAAATATTTAAGAATTTCATTTTTTTTTTTTTTTAACAAAAACCTAAAATAACTGTTGACTATAAAATGTATGACGATAGTATTTACCTAATGCTATAGAGACCGCGATGACCTTGAAATTACCTCCAAATCTAACATTTTTCACTTTTATCGATCAAAGTAGTATACTGCAAGTAATAAGAACATTAAAGGATTTCTAATTAGATCTACTTCATCGTTTAAAAATATTCGCTGTCCTCCGTCACAGACTGTCTGAATATTATTTTGTGTTCTAGTTAGTCCGTTATGCGCTTATTAGTATTAAATTCATTTTTTTACTTGCCAATTTAAAAAAATTGAAAGAAGATAATTTAAGATTCGTAAGTCATATTTATTTAAAAAAAAAAAATTATAATAATAAGAATAACCACTGTACTTTAATTGAAGTCGAAAATGACCTCAACTTCAAACCATTGTCTGACTGCATACAAACTTAGTCTCAAAAACCTTTTAATCGAGTCTTGGCCTTGGGTTAGGTCACGCATGTACTAATTGAGTCCGTTACACCATTACTCTCGCCCTACCTTTTTACCTGAAAAAAACCCACCACGATTGCGCTCCGACCTATAACATAGGTATTTGTCCTTTCTGACAATTTTACCAATATCCAGCCAGACTTGGTTAACTCGAAGTCGACGCTAAAAGTTCGAGTTAATCAAAAATGACTGTATTTTTCAATTTTTATTTTTTTTTCACCAACGTAGTTATGCATATGCCATGTAGTTATACATACTGGAAAAATAAATTTATGAAAAAAAAAATATGCCAAATGTCTATAACGCCAATAAGGGCAATAAGACCAATATAAATATTATAGGCTCGGACCTATATGTGAAAAGGTAAGTCAAACGCAATCGTGTTACGCACGTGTTCTGAGTCCTGTCAAACTTTAAAAAACTATATCTCCCTTATTTTCATTTTTACAGACTTAAAAAATGTTTTATTTATGTTTAATATTATAATATATTTTAATATTTAGCTATAATATAATATAAATAATTTAGTTGTTACTTGTGTGTAATGAAATAAATATATAGGTAATGATAATATTACGTTTTTATATTGGTAAAAATGTGTGTGATAAGCATTGTATAAAATTATATCAACGATATCACGTAATTATGTCCAAATACGTAAATAATTGTGATTGGTTTTTTATTTTACTCGGAACAATCTTCGGACTCAATTATTAGTTTAGTACACTTATATGATTTCCCAACCATGGACTCAATAATTATTATATTATTTTTCACCGTTTGGGTATTGGGACTCAATTAGTATACATCGTGATATCTATTACTTAGAAAAATATAGATATTATACATAATTATTAGTAATTACCTACATCAGTGCTATTCCAGATATGTCCTTCTTCCCATACTACAATACTCTTAATTAATATTTTTTAAATTTGAAATTATCTTGATACACATATTTTGTATAAAGTGCATAATAATAAATAAATATTCGTGGAATTAGATTTTGGTACCAAGTAATTTCGATTGTTTGTTGTCGGGTGTTTACAAAGTTGTACGAAAAAATGTAGGTATTAAAATGTTATGTTGACCCTGGTCGGCTTATAGAGATCTGTAAACTGTAGTGCGATTTAAAAGTTAAATTACTAATAACAACTTACATGTTTTATATAATATTTTTATTGATAAATCGCTTAAACGATGAAGACAGTCGACTTTATCATTGACATATTATTTTATACGAGAAAAATAATGTTTAATAATAATAATTAAAATTGTATAGTCTTGATAAAGTTATAATATACCTATTATAATAATTCAATGAATGTTTGTGACGTTCGACCGACAATATTACGTGCTCCCATTAACGTGCCACGCTTCCAATTACGACTAATTTCAACCTTGGATGACTGACTTATGGTTAGAACTGTTGTATTATTCCTAAATTTCAATGTGTATTATAAGTAACGCATTATTCAATCAAATTATTGTATTATAAATATTATTATTTATTTCCAATAGTTAGATTAAGAAGGATTTCTACGAATTTTTATGTCGGGCACTGGGTCAACTAATTATTTCTTCACTGTACATTTCAGAACGGTTATCGTGGGTCAACAACCGGCACACAAGCATTCGCTATCACAAACGTAATAACTAATAATATTATAGTGTGAACGCTAATGCTATCGGATAACGAGTTATTATGTAACCCCGGGGCCACTACACGCAGCATATTGTTGAACTCACACGCATTGGTTTCGTCAAATAGAGAGATACACTAATTTTTTTCCACGAGTATCGTGCTTATAATACACGACCCCACCACATAGGTACGCTTACCCCAAAAAGAAGAGACCAAAAAAAAAAAAAAAAGTTCGATTATCACCTTTAGGGATCACTTCACTGCCATTAATCAGGATTTTATACGTGTGGTATGCGATTCGCTTCTGTTTTTGAGTTTGTTCAACTTACCTTAGGGCTTTGAGGTATTTATGACTCCTGTAGTCCTGTTGAATGTAAGGTATTAACGTATGGTGCTAAATTGATGCAACTCTCACCGATATTATCAAAAATAAAATACATATATTTTTAAAATGCACGATATAAGCAATATCGATTAGAATGAAATTAAACAGGTAATGGAAACTAAATTTGACATTTATGATTAGGCATGATTAGAAAATCCCAAAGGTTATGACGGACACAAAAAAACAGCACACATATAATTTATTGTAAAATTAATACAACATCTCGCTGAGAATCTTAAATTCAAATGTTTAAGTAATAATAGTTAGGTGACATCGAACGTGTTGTGTACTTAACTTTATCCTTAAAATAGAGAAAAAATCAAACAATAAAATTTAGTTACAACTTAAAATTTAAATGAAATTGACAAAAAAAAGAAATTCAGTGGTTTATATTTATTTTTATAGTTCAAAAATTATTACTGATTAAATTAATATGTATTTTTGAAGTGAAAAAAATCATGTCGAAGAAATGTATACACCTTCAAAAATTAAATAATCAATAGAATATACAATCTACCAAAATGCATCCTAAATCTCAATTTGTAAACATTTTTACTAGAACTGTGTTTTTTACTATTTGGTCATAGTCTAATACATTTAAATCATTTGAAAACTTCAATTCATCAAAAACTAGGCCTAAAAGTTGTTGAACATTTTTAGATAATAGGTAATAGTATACCAAAAAGACACCACCACAAGTGAACGATTCTTATCATCTTCCTAAAATGAATTATTTTTTAATATTAGTACTTTGTTGCAATTAATAATTAACAAAAGATTTTAAACAAATTTATAGTATCCTACATCTATTTCGTTTTTTTATTTTGTAATCATCATTGCGAAAATAATTTATTTTTTGAAAGTATTATATAGTAATAATATTATATGGTAAATATATAGCTATAACATAGGTAGTTAAAATATTTTTTATTTTTTAAGAGTTTTTTTAAAATGCTTTAACATTTAATACAAGATTTCTCATAAGTTATTCTTATTACTTATGTTTTTTTCTTATTAGTCAAAAGTGTTTTTAATGTTTTAACCTAATTGGTTTTATATAATCATTTTATGATTTCCCATCAACTCTACCGATGAACCGATGTTTGTATTAATTAAAAATTCCGTAACTTCTGATTTTAAAATCTTGGTTACAGTAATTCGAGTTTTTGTTTGTTAATACTAAATGACACCACGCGTTGAATCTAGTAGCTAAAAATTGTATTGAGGATACATTGCCAACACTTATCGGAAAAGATATTATTATATAATATAGAGGACATTCGATTTTATCATACAGGGATGTATAGCCAGAGGATTTGAAGTGTTGTAATTTGTAGACCTTTCCTCGACATCGTATTATATTCAATGTATAGATTTATTAAAATTACCACACATCCCCTTCCACCCACCATCAATTATACGCTTATTATGTCTACTCCGCCGGGATATTTTATACTACCTAGCTATCAAGAGTGAGTGTCTCAAATACGGCTCTGATCAAGTCAAGGAAAATGCGGATATTTGATCCAACGCACGCCAGTGAAAACTTAGAGATAGTACTAAATTGATTGTAATAATGAAAATCAGATAGCGAAACACAGTGTTATGTCAGATTGTCCAAGAGGATTATTTCAAAGATAAATGAAGGATAGGTATCATGAAACTGACCAGATAATCTCTAGGATGGATAATTATAACTACCTTTGTCATAAACTTATAGATAAGAATTCGGTTATACTTGATATACATTTCAATGATAATTATATGAAAGTATTATAATTTTATTTTATTTTATCTTACCTTAATTTATATTATATTATATTATTTATTTTTATTTTATTTTATCTATTATACTGACATTTATTTCTATTAAAATTAACATTAAGATAATCTGAATATGCATGTTTATTATACGTCTCAATATGCCATAGATACGATAAATAAGATAAATAAATAAATGTGTACCCTTGCCGGCCCCACCATGGATAATTTCTGACTATGTCACTGAACTCGTACACATAAAAGTACCTACAGTTAACAATAATAAATAATTGTTAATTTTTAATTATTTTCATTTATTTTATCGTTGTAAACATAAATAATTATAATGATTACCATATATTAGTAAAATAGTAACAGTATATACTATCATTATATCAAGTCATGTCATCGTCATCTTCCGATGAGGTATAGCCCGTGTTGCTAAATGCTCTGTACAGGTACGGGACTTCACCATTGGGGCCTAGAAAACTTAATATCCAGTCCTCTTCAGATAGCCCCAAATCGATCCCTCCGTTGACGAACGACCAGTAGTGTATAAGGTTCATGTAGACGAACATGTTAACGAATAACTCTATATTATGTACAAATAAAATATCGATTATAAAATATCATATTGGATCGAAATAATATCGTCAACAATAACTAAAATATGTATTATTTTTTCCGATCTTGTGTTATCAAAACTCACTCATCAATTGCAATGCAATTAAAGCGTTATGGTTTCTGAGTTCATTTTTCTTCTTAACTTCCTCTTTGATTGATTTCGGAAGACACATGTTTGATACCTAATATATTACGCCTAATTTAGTTACCGGATGTGAAAAACAAAAACTGGAAAATCGCCGCAGTATAATGTTTCCGAGACAAGTCTGCTACCTATAAATTATATATATTGAATGGTTAATAAAAAAAATTGGTATGTGAAGCGAATAATTGCTTATAATATTTTGATGATTTACAATAAAATATAATAATATGGTATTTATATATACAGTGAAGCCTCCCTTGGCAGGTACCTATTACTAATAGCGAACGATTTCTTGGGAGCCGGGACATTTTCATAACCTACTTTATAATGTAAGAACCTCCGAACAGCAGACGCCTATTAAAAAAAAATCTGAAATAACTGGAATTTTTACGCAAAACCAATACTTGACAAAATCGATTTCCTTGTTTTTAATATTTTCATTTTTCACAAAATATTTGTTAGCATAATATGTTTAACATAATATGAAATAATTTTCTAAATATTTTCTTTTTGAATTATTTATAGACATTTAGGATTTTCAATCTTTTTATTTAAATGCCGACAACATTATTTTGGCTCAAAATGCTTGAAAATTGAATAAAAGATTCCTTATAAGTTATTCATTTACCAAAATTTCATACAAAATGATATAACAATGATTTTAAATTAAACACTTCCATTACAATGGTTCACTCGATACTTACCCACTTTCTTTATCTTTTGATTCTTTTAGAGAGAACTAAATTTCGCATTGGTATTATTTTTTAAATGTTTACAGTAATATTTGAATATTTAATTATATTTTATTCGACAAATTTGTCGATTGCTAAAATACTATAATTAAATTTAACATAGTTTTTCTTTAAAAGATTTACCCATTATGAATTTCAAAAATATGCATTCTCTGAATTAGCGGACACTCTCGGTAACTGACTCTTTATCCGCTAGTCAGAGGTTTCACTGTATATATTAGGCAGTCTTATGACGTCTGCTGTGGTAAAATGTATGCTGTTCTTATTTGCCTTACGTTAAACGATGTTTATAAATACAGTAGAAACCGTTTATAGGTGATGAAATTCTTCAAGGGACTAGTCAAAATCACTTATAAATTTATAATAACCGATTATCATTTTAACCAATGATAAAATAAAATTAAAAACTTAACTATATGTATTATATTTACATAAACATAATATTGTGTTACAACTAATTTTAAATGTATTATGTTTTTATCACTAAGTCTCGTGACGTCAATGAATACAGAAAAAAAATTACATTATTATTTTAAAATTAAATTTACATTGTATTGAAACATTTTTATCTTAGTTTCTATTCTGTTTCTGTTTGTATAAAAATCATACTTATTCATAAATATTTTTCCAATGTAACCAAAAATAACAGTCATGAAATCCGCATAGTCATTATACAAACGTCAAAATATTATTTTATGCAAACTAGTACATATACAAAATAAGAGTTTTTGCTGAGATCTTCAATCTAAGACCATTACACCCGGTTTGTCGTTGTAAACGGTGTCATTACAAAATATGGTTTCTACTGTATACAATTTTAATTGACGGTAATGGTACAATGGAATATTGGCGTACCTAAATGTATACAAGCGATTGACTGTTATTATACACCTACCTGGCTACCTAGTTAGTTGTTTATAGATATGGAGAGAGAGAAAAAAGGTATGATGAGTATCCCATGACGAGAGACATTTACGACGGTATTAATTAGTACAAACACGAGACGCGAGACTGTGTACTTAATTATAATATGATATTATTAATTATTATTCTGTATCAATTGTTTTCCCGTATCGACTGATGCACGCGCGTAAGATGAGACTTGGGACTGTAAATAGGCGGCGGACTGCTACAGACTGTAGCTATCGATCATAAAATATACGACGGCCAGTAAATTGATACATGCAATCATTTTTTTTTATTTTCGATAAGGCACTAATGACGGTATATGATAAACTTAATAGTCAATTGTTGATATATATATATTATATTTTTTATACTCTAGACTCTGTTTTCCGAGCTCTGACTGTAAAATTTAAATAGTCGAATAGTATACACTCTCTAAACTCTCTAATTCCCTTATTTAGACTGTATTAGTATACGGGTTGATCCCTATGCCGTAAGGCAATCATTATATTTCCAAAGCTATTAACGTTTATGAAAATATTTTTTCTCAAATTTTAAGTTTTTAAAAATCAACATTTTTTGAAAATAATAATATTTTTACTATTTGTTATCGTCATCATTAAATATCAATGACAAAAGACATTTTTTAATTCGTATTCCTAAACTGAATATTAATCGGAGTAATACGATCTTTAAAAATTCAATTTTGGTAAAATAGTTTAATAGTTATAAATAATAATAAGTATGACATGACCTGAGTAATTAATCAATATTTTGCGGAGTACCCCTTAAAACGTTATCTCTTTACGAATTAAAATTATATTTTCAAAAAGTTGTTTTTCAAATAATAAGTGTCCCGTGACAAATGAATCACTCGGTATATCGTGTATACCTACTCGCTGGATTCCGATCGAACTATTTTAATAATACTATCATCAATATGGGTATAAGGTCACACTCGGTTAGAAAAAGGTTATAATATGTTCAAACTAGAATCGCTTCGATTATTACACAACACCTATTTATTAACGAATATCTATCTATCAACTGTCGATAGTTGGAAGAATAATTTGTATTTTAAATACTTAAAGTCGATTGCGTAATTGTTATATCTAATAATTTCATATAGATAACTGCAATAATTTAAAAATATGTTTACTTTTTAAAAATTAATAAACAATAAAGATATGAAACCCAATTTTTCTCAAAATTAACAAATAGTTCTAATTTCAAAAAACACAATATATTACTGTAAAAATATGTATTTACGTTTATATCTACCTGTTCTGTAACCCGAGTGCAATTCGAGCGTTACGAGTATGTAAGTATACCTTTTTTGGACCCGAGTCCAATATTCAAACATTTTGATTTAGGTAAGGAGTGCAGTTCGACAATCCCCTCGATTTCACGTATTAATTCGTGTGCCTTTACGAACGACTTTTTCTGTTGTGTACATTCATCGTTAGTAAAACGATTTATTAATATTAACAGCATCTCACTCGCCGTGGCGGCGATCCGCTTGACTTGTATACGTGATCATTGTATACGATTCTTTTTTAAAATAGCCCAACAATGATGCTATCCATTCCGTTTCTGTTACAATAACATATTAAAGTACTATAATTATTATTTAAACGTAATCGCTACTCGGCCAGGCCAACGTAGAGACGTATCGAATATATCACTAAACTAGTAATATATTAAATCCATGTACCTACTAGGTAATAATTATTATATAACCATATTAATCACCGGTTTGTAAAAAGTAAACGATTGACACAATATATGACTAGGTAGCTGAATGACTGGTTAGCACTATCGCTATTATCAGGTAAACATTAATCACCGGATAATGGGATAGCACGGCTTTTTCGAAGGCTTAATTTATTTAATTATAAATATTATTATTAATTATTTTAATTTCAATTATTAAGATATTTAATTGTTATGTGTTATATTTTAATTATTCATTTATCAAATTAATTAGATCTTAATGAAGAAACATTATGTAAAAACATAACTGACCTATTAATTATTAATAAAATATTATGTTTTATTTGAAGAAAATTAAAAAGTTGTTATAGAAATACCTGAATGTAGGCTTATTTACAACATATTTGTTCAAAGTTATTTAAAATTATTAATCTGATTGTTTGAAATAACTAGTAAAAAATTGTAAAGTAATATAATTATGGAATACCATTAAATATTTATTAACTATAATACCAATTTTTTTTTTTAAATCCAATGATTCATTTAAACGCTTGAGGTGGTTTAAACCGAATAACAAAAAAAGTTTTGATAAATTATTATCCATTTTTTTTATAATACAAATGGAATGTTTGAACAAAGTTTTTAATTATTATATACATTACACAATCGACAATCTTGATATATGCTGGTTTATGGCGGTCAAAAGTATTAACCAACTTGTTACAAGTTTTACAACTAGTTACAACGTAATGCCCCAAAAGTGTTCCTAAACTCCAATCAATCCGCTGGATTAGGTAATGAATTTAGGAACACACGGATAATACTATAATCTACCACCATTAACTCATCATTATCATAATCCATAATTTCGTGTTGAAAATATTGTATTCTTTTCGTTTTCTTTTTCGCGGCCGATTAACAATATATTATAATTATAATTCCGATATTTTTCAACTTCTTTCGTGATATCGTGTAAACATCGTAATACCGATTGACTATAATTTTATCATATTACACCTGTTTACAACGATTGGATTGTAAAGTGTATCGGAAACAGCGTGAAAATCGCGTTGATAATTTTAATCAACAGCAATTTATTAACCGGCCGATAATAAAAATGATTACGCAGTTAACAGCTCGGAGTCACGTACCCGTGGCGTGACGATTTTTCTAAATGACAATTTTTCCGTCATTTTTCAATTAAACGCTCCAAAAACAGTTTTCATCTTTAAAATTTAAAAACCAATGTTATATTTGCGTGTAAAATGTGACGATGTGAATCCTACATTCGCGGCTTATTCGGCAATACCGCTAGCGCTACTAACTTACTAGTAACTAACTCACGAATGCCATGAGGTTGTCGTAATTATCATTATCACACTATCCTCAGTCCGTGATTTTGAGTTATCATATTATTATTATTATTATTATTTTATAATATTGTTATATCGTTTTTCGTCTTTTGATTTTAAAAGACTACCAATTTAATATAAATATTCTCTCTTAAAAAAATATAATTGTACATCGTGTATACGTAATAATAGTTAAAAAAATAAATTTCAAACCCTAAAATTACCACATTGGACGTCATTAACTTAAAAATGCGATCAATGCCGAATATGTATACATACGATTAATGTAAATGGACAATTGGCATAAAGGTATATATATATTTATATACATATAATATTTTTTCATATTTAATTAAATTTATTTGTTTTTTAATACACATTTGCAAATGTACTGTGGAGAAAAAACATAACTTGGCCAGAAACTGTAACAGAGGTAAAAATCGATGTAACTGAATATTTTCTGCTAATTAACAATTACTTAGAAAACATGGTTAATATACTAATTCAATTTAAATTTTAGAACTTTAGATGACTAGTTTTTTATTGACGACTAGAGTGAAGTCAATTACTATGCTAAGGATATTATTTTTAACTTCTATATTAAATGGATTACCAAAACTTGAATAACCAGTGAGTAATTTTTATACATTAATTATAAAATAAAAAAAATTCTATATTTTATGTATAGGTACATGAATATTTTTTTTTCTGTCATAATAAGCGGAAGAAATTATTAATTTTATAATTAACAATTCTGTTTATTGTAGGAATGCAATTAGTAGTTAATTGTTATCCAGCAACAACACAGTGAGCCTGAATGTGTAGTTATCTTTGAATTTGAAACATCCTTCTTCTGTTTTGGGTCTCTCCTGATGTTTTCGTGAGCCGCCTTGTACATATTATCCAACTTCAAATAATAAAATGTGTAGATACTCTTAACATAAATGGACAATTGGCATAAAGGTATATATATATATATATTTATATACATATAATATTTTTTCATATTTAATTAAATTTATTTGTTTTTAATACACATTTGCAAATGTACTGTGGAGAAAAAACATAACTTTGCCAGAAACTGTAACAGAGGTAAAAATCGATGTAACTGAATATTTTCTGCTAATTAACAATTACTTAGAAAACATGGTTAATATACTAATTCAATTTAAATTTTAGAACTTTAGATGTCTCATTTTTTTATTGACGACTAGAGTGAAGTCAATTACTATGCTAAGGATATTATTTTTAACTTCTATATTAAATGGATTACCAAAACTTGAATAACCAGTGAGTAATTTTTATATATTAATTATAAAATAAAAAAAATTCTATATTTTATGTATAGGTACATGAATATTTTTTTTTCTGTCATAATAAGCGGAAGAAATTATTAATTTTATAATTAACAATTCTGTTTATTTTAGGAATGCAATTAGTAGTTAATTGTTATCCAGCAACAACACAGTGAGCCTGAATGTGTAGTTATTTTTGAATTTGAAACATCCTTCTTCTGTTTTGGGTCTCTCCTGATGTTTTCGTGAGCCGCCTTGTACATATTATCCAACTTCAAATAATAAAATGTGTAGATTAGTAGAACTTTAAACCTTATGTAGTAAATATTGTTTTAATTCAACAAAATTGCTTATTGTTAAATGTAATATTTACATACACAGATTTTTTTTTTATATAAATATCCAAGATGTACTTTTTATCAATTGGATCGATAGTATTAGTCAATTTTTGATGTGATAAATTAACTTCAATTGTCAAAAATATAAAATATTTACCGAAGGTTAAAAACTAATGTTTGAAATTAATACAAATAATACATATATATATTTAATGACTCTTGACATATTTCCCAACCTATAAATAAGTATGTTTAATTCATATATTTTAATATAGATGTGTTTATGTGTTAAATATTTTAATACTTTGATTAGATAACTCTATTTTCTGACTAAATGTTATTGAATATTCATCATTTATAGTGGCAATGTCTAAACGTTAATTAAAAATCTACTTGTTGGTTAAAATAAGGAAGAAATTTCTTAAGATTAAATTTAAAATGGTATATTCTAAAACATAAAATCATATAACATATTTGGTGTAAAAAAAAAACAAATAATGCAAAATGTTGATAAATGTAAAGTAATGACTTTTTCCAGATCTCGTAATCCAGTTATTCATAAATATTATTTAGATAATGTTCTACTTAATCGGGTAGTTGAAAATCTAGATTTAGGTATTACGTTTAGTTCTAATCTTACTTTCAATAAACATTACCTGACTATTTCTAAAAAATCGTCATCTATACTAGGATTCATTAGAAGGACATGTAAGGATTTTACAAATCCTTTTACTCTTAAGGTATAATATTTTTCACTAGTACATTCTATTCTAGAATATAATTTGATTATCTGGTTGCCTCTATAAATACCCACATCCAATGCCTTGAAGGTATACAAAATCGCTTCCTTCGCTTTATATCGTACAAATGCAATATCTCACGTCATCGTCATACATCAAATATACCTTTATTAAACACTTTAAATATAAATAGTATGGCAACCAGGAGAAATATAATTGATTTAAAGTTCATATACTATGTGGTAAACAGTATAATTAATTCTAGTGAATTATTAAATTATCTTAATTTCTATATCTCTCAATGTCAAACAAGATCTATTAATACTTTTTATACACAATTACATAGAACTAATAACTTAATAAATGCTTTTATTAATAGAATAATGAGGTTAACTAAGGATACACAGGTCGATTTATTTAATTTTACCTCTATTGAGTCTTTTTATAATTATATTATTAATGATCATATGCAAATTATTTATCAATATTATAAACCTTATTTTTGTTAATTACTGTTATTATTTAATCTTAATTAATTATTCGTTATTTTATATATTTAATATCTATTAATCTCACTCTGTTCACTTTTTCTTTCTATAGGTATGTTTAAATTATTTTGTTATAATGTTTTGATTTAAAACTGTTACTGGGCTTTGCCTGTTTGAATTAATAAAATAAAATAAAAATAAATAATATTGTGATGAGTGAAAATTAGTAGTATATTTACATCCTAAGGAACCAATTATTAATGTTTCGACAAGTTGTATATTTATGACTATTCAATATTCCAGTGATATCTCAAGCTTGTTATAAATAAAAATAATTTAATACAGGTTTAACTTACAAAAATTGTTATTATTTTTTAGATTTTAATATTAATATCCAATAAAAAAACAAATTAAATCCAGTAGTCCAAAGATTCAAATTATTATAGGTATGTGTATAATATTTATATTAAAGTCTGCATATATATGTAAATATAATATTCTAAATGTAAATATAACAATTAAAACACTTATAGCTAACCAGTAGTCGCAATATTTCTAAAACAATATTACTTAAGTGTGAAACCTAATAAAATAGCAAATATGGGTTGTTGGGATTCAAAATATTAAGAATTTAAAGGTTGATATAAAAGTACTATCATTTGTAATAATGTAATATGATAAAAACCTTGTATTTAGTTTTAAATACAAATTCAAATACAAACTTTCTGTGTCATGAAAATTATCTTGTGATTCTATAACCACCAATACAACAATAAATATTGTTTAGTTTTATGTACCTATCTTATTTTATCATTGATAAATTTGAACTAATATAAAATAATAAAATGAATTACATCATTAGCGACGATTCCTAAATTATGTACTGAGAAAAATGACAATTGTAGACATCTAACTTCTACATCAAATGGACTACCATAACCTGAATAATCAGTGAGTAATTTTTATACATTAATTATAAAATAAAATGCATTAAATACAATCCCATTTTGAAGCAACAGACTAAATAACCCAAAATGTACGTAAACTATATATATTGTTTGGGCGAGAAATTAACCGATCGTTTAGGCAAATTTATAAATTATTGAATAATAGAGAAGTAACATATTTACCTATACATAAAGATGTAATTTCATAGTCTACTGAAAAATCAGTTATTGAAATTGATAAATATTTGAACAAGTACTATTAAAATATATTTAAAATTATGATTAATTACTTACTTAAAGCAATAATACTTTAAAACTTTAACTTTTTTTATTAATATATACAATTTTAAATTGATTTTATAATTTTAACATATTGAAGTTTTATTTAAATTAGACAATCCATTTCGATATAACATACAGAAACAGTGTATTATAGATTAAAGTCAAAAATGTAGTACATGTGGATGGAGAAACTGCAGTATGTGTCCCAAAAATTTATATACTTTATACTTTATAATTTACTTACAACTTTATCAAGCAAATAAAAAAATAATAAAGTATCGTTATTTCTTTTAAAATTAAATATATACATTATACATTTACTAAATAAAACGAAAAATAAATTTAAAGTACTACCTACATTTTTTCTTATTTTTCTTATAATATATTTTATAGTTAAATAACAGGCAGGACAATAATAAAGTAATTTTTTGCACAAAACGTTAAAAAAATTAGCTATCCCTGACATAGAATAACTAAATGGACCATTTGCATTTTACATTTATTGAATATTTTAACCTTTAACATTGAAGTAATTCGAAAACTAAAATAGAAAAAAGGAAATAAATTAAACACTATTTAATAGTTTATTAATTTTTTAATTAATTGCCAAGACAAAGTAAAGTCAACACATAAATTTGTAATACACATTATTAAATTACCCTCATGTTTTGTCTCCGTCTTAAAAGTACGTAACATAGGAAATTTAGGCTCAATAGATCACGTTAAGCTACAAAAATTGTGAATCGACCTATTATAAAACTCTATGATAAGAACATTATCTTTGTTTTTAAATGAGTTATGAGCGTTTTTAATTTACGCTATGTTAATACGCATAACTTGCTAAACAATTGAACTACTGTAAAAAACCAACATACATACACAAATAATTTTCTTACCCTCAAGATTCATAATAGGTCGATTAACTCTAATTTTTAAACTGACCGAGCTAAACGTGATCTGCTAAAAATAAACGTACTTGTACGACAGAGACAACACATGCGGGTGTGACGGCCTCTTAAGTACAAATAATTTATAACTTGTTTGAAAAATCAATGATTATTTTTGAAAGTAATTGTGGAATAGCTTTAAGTACATATAGGATCTGGTTTGATAGTTGATGTTGATCGTGTGAATGATTTGATTGAATACAGTTTCTTTACAATTAATTGTATACATTATTTGAGTGACTTCGACAACATCAGTCAATGGCGTTTTCATTTGAACCTTTTAAACATAAACATCAAAATAAATATGTATTCAATATTAAAAATATATATGACTTACAGGGATAATATTGAGTGTATTTGATAAATTTTTAAATTTAGTAGCTAAATTATTCCATAAAATCTAATTTCTCATATAAATACCATTAATATTATTTTTTAAGTTCATCACAGATGATTTAAAATTAATGAAATTCCTCAGTGTTTGTTAGGAAAATAATAATATATGTTTATTATAAGACATAGCACTGACACAAACTAAAGCAGGATTGCATGAAAAATTGTTCAATTAACGGACCAGATTTGAGACACTAAATATTTAAAAGATCATTAACTATTTATTTATTGAACGTTTAAAGTGATTCTTGTTCATATACGCAATTTGGCACTAGTATTTTAAAATTAATGTTTTAACAATTACAGAAA
The DNA here is from genome assembly GCF_003676215.2 of Rhopalosiphum maidis. Lineage (NCBI taxonomy): Eukaryota > Metazoa > Arthropoda > Insecta > Hemiptera > Aphididae > Rhopalosiphum > Rhopalosiphum maidis. Next base: position 67,616,873 of record NC_040879.1, read on the forward strand.
TAATATAATTTAAAAAATATTTATGTATTTAAATTATACATTACCCTGGTTTCTCAATAAACATTGAGGTCTCGGCGGCGAAAAATGTTGTTGATGAATTGTTCTTTGTCCTCGATGGTCTTTTTGTATTGGACTAGATATTTCAACACTTATTATAGGCGAATCCTCGCATTCATTTTCATGTCCTAGAAGTTTCTTGAACCACCATCGCACAGGGATAAGAGAGTAACCCATTTTAAATTATTCTAATAAAATAATAGGTTCAGTAAATTATATGTATTAATTAATTAATTAATTATACTAACAATTTAATTTTATCACAGTTATGAAATAATATACATGTTGTTATTTAATTTATCTTATGCGTTTTTCATTAAATAAGTCCATAATCGTTGATGCTAGGTTATAGAACATTGATTTTTTTATTTAGATTTGGCTGATTCGGGATTATGTGGGTAGTATGAAAATTTAGATATTTTAATGGCTCTAAGAGAGAACGGTATATAGTAAACAAAACATACACAATATAACCACGTGGTTATATCGACATGTTAATCACGATATTAATATGCGTAATAAGTGTGATAATCACTTGTCCGAAAAATGATGAGAGTGGTAGGTGAGGACCTAGCCATTAGGTAATACGTATGATTATACATTGGTTACACAGAAACCAACTTATTACATGGTCTTCAAGCAAATAGCAATATCCCTTATGGTAGATATGAAAAAGAATAAAACCGCACTTAAAAAAAAAAGTAATAAAAAAACTATGTTGTAGCTATAAATATTAAGTAGAAACATATTTTATGAAGAGAATAATAGGTATGAGAATATTACATCGATATGTCTCAATATTGTCTAAAATTAATTAAAAAAAATTTAAAAGTCGAATAATGATATTATTCAATATACTCTTAAAGCAGAGAAATACAATAAAACGAATTACATACCTTTCAAATAAAGACGTCGACGAATGAGCAAGGTGAAGTACAAGTGTTCGAACGTGCAATACGAAAACGATTGACCAGCGTAAACGGGCATAATGACCCACCCTAATCGAAATTTGGAACGCAAAAAGTGGTGTATGCAGCGCTCGACGTGGTCAACGGAGACAATTGCAATAATTCGGCGTTTGGCAGTGAACACAAGCTGGGAGGACGGACCAACGCTGAGAACAAGTTTATAATATTATCGATATTATACCTTTGTGTGATCGCATTGAATTATTGAATAATTATGATAATTCATTGACCATCGCAAACTTGTAATCGTGGTTGGTTTTTGATTTACAGTTTGCTTATTTCTGTGTATCAATGACATTGCATATATATATATATATATGTGAACTTATCGGGGCTAAGTAAATTTGGTCCATGACAATTTGTATACATTTTGAAACTTTGAAAGCGGTAAGTTGAGTCCCGGGTATAAAAAAAATAGTAGGACATAATGTAATGAAAATAATTACTGGGTAACAACGAGATGGACAGTTAGCCTAATATATTATTTAGATTACCTTCTCCTACAGGAGTAAAAAGATTTTGATTAATATACGACAATGTAAATATATGATTTATCTGTAAAAGGCGGTTCACATTCTTATTAGATATTTGTTGTGTAAATAGTGTAACTGTGATAATAAAATAAATTAAAATCTAACCTGACCTTATTGTATAGGTTAATGTATAAATATAATTTATAATTTTATATTGATTGAAGGATGATTTCATATTCTGAGAGGGCTGAGAAGAGCGTTAAAATTACGTATTGGTTATAAAATGATGCGTTTTACGTGTATGTGTGTGTTTTCGGAGTCCGGACGTATGTATGTATAGACTGTCGGGCACTGAGTAAGATATCGTTACCCGATTTGGACCTGATGAACGATTTGACCCGGGACATCTCTAGAGTACAATGACCAGTCTATGAATATTGTTTACCATCAATGTTGATTAAATGTTAATAATTAAAGTCTGTAAATATATTTATTTAAATTGATAAATGTTAAACAAACCTTGCTGCAGATTAATAATTGTCTTATAATATTTTATTAAACCTTGCGGGCTGCAATGTTTGAATTAGTTTGTAAACTAAATGGTTATATGAAATATACTAAGTTATATATTATATAATTAATAGGTATAACGTAATTAATCTAACAAAATACTTATAATAACTCGTGATTAATATATTTTTGTTAGTAATATACATTTAATATATTAAAACATTAATTATAAGCCTATAAATACTGATTGGTTGTTTGAAAATGAGGTACTATTTAAAAAAAAATATTAATTAACAGATTAATACTACAATATCAGACTGCAAATTCGCAAGTATATTTTTTTTCAAAATTAAATGTGTATACAGAATGTAAGTAGTAGGATTTTACACCTGTATAATAATACAGCAGATAATAAAATTGACCACTTTTGATTTCTTTCAGAAAAGTCATTGGAATGTGAATTCTGATATACATAGAAAAAATACAATACGAATATGTGGGTGGAGTACAACACAACACCGGCAGGCTTAGCATTGTAACATGCACATTGCGACCCTTTTTAACTGGCAACCTCCCCCGTCGCCTCATAATATACTGTAGTTGTACACGAAAAAATGTACATTGTACAATTCTATTATATTTATTGAAACCTAAAACCTTTAATCATGACAGGCGATAGGTTGGTCGCCAACGCCGTGGGTATCGGATGGTATATTGTGTAGTACGTACATAATGACGATTTCTGCAGCCGATCACAGCCGTGTAACTTAAAAATTCTTAGATTTAATTTCAGTACGGCCAACCTTAGCTAAAATTATGCACTACAAAATAAGATAATGTTTACAATGTACTATGCACATCATGTTTATTATACTTAACATCCGAAAGTGACAGTAGTAAAAATATCAATAGTAAACAAGTAGCAAATATTACGTTCACAAAAAATAACTAAAACCATATTAATTTCTCAAATAAGAATGAAATGACCTATCATAAAATTTAAAGTTAAGAACATTATCTAGGGCATCTCATAAGCGTTTTATAATTTTGCTATTTTACAGCGAGTTATGAGTATTTTAAAATTGTAAATTGCTTATACAAATTAAAACAATCATACTCGCTTTAAAATAAAAATATAATAAAGAGCTTGTGAGAGGCCCTAGATTATGTTCTTAACTTTAAATTATTTATAGAGAAAATCGCGAGCGGGGCTGACTGCTGACCAAGGGTTTTGAGGCACACAGTGGTGTATATTTTAATTATGACCGATGCATGTTTAACGGGAGTATGCGACACGGAGAACACGACAGCAAAAACAGTTCCGCGACGATCCGTACGGCCACCATTAAATATCCATACTCACGGCACGTCAACATCTCCCCGGATCGGTAACACAATTAACATATTCATATGTATATAGTGGAATAGTAAGGTCCTACACGAGAGTAACAGGTAAACAATTACATACGTTAGTTCCTAAACGGCAAAAACCGGCTACGTATGTTAGTTCCTACAGGGTAAAAATCAGGTACGTGTACTACTTCCTACACCGCAGAAAAAATTAAATATGTATATACGAATTTTCAAAAATAAATATAAAATAATAATATAATAATAAGAAAAAACTGTAGATCGAACTTATTGAGACATCCTGTACTAAAATACATTGAAGTGACACAGCACTAACAGGTGTTATCAATATAATATTTAAATATATAATAATCCAATTTGTTATTGGAACTTTATACGCTGGTAGGTATAGCTAACTAATATACATTTAATTATACTTCATTTAAAGCAAAACGTATACGAAATTACGTATTTAATCATCATAATATTCTTATTATTTATTTGTGACAATTCTCCATGCGATTTTTATTATATTTTTTAATCATCATATATTTATTTTTGAAAATTCGTATATACATAATATGCACCTTTTTCCACCGTGTAGGAATCAACATACGTATCTGTTTCTTATCGAGTAGGAACTTACATATATACCTTTTTCTATCTCGTAGGAACTAATAACGTATGTATTTTTGTACCTGTTACTCTCGTGTATGAACTTACATTCGCCCTATATATATATATATATATATATATAAATCAGTAATACCTATTATACTTCTACAATAATCTATCACATTAATAATATACGTCATTGTCGTCATTTATACTTATGTGCTTTACTTAAATAAGGTAACCCTGATCTTTAGTATTAATATTACACACCGAGATCGAGTCCTCGAGACCTCGTTAATATAAACATAAATTACGCCAGTACAGACGTAAGACGTCGACCGGGCAAAGAAGGGACGTTAAACGATTATTGAAATGTATTGTAGTCTGGCTCACGGGCAAAACGAAAAAACTTCAAATAAGTATAAAACGATAATATGATAAGAATTGTATCTTAACACACATCGATTCACAAGTCAATGACGGACTGTACATAATTGATAAATAATTTGTTTAAATTTGTCAAATTATCATTATTATGACAATTATATAACTAATCTATTTATCAATAACTTTACAGAAAACTTATTCGAATTCATCATGAAATATATTCGAAAACGACTTTCTGATAACTTTCTTATTTCAATATTTTAAAATATTTCATATAAATAATTTAAAAATCTAATGTTGAAGGGATTTGGCATACAATTTTAAATATGTGGAAAAGATGTTTCAAGTAAACTTCATGACGAATTCAAAATAAATGTTTTAAATGATTATTATTATTAGGATTTACATATTTTGATTATAAATAATACAATAATATACACTACTAAGTCTACTGAATATTAAAACCGTAATATCTATGTCTCACTCATAGTTCTTAGTAAATAATGTAACTGTGATAATAAAATATTTAAAATTAAATTAATATGTGAAATATTTAAATCAAAATATAATTTCTTTAGTGTAACATGGGTAGGTATTCGTATCACAGTGACACATATCTTATGTTGATCAACCATATTGTAGCGATATTATAAACCTTGAAGTTACAATCTTCATTATTATATGTATGTCTCTTTTTTTCACGTTGAATAATAAGTTGATCTCGAGATAATTATTTTGCCCATACAATATTTAAGTGTAGGTACCTACCTGCACGTTTATAATAGAGATATTTTCTTCATAAAAACACGGTATACCGCTATGCTAAAAGCTTTTAATGTTTTATATTACCTTCGAAGACACCTGCACTATGTGGACGAGATTTTGAAATTGCAAAAACCCGTACGATCTTATTATAAGTTCGTATTTTTCGTTCAAGTACCGTACCTACAAACGTTTTTTTTACGTATTTCATAGTTCCAAGTCATATAATATTTATATTTATATATATATTATCATTATTAATTATTAATAGGACTCGGAAGTTGATGCATTTCGCATTTATTTTTTGGAACTTTTTAGACAATGCTCTCCTGAGTGGCTGAACCCGGACGCAAATATGTTTCATTGAAATGACGTGAATCTGAACAACTAATTTTTATTTTGCATTTTTTGGAGTATATTACATTTTAAGTCATTTTTCCACATTTTTAGTCATTTTTACTGATTTCACATTTGTTCACTTCTCATCATTATGCCGATAGCTTACTTAGAACTTTGAAATTACCACGGCCTGAGATTAGTACCTATCCAATTTTATCTCACCGATAACTGTAATCTGATTACTGACGACTGCCGTCGTTGTCATGTTGTAGTGAATAAATTTTATTATTTTTTTTTTTTTGTAATATATTATTTTATTTTAAAGGAAACTTTTTGTAATTTTTATTTCATATTTTGATTAATTTACATATATATATAGTATGAACGTATGAGTATTGAGTATACACTAATTTCATACGTATATATATATATAATTATACATATACTAGAGCTTGCCGCAGTAAAAATTACCGTATATTGCCTACCAAACGTATGCAATAAAATCAAAGTAACAGGTTAACAGTAAATGCTATTTAAGGTTTGTCAAACCCAGTATAAACATTATTTGAACAGAAATAAAATGTTTGTATTTAATTTAAAAGATTATCTTTTATGAATAATATAAAAAATATTGCATTGATGTGAATGTTATTTTACCTTTGTACATTTGTTATTTACTTATTCCGTGATGATATTTCTAATGTTACCTATAATTTAATATTTAATAAGACCGATAAGATTTTGATTAATATACGACAATGTAAATATATGACTTATTTGTATAAGGTGGTTCACATTCTTATAAGATTTTTGTTGTGTAAATAGTGTAACTGTGATAATAAAATAAATTAAAATCTAACCTGACCTTATTGTATAGGTTAATGTATTAATATAATTTATAATTTTATCTTGTTGAAGGTTGATTTTATATTCTGAGAGGGCTGAGAGGAGCATTACAATTACGTATTATAAAATTAAAAAAAATGCATTAAATACAATCCCGTTTTGAAATAACAGACTATGATACATTAATGTTCCTTGCAATGTTATTTAGCACCGCAGCGGATCAATTGGAAATGTGAAAACAAACGCTGCTACAAACGAATGACACAAAATCGTTCGAGGCATGTTTGTTGGTACTTGAGGCGAGCATGACGTGTTTCTTTACGGAAGCGCGAGTATAATCGCACAACAGCCATCACACGACTATGCAGTCCCGCGGTCCCACGGTCCCCCATCCACAAGTCACCCGTAGACAGTCTTGTAAATGATATTTTTAAAATTGTATTTAAATACAGATACAAGTAAATCCATTCAGAAAATATTTCAAATACTTTTAAGAAAAAGTATTTAAGTACCAAAAATACAAATACTTGCCATGTATTTAAATACTTTTTTTTTACTTTTCTACTAGTTAGCTTGCCAAATTAATGTTGTATTAACTAATTTAAAATTTTCATGTAACATTCAACTAGGTATTGTTAAAAGTTTTTGTGCCGTTTACTTAATTGTAAGTATACTAAAAAATAAAAACACATAACACTTGTTATATTATTCTTTAATATTAGTCAGTAGGTACCTAATCAGTAATTGAACAATTATTAATGACAATAATTAATGGAATATAAATAAGAATAAGAGGATATACAAAACAATTGAAAAAAATTTGTTGCATTTAAGTATATTTATATTTTATAATAATCACTTTTGTTGAAATATACAATTAATATTAGTATACATACATTGTAAGCACACGGGTGCACGTGTCAATATACCTATTATGTATCATAGTTTAACTTTCTATTGTAACGTGAAGCAATACTTATTAATACCACACAGATACATAGGTATGATTATGTGACGTCAATGACGCGTATATTATATAGGGCTGTTTTTGTGTACAAGACTCACTCTCGGACACTCTTGGACACGGTACGTTGTACGACGTGTGTCAAGATCTAGTTGTACGTTACATTTATATTATACTATTATTATAATCATAAAGTAGTGTAACTATTTGTATTAAATACCTCAACATTCAAATTCATTCAGGTTTTAATTTCAACAACATTCACAAATTAACGAGACAGGGGACAGGGGTTCTCGACATTTATGAATGAAAAATATAAATAAAATAGACAAATAATGTAAAAATGTTCAAAAAAAAAATATGTGACGACTGATAAATAATTTTTACTCAACAGTATTTGTATAAAAGTATTTGATTTTCAAATACAAATACGTCCAAGACAGTATTTAAATGCGTGTACTCAAATATTTTACAAGACTGTAATAGCAATTCGTACACACAAGCAGTGGTAGCGCCAGATATTTTTTATTGACGATACCGGACGAAATTTTTTTCTGGTGGTGCATTTATGTATGACTAATAATTGTGCACCCATTAATTTGTTTATGTCAAATTTTCAGGAAAGTATTGCAAACAATTTTTTGAGTGTAATGTGTTATGTATACCAATAGTAATAATTCTAAATAAATAATAAAAAAAATATATACTTGGTTTATTATTATCACAAAATAATATACTACAGTAAAACTTCACATTTCCTCAGTTTTCTACTCTTAGTATGTAATAATACATAACTTTTAATTTTTGAATATGTGAGATTTTAGAAAGTATGCCGTTTGTATTAAATGTATTAGGTATAATTTGTTTCTAAATATGCAAAAAAAGCATATTTAATTTGTATATAACAGTCAAACTTAAAATAATATAACTTTAGTCTAAAAAATCTCTTAAGTAATTAATACTATTTTATATATAAATAATGATAGGTTTATTACAATTTCTTTATTTACTTACATATTTTTAACATTAAATTAAACGAGGGGGGGGGGACGATTTAGGGGCAAAATAAAAAGTTTGGGTGGCACTAGCCCACCCTGGCCCCCGCGTAGTGCCTAAGTTTTACCAGTGGAATAGGACGTACGCGTAAGATGTAGGCGGATCTCAACCGGTATTTAAGCCAAGAACTCTAAGAACAATGTCTATAATAAATTGTTTAACTGAACTTATCAAGAGCCTAAATGAATAATAACTTTAAAGTTTGAAGTTGAAGTGTTATTATGTAAACGTAAAGCGTTAAACATTGATAGTCAAGTAGTTAAAATTTTAATAGTCTTCCAAAGTACTGAATGTATGATTAAATATATCTCATAAAAAATCTATATTACAGGATTTGAAATCAAGATTTGTAATTAAAAAACCTGAAATAGTCAAACATTTAATACTATAGCTGTCTTATGAAAAAAATTTAAAACGAGACATTCGTTGTATTCTAGCTTAATTTAAACCAGTAACAATTTTCCATCAGCATACTCCTATTTATCACGGACTCACGGTAATTAAATTTTGTTTAGGAATCATCATATTATTCAGACCACTCAATTATAAGTGGATTAATATGATAATATGCATATGATTCAATTAAAAATTTATAATAAATTTAGGTTTTTTTTTTTAAATTTAAACATAAATTAGCTAAGTAAAGTAAAATACATTATACATTAACTAAATAAAACGAAAAATAAATTTAAAGTAATACCTACATTTTTTCTTATTTTTCTTATAATATATTTTATAGTTAAATAACAGGCAGGACAATAATAAAGTAATTTTTTGCACAAAACGTTAAAAAAATTAGCTATCCCTGACATAGAATAACTAAATGGACCATTTGCATTTTACATTTATTGAATATTTTAACCTTTAACATTGAAGTAATTCGAAAACTAAAATAGAAAAAAGGAAATAAATTAAACACTATTTAATAGTTTATTAATTTTTTAATTAATTGCCAAGACAAAGTAAAGTCAACACATAAATTTGTAATACACATTATTAAATTACCCTCATGTTTTGTCTCCGTCTTAAAAGTACGTAACATAGGAAATTTAGGCTCAATAGATCACGTTAAGCTACAAAAATTGTGAATCGACCTATTATAAAACTCTATGATAAGAACATTATCTTTGTTTTTAAATGAGTTATGAGCGTTTTTAATTTACGCTATGTTAATACGCATAACTTGCTAAACAATTGAACTACTGTAAAAAACCAACATACATACACAAATAATTTTCTTACCCTCAAGATTCATAATAGGTCGATTAACTCTAATTTTTAAACTGACCGAGCTAAACGTGATCTGCTAAAAATAAACGTACTTGTACGACAGAGACAACACATGCGGGTGTGACGGCCTCTTAAGTACAAATAATTTATAACTTGTTTGAAAAATCAATGATTATTTTTGAAAGTAATTGTGGAATAGCTTTAAGTACATATAGGATCTGGTTTGATAGTTGATGTTGATCGTGTGAATGATTTGATTGAATACAGTTTCTTTACAATTAATTGTATACATTATTTGAGTGACTTCGACAACATCAGTCAATGGCGTTTTCATTTGAACCTTTTAAACATAAACATCAAAATAAATATGTATTCAATATTAAAAATATATATGACTTACAGGGATAATATTGAGTGTATTTGATAAATTTTTAAATTTAGTAGCTAAATTATTCCATAAAATCTAATTTCTCATATAAATACCATTAATATTATTTTTTAAGTTCATCACAGATGATTTAAAATTAATGAAATTCCTCAGTGTTTGTTAGGAAAATAATAATATATGTTTATTATAAGACATAGCACTGACACAAACTAAAGCAGGATTGCATGAAAAATTGTTCAATTAACGGACCAGATTTGAGACACTAAATATTTAAAAGATCATTAACTATTTATTTATTGAACGTTTAAAGTGATTCTTGTTCATATACGCAATTTGGCACTAGTATTTTAAAATTAATGTTTTAACAATTACAGAAATAATATAATTTAAAAAATATTTATGTATTTAAATTATACATTACCCTGGTTTCTCAATAAACATTGAGGTCTCGGCGGCGAAAAATGTTGTTGATGAATTGTTCTTTGTCCTCGATGGTCTTTTTGTATTGGACTAGATATTTCAACACTTATTATAGGCGAATCCTCGCATTCATTTTCATGTCCTAGAAGTTTCTTGAACCACCATCGCACAGGGATAAGAGAGTAACCCATTTTAAATTATTCTAATAAAATAATAGGTTCAGTAAATTATATGTATTAATTAATTAATTAATTATACTAACAATTTAATTTTATCACAGTTATGAAATAATATACATGTTGTTATTTAATTTATCTTATGCGTTTTTCATTAAATAAGTCCATAATCGTTGATGCTAGGTTATAGAACATTGATTTTTTTATTTAGATTTGGCTGATTCGGGATTATGTGGGTAGTATGAAAATTTAGATATTTTAATGGCTCTAAGAGAGAACGGTATATAGTAAACAAAACATACACAATATAACCACGTGGTTATATCGACATGTTAATCACGATATTAATATGCGTAATAAGTGTGATAATCACTTGTCCGAAAAATGATGAGAGTGGTAGGTGAGGACCTAGCCATTAGGTAATACGTATGATTATACATTGGTTACACAGAAACCAACTTATTACATGGTCTTCAAGCAAATAGCAATATCCCTTATGGTAGATATGAAAAAGAATAAAACCGCACTTAAAAAAAAAAGTAATAAAAAACTATGTTGTAGCTATAAATATTAAGTAGAAACATATCTTATGAAGAGAATAATAGGTATGAGAATATTACATCGATATGTCTCAATATTGTCTAAAATTAATTAAAAAAAATTTAAAAGTCGAACAATGATATTATTCAATATACTCTTAAAGCAGAGAAATACAATAAAACGAATTACGTACCTTTCAAATAAAGACGTCGACGAATGAGCAAGGTGAAGTACAAGTGTTCGAACGTGCAATACGAAAACGATTGACCAGCGTAAACGGGCATAATGACCCACCCTAATCGAAATTTGGAACGCAAAAAGTGGTGTATGCAGCGCTCGACGTGGTCAACGGAGTCAATTGCAATAATTCGGCGTTTGGCAGTGAACACGGGCTGGGAGGACGGACCAACGCTGAGAACAAGTTTATAATATTATCGATATTATACCTTTGTGTGATCGCATTGAATTATTGAATAATTATGATAATTCATTGACCACCGCAAACTTGTAATCGTGGTTGGTTTTTAATTTACAGTTTGCTTATTTCTGTGTATCAATGACATTGCATATATATATATATATAAGTGAACTTATCGGGGCTAAGTAAATTTGGTCCATGACAATTTGTATACATTTTGAAACTTTGAAAGCGGTAAGTTGAGTCCCGGGTATAAAAAAAATAGTAGGACATAATGTAATGAAAATAATTACTGGGTAACAACGAGATGGACAGTTAGCCTAATATATTATTTAGATTCCTTCTCCTACAGGAGTAAAAAGATTTTGATTAATATACGATAATGTAAGTATATAATTTATTTGTAAAAGGCGGTTCACATTCTTATAAGATTTTTGTTATGTAAATTGTGTAACCGCGAGAATAAAATATTTAATATTACTTATAACCTAGTATTATTACATTGTAATATATTATGATATCACTATATAGTGTATATATATAACGGTATCATGCCAGTAAGTTAAGTTCCTGATATTAAAAGGTAGTAGATAAGTTGCAAGTCCCAGCTATGAACTTTGAGCGCAACAAGTTTTAAAGTTTTAAAAACCTAAAACTTTAATATTTTATATTAATATATATATATATATATGTACTAGAGCTTGCCGCAGTAAAAATTACCGTATATTGCCTACCAAACGTATGCAATAAAATCAAAGTAACAGGTTAACAGTAAATGCTATTAAAGGTTTGTCAAACCCAGTATAAACATTATTTGAACAGAAATAAAATGTTTGTATTTAATTTAAAAGATTACCTTTTATGAATAATATAAAAAATATTGCATTGATGTGATTGTTATTCTACCTTTGTACATTTGTTATTTACTTATTCCGTGATGATATTTCTAATGTTACCTATAATTTAATATTTAATAAGACCGATAAGATTTTGATTAATATACGACAATGTAAATATATGATTTATCTGTAAAAGGCGGTTCACATTCTTATTAGATATTTGTTGTGTATATAGTGTAACTGTGATAATAAAATAAATTAAAATCTAACCTGACCTTATTGTATAGGTTAATGTATAAATATAATTTATAATTTTATATTGATTGAAGGATGATTTCATATTCTGAGAGGGCTGAGAAGAGCGTTAAAATTACGTATTGGTTATAAAATGATGCGTTTTACGTGTATGTGTGTGTTTTCGGAGTCTGGACGTATGTATGTCGTATGTATGTATAGACTGTCGGGTACTGAGTAAGTTATCGTTACCCGATTTGGACCTGATGAACGATTTGACCCGGGACATCTCTAGAGTACAATGACCAGTCTATGAATATTGTTTACCATCAATGTTGATTAAATGTTAATAATTAAAGTCTGTAAATATATTTATTTAAATTGATAAATGTTAAACAAACCTTGCTGCAGATTAATAATTGTCTTATAATATTTTACTAAACCTTGCGGGCTGCAATGTTTGTATTAGTTTGTAAACTAAATGGTTATATGAAATATACTAAGTTATATATTATATAATTAATAGGTATAACGTAATTAATCTAACAAAATACTTATAATAACTCGTGATTAATATATTTTTGTTAGTAATATACATTTAATATATTAAAACATTAATTATAAGCCTATAAATACTGATTGGTTGTTTGAAAATGAGGTACTATTTAAAAAAAAATATTAATTAACAGATTAATACTACAATATCAGACTGCAAATTCGCAAGTATATTTTTTTTCAAAATTAAATGTGTATACAGAATGTAAGTAGTAGGATTTTACACCTGTATAATAATACAGCAGATAATAAAATCGGCCATTTTTGATTTCTTTCAGAAAAGTCATTGGAATGTGAATTCTAATATACATAGAAAAAATACAATACGAATATGTGGGTGGAGTACAACACAACACCGGCAGGCTTAGCATTGTAACATGCACATTGCGACCCTTTTTAACTGGCAACCTCCCTCGTCGCCTCATAATATACTGTAGTTGTACACGAAAAAATGTACATTGTACAATTCTATTATATTTATTGAAACCTAAAACCATTAATCATGACAGGCGATAGGTTGGTCGCCAGCGCCGTGGGTATCGGATGGTATATTGTGTAGTACGTACATAATGACGATTTCTGCAGCCGATCACAGCCGTGTAACTTAAAAATTCTTAGATTTAATTTCAGTACGGCCAACCTTAGCTAAAATTATGCACTACAAAATAAGATAATGTTTACAATGTACTATGCACATCATGTTTATTATACTTAACATCCGAAAGTGACAGTAGTAAAAATATCAATAGTAAACAAGTAGCAAATATTACGTTCACAAAAAATAACTAAAACCATATTAATTTCTCAAATTAGAATGAAATGACCTATCATAAAATTTAAAGTTAAGAACATTATCTAGGGCATCTCATAAGCGTTTTATTATTTTGCTATTTTACAGCGAGTTATGAGTATTTTAAAATTGTAAATTGCTTATACAAATTAAAACAATCATACTCGCTTTAAAATAAAAATATAATAAAGAGCTTGTGAGAGGCCCTAGATTATGTTCTTAACTTTAAATTATTTATAGAGAAAATCGCGAGCGGGGCTGACTGCTGACCAAGGGTTTTGAGGCACACAGTGGTGTATATTTTAATTATGACCGATGCATGTTTAACGGGAGTGTGCGACACGGAGAACACGACAGCAAAGACAGTTCCGCGACGATCCGTACGGCCACCATTAAATATCCATACTCACGGCACGTCAACATCTCCCCGGATCGGTAACACAATTAACATATTCATATGTATATAGTGGAATAGTAAGTTCCTACACGAGAGTAACAGGTAAACAATTACATACGTTAGTTCCTAAACGGCAAAAACCGGCTACGTATGTTAGTTCCTACAGGGTAAAAATCAGGTACGTGTACTACTTCCTACACCGCAGAAAAAATTAAATATGTATGTACGAATTTTCAAAAATAAATATAAAATAATAATATAATGATAAGAAAAAACTGTAGATCGAACTTATTGAGACATCCTGTACTAAAATACATTGAAGTGACACAGCACTAACAGGTGTTATCAATATAATATTTAAATATATAATAATCCAATTTGTTATTGGAACTTTATACGCTGGTAGGTATAGCTAACTAATATACATTTAATTATACTTCATTTAAAGCAAAACGTATACGAAATTACGTATTTAATCATCATAATATTCTTATTATTTATTTGTGACAATTCTCCATGCGATTTTTATTATATTTTTTAATCATCATATATTTATTTTTGAAAATTCGTATATACATAATATGCACCTTTTTCCACCGTGTAGGAATCAACATACGTATCTGTTTCTTATCGAGTAGGAACTTACATATATACCTTTTTCTATCGCGTAGGAACTAATAACGTATGTATTTTTGTACCTGTTACTCTCGTGTATGAACTTACATTCGCCCTATATATATATATATATATATATAAATCAGTAATACCTATTATACTTCTACAATAATCTATCACATTAATAATATACGTCATTGTCGTCATTTATACTTATGTGCTTTACTTAAATAAGGTAACCCTGATCTTTAGTATTAATATTACACACCGAGATCGAGTCCTCGAGACCTCGTTAATATAAACATAAATTACGCCAGTACAGACGTAAGACGTCGACCGGGCAAAGAAGGGACGTTAAACTATTATTGAAATGTATTGTAGTCTGGCTCACGGGCAAAACGAAAGAACTTCAAATAAGTATAAAATAATAATATGATAAGAATTGTATCTTAACACACATCGGTTCACAAGTCAATGACGGACTGTACATAATTGATAAATAATTTGCTTAAATTTGTCAAAAGTACCATTATTATGACTATTTTATAACTAATCTATTTATCAATAAAATTACAGAGAACTTATTCGAATGCATCATGAAATTTATTCGAAAACCTTTTTCTGATAACTTTCTCTTTTCAATATTTTAAAATGTTTTATAAAAATAATTTAAAAATCTAATGTTGAAGGGATTAGGCATACAATTTTAAATATGTGGAAAAGATGTTTCAAGTAAACTTCATGACGAATTCAAAATAAATGTTTTAAATGATTATTATTATTGGGATTTACGTATTTTGATTATAAATAATATAATAATATACTCTACTGAGTCTACTGCATATTAAGATCGAAATATCTATGTCTCATTCATAGTTCTTTGGGACGTAATTATTTATCGTGTATGATTTTTTTTTTTTCCATGAGACTATAGATTTTATATCAATTATAATGATGACAATTATTATAATAAATATAATAATGTATCTAAACATATAACCTCCGAGATAGTCGATACGGGGTAGTACTGGGCAGGTGCACGCCAATTGGTTTCGGTCACTTTGACCTTCCCTAACTCAAATAATACGTCGAAATGAAAAGGTAGTAAATCCGTCCCAGGGTTGAACATTTTGCTTTTCGTCTTTGGTTATGCTCACACAGACATAATAATTTTTTGTGAAGACGTCCGTCTGACCTACCACTACAATAATATTATAGTGCACATTGTGTTTCGTTCGAACGCTTCCCCAGCACAATTCTATTCAAATAAAACGAAATACACTTCGACAAAACGAAATCGATGACAATGGGTCGGGGCCATAAATTTTGGGTATTGTAACTATGTATATAGATTCCTCAAGAGCAACATCGAGATATCGCGCCATAACGTGGATGCCGATCACAAAGGACAATGTCGGCGGTGCATATGTCACAAAGATGTGGGGCTATTATGGGGACATGTGGCCCCGGAGCCATATTTTATAAACGAAAACCGACGGGGAAAAAATAAACTGTGCAGCGGCACAGCGTGTGTACCGAAGTAAACGATTTTTCAACGTGTGCAACCGGCGGGGGCCCGTGAAAGAGAGATAGAGGACACGACTGTTGTCGACGTTATAATATATTTTACTTTATATACGTATACATTGAAAAACATGATCAGCATACTGTGGACCGTATTTTGTTATTATTATTATTGTATAGGCATATATATATGCGTACGACACAACGTATAAGCGGACTGCATTCTGTAGTGTGTCGCGTTTCGGTATTAACAACATAATATTATATTGCGTATACGTTTTGAATAGTGTGACAATGTCGAATAACCGAATTTCCGTGAAGTCATGTTGTCCTAAACCAAATATTATATAAATGCGATGGAAAAATTATTATCTCGATCTTCGTCTATTCCCGTCCGTTCAAGTCTATTTTTTTCGTAAATTTTTACAGATATTATTTATTTTGTACCATTATAATTTTATACTGTGTAAGATTATTGTTTTTTTTTTAACACAGACACGGCTCAGGTTCACCCCTACGTTGTTGTTATTATTTCGTTATGACTCTAATCGATTTATTCGTTACAAAAATAATTTCATAATATAATAATAATAACGAAAATCGTACCTACTGCTGCAGGATAAGACGTCCGTAGTTAAAGACGTTAATCTCGCGTGAACCATAATAATATATTATAATAAACGACACATTTGAAACTACTGCTCAAAATTATGGTTTTAGTTTATGGGCAAAGGAAATATTATAACAACGAAAACAAAATTAATAAAAATGTATAAAATCATAGTTCAATGTGAAATCCGGGGTAAAATCAATTCCTATACATTTGCTGCTAGTAAACTGTGATCATCATTTTCGTTTTATCTACTAGCTTTTTCGGATCGAATTTTAAATAATAAATGTTGCCCATAATATATTATAATATACCCATTGTTCGTAATATGAATTGAATATGAAAATAATTCATTCATTATTTAAATACATATTTTTGTATGGTATGAATAAAAGTTATGGGCATGTATAATAAATATACATATTTGGTAGTTTCACTAACACCGTAATAGTTTAAAGAAGAATTTAAAATATTTCAACACTCGACCATTATATATATATATTATGTATAGATCCCTCAAGAGCAACAGTGAGATACCGAGATACCGATCACAAAGGGATAACAACACACGCCATCAGTGGCGTGAATACGGGGGGTGCAAGTCCCTGACAATACATAGCAGGTGTAAAGCTACACGTTTGCACCTGTCCTACGAATACTGCGACGTGTGAAAGAAGTTTTTCATGTTTACTGCGATCAAAAACATCTGCGGATAACAATTAACAATGAGCCAAGAACAACATCCCAGTATTTTATCTTTGTTACAAATTTTAAAAAAAATCAACTAACTGATGTAGAAAAAGTTATTGACGAGTTAAATAGCAGTGTGTCGGTTGCTGGACGCCACATAGCTTTAGCACAATTAATAATTTTTAAAAATAAGAATAATAAATGAAAATTTTCATTACTCATCTAATATATTAATTTGTATTGTTATTTGTTATGTTATGTTTATGCATTACACCCAGGGGGCTCCAAGAGTTGGTTGGGGGTGGGGAAACTAAGTCATACTTTTCACAACACATTATAACAAAAAATACAATATATATATTAATATTATTATTGTTCTTAGAGGAGAGGGGGCTGGTGCCACGCCTGTTACAACTGCTGGCATTTAATGGAATTACGCCAACGCACGCCATCGTGTTTATAAGATATAGTAAATTACAAGGACGTTACACCCGCACGTTGTTGTTGCATGTCTTGTTACAGAACAAGATTTAATAGTGGTACAGAATAAGTTGTCATGTATTTGATAATGTAATGTTAAGACATAATTTTGTAAAAAAGCCGCGTTTATTCATTAAGCCAATATATTTGCAGGTGTCTTCTCATTTAAAAGTGAATTTAAAATATAATATCATAAAATATTAATATATAAACTTAACAAAGTACAGTGTTCGACAAGTATGGAAACGGTATTTTTCTTGAGTGAATACCTATTACCTATACATACGCGTACAACACAACGTATAGACAAAACAGTAAAGTCAGTGCTCCGTAGACTGTTTCGGTATTAATACAATATAATATTATATCGTGTATATGCGTTTTGAATTGAATACTATGACTATGTCAAATAATTGCCGAATTCCCGTGAGGTCTGGTGTCCTAAACCAAGTATTTATTGTATACAGACACGTATATACAGGGAGGGGTTTGGGGTTCAGCCACCCCACCCCCTCCACAACCGAATAATTTCGAGTAACGAGAAAAAAATTGTTCTATTATGTTGCGGCACAATTTATATTGCTAAATTTTGTAAGCTCCCCCCCACCGGTTAGGTTTGAACAGAAACAAATATATTCAACAAATGTAACATTGGATTTTAAACTATTATTTCAAACGATTAGTCCGCGGTTAAAATCAACAAATTAATGTAACATATTTGTATATAAATTGGCGCCAAAAAATGAAAAAAAAAAAATTTAATTATAATTCCATTAGGTGGCTTGTTGCAGTAAAAACATTGCTAATTGCATTACACCAATGTGGATATAATAATATAATATCCACCTTGCCGTACACACTATTTGTGTTGATATTCACCGTGACGGCTTTATGTCGAATTTTTATTTAGAAAACGACATAACGCTATACGACAATCACCATCGTGACCTTTTGTCGGTTAGGTTTTATCGAATGGCTTTTTGTCGCGCTTCGTAATGATCGTGTCAACTAGTGCGTATACGTAGAAATTTCTAGAAAATGGCGTATTTTGGTGAATACAATCTTATACGGACCGCCCACGCTTAAACCATATACCATGAAACCGATTCCTAACCTAACGGAACGCTCGTTATTACACGCATTTTCTATAAAATTGTTGACGAAAAAATTCGTCATAATATTAAAATCTGTAATTTTTTATCTTTAATAAAAACCGGACTTAAAACACTTATTTTTTAATTTATAAATTTAAAATTAATACAATTATTAAATAGCGGTTATTTATTGATAAGGATTGACGTGTTGTTTACTATTTTAACAAGTGATTATAACATATTTTGTCCAGTTCAGTTGACAGTTTCCAAGCATTCACAGTATTCACATTGTTTGTAGATGTGCCCGGACAGTTCTCTTTGAATCATTGAAGCATTTTCATTTTCAAAATAGAACGCTTGCGGTCATACCTGAGAATTAAATCTGAAAAAGTAAGTTGTTAATTACATTTTTTATATAAAATAGTAGTAGGTAATAATGTTTATGACATGTATACATATTAATTAATTTTTAAATATTTTAATACCTACTTTCAAAGCATTATAATGTTGCTTCATTTTTTATTTAAATGTTAACAACCAAATACAATAGTAAAAGACTCAGTTGAGTACCAAGTATTTTGAAATGTGTTAGTTACTAGCTGTCCCACCCGGCGTTGCCGGACAAAAATCACCTCAATAGTCGGTAATAATAATATGAAACTCCAAGGTAAGGAAAGATTTCCTTTTTTTCGATTTTGCTTATCAGTTATCACTAACTTTTGATCATTCATCATAATATTGATTTTGTGTTCTGGTACTCGAGACTTTGACACGGCTCACTACTCACGTTAGATCCTATATATATTAACTGATATGTAGCCGATATATGCACATCCTATGATATTATGTATCTCGATTCGTTAGTTATATTTTATTTCACATTTTATTTAGAAGAATTTTAAAGAAAACACCCATCTGTCGTCGTGGAATTCATCATTGACTTGATTAGTTTGACTTATTCACATTTATTAATTCATGATAATATACTTATTTATTTATTTTGTAAGATTTTGCAATACTTCATTATACATTTTACATAATCAAAACAATATACTTGCTCAACTTCCTTAAAACTTGCTTGTGATGGAGTTAAGAGTTCTTACGTATATAAAAAGAATAATTACTTTTGTTCCATAGTTAAAAATAGGTATTTACATTCTTATTAATCGAAAATAACAAAAACAATATACATGACAGTTAACTTTTTTAAATACAATATCTTTTATGAACACAGAATAGAAATATAATAAACATTAATAATATGCAGAAAATTAAATTATTTTGAGTAAAGTATTTTTAAAACTAGAAATATTTTGATATTTATTAAAATAAATATTTAATGATATACATAGCTCAGTTGCAGTATTACTACAATTTTGCAATCCAAAATGTTTTTTATAATTTATTTTAATTATATTAATATTTTTCTTATATCTAGTATTATAATTATGCTTACATGTAATTAAACAGTTTTTTTTTTTTATAAACTCGTAAAATTAAGTTTTTTTTTAAATAATTTGTCAAAACCGAACACATTGAGATCATTATAAATGAGACATGTACTATATCAACAAGGTAACTTCACGATATATTTAATTATTTTATTTAGAATATTTTTTAACTTAATTAAATATTAAATGTTCCTCTCCATATTTCAATACCATATGTAATAACTGGTTGCAGAAAGAAAGATAAATTATTCTTAAGTATTTCTTATGTTTCTAAAGATAAAGAAAAATTGTCTGAAAAACTCTTGTTATAACATAGTCAATGTGTTTTTTTCATTTCAAGTTGCTATCCATATGTAGACCTATGTATTTTATGCTATCAACTTTATCAATATTTTTACATATACAATTTAAATACTTATCAGCTATACATATTTCAAAATAATCTGTTAAAATAAAATTATGTTTTGTAGTTTCCTTTTGTATACTAAAAATAACGTGTTAAGTTTTTTCAAGATTAAGCTCTAAGAAATCATTATCAAACCACAATTTAACTAGGTTAGCTTTGTTATATAAACTTGGAATGCTTTCTTCTTGAATCAATATTAGTGTATTGTCAGCAAAAGAAATTATTTTAGCGTCAATATTCAGATTCAATAAACCATTTATGTATAAAATAAATAATATTGGTCCCAAGACTGTACCTTGTGGTACTCCATGTTTTATGTGTAATGAAGTGCTATAAGTATGATTTAACTTTATCTCTTGTATTCGATTAACTAAGAATGATTTAATTATATTGTTTGCAGTGCCACGGATTCCAGCATAATTTAGTTTTTCTAGAAGTTTATCATGATTCACACTATCAAATACTTTATTATCATCCGAGAATATACCCATAATTTTACGATTTGTATCTAAATTTTAATGTATGTAAGTTATTAATGATAAAATGAGCATCAGTTGTAGATTTATCTTGTAAGAATCTAAATTGATTTTTAGAAGAATAATTGCAATCATTAAAAAAAATCATTAATCTGAATATAATACATTTTTCAAATATTTTGGAAAGGCTAAGAGATAAAGAAATTGGTCTTTAATTATTACAAAATAACTTATTATCTGTTTTAAATATAAGAATTACTCTACATTTTTAAATTTGAAAGGTAAATACCTGTAGATAAAGACAAGTTAAAAATAATACATAACGGGTATGAAATTTTATGAAATGTATTTGGAAATATTATTTTCAATATAAGATGTATGATCTTTAAGTTTATTAGTATATTTTTCTATTTCTACCTTGCAAATTAGATTTAAAAATATAGATTTATTATTATGACAACTAAAATTTTGAGTATCCCATCTTAATTCATCAAATTTTCTTTTTAATGTTCTTACTTACATTCACAAAGAAAGAATTAAATTCATTACAAATACTAAATTCATCTTCTAACAAATTACCTCCACCTTGATTTATTTTATTTATGTTGCTATCTTTAGATTTCACTTTATCGGTTATTTCATTAATCATTTTCCACATTTTTTTTCTACTATGTATCTTGTAATGCTTTTAAAG
Source organism: Rhopalosiphum maidis (assembly GCF_003676215.2). Lineage (NCBI taxonomy): Eukaryota > Metazoa > Arthropoda > Insecta > Hemiptera > Aphididae > Rhopalosiphum > Rhopalosiphum maidis. The sequence continues at coordinate 67,639,227 of NC_040879.1, forward strand.
ATTTCTGTTAAAATAATATTTTTGCCATTCTAATTACAGTGCATAAAATGTTTTTATATCGATTTAGCTTCAATTTTAATCTAATGTCAAATGGACAAAATCTTAATACTTTTGACATCTTGTCTTTTTCTTATTGATATAATAAGTCCTTTTGTAATCCATTCTTTAATTTTTGCATATTTATTGGATATTTTTATTATTTTAGGGAATGATGACTTTTTTATAACCTCATTCATTTTAGTATTAAAAATATTTAAAGCATTATCAGGACATGCAAAGTTTAATATAAACTAAACCAATTTTCAGATTTTAAAGTTGGATTTAAATGTTAATGTTAATTTTATAAATGACATTTTCGAATTTTGTTTGTTTGTTATGATTAAAGTATTAGTATCGTTCTATAGTGGTGGGTGATATGACATTTAATTATTAATGCTTGCAAATTATTAACATAAATATAATCAGTAGAAATAAGTAAATCATTAATATTAATGTTAATGTCTCCTGCTATAACACAGTGAATATTGTTATTATTTAATTGTTCTAAGTATGTATATAAATTGCAAATAAAGCTATCAATAATACATTGTGGCGACCTGTATATACCTATTACTGGAATTTTTAATTTATTTAATTCAAATAGAATTGCAATCAGATATTACTTTTTTTTAAATGCTTGTGACATTAAAAAAGATTTTTAATAAAAATTGTGACGCAATCATTTTTATTTAATTCTTCCAATGAATTTATGCTACAATATCCATTCAATATATCATTAAACTCAATATACATCCAGGTTTCATTTAATATTATTAAATCAAACTTACTAAAAACACTACTAAGCATTAAAATTAGTGTGCTTCCTTAGGTAACATTAAATATTTCAGTTAAGTGACCTCAAATGAATATCAGGTTTTCTGTAGAAGATAGGGAATAAAAAAATATACATTTTTAAATTTATATTTCTTGTAGTACAATACAACTTGATTTTTATTAAATAGCAACAGGTGCTATTATTACCAATTTTGTATAGATTAAATTTTAAGTTATTTTGATCTCTTAATCAAAACTCTAATACTAAAATTGACTGAACGACAACTATTTAATGTTTAAATTACAATCATTAAATTGTTCAATAATTACTTTATGATTTTACAAATTTTTGTGTATTTTTTTTCACCCAATGATCAAAAGTTATTTATTTTTCATTAAAATTTAAAACCAATGAAAATACACATACAAAATATGTTTATAACTCATATTAATACCTAGAGAATTATTTTAAGTTATGGTCAAAAAAGTTGTAGTAACTGTAATTTTGTATGAATCAACTACATACAAGCAACGATATGGGTGATCGGTTAAGAAAACAAAGACATGTTTGTATGATTAGATTATTTGTAAAGTTGCAGTTTATCTGCAGCCTGTACATCCACATATACTCAAAGTATTAACAATATTTAAACTCAACTGTTTTATTTTGAATAATAATTCCCTTTTTGTTTTTCCTCAATTATTAATAAAAGTACTAGCAAATTTTACTCTGAACAATACCCCCTGCCTTCTAAAATTTCAACTAGAACCAATTTTCTACCAGGAACCACCCCCACAATTTAAAAAGCATTTTTACTGCACCAACAAATGATGACAAACTCACACACACAAATACATCATTAAAGATTCAATAGTCATTATTTTGTTATGGTCTTAAGTATTCCTTTAAGATTTTTAAACAAGTATAAAAATTTAATAAAATATATTTCCTTTTAAAATATAATATTTGCTTATAAGTTATAGTAATATATTAATTATTTTGTTAACTTAATGTCACAATAATCAATGGTTTTTTCAATTGTTGACAGGTTGACTGAATATCATAATATTTTTATGAACACATCGAACACAAATTTTATCTTAAATTTGAATGAAAAACAACAATGCATGCATGAAAAAGTGAGGATTTTTATGGGACAAAAAAAAAATCATCAAAAAAGAACATTTTTACTTCTAGAAATATTTACCTGTTTTTTTTAATAACCAGATATTTATCAACTGATTAAAAATTGTACCATAAAATAAATATGACTATAAAAAAATATCAAAAAAAATCACGAAAACAGACTAAACAGAAGAAAAAATATTGTGACATCTGCTGTAGAAATTATTCATGTTATTCGTCATATAAAGCACATATGAAAAATTTTCATGGTCAAATAAATTTAAACACAAATGCGTCAAGTGAAGATGGATCAATTTTTAAGTCCAAACTTTATTTCTCTGAGCAGAAGCAAAAAAGGGATGGAATTAGAAAGACCGGTAAAAAAAAATATAATGTAGCCTATATAACTATTAACGATGAAAGTAAATTGAGACGTCGAAAAATTACACGTATAATTGATGAAAATCATATAAAAGCATTATATGAATTTTGTGTAGTCAAACAGCCATTTGATTGTATATTTTGTAAAGCGATTTGTGTTAACTTTGATCATTATCAAATTCAACAGTGGTGCTCAATAGGCGACATTTAAAAATGTCATATTTGTAAAATATTTTCTTTTATTGTAATTTTCTGACAAAGAAAACTCAAGCTTCATGAATATAAATATGTGAAATATAGTGTTGTTAATAAAATTTAAAATATTTATATTATAAGCTATCTATATTATGTATATTATGAAGAACCTATAAATAAACTATAATAATGTATTAATATAAAATAAATTATTGTATGATATTATTTTATAATGTTTAAAAGATTGATTGTGTAGCACACATTTCTGTATTGATTATGGAAATACTAAGAATAATAAGAAAAATGAAAACTAAGACACCCAAACAAATTCTCTGGAGCTCCCAGATATAAAACGTAAGATTTATGATCGTAGAAACCCAATGTCAATCATATAAAAACAGGCCCTGATTATCAGTTAAGTTTATGTTTATATTTATACTTGATATTCTAAATTTGACTGTTCAGTCTTCATTAACATAGTACCATAGACTATCGGTTTGTTAAATATTGAATTCAATATTTTTTTAAAAGCTTGTTGCATTGTAATTTTCATGTGCATTTGTCCGGTTGTCTAATGGACCAGAACTGGATCAGTGCACAGAGTATAAGTCTAATGTATTTATACATATATATTATTTTGTTAAAGACTATATGAATTATATTACAGATGTATTGTATTTGATAATAAGTAAGAATTTTTCATATTATGAGAGCTGTTGTATGGTGGGAAAAAAAGTACAAAATAGAATATTTTAAATTTTTTTATTCTGAAACATAAAGTTATCCAAACATATTTTTTTATGATTATTGGCTATTATGTATTTTTAATGTTTATTTGATTTACTTATTAGTAGGACTTGGATTTATATATATTTATGAAACCAAAATATTTGCTAAAAACTTCAAAATATGTATTTTACTAATATGATTTATTTATTATTATTTAATTATATAATATATCCATATGAGTTTCTAATGAAACAAATTATATCTTAAATAGTAAAATTAATATTAAAAAAATAAATAAAAATAATCTTGATTACAATTTATGGTTTTAAATTTTCAAATTTAATAGATCACAAGGTCGTAAAATTGCTTTATACCGTCTAAATGATCTTTTGACTTCCGCTGATGTTATTGGACAGTATTGAATGCATGTTTTAACGATTTTTTTTGTATAAATGCTTTTTTTTGTACTATTTTATTTTTAATCGGGTATTTAACGTGTATTATTGTCTATTGTACTCTTGAAGTCGAAAATAACTTAATTTACTGATTTTAACAAGTACATAACAGATGACAAAAATCGTTGATTGTACAATGCAATAACTACTTTAAAGGTATAAAATATACAATTTTAAGTATAAATATATATATATTTTTTTATAGATTATGTATACAACGAAGATTAAGACTAGTCAAGCCTAATAAGTCCTATACTCATGCAAGCATACCAATTTGTAATACTACTAATATATAAACTGAAATTAATAAAAAATAAGAATAAAAGTTAAATTTTAATAGGTTTTTGTGCATATTATTGAAAAATAAAAGCATATTTTGTCATTTTTTCGTGCATATATGCATGCATATTTAATATCTTTTAAGTGTATTAAATTCACAGCCTTGCTTAATAGCTTGTTTAACCATTTAATTTTGTTGTATCTAAATATCATTTAATCATGTCGACTATATTTTATTGGTACAACTACTAAATCTCTCACCATAACTTTATAGTATTTGTTAAATAAAAAATTTAAAAAAAACTTTATAGTAGATGTCAGTATATGGTTGTATCACTAAAATATAATTATACCAACTACATTTTCGTCACTAAAATTTAATTGGTAAATATTTTTTTCCGTGTGGTGATAGGAGAGACCACTTCTTACCACATCGAGGTTAGTCTTAAATAATTATGAGCGTTCTCACGGGGTTGATATGAGGGATAGATCCCCAAATGGCCTTTTTTTTTAGGTAATACAAAGTTTCCTGTTTAACTTAGTGATTATATGTAAATATAAAATATTATTTATTTATTTTCATATCTCTCCCTCGGCTCCCTCACCAATAAAAAAAATCCTATTATAAAATAAACGTCACGAATGTTATTCTAACCACTTAATTGCAGTCTAGAAATGACAAACGCTAATAGCATTAATATATGCAAATGAAATAAGCATGTATACAGTGAATAATATAGGCACTCTGAGCCGAGCATCCGACAACATAACCACCATAGTCGTGTTTAGAACAAATTCGCAAATCAATCTACAGTATTTTTACGTGAAGTTTAAAAAAGGAACAGTTCATAGAACACAAACAAATATATTGATAACAAATATAACATTGGATTTTAAATTATTATTTCAAACGATTAGTCCGCGGTTAAAATCAACAAATTAATGTAACATATTTGTATATAAATTGGCGCCAAAAAATGAAAAAAAAAATTTAATTATAATTCCATTAGGTGGCTTGTTGCAGTAAAAATATTGCTAATTGCATTACACCAATGTGGATATAATAATATAATATCCACCTTGCCGTTACACGCTATTTGTGTTGATATTTACCGTGACGGCTTTATGTCGAATTTTTATTTAGAAAACGACATAACGCTATACGACAATCACCATCGTGACCTTTTGTCGGTTAGGTTTTATCGAATGGCTTTTTGTCGCGCTTCGTAATGATCGTGTCAACTAGTGCGTATACGTAGAAATTTCTAGAAGATGGCGTATTTTGGTGAATACAATCTTATACGGACCGCCCACGCTTAAACCATATACCATGAAACCGATTCCTAACCTAACGGAACGCTCGTTATTACACGCATTTTCTATAAAATTGTTGACGAAAAAATTCGTCATAATATTAAAATCTGTAATTTTTCATCTTTAATAAAAACCGGACTTAAAACACTTGATTTTTTAATTTATAAATTTAAAATTAATACAATTATTAAATAGCGGTTATTTATTGATAATGATTGACGTGTTGTTTACTATTTTAACAAGTGATTATAACATATTTTGTCCAGTTAAGTTGACAGTTTCCAAGCATTCACAGTATTCACATTGTTTGTAGATGTGCCCGGACAGTTTTCTTTGAATCATTGAAGCATTTTCATTTTCAAAATAGAACGCTTGCGGTCATACCTGAGAATTAAATCTGAAAAAGTAAGTTGTTAATTACATTTTTTATATAAAATAGTAGTAGGTAATAATGTTTATGACATGTATACATATTAATTGATTTTTAAATACTTTAATACCTACTTTCAAAGCATTATAATGTTGCTTCATTTTTTATTTAAATGTTAACAACCAAATACAATAGTAAAAGACTCAGTTGAGTACCAAGTATTTTGAAATGTGTTAGTTACTAGCTGTCCCACCCGGCGTTGCCCGGACAAAAGTCACCTTAATAGTCGGTAATAATAATATGAAACTCCAAGGTAAGGAAAGATTTCCTTTTTTCCGATTTTGCTTATCAGTTATCACTAACTTTTGATCATTCATCATAATATTGATTTTGTGTTCTGGTACTCGAGACTTTGACACGGCTCACTACTCACGTTAGATCCTATATATATTAACTGATATGTAGCCGATATATGCACATCCTATGATATTATGTATCTCGATTCGTTAGTTATATTTTATTTCACATTTTATTTAGAAGAATTTTAAAGAAAACACCCATCTATCGTCGTGGAATTCATCATTGACTTGATTAGTTTGGCTTATTGAGTATTGTATTATTCTTATTTGTGAATAACTGAAATACGGTGTATGATAATCCGATTACTGATGTCATGTTGATGTACCTAATATGTAGTGATTTTAGATTTGGGAATTGTGAATACTAAGTTTATGACTTCTTTATCTTTAACGTTGATCATTATTATCTTTTGATGGATTTCTTTTTATTTAATTTTTTAAAAGTTCTGTTGATGTAGTCTTGTCTTGATTTAATACTAATTATTTTGTCATTTACTTGGTTCACAGTTGTCAATGGGGTGATTACCATATAATATTCTAAGTTTGTTCCTATAATTTATATTACAATTCAATACCTATTACAATTAAGATAATGTATAAAAAAATAAATATTTTAATACTGTAGGTAATTTTTATAAGTTTAAAATGTTATAATGTTGTTATTTAAATATTTTGTTTGTTATGATGACAAACACACACACACGCACAAATACATCGTTATAGATTCAATAGTCATTATTTTGTTATGGTCTCAAGTATTCCTTTAAGATTTTTAAACAAGTATAAAAATTTAATAAAATATATTTCCTTTTAAAATATAATATTTGCTTATAAGTTATAGTAATATATTAATTATTTTGTTAACTTAATGTCACAATAATCAATGGTTTTTTCAATTGTTGACAGGTTGACTGAATATCATAATATTTTTATGAACACATCGAACACAAATTTTATCTTAAATTTGAATGAAAAACAACAATGCATGCATGAAAAAGTGAGGATTTTTATGGGACAAAAAAAAAATCATCAAAAAAGAACATTTTTACTTCTAGAAATATTTACCTGTTTTTTTTAATAACCAGATATTTATCAACTGATTAAAAATTGTACCATAAAATAAATATGACTATAAAAAAATATCAAAAAAAATCACGAAAACAGACTAAACAGAAGAAAAAATATTGTGACATCTGCTGTAGAAATTATTCATGTTATTCGTCATATAAAGCACATATGAAAAATTTTCATGGTCAAATAAATTTAAACACAAATGCGTCAAGTGAAGATGGATCAATTTTTAAGTCCAAACTTTATTTCTCTGAGCAGAAGCAAAAAAGGGATGGAATTAGAAAGACTGGTAAAAAAAAATATAATGTAGCCTATATAACTATTAACGATGAAAGTAAATTGAGACGTCGAAAAATTACACGTATAATTGATGAAAATCATATAAAAGCATTATATGAATTTTGTGTAGTCAAACAGCCATTTGATTGTATATTTTGTAAAGCGATTTGTGTTAACTTTGATCATTATCAAATTCAACAGTGGTGCTCAATAGGCGACATTTAAAAATGTCATATTTGTAAAATATAAAATGCATCTATACGATTTTTATTCTTGTACTGTATATAGTTTACTTGCATATGCATTCATCATATGCTGTCTCATTTAAATTTTAATATTTTAAAAACCGCTCAAATTTCAACTTATTGCCTTCTAATGTCAATTTTTATTAGATTTTACTGTTTCAACTATGGTGAATTTTAAAAGACACTGACTTATTTTATTCATAATAAATCATTAATATGCATATCAGTATATATTTTATTTTAAAATCATGTGACCTCGATTGGCTTGATTTGATTCATTAAAATTATATTGATCAATTATCTATTACATAATTTAATTAATTTATAGTATATATAAGACACTAGATTTATTGATTAATTAATTAAAATTACACCTTTAAAGCAATAAGGACATGTAATTTTTATCTTTTACCCTATGTTGTTTTTCTCATTCTATAAATTAAATATAATTTAGTTTACTAATAATTTTTAATATATTAATAATAATTTTAAAATAGTTTATTATAATATGTGAGAGCTCGATGATATATAGTATATATAAAACCATGTTTGTAAATTATTATCCAATCTTTGTTATATTACAAATTTTGTATTTATAATATTTGTTTGGTTTTTTTTCATGGTAATCTTCTATAATTATACAAAACATTAAATAAAGCTCGATACTATGTACATTTTAATTTATACATTAATAACTGACAACAGTTGGAGAATATAAAATATTAATTACATAATGAACAGATAAATTGGTAAATTATTATGTTATTATGTTTGATGCTGTGTGGTGAATATGAATTCCTTACGATCAATAATTAACGTATACTTAATACTTATATCCACAAATATATAAAATGATATAAAGAGGTATTAAAAATACTTTCCAGATATTTTAATAGATTTACTTAAATGGTAAACAAACTAATATTCCTGTCTATCATATTTATTTCCAAGCAACTATGACATAATTGTTTAAAATATAATGTATTAATTAATAAATTGTTTGTAAGATTCTGGTTTATACTATATTCAAAATAAGAATGCATTTGTGCTGAAAACAGTTTTTTTTTCAAATATTACATACTTAACTAACATAAACATATGTGCATTTCAAATTAAATTAAACTCATTTTCCAAGTTTAAAATTGATTTCATACTAATATTACAGCCATGCAAAAAAAATAATTAAAAATGGTTATTACTATGTTAATACAAAGCCGTTTTTAACGGGGGGCAGTAAATTTTATGATATTTAATGGGGCGGCAAATTTTAGAATTGTAATTTACTTAAGGGCGGCATATATTAATTTGTCACGAGTCGGCAACATAGCTTAACATGGCACTGTGTTGTTTGTATACTTCGATGGTATCACCTTCCATATTCTTAGACGCTGGAGTATCAGTTACATTTATTGGTTGTCCATCAAAACGGAATCTTACTGTGCTATTTAGTAAGACCCTTAAATGTTCAATTTTGAATGTATTAAAAATATTTAAATTATTAATGTAAATAAACCAGCACATAAATTTAGTTAATACTAGCCATATATATATATACAATTAAAAATACCTATAATAACATTTAAAATCACAATTATAAAATGTTTTTACTATGAAAATTCATCATTAATTTACATCAAACACAAATATTTTTTTTGTATAATACATTATTTAAAAGAACGCCACACCCGCATAAATTGTCACAAAATTAGTGAATAAACATTAAACATTTATATTAAACTTAACTGATATTTTGACTTTAAATTAAGTTATAAGTATGTAAAATATTACAATGAATTTAAAATAATAAAAAGAGCTATTTCAACAAAACAATGTATGTTATTACCTTCATATCAATCATATTTAATATTAAAACCAACAAAATTAAATACTAACTACTAAATGTAAATTTTCCACAAAATTTTTAGTTGTTACACAATGTTACACATTTGTCAACTATTAATTGTACTTATACGCAAAAATGCAGATGTGGAGTCCTTACTTGTCTTCTCTTATAAGCAAACAACTAATAAGTTATGTAGACAATTTAATTTATACCAACAAATGATTAATCTTAACAGAGCCATTTACTTTAATTATTTTGGGTTATTTGAATGGTTTTTCATTAAACAGAAAATAAATTTATAGTCAAATATACGATACATATTTTTATATATCTGTGCTGCATTAGTTGCATTAAACATTTTTATTTCAATCTTCCATTGCAAAGGTTTATCATAAGTTATAACTTACTATATTATATATTAAATATAAGCAGTTTAGCTGCCTAGAGAAATATTAGTGATTGAAAGTTCTTAAACAGTTAAACCCAGTATAAATGGATATAATGTAAGTGATAAGTAGATAAAAACTGTATTAAAATAATAAAATTCCATAAATTGTTGACATTTTTATTGCATCCTTAATTCGTGACATCTTACGATTCTTACGCTTTAAAGACCTCAGCTTCGCCGTGGAGTATCACTTTACGATTGCGAGAAAAGGGTCGCCGACTCGTGTAGAAGAGATTATAAGACCGGAGGTCAGAAAATATGATTTCCAAAGGAACTGCTTCAGATAGGTACCTATAGGCTATAATACATTATTACATGGCTATGACATGATTGCTGCCCGAAGGCGCAACGGCAAATCATACTTTTCACTCTGACGTGGACGTTGTGATAGGATGTCGTACACAAAAAAAAAAAGCTCATTGCCGTAGCCGAATTGCTTATTCGCTAAATGCACGAAAAATTCGGCAGCAATCGACTGTGATAGTGTAAAGAGTGTGACTGATAGTGTGATGGGCCTGATGGGGAATAGTGATTTGAGTGTGCCAGTCGATGTTCTGATAATCTGTTAACTATGAAACGGTACTACTGGTACTACCGCGGTGTCGATCGTCTTGCCCGGGCCATACAGATGGGGAGAAGTGGTGATCGGGTGTTATCGTCGATCGGCGAACCTCTGGAACCGTGTGGCGGGAAAATGCTATTATCGTTGCACTTAGGTCACCGAACATACAACATAAAAATTAAAAATATTATTTTTAACATAAAAGTGATTTCATATAATATATAATATTATACGATATATGTTTCACCTACTCTGTCCACCAGACATTGTCGAACTAGGTGTATTTATTAAAATTATTCTATAATATTTCAACACAAAAAATAAATAATTTATATTGTTCTGGCGATACCTGTAATATGAACCATATACAATATGCTAATGATACTCAAACAGATTTTATTATTTTAGTAAGTTATTCCGTATATTGCGTATAAAATTTCATATTTAATTTTACTTTTGTAAATAATACATGTTATATACATATATATATATATACGTGTACGCTTAAAAGTAATTAAAACTGCAGTATATTAGCCCGTTTACATATAAACTAGTAAATAAATAAATGGTTTACGATTTATATAATGTGCAGATTTTTGAAGAGATAATTACTCTTACACATTGCTATTTGTATATATAATAGGTAAGTATATTATAGGCAGTACATTGGTTACCACCATGAATACATGGGCTGTCAATCACCGTGGCGCCGATCACCTAATTTATCTATGACATATGTCATAGTAGATTTTATAGCTGGGGGGGTCCATCAAGGGTTACTAAAAATACATTTAAATATTTGTTCGGTTAAAAAATGAAAAAAAAATGGTTTTACACTAAATATGTGAGTAGTTTATTTTGCATTTAATTGTAACATTGAAAAAAAAAATGGGGGCCCAAGCAATGCAGTTTGACAATTTTTAATCTTTACCATAATGAACCTAAATAACAATTTGCAATGATACATATTTAGTATTTACAATATGAAACGTGAATGGATAATTAAAAATTACTTACAGTGAAAAAGTAGAAATTATGTTTTTAACCTTTTGAAGATGAAATAAGCACTATTAAATTATAAATCATATAATTTACATTTTAGTAAAAATTATGTTATTTATACTATATTTTTTAATATAATGTAGAATGTAGATGTCAAAACACTTATTTAATAATTTTACTTAATAACTGCTAATATTAAAATAGTTTTATGAAAAAATAAACTAACATACAATTATTATTTTACAAGTATAATTTATTTAAAAAATGTACGTATTATAATAGGTTATGTCGAGAGTATTAATTATTTACTTAGAAATTATAATACAAATTTGTTATTTATTGCCGATTATTCTTTGGTGTAAAACTATTAAACAGAGCTTCTTTAATTGTTTGAGACATTAATCCACTTAATATTTCGATTGTTGCTTTATTACTATCCATGGTAGCTTTTACCAATTTATTTTCTGTTTTAGTACGATTAACAGGCTCGAGACATGTACGATTCAGAGAAGTGTCAGCTTGTTCTAGTTTATCGGAAAGATCATTTATTTGACTAGTTAAGTAATCAGCATTGGTTAATAAATTGGAAGAACTTAAAGTGTTCACCCAATATTTATTCCACAATGAATCCAATAAACGTCGATCCAGAGAAGATTTGAAATAATTTACTTCTAATGAATAGTATTGTTTATAGTGTACTCCAAAGTCTTCAATTTTATCTAATGGAATAGATTGATACTCAGATGGTTCTTCATTTGCTGGCTTATAACCCTACAAATTTTAATTTTGTTTTGAATAACATTATAATAATAATTGATTTAAAAAGATCAAATATTAGAAAAAAATTGAATAAACTTGCCTTAGGATAGGTACGGAATGCTCCCAAACAAACTTTACCAGCAGAAATTGTTCTAACTGGATCAATTACAATTGCTACAAAAGGTTCTTGGAAATTTTGATTTAACATTTGAGTTGAAACATCAATACCAGATAACCAGCAGCCATAGCCAGGGTGGCTATGATACCATCCAATTGCATTTTCTTGACGTCCAACCTAAAATTAACAATATATGATTATAATATAAAATAAATTTTATTAGTTATGAGTGATTATTTATTAGGTGTATAATTAAAAAATACATCAAAAAATAATTATTTAGAATTATATGACCAAAAATAATTGTACTTTAAAATAAATTGTCATATATATATATATATATATATATATATATATGCTATGAACAAATCTAAAACAAAGTCTTAATATAACATAAGGAAACAATCGAAAATTAAATTCAAATAGCTTATTTTATTCTATGAACAAAATACATAACTCTATGAATACATAAACAAATTACATACAACACCAAGTAGTTTTATAGACATCTTTAACTGATAATATAAACAGTATATACTTAAATATTATACTCAAAGTTAACTTACTACTTTAGCAGATTCAATATATGCTGCCATGTATTCATAGGCTTCATCTTGAGCACTGACTCTGGTTTCTGTTCCTTCAACAGGTAAAGCAAAAGAATCCATGACGATCATTGTATTACCTTCTATTTTGCCAAGTAATAGACCCATTATTTCCAAAACACCGCCAGATCGAGCATGCATGACCATTTTTAATAGTGCTAATGCAGATATTTTAATATCTTTAAAATAATGTGGACTAAAAAAATTAACAGTACATATATTAATACAAAGTATTATATTAATAATATTGAATAAATTTGGTAAAAAGGTTGGCTTATGGGAATTGACCCTTTCGACTTCTATGAAGACTACAGAAACTTGGGCAGATGAGAAGTTGCTCATGATAAATAGGCAAATTTCAAATCTAATTTTAACCAAGTTAAGCCCATTAACTCATAATTATTTTAATATATAAATAAATAACATTATACACATATGTGTCAAAAATATCTTTGATTCAAAATGAAATTAATTCATATGATGAAAAGCATTTTAAAATCAATAATTATAGTTTATCAAAAATATAATAAACATACTCTTTCTCCCAAGGTTTGGCAGTCAAAATATCTTGTTGTTGTTGTTTGTCATATCTGAATATGTCATCGACTGTATTAACAGTTTGTACGTTGTTTTCCAATTCCCATGTCTTTTTAGCAATGATTTCTTGAGAATCCCTCGATGTAGACGCCATACTAAAGAATCGCCTAAACATAAGCATTAACTAATTCATAAATGCTGTCTATATTGGAAGTTAATATCATAACAAACGTTCTTAATTTCTTTTAGGATATCTGAATAGATAGAATAGACAATTAATAAAACAGTTAATAAATTAACTACTTAACTAGTAGTAAATTAATTCTATTAGTATATTGTTTTATAAATTATCAACCGAAAAATAAGTTTTAACCAGAAAATTCAACATTGGCTACAACACTCACAACTCGCAGAACAAGAGAAATGGACGATGTAATACACTATATGATGAAAAACTCTATCGACTACTATTATCGCGTGCACGTACACAAAGAGGTATTTATGATTATCGTACGAATCACGAATGACCGATTGACGACGTCCGCCGTTCTTAGGGCGTTTATTAGGTTAGGTATATTTTACAACGTCTGTGGCAGTGGCAGTGGCCAGTGTGCCCAGTGGCGGAGTGGCGACGGGATCGACGAACATTATTATATTGTCAGCAGTGTTGTTGTGGTGACGACTTTTGCGCGCGACGCGACGACGAACTGACCGAACGGCAACCGTGAACGGTCGGCGGGACGGGTGGTGTATGTGCGCGCGCGCTCAGGGCGTGGCGCGGTTACCCGTGTTGAACAATGTTAACCGGGTCCAGCAACCGCTACACCGAAAGACCGATCGACCTAACCATAACGACGTGATGAGTTTGCACCGTCAGCTAATCGCACTTACGCGGTCATACCGGCGGCAAGGACCGTGTGACCACGGCCTACAGGTTGACCGGCGGAAAGGGATTATTGTGCGGGTGGTTCGCCGCCGACAGGCCCCTACCGGGCAGGTGGTATTCAATATTATATGGGTTACAGGTGTGCAAATATACGAGCATGGTTTACCGACATATTTCCAATCGAGACGACCGGAGACATCTTATCTGAAAATCCACGAGGAAAAAATAATAGATAAGCCACCCGCGACGAAGATAAGAACGCCGAGGGAATATTGCTGTACATCGTATATTTACTATATTTAGGTAAGACGAGTTAAGACGTCCCGTGTGTGCGACCTAGTGTGTTCACTGTACCGTCGTCGCGCATGTGCAATATTATTAATCGACATTTTTAGACGTTTCGCGATTATTTATAATTATATTTACCGTAGTCCTACTTTGTTTTTGATTTTATCGGAACGGGCAAAGTTGAAGCCGTTGGCTTGTGTGAATATTTTTACGCTCAGTCTTCGCCAGAAAAAGAGCCAGTTTGATTGATTACAATGTCGAGTTCTGAAAACACAGACTCTATCGACAAATCATCAGGTACATACACATTTATAATTTCGTATTTTAATAATAGGTTGGTTCCATCGCGTACCTATTACCTTCTTTTAAATGTTATAGGTCAAGATGATGTTACGTTCGTCGAGAATGTCATGCCTAAAAAAGTTAATAAAACTAAAGTTAAAAAAACTAGACCGTATTTGCGTGACAAATCAGCTCCAAAACCTCCGGCTTCTGGTAATTAATTAACCCAATTTTTTTTTATTACTAGAAATACATTCCTTATTTGTCTATATTTGTAGGATACATACGATTTATATCTAATAGGCGTGTACAATTTCGTTCTGAAAATCCCAATTTATCATTTGCTGAAATAACCAAAATATTAGCTACTGAGTGGAACCAGATGCCGGCAGATAAAAAACAAGTACCTTATTAATTCTTAATATATTATTAAGTAACACACCAATTATCATTAGATAATAATAATTTAAACTATTCTTATATAGAAATATTTTATATTTTTAGCCATATCTTTTAGCTGCTGAACAAGACCGAGTGAAATATGATGAAGAATTAGCCGCTTATAAAAAAACTGATTCATACAACAATTTTATTAAAAGCAAATTAAACAAAAAGAAAATTAATACTCCTATCCAAAAAGTTAGTTGAATATTCAATTATATTATTTTCACAAAAAGTTAATGTATTAAAATTAATATAATATTTATGACATATTAGTCCACATATTATATAAAATAATAACTTTACAATATTTTAAAAAGGTTTTTTTTTAATTTTAAATAATATTATATGATATAATATATAATAATAATTTATGAAAACCTTAATTCATTCATATGTTACATCAATTCTTTATTTGAATAATAAATGGTAATTAAACTATACATTTATGATTTCATAATATCAAATTAAAAAATGTTTTATTTTATTTATGTTATGAAAAACACATGAAAAAAATATATTACAGATTAAGATTGTATAAAATGTCCAATTCATAGTATAGTAAAAATTACCTACTGACAACAAATTAAAAAAACTTTTTTTTTTATACTAAAACTTTTGAATAAAAATGGTTAGATGAATAATATTTATATTACAGAATGAATTTTTGTAAAATTACAAACTCATTGTTAATAATTATGAATTGTATATTTACTTATTCTATTTAGGATAAAGAATTGAAAAAAGAAAATACATCTAGTAAAAACAATAATGCAGCACATGACATATCTATATTTACTGAAGAATTCTTAGAGTTCAATAAAGGTGGTATTTATTTTATTTTATTTTATTAATATATATTTATTTATTTATTTTGTATAGCTAGAGAAACTGAATTAAGGAACCTCCGTAAAAATGTAACAACTCAAGAACAAGAAGTATGTGTCTTAGATAAACATAATGAAAATGTACAAAAATTAACTGCCAAATTAAAAGCTAACACTGAAAAACTCGAAGCTGGTTGTACAAAATATGAGGAATATTTAAAAAAATTACGATCTAAACTTCTAAATGCTTTTGCTAACTTTGAATTGACAGGTAATTATTTCAAAAAAAAATTTTATTTTATTTTTTACTACAACTATTTTAATAGTTATCTACAGTGGTATAGTCGTAAATATTTTTTAGGGTATACACCTAAATTGAAAAATATTTAATATTTATACTAATTAACTTAAATTTATCTATTATTATAAATGTATTTAAATACATAATAATATATAATTCCATAATAGCAAATGTATTTATTTGTATTTTTCATTTATAAAATTTTCAAATTGGTATGTTTTTCTAATGGCTCCACTTTCCTCAAACAGTTATCATCGGCTAATCTGTGCTGCAACAGCTAGCTTCCAACATATTTGGTTGGGTTCCATATACCAAGAGGTGGCCCATTTATATTGATAAACATAAAATTTGTCATATTTTTTATTGTCAATTTAAATCTTAGATCTAAACATATTATGTTCATTAAACATTAAACTAAATCCTCGTTCACATTCTGCTCTAGAAACTAGCAATGTTTTATAAGTTTATTTAATTCCTGTATTTCTTCATTCATTGTATTATTATGAATAAAGATTCTCATTCCTTGTACTAGTACAGATGTATTTAATAAAAATCTATGGCCCAATTGTTGTATTTCATTTTCCCCATGTCTTATATATACCATATTGTCATTGTCATAACTCATAATATTAATTTAATTTTAAATATTTGTTTTATTGAATTAAATGTAATAAATGACAAGCATTTATTATCACTTATCAGTATCTAGTTCCTACTGCCTAGTACTTACTACCTACCTAATTTATTATGTTTATGTAGTATTCAATGTTGATAGTTTATTAATTACTTCTGATGATAAATAAATAAACTATGAGTAATTTGAGAAGTTATGACGATTGGAAAATTTTAAATTTTCCTATTTCTCATCATTTTATAATTAATCATAATTAATTATTCTGATACACCTGACACCAATTCTTTTGGAGTTATGAGAATAAAAAAAAAAAAAATCAGAAATGTTTAAATTATATGTGCGAGTATATTATTAATAATTTGTGGTAATATGGTTATCATTCAAAAGGCTACGACCGTATACCCTTCACTACACCACTGGTTATCTAATTAATAATAATACAATAACCTGGTACTTTTTTTTATTTGAATTCTGCAAAATAGCAAGCATTTTTTAAAAGATTGTGCAAAAACATTACCCGAAATGTTGAATAGATATAAAACTTATAAATACTTAATAAATCATTCATTGTAATGATCAATCATGATACAAAATCTTGGGTGTTTAAGTGCTAGCATTTATTGTGATTTAACATATTACTAACTACATATTATGGAACCCATTATCTTTTTGAAAATAAATAAAATATAAATATATTTTGAATTGATAAAAATGTACATCTAGTGACTGGCACTCGTCAATTTTCTATTCAGCGAGTAGAATCATTAGATTTATTATGTAAAAATAGATTACAGGGTTAAAACGAATTGTTGTCTCACTTTTACTTACAAACATGTTTATTGTTGTATCTGTTATACAGCTATGAATTACATAATAAAAAACTTTGAATAGCTATAACATTTATACTACTTGTACTATTTATAAATATAGAAAATGATAAAAAATAGCCAAATAATAGATTATTTTATCTATAATTATATTAATTATTTCAATGATTTAAATTTATAATTATTATATTTTAAATATATTTGTATTTTTTTAGATAACACTGAGTCACCTACCTATGACACTATTGACACATACATGGTTAATTTATCCAAAAATTTAACAAATGATACTAACGCTGATTCTTCCCGGATTACAAATGTAAAGAAAGCCATTTCTAAATTAAATTTTTCACAGTGTTAAAATAAATTATATTATTATTTATTAAACTATAAGTTATTATTTATCAAATTATGTTTTTAATATTATTTAATGTTATATGCCTATATCTTAGATCTGAAGTGGCAAACCTTTTCTAAGTCATTGAGGTTTAAAAAAAATTGTTTTAAATGTGTATTATGTTAGTTTTAATAAAACACAATCATTGATTCATTTATAAATATGTTATTCTTCTTTGTTTTGATATAACAGCATGAATTGAGAAAAATATGAAAAAAAACTTTCATAAATGAATGTTGACATGTAAAATTGAATGTATATGGAATTAAACACTAATCAAAATACAGAATATATTTGTAAGTGAGTTCCAAATTTTCAATATTTTATAATTGATAACTATTATTTAGAAATAATAAAGAATTGTTTTCATTATTTTCTTTTTTTGGTATGCAAGTACTTGTAACTATTTATAATTTATAAATGTAATTATTAGGGCTTGGAAGTTTTGAAAATTTAAAATAAGATTCCTCATAAGTGTTCATCTTGGAATCATAAAATCTATATATAATGGCAATTATTATTTTTAGACATTTTAATTTCTGTTTTGAATGAAATTACTTATTTAAACTATAAATAACAATATGTTATTTGTTATAATTCAAAAACATTCATGGAAACTTAAACTTTTATGTATTTTATATTATTATTATGAATTTTACTATGTGCAATAACATTTTTGATTTATTTTAAACTATTATCTATTTATGGATAAGTTATAAAAGTTGATCTAATATGGTATAAATATATTTATATTAACAATATAATAAATGCAATATTTTTGAAAAAAATATATCAACCTAGGTAGTAGGTACTATAGTTCTAAAAGTAAAATAAATTATTTAATAGCTAGGTATATAAAATAAAAATGTATCACTTGGTGATAAAACCCCTCAGAATTGTTTTTCATGCACAATGATATATCATTAAATTAAAATTTAACATACTTAAAATAATCCATTCGACACCTAATATATAACAAAACGGATGGATATTTAATGAATTTATTGTCATTTGTCATAAGTAGATGGTTTTCAATAACAGTATAGATGTATTATAAGGCATCTAAAAGACTTATATTAAATTAAGTGTACCTATATGGATAATATTTTTCCAAAAAAGTTATAAAGATAAACACTATACAAATATATATTATGTAATATTTATATATTTTTTAAGCTGTTGTCGGCCGTCAGGGTCTTACTTCCCTCAACTTTTCCCATTATAACGGAGAATTAATCTAAGTATATTATATTTATATTATTTAATATTAATTTTTAAATGAAAATAGTGACCACCACACTAGGACATTTTTTTTCTAATATTAACTCTATTTAATTTGCACTTAATAAAATAAAAATATTTTGATAGTTGTTTATAGATTATTTTAATACTTGACGAAACTGTCGAAGAATCCGAAAATGGTTTTTTCCTAATAATAATCTACAACATTGCTTTTTTTGAGATTTTTTACTGACATGCAATAAATAGGTTAACAAATTTTAATGATTTAATGGGTACATGTAAATGACATCAGTATATAGTGTGGGCGTGTGGTACTCGTACTCACACATCGGAAAAGTATTTTCCTGTAGAATATTACTAAAATATTATCATGATAATATGATAATATTACATATTCACATAGTTAGTATACTTATATAATTATTATTTGTACCTATTAAGAACCTACTTATAAGAAATTATATTGATTATTAGCTCAATCAAAGATATGTAATAATAATGTACATATTAAAAATAATATTTGATCTAAAAAAAAAAGCCATCAGTCGCAAAGCAAATTAGATTTTTTTTTGAAAAAATCTTCAATCTGCATATCGTTAGATATTATACTCTACTTTTATATTATTACAAAACATATAGCCAACCGTATAACGATTTTTAAATAGTTATATTACATAGGTATTGTCTTATGCTTTATAAATAAAAGTCTTTAAATTAATTATCAATGTTTACTGTAAATAAATGTGAAAAAATACTTTCCACGTTTACACTAATATCTAATTGTGTATCAACGTATTTCCTTAGTATCCTTAATCACCAATTAGCAGCTGCATGCAGTTGTATCGCTTTCGTGCTAAAATGTTATAAATTGAATACCCAAAGATAATAATATGATATTGGTAAATGAAATGCAGAGAGTAAAGTATTATTTATTATTATTAGTTTGGTAAGGGTACGATTAAAGGTTAAATAGTCTATTTCCAATGATTGAATTAATAGTCATTATAGAAGGGCTTTATAGCAGTATACAATTATTTAATATGCTAATAAAACCCTTAAAATATATGCTATAATATGGTATAAAAACTTATATAAAAATAAACAAAAAAAAATATAATATTTGGCGATTAAGCAAATTAGATTTTCTTGGAAAAAAATAGTACCTAAGTGGTGTATCTCACAATTATTGACTAAAAGCACGGATTTAAGTATTAAATGGAGTAATAATCTAATAAGATTACCTTATTATTTGTTATTTAAAATTACTGATACCATGATCTATTCTTTTTTTTAGATTATACAGGAAATTAAACAATGACTTACAAAATGATTATGGTGAGTATATATAGAGCAATTTTTCCCAACTGGTGTTCTACGAAACCTAAGTGTTCCGTCAGCCGGTGCCAAAGGTTCCGTGAGAAATTTGGGAAAATATAAATAAATAAATAAATATTATTTTTGATTTGAATTATGATTTGAACATAAAAAAGCTCCAAAAACTATATGGGGGTTTCACAAAACGTTCAAGCTCCTGCAAAGGTTCCGCGAGCCGCGAATAAAAGAAGTTGAGAAACACTGATATAAAGGTTTATAGTTAGGTTCGATTTTTATACAAGAAGTTCTAGCACTGGTTCATTCATATCATTATATTCACGTATAAAGATAAACGCTAAAAAAAATATGCTTAACTTTAAAAAAACTATATAATATTTTATTGATGAATAATTAAAGTGGTTTTCAAGAATGTTTGCTGTGTCTAATGATAATTTTTCAGATCTAAAATCAAATCAATAGTGGTTAAATTATTTCTCTAAATATTTATCAACAGCAGATGTTGAATTAATGATTTCATTAAACGAATAGAAAAAATACAAATAAAACTATTTTATAAGAAGATGTAAAGTGTAGGTAAGTATAGGTACATTTTAATCGTCTCGTTTGATAATGGTCATTTAATCACCTACATACCTACGTATAACTCAAATTAGTATATATTAAACCAACAATTGGTGCTCTTTAAAACGTCTGTATACTAAAGACCGATAATTAAGGTTTTTAAATAGTTAAGAAGAGGATATCTAGTAAATGGTTAAATTCCTTAGATTCATATTTGTTTTCATATTTCATTAGTCTTCAATTGTAGGTTGAGATCGCATCATGTGCAAGTCGCGTCCTTTCTGTTATTTTTCTTAGCTAGATTAATAATAATTAATATTATAAATAATTTTTTTATTTGTTTTTTTTTTTAAATTAAATTTTCTTAGTATCCACAACCAACAATCGCCTTTCAACATTTAACAGCTAATAATTTCCATGCGTGTACGTATTTATTAATTTATTTTTATAAATGTTTATTATAAACATAATATTATTTTTTTTGTTAGTATAATATCATGTAAATGGTATATTTGCAACTTTTAATTTTATCGAAATACTTTAGTTTAATCAATTGCTTAACTATATTATCTTTATAAGATTAGTACATTTTTTTCATTTTTTTTTTATTCCTGAGAATTTAAAATTATTTTTCACATGTACGATTAAGGTGCATTTTTTCTAACATTACCTAACCCTCGCAAAAACCGATGAAAGAGACTGATGAACTTAAATTTAATTTTCAGAATATAAATCGGATAATATATTCGAAATTTTAGACTTTGAATATAAGTTATCAAGTGTGGGTACAAAACTTTTTACTTCATTTATGTATAAAAATTAATTTTATTTTAAGATAATGGTGTGCTAATCAATAGCCAGCTAGATACAAGATAGATACTTTCAGTAACGTCGATCACTGTGTATAAGTATTGTGAATAAAATATCTAATTTAGATGGGTGGAACCGGGCATACGATGATAGTCTGTAGTATATAGGTATAAAAGTTTTAGATATTTGAATATAAGTAGGTACATGAAATTTGTACCATATTTTAGTGTAAAAAATTCACTGTTGTGTTTAACTCATACTTAATTTTCATATAATACTATTGAAACGGACATCGACGCAATTTTGTGTATTTGACATAAATATTAAGATGGCGGTAATTTACCAACTCGATGAAAATAGTATATATACCTACTTAAATACATAAGTACCTATTTTTCAGGAAAATGATGCATATAGTATATAGATTTCTATTGATTTTCACCTAACAGTAAATACTAATTTAAATAGATACCTAACCTACCTACCTATAAATTTATTTCAGAACTCATATAAGATAATACTTATATTTGTTTCAATAAAAAACAATTATTATAAGAAATAAAAGGAAGTTATAAGTATAAATAAATATTCATTTGTATTTAAAATGTTTAAAATGTATATTTTTCATGCATGCTTATTGTAAATTTAAATTACAGATTGTTCTAAAATAAAGTTTAAAAAATGTATATTTTTAAATGACAATCGTGGAATATTTTAAAAATTAGAACCTAGGTTAGCTAACTAATAAATTATTATTATGTCATTATTATGCAATTGGGTGAGTAGTTTATGACTTTATGAGTTATAAATATTTAAAGTTTAGATACACGGAGTAGAGTGGTACGGGGTTACCTCGCAAAATGTTTGTCCACTACTCCGCTTGTCTAAACTTTAAATACTTATAAATCATAAACTACTCGCCCTAAATTCGATTTTTATGTAGATATCAAAATACTCAGAAAATTATTCTGCTTTGGAATATGAAATTAAAACTATGTTGTTATCCATAAAAGTAAAAACTTAATAAATATAAGGATAAAAAATATTTAAAAATATAATTTTTTTAATAAAAACGTTGTTTTTTAACAACTTAAAACTATGTAAAAAAATATTTTCAAAAAAATGAATACTTTTTAAAATAATAAGTGGTTCATGATAAAAGAATCACCCTGTATACTATAATAATAATTAACTGCTATTACATTTTTTTATTTTCTTATATAATGCAATGGGGGTTCATATTTTTAAATTTTACAGAAATGTTACACAGAACGTCAATTATACTAGTCTGAGTACTGTTGCAGCCATATACATTCTTTGTTACTAAAAATTCGTCCAAATCATTACAATGAAATCTATATGTTGTATCGATTTTATCGACAACCAAAATCATACCGATAGAATTTCCAAATTTGTATTAATTTATCAAGACCTCAACACACGGCGTTGTATACTAAGACCTCTAACGAGTATAATCGAAAAAGAGGTGGCACATGTATTGATCGAAATATTTACAACTACAGGAGTTCCTTGCATATTAAAATGCAATAGAGGTAAAACATTCGCCTGTCAAGTTGAATATCATTTATACCATCTGGGAATACACATTACTGTGGCTCATGAAAGTATACAAATTAACAGTAAAAAGAATCCTACAGACGATATTACAAAAATCATTAGCGAGATGATTGATGCTTGGTTAATGATTAACGACACAAATAAATGGATCGAGGGGTTAGATATAATACAATTTCAAATAAATCACAATATTTATTATGAAGCTATACATTTACCGATTAATTTTAACAACACCTACTCCTTATATTCTAAACAATGTGTAACTGGATTAAAACGCAGAACAGAGTCGGTCTTTACAGTAAATATTCAAGTAAAAAGAAGAAAAGTTTTCAATGACTGCAAGGTCGAAATTGATTTACCTATATTTTCAAGTAATAAAATAAAACCTTACCTATATAATATACTGAAATAATAAAATTAACAGTATTTAATAATAATTTAATTATTTATTTATGAAACTTGTTTATAGATCCTATAGAAGATAATGATAAATATGAAATTATTAAAGAAATATTGAATAAGTTAAAACATCAAAATCCAATTTATTATCCTATGGGAATTAATAACGATGAGTTTCTGCAGTTACACCAAAAACCAGCAAAAGGAGATCCAAACATAGAAGTTCTGCAGAAACATAATGAATGTAGTATAATATCCAATGCCACCAATGAAGTATGTACCTACTTAATACCTATTACCTAGTTAAGATCTCGAAAATAAATACTAATAGAGTAACCTCGCAGTAATCTGAAGGGAATTAAAAAAGGAGTTGTTCAGACAACCTATAACTTTATAATAAAATTGTCTTGCAATAAATCTATAAATCTATAAATACCTCATTGCGTGTCTATAATTTCTTAGCATTTTATGAGTACTAAATAAAATATACATGTATATAACTATAAAATATTCTGTGTCGTGTTGACAGTAGGCACAATATTATAAATATGAAATATGATAATGTCAAGCCTACAATTGAATTTATTTTTTTTAATAAATTTATTTTAGGAAGAAATGCCTGAGAAGGTAAAAAAAGTTGATCAAGAATGTTCAGATTCAGAAGTAAAGCACCTTGATAATAATTCCACTGATTCTCATACAACTGATGAAGTATGTACTTAGTTAAAATTTCTCAAAGTAAATAATTTTAATATTTAAAATACTAACTATTTAAAACTTTTTTACTTTATCATTATAATAATTAATTAATAAATATAATATAATATAAATACAAATATATGTATTATAATGTAATATTATATATTTATTATTATTATGGATATAATTATTAATTATTAATTAGAAATACAAGAAAATATTGTATAGAATACTTTCTCTCGTGTTTATTACAAATTCAAACTGATGAGCCTTTCTGTTATGATTGATTTTAAACAACCGTGGAAAAGTCTTTAGTATAGACTTAGTAATGCTTGAGAAATGTCATATTGGCTTGTATGAGGTAACCTGTTGTTTTCCCTTATTTTGGTTTTATAATGATTACTTCTGTCTTTTTCCATTACTCTGGGACACAATCTTTTCATTGTATATACGAGTTTGAAAAATAATGGGCTTCTTTAGTAGTTCTTTAAGTACACTTTGTCTAATTTTGTGAAAATTATTTAGGAGTGTGTGAAGTAGAAGTATCGTAATTTTTTCTTTTGTTCCATTAAACCGTGAAAAATTGTATGTGACTAAGTGATGTACTGTATAAGACTGTATAAGTTGGCTGTAAAATATTATAACTTTTTAATCATTTTTATGGCTTATTAAGATTATAACTTATAAACCATTCATATCATTTTATTTTAGCCAATGCTCTGATATAACTTATTTGTTGATGTGAGAGGTTTGAATATTTCATAAAATTGTATGCAATATGTATTGATAATTATTTTTTATGAATAAAGATTAATTTTTTATTTAATATAGTTTTGTATTTGACATACCTACTAAGAAATGTGTACAGTGAGTATTATGTTTTAATAATTGATATTAATATTATTGTATGCATAATTTTTTGATTAGGTTTATAATTCAATAAATACTGGTTGTTACTATGATTGATTGTTGTGATTTTAAATAAGTTATTCTTTTTAATGATCGTCTTAGACTATTCTATTTATTTATTTATAAAATAAACGCCATTCAGCTTTTACAATGGTAATAACATAGTAGAAATTATATGATATAATATAATATATTAATAATATATACATATAATTTATATCAATAATAGATTATAAATATAATAATGTAGCGTATGTTTCTGTATATTTTAAATATCATCAATTAGTATATTAAATTTACTTAATTATATTATTTTAGGAAAAGTTGCCTGAGTTAGTACAGAAAGCGGTTGAAGTATGTTCACAAATAGAAAGCCTGCAGAGTAATGTGAATTAGTGAATCTAATACAACTGATATAGTATGTACCTCGTTTAAATCCCTCGAATTAATTAATATTTATAATTATCTTAGAAATTAAGTTACATATAACAGTAGATCACAAACAAAACAATATGTCAGTAAAATTATACCTACCTAGCCATTATTGATTAAATCTTTTATTTTCTATAGAAAGTAGGAATAATATTATATGTAACGAATGTGGACATTTTAAATTAATTGATTACGCTATATTTTATCTCCACAGTTATTATTTTTCCTATAGTTATGTACATATTAATAATTAAATAGGTGACTAAGGTATAATAATGATGTTAAATTATTATTATTATTATAACATTAGACATTTATATAATTCATTCAGATTAAAGACCTAAGTTAGGTACTTTTTTTACCTACGTTGATATAGTCTACATATGTATTATGTAAATATGTGATTTATTATAGTTTTTAAATCATAATGATATAATAACATTATAACAATATAGTTAGGTACCTAATCTGAGTTAATTCCAGATTTCTTGTATTACTATAACAGTAATGGAAAGTATTATATTGGTATTATTATTTTAAAACGTTATTATTATTTTTATAATAGTGACCCACGATATTGTACTGTTTGTTGGGTACGCGACCTGCATTAAAATTAAAAAAATTGACCAGCTTTTTTTTATATATTATTTAAATATAGTTGCCTAATTAGTTTACAAACACCGCGAAGCATGATTCATTGTCGGTTGGGAAACACGTATTTATATACAATTATTATTATTTTCTTTTCCATTTTAAATTAATTAATTTAGATTTACGTAATATTTATAAATAGCCTATTCGATGTGACGTTTATCGGTTGGTTATTATATTTTCACTCTACACATCGTTAGATATATAATACTCTAGTTTTACAATATTATAAAATATAATACAGCCAACCGTAAAACGATTTTTAAATAGTAATATTGTCGTCTTATGCTTTATAAATAAATGTCTTTAAATTAATATCAGTGTTTATAAATGTGAAAAAATACTTTACACTATTACCAAATATTGTGTATCAACGTATTTCCGTAATATCCTTAAGTGGACGTCTCACCCGCATGTGTTGTCTCCGTCTTCACACGTACGACATAGTAAATTTTCGTTCACCAGTTTTATAAATGTGCTTTTAGTTTTAATATTAAGAGTGAATTGACTTATCAAACTTCAAGGTAAGAACATTATCTGTGTTCTCTCGTAGGCTTTTTATGATATTTTAATTTTTAAGTGAATATAGTTATGTAAAATGCTGGTAACTCATTTAAAAATTAAAATATCAATAAAAGCCTATGAGATGCCTTAGACAATAATATTACCTTTAAGTTTGATTATAGGTAAATTGACTCTAATATTAAATCTAACAGCATAAAATTGAATCTGCCGAACGAAAATTTGCCATGTCTTACGTTCGTAAGACAGAGACAACACATGCGGGTATGACGTCCATTTAA
This sequence comes from Rhopalosiphum maidis, assembly GCF_003676215.2. Taxonomy (NCBI): domain Eukaryota; kingdom Metazoa; phylum Arthropoda; class Insecta; order Hemiptera; family Aphididae; genus Rhopalosiphum; species Rhopalosiphum maidis. The sequence continues at coordinate 67,667,019 of NC_040879.1, forward strand.
GACAGCATAGTTCAGCGTTTCCCAAACTCTTGTTTGAGTTGGCCCGGTAATTATTAATATTTTTTGCCTTCGTGACCCACCAAAATATTTTACATTTATCATTGTGCAAAAAAAAGCAAAATAAAATACATTTGAATGTCCACATAGAATTTTATAATAAAATTGAAGCGTTAATTTGTAACAACAATATAATAATAATTAATTTACTTTTACTAAAAAGTTCAAATTATCAAACGAAATGATAAATAATTTAATATGACAATTTTATTAAATTCTGCGACCCGGTATCATATTTTCGTGGACCGGCAGTGGGTCATAGTTTATTTAGTGATTGAGCCCTCGTTAGGCCATTCCGTGTCTGGCGGTACACGAGAAAAAGAAAGTGACACGTCTTGCGCCCCGGCCAGTAACACAACACGTTTGAATTCTACGTGACATACAATGTGAATCGTCACTTTCATCGGCGAAGAAAGATTAATACAGAAATTAACCGTTATCAGCACGCGACAACTTGATCCTTATTTATTTATTATATTTAAATAGCTATACAATTATGATTTATCAGCATATCATTACAACACTTAAGGTAAGAACATTATCCGGATTTTTGCGACGGTTATATTTACGATATTTTTATTTTTAATCTAATTATGGACATTTTTTAATTGAAATGTCTTACATAAAAGTACTCGTGAGGTAGTTCATATTATAAAACCTATAGATTTAAAATTTATATAATTTTACAAATGTATGTTTAGTAATGAGGCGTATGCAAAGTGTGTGCTCGTTTTTCCTGCTGTGGCTGATAATAGCACTTTATAATTTATAAAATACATACAGTATAAAATCACATAAAAATCTTAGGATCTATAAAATTAAAAAAATTTCACGATTCACCAAAAATTGACTCGCGAGCCCACCAATGGGCCACGATCCAGGGGTGCCGGAATAATGGGGGCAGTGGGGGACAATTGCCCCCACAAAATAAATACTGTAGGGGCAGACCTCCCACGACTTCATGGCCTATTTAGATTTACATTTAGCCCACAATACCTAAATATTATTCTTTAATTTTGTTCAGCAAGTAATATATTATATATGTAGAACACTGAATATTATCACATTAATTGGCAGAAAAATACATACTATGAACTTTAATTATTTATTATTTCTCATTCCAAAAAAATAAAATTTGTTTTGCCTATAATTTTTATACCTACATGATTTGAATTTGTTAAATAAATATTTGTAAGAAAAAAATGTAATTAATAATTATACCTATTCATACATTTCCTCGACATAGGTACTGTAAAAATTTGGAAGGGGGTGGAAATGAAGCACCGAAAAATAAACACCCCTATTTTTGCTCCTATGCACTCTAGAAAAAAGCTTGCAATATTTTTCCCCCACAGCAAAAAAGTCGTTCCGGCGCCTCTGCCACGATCCACAGTTTGAGAAACGTCGTCGTAGGTATTCTATTTAATATAAATAATTTCTATAACACTCTGTATAGCTGCGTAAAAGCCCAACGAACCCAAATGTCTGAAAACCAATGATATATATTATTAAAAAGAGCGTATTAGGTAATACTGTAATAAAATAATAGTTTAAATTGTTCAAACTGCCGCCTTCTTCGGTACTCCGCGGACTTTCCCGAATCGGTATCTGCTATAACGCGATCGAGAACTTTCGATCCCCTCTCTCGTCGTCATGCCGACACACAGGACAGCTCAGCCTTTGCCGGTGCAATCCAGACCAGTCTTGTTTTCTCGTTTGCGTGCTCCGTGTTGGATGCCTACGCGCAGCGGCTCGATTGTCATCACTCACGTTTTTTGTGTGATACAGCCGCGTTTCTGTCTTTGGCGTTCGCCTTGCCGGATTTTCGTGTGCGACGACAATCTTTGTCGGTTCGATATCCGTCATTGTACGTGATCCGCCACCGCGTTGCATATATTAGTTATTAGCATAACACGTGGTTCTGTCCTCGGAGCCGAACGGGCACCGGCAATAATTAATTATATATAGTTATATGCTGTATAATTCGTCTGCGTATTAGTGTGGCAGCAAATACGTTGTATTTATTGTACGTTTTCGCGAATTCGCCAACGGACGAGCCGTGCAGTGCGCCCTTTTTAATATTATTATAATATATTAAAAACCGCCGATGCGTGTGTGACACACATATAAATATATCTATATCTTTATTTATAGTATACGGCGCTCATCAAGCCGCCGCCGCCGCCGACTTATCGATATCTATATCGATCATACGGGTCATTGCCCGCTGCCGATCAGCTGTACCGTGTGGATGTACATTTTAATAATTATGCATTTCTAAAAATTATTTTAAAAAGTATTAAATAAGTATGATTCCAAAGTATAAAAATCATATTATAATTATAAATGAATTGTATACTTAAATATTAACAAGTGAAGTTAAAAGTGTGACCCAAATTACCAAAATTAACTTTTGGACGTGGTCGTGTCACATGTGGTAGAATACTCGAGTGGTTAAAAATAATTTGTAACTTATGTACTCAATTAATTTACAGAAATAGAAATTATATACACGGAAGTAAATTTAAACGTGTATTTATCCTATTGTATACAATAATGATTCTAAATGATTTTGAAAATTCCGCGTTAAACATCGTTTACACAAACGAACCGTGTGATTCGCAAATATCGAAACATATATAATTTCATTTCGTGTGTTATAACGAATTTCGTCTACAATAATAATTGTTTATAATTCTAATTTTACGTACAACGCGTACGCACTACGCACACACAATTTAATTTAAACGTTTAAGATATCATTAGTCATTTCTATTCATTACCGCACACACGTGCACACGTCGTAATAGCAGTATAGATATGTATCAACTATCAACAATTAAACGGTATATGTTTGTGTCACAACGATTAAACAAGCCGATAGTCGACATTATATGTAAGACAGCAAATAATATAATATGATGGCTTTAATAAGTTACATGTATTATGTATAACTATATTTATTTTATACGCAATCAAAGTGACCAACTGACAAAGTGAAAACAAAAATATTATATTCCGTGAAATTATTTTATTGTATTTTTTTATTGTGATCTGTACTTAATGTTTATCTACCAAATAAACCAATTTAATACCATTCAAGATTTTATAAAGTGTAGATAATTATATCATGTTACAAAAAAAAAAAAATCCAAAATTTAATGTCATTGTATTATGTATATTCAATACAACGTATAATATTCAACATTAATAATTCAAAATATTAGCTGATGTTAGAATTTCCACAGCTATTTCTGGTAGAAATGGGAATTCGGGAATTTGAAGTGAAGTGTACAGTCTGGGTTAGATTTATTCTTTACAAAGTACTTACACAACTTTTCTAAAATGTGAGAACTACAAAAAAAAAACAACAAAAAAGAATTTTGTTATCAAGGTTTGTACCTATTATATTATAATATATTTTATATGATGGCTGTCGCCACCGCTACTTGCGGTACTTCTTTGAAGCGGATTTCATTGATTTCATTTTCTGCTATCTGTACGGGACCATCTAATATAGCTCTGATATTGCCTGACAATTGACATCATGGCAAGCTATAGTGTTGTATAGTGCTGTATAGACGTATTAGTAGAGACGGGTAGTAGGTCGTTATAATGGATGAATTAAATTTGAATGCAATGGCAGGTATCACTGTATACGAAAAACGATTATGAACGGAGATTTGTCGGTATAGGATAATTAGTGGAATATATAATATTATTACCTATGTTTAAATTGTAATATATCGTAATTTTATGCGATTTCATAAACAATTAAATTTCATACGCTCATAAAATTATTTCTTTATTGACGCTAGAAATTTTTTTTACAGTTACTTGAAAGAAAACTTATGAAGAACCTTGTATTGAGTTTTAAGTACAAATCACAAAAATTTTATGAATTTTTAACTTCTAAATTCCTTGCAAATTTTCGTGATTTTGATATATTTTGTAAACATTTGAACTTTATATGCTTTTAAACAAAAATTGTAACTAGCAATTTTTGATTTTTTTTTTACTACGATAAGACAACTTATAATAAACCTTGTATTAAGTTATAAAGATTTTTTGGATAGCCAATTTTTTTTATAGTCATTTAAAAGAAAAAACAACTTAGAAATATCGAAAATTTAAATTGTTAATAAATAGCTTTAGAAAGGTCAAAATACTTTGAAAATTTAATCGTAAACAGATAACGCTAATATAAACATTTGGTGAAAATTTTAAGTATTTACAATGATTTGTTTTTGAGTTACATCAAAATAAAAAAATCGATTTTGTCGAAAACTGATTATGCTTAAAATACCCATTTTTTCGTTACTTTTTTAAAGTTTTTCCTGACGTTTTTGAAAAATACTGGAAACTATTAAGTACCAATTAAATTTTTTTTCCTTTTCAAAGAGGGGTTGAAGTCAAAAATCAAAGCATTATTTCTACTCCAAAACGTGATGACAGTCTACAGACACAAAAATAAAAATAAAAACATACATCATTGTAAAATCAATACATTCCTCACTTCGTTCAGAATCTAAAAAAATACAACGTATACTAATAATGAATACAAAGAAAACATTAATTTATGTTTATCTATGTCAACGTTATAATTTATAAATACAATAAATATAATAATAATAATAATATTATAATATATATTAAAAACTATTTTACCATTCCAATAATATTTCAAAAGCTTAGATTGTTTAAATTCTATAATTATAATCATTTGTAAATATCTATTTTTTTTTTTTTACTCAACTTTTGCATCTAGAGATAGCATAAGAGTACACTTTACATCAATTATATAATATCGTATTTCTTATCAATTATCAAAATATAATCGTTTAACTTTTTAGGTATAACAAAAGCCCAAAACATATTTTGAAAATTTAAATTGTATATACATATATATATATATATCAACAATTAAACAGCATCATATGTATGTGTCGCCGGCGGATAAATCAAATGATGAACAGCTATAAACAATATTAATCAATTAAAAAGTATTAAATGAGCAAAAAAGTAATGTTGCTATTAAATTAAATGAACATTTTGAACCAGCCAACAAAAACGTTGAAAAGCAGTAACGATTCTTTTCAACAAAAATACTTAAATTAAAATAATCCGAGGAACAATGATTAAATAAGCCAACGTTACACGCAAGACAGGAAATAATATTATGACTTTAATAAGCTACATGTATACCTATATTTATTTTATACGCAACCAAAGCGACCAACTGACTAAGTGAAAACAAATATTATATTCACTGAAATTATTTTATTGAATTTTTATTATTATCTGTATTATTTGTTTATCTAACAAATATTAAATTAATAACATTCATGTAGATAATTAAATCATGTTTTAAAAAAAAAAATACAAAACTGAATATCATTATAATATGTATAATATAATATAATAATAATCAATACAAAGAAATAATTAATTTATGTATATCTATCTCCACAATATAATTTATAGATACAATAAATTTTGTAATTATAATAATTTGTAAATATCTATTTTTATTACTCAACATTAACAATCCAAAAAATTAGCTGCCATCAGAAGTTCTACAGAAATTTCTGCTGGAATAGGGAACTCAGGAACTTCATTTGGGCAATCTGTATAAGGATCTTTGTATGCGAGTACATACATACCTTTTGTAAAACATGAGAACTAAAAATAAAAAAAAAAGAATATCTTTAATGCTTCTGTTACTAGGGTTTGTATTATATTCTATATTTATATGATGGCTGTCGCCACCGTTACTTACGGTATTTCTCTGATTTTTTTTTTTATTGTTATCAGTACTTTTTGTTTATCTAACAAATATTAAATTAATAACAATCAAAATTTTATAAAATGTATAGATAATTAAATCATGTTAAAAAAAAAAAAATACAAAATTAAATATCATTATATTTTATATACATATATAATACGTAACATTTTTAGTTTATAATATTAGCTGCTATTAGAATTTCTACAGCCATCTCAGGTAATAACGGAAATTCGGGAATATATAGCGTGCTGTTTGGGTTAGATCTTTTCTTTACCATGTATTTACAAAAGTCTTCTAAAATATGACAACTACAACAAAAACAAGAAAAAGAATATCAATAAGGCTTCTGTTACCAAGGTTTATATTATATTATATATTTATATTATGGCTGTCGTCACCGCTACTTACGGGGCTTCTTTGAAGCGGCTTGTAGTGAATTTCATATTGGTACTCTTGTGAGCGCTCTGCGATCCGTTATTATATTGAACTTTTGTCCTAGCAAATACGGTCAAAACTGTTTTACGCCTCATATAATTTCATATACCTCTATTTCTGTGAAACTGTAATTTTGTTCTACGCCATTAAGGGTCCGCGATGCATATGAAAGTGATAGGTCTTTTCCTATTATACCTTGAGATAAAACACATCCAATTGCGTAATTGCTACCATCACAAGTTATGTTGAATGGTTTATTAAAATCTGGATACTGTAATAGAGAATCTTGTGTCAGTAATGACTTAAGTTTTTCTAATGCTTCTTGACAAAGACGTAACCATATAAATGGAATATCCTTTTTTAACAATGTAGTTAAAAGTTTTACTATTTGTCCGTAATTAGGTATAAATCTCCTATAGTACCTAACTTGAAAATCCTAAAAAGGACTTAACTTATTTAGAATTATAAGGAATTGAAAACTCAATAACGAATTTGATTTTTTATGGATCCGGTTTCACTCCTTTGTCTGTGATAATATGCCTCAAATAATTAACTTCTTTTCTTATCAATGAACATTTTGAATGCTGAAGCTTTAGATTAAATTTTCTTAGACGTTCGAAAACGTCATTCAGTTTCTATTCATGGTTTTTTATGCTAATGGCATCGACGATAATATCGTCCAGGTATACGAATGATTATATTCCTATTATCTCAGCTAGAATAATATTTATGAGTCTTTGAAAAGTAGCTGGAGCTCCTTTCAATCCAATTGGTAAACGTAGAAATTCATAATGTCCTGCTTTTGTTGAGAACGCTACTTTTTCTCGTTGTTCGGGGTGCATTTGCACTTGATTATATCCTTTTGCTAAATCTTGGGTGATGTAATATTTAGATTTCCCTAGTTGGTCGAAAATGGCTGCGATGTTTGGAAAAGGATAGGCATCCCCTGATGTTAAGCTTTCTAAAATTCACACATACACGATATTTTATTATTCCGTCTGGACCTAGTTTATTTGGTACAACTAGTAAAGGTGCATTACATGGACTTTTTCTAGGAGTTATGATATTATTTTTCGTGAGTTCTTGTACTTCCTTATTTATTTCCTTTTTATACCAAAAAATCGGTAATCGGTCGCTCGTTAATGGGTTGTACTGCTAATGGCATGTTTAATGCCATGGAAAAAAGCATTTATACATGACAGCATGTCCTTGTCTAGATGGAAGATATCCAAATATCTATCACAAATGTCCCGTACCGACAACTTTTCTTCTATGTTTAGATGATCCGTCTAAGTATCGATCTCTAAGTTGGGTAAATCGTTGAGTGTCTGCTTCTACTAAAGGTTTTTTTATTGTGGTGTAACATGCTTTTTCTTCCATGTATTCTTCATATGCTAATTTATCTATTGTAAGATCTCTACAATTAATGATTTTTTCGGAAGTATTTATTACTAGGATAATAACACGGTTATCCCTTACCTAGGTAACAACGTGTCCACATTTGAGATATTCTGCGATATTTTGTGAGTACTACTTCTACTACTACTACTACTACTACTACTACTACTACTACTAACACTACTCGTAAGCGCTGCAGACCATAGTGACCCTTAGCTTCCAAAACAATTCTTCTCCACTCGTTTAGATCTTTAGCTGTACTTCTCCAATTCTGTATGCCCATCTGTTGTAAGTACTTTTTTATTTCGTCTATCCATCTATTCTTTGGTCGTCCTTGTCTTCTGATCCCTTCCAATCTTGCCAATATTATGTATTTTAGAATTCTTTCTTTTTTCATTCTTTCTTTCCACATGACCCAACTATCAGATCCTGCCAGATTTTATAAATTTTACTATATTTTCGTTTTCTAAAATTTGCTCTATTTCACTGTTATTCCTTATCCTCCATCTTCCCTCCTAATTCATTGCTCCGTGTATTTTTATTATTATTTTCATTTCGATTATCTTTAGCCTATTGGAGTCTACTTTTGCTAATGTCCAAGTTTTAACTTCGTAACAGATTACAGGTCGGACAAGTGTTTTATATAGCTTTATCTTTGTAGTTTTTGATAGCAGTTTTGATTTGAGGAGTGTGATATTGGCAAAGAATCCACGGTTGCCGGCCATGATTCTTCTTTTAATCTCCTCCGACATGTTTTTACTGTTATTAAGAGATAATCCAAGATACACAAAATCTTTTACGCCCTCGAAAATATATTGCCCGATTGTATTGTTCCGCATCCTGCGGCGCACCTCCACAGCGGATAATCTCATGTACTTGGTCTTCTCTTCGTTAATTTTTAAACCCATCATTTGTCCTTTATATTCTTTACTACGATAAGCTTCTATCATGGTATCATCATTTCTTGCTATTATTACTAAGTCGTATGCATAGCCGCAGATTTACAATGCTTGTATTGTATCTTTTACAGCCTCATGCAGAGCAATATTGAAAAGTGTTGCTGATAGAGCGTCACCTTGTCTAACACCAATTAATTTGAGTTTCTATAAATTTTTTTTTATTTATTTGTTTAGTTATTTCCAAGGAGCACAGACTATAGATTGCGTTTTAATTTTGGCATCAGTTTGACATTGTTTCAAAATATCTAAATATTGATATATTAAACTTGGATGTGGTGTATAAAATAATTAATTAAATTTGGAATGGAAACTTTCACATGCGTTTGTTGTCAAGTACATACTAGAACTACAAGTAGACCATATATTAGGCGGAAAATCGGAATTATCGTCAATATAAGTTTCTACTAAATAATCACATAATAATTGTATTTTAGCCGTTGAAAGCTGTATAGAAACTAAATCTATGGCAAAACATTCCCCTACTATTTCATGTTTTAAAAATGGTAATCCAAATATATACGTTAAAATCTTGCCTATTTCGCTATCTTTGTGTTTATAATCTATACCTAACCCTAAAGATTGTATTTTTCAGCACCACGATTGACCTAGATGGAACCTACAACCTTTTATAGTAGCCAATAACCAAATTAAACGAATTACTTTGTGTACAGATGTTTCAAAATCTACGAATATTACATCGGGCTTAAAACTAAAATTAAATGTATTACACTGTTCTATAAGTTCATTAAATGTATTTTGATAGCTTTCAAATTTTTTATCTGGTAATAAAAAATAAGAAATAGAATAATAATGACCATTGTTCAATGCATAGATAATAAATAATTCAAAAAAATATTTAATACACCATCGGAATGTCCCATCGACATAAATTTGAGAAATTGATGATAAATTTCGTAAGTTACTTTCACATAAAATAGAATTAAATTCTTAATATTATCTTTGATAAGTAAAGATTGTTCACCTTTGTTTGTTTTGATATCAATGGACCTTAAAACGTCATACACTTCTTGTATATTGGTTGGTATAGCTGGAAGGATTTTTCTACGGGCTTCATAAATTCCTTTTCGAAAACAATTGACATCTGTTGTGGTAATATTCTCAACTCCTATTAATATAATCGAAAAGAAAAATGTTGTCATTAACAATACGTATGTTTGCGAAATTACCGAAATTATAAATTATGAACTCACCACCATGGATTAATGTTGACGGTCGGTCACAAATATTTTCAGTTGCTTTTCTTTTAATACCATTACGTATTTGTTGACGTTTTAATATTTGATAAGTATTGGCTTCATGATTGTGATCATTAACATCAAATTTACTTTGGCTTATTAAATTTTCTTTATTGTATCGTTGAACAAAACTTTTACAACTTTTATTCATACAACACCATTTTTTGATTTCATTTGCTAATAGCTTACGAAATCGAAATTTATATTTAAATGTTACTAATATTTGTTTATTTTTTTCGCTTAAAATTTTGTGAATTTCCATCATTTAGACTTTATAAAACGAAAAACCAAACATTAACAGCATAATATACAACTATGTTCAACCTAGCAATTTACAGTTTATCTCCTCTTTTTATCTTTAATTGACTGAAAATTACTACGCCAAATATTGGTGATCGTGTGAGTCTGATAGTTATATTTATGTCAAAATGCGTATATTTAAATCGCAATACTTATTTAGTTTTGATAACCACTTAAAAAGTATTTCCTACTTACAATGTACGAGCCGCAATCGGGATTTGTGTAAAGGTAAAAGGTTACTTTGGACCGCAATTGGACGACGCCCAATTTATAACACCATTTGACGCAACCCCTATTAAAGCTTTTAAGGTAGATAATGTTTGTAATTACTATAAGTAGATTTCTGAATAATCATCGATTTTCTTGTTACATCAGCAAGAAACTCTGTACAATCTATTATGACAGTTTAAAGTTTAAAGTTTAGATGCGCGGAGTAGAGTGGTATGGGATTACCCCGCAAAATGTTTGTCCACTACTCCGCTCGTCGAAAACTTTAAATACGTATAATTTATAAAATACTTGTCCTATATTCGATTTTTATGTATCAAAATACTCAGAAAATTATTCTGCTATGAGCTATGAAATTAAAACTCTATTTTGTCATTTAAAAAAGTAAAAAACTTAAAAAAATATAAGGATATAAAATATTTAAAAATATAATATTTTAATAAAAACGTTGTTTTTTAACAACTTGAAATTATGTGAAAAATGTTTTCACAAAGCATGAATACTTTTTGAAATAACGAGTGTTTTATGATAAAAGAATCACTCTAACTGTATATAATATATACTATGTGTTCAATTTTAAGGGTACCAGGAAATATTTCAAGCTTATGACTTCGAGTTTGATTCGGAGTTATATAACATGACAATATAAATACATCTGTTTTTGATAAATTCTAATTTTTAACTATTTTTATCTAGGTACGCATTACGCATAGGCAGAAATATTAAAATAAAAACCACACTTTTTGATACTGTATTTGGATTGATATTTCTTTTTGAGCAACTTTGATATTTACACTTTTATAATATCTTCAAAATGGACATTTTTAGCATAGACGGACGTTAAATAATATGTAATTATCGCATTTTTCAACGCAAATTCTAATGATATTTTTTTATAAATTCGATCTTATAATAAATACATCTTGTAGTTTTAATCAAAATAAATTATTATAATAATACTTATAATTACGAATAACTTAATTTAAAATTTGCAACTGTCCTAAAAATGTTAATTTTATATAAAATAAATGAATATTAAAATAATTTTTAAATTTTCTTAATATTTCTAGGAGGACTGAAGCCCCCTAAGCCCCCCTACCCCGATGACTTCGCCACTGACTCCGATTCAAACTCAAAATCGTGTGTTCGAAATATTTCCTGTAACCTTTAAAATTGAAAACACGGTATATTCGTCTATATTCATTTACCTAAAACCTACATTTAGTACGTCCTGAAGCATTATAAAATACTTAGTTCATTTTAATATAGATAAATTTAATAATAAAACATAAAAGTACTAACTGAATATAAATTCAGATCTATCTTCTTATTCAAATTCAGTATTTGAATTTCTGAATCTTCGTCAACTTGAGATTTGAAATCCTCTTAACCGTATTATAATAATACAATTAGTAACCTTAAATAATAAAGTTTTTTACATAGATAATTATTAACAAATAATGCATTTTGAGTATCAATCTCGCATGATGGCATATGTGTAGGCATGGTTACTTTCTTGGCTCTTTGATTTTGTCGTTTTGGTGGTGAGAGGGGAGGAAACCATTATGAAAAGTCTTTTTAAGTGCTCTTGCAACTCAGGTCCATTAATTCGAAGTTCGTTTTTAAAATTACAACTACAAACAACACATCCAGACCTAACCTAACCAGATTCAAACGTCACCCCCCCCCTCGTCCGAAATAGTTTCGAGTAACGAGAAAAAAATTTGTATTGTAAACCCCCCCCCCCCGAAATTATTTTTTGTATATGTGCTTAGTTTTGACGATCGTGACATTGTGTACCTATAGATTTTTTACGTCCAAACCGGCCATTTTAATTTTAACTCGTAGCCAATACTAGAAGTGTGTATGTGGCCGTGTGGCTTACATAATATAATATTAATATATTATTATCTATATAGCGACTATTAGTACTCCGACACGGTACGCAACGGTCGTCGGTACAATGTACAACGTACATGCACCGCAATGACCGGTCTACGCCTTACTAACCGCCACCGCGGGCTGGCGGAGTACGATTGCGCGCAGTGCCAGAATAACAAAGAACATGATTTTAACTATTCAAAGGCGCACGATTGCGCGTGAAATCGGGAACGACGTTGCTAAATTTTTTATTAAACAAAAATTAAGTTATATCATAATTATTTTTAATATTTAAATACAGATACAAATACATATATTCAGAAACTAAGAATGATATTATATTAAAAAAATGTTAGTATACCCCGTCATAAAAGAAAAAAATTATTATTTAAAAAAAATGATCGTTAAAAATATATCGTCAAATGTACGTTCAAAAAAGTAGACAAATTACATTTAATGTGATATTTAAATTAAATTTTAAAGCCCCGATACCTATTTCCAACTATGGCCAAATACTTAAGTAATTTTTCTAGTGTCTTATTATTTATACGTATAATGTTCGTGTTCAATTTTCTATAATTCTTCCTTCAATTTTGGTTTGATTATTCTTTTGGAAAGCGTAAACATATTTACCATGTTTACACATTATATTTGGCGACGTTGCAGTTAAAAGTAAAAATAATACGGCGCGCGCAATCGTACGTCTAAAAAAGGTACCACCGATAAAGACCGCGCGCAATCGTATCGTGCCCCCGCGGGCAACGACGACGCGACACCGTCGACCCCCCCCACCCACCATGACACAAAGGGCCTACAGGGTGGGATGGAAGACAGGTCGTTCCGGACAAGTATACCGGCCGCCGACCGTCTCGCTCTCTTGCGTGAGCGTGAACCGTCTTACCGACAACAACGTTCCCTAGTCGTAAGACCGCATAAAACATAATAAATTGTGTGTATTACGTCGTCAACACTTGACATAGTGACATTTGCAGGTCTGTATTCACAGAAATTTCCGCCAGGGGCAACATACAATTTGCCCGCCCTCCCCCAAAGGGAAAAAAAATATTTCAATATTTTGCCGCCCCTAAACCTAATTCTAATATTGCCGCCAGGGGCAATTGCCGTTCCGAGCCCTCCCTTAAATACGGGCCTGTACATTTGACAACTAGCTACTGGCACCTACCGCCGTAGTTATAGTGTATATAATCAGTGTTCGGAACGTTTACTTAAAAAATGAATACGTTTACATTCACGTTCAGTCCTTAAAAAAGGAACTCGTTTACGTTCACGTTCGTGTTTTTTTCAAACGAGCGAGTTCACGTTCAAGTTCTTTTAAATAATAAACGCGTTCATTGTGTCGTTCGTTCAATTTTTAAATTTTTTTTTATGAATCGTAACCTGCAGTAAATATAAAAAACCCATAAACATATACGACTCGGCCCGAAAATAAACACACAATTTAGACTTTAGAACATATAGAATTTATTAAGTATCTGAATTACGTTTTTAATACCTGACGTGAGTTTTGAGTTACAATCAAATAAATATCATAGAAATCATAATGGGAAAACATGAAATCTTTAAACGCCTTAAAAATCGATGAAATTCACTAAAAATATAAACGTCGTTAACCTTTCAAAAACCAATGACGTTCACATATATCGTTCACTACCTATACTCGTATATGAACGTGAACGCGTGAACGCACGTTCATGAACGACGTTCTTTCCAAACACCGAATTGTCTGAATTTATAATAATGTATGTTATTATTGTTATTATTTCATTAATATAAAATCAATATATGATATAATTATACGAATAAAAAGATCACGAGGTACTCTTGAATACGTTTGATTAGTTCAATCGAAAAAAATTAATAAATTCATTAGCAGTTGTTTTACGTCAAACCAAAAACGGATAAATATTGCCGTGTATTATATAATATAGCCGTCGCCGCGGCGAGCGAATCCGTGACGTCACGAGCAATGTTATAATTCACCTAGCGAACCGATTGTCACAGACGAATTTTAGTGGAGTCATTTTCTTCGTCATAGCATGCACTATAATATTTAAGCCAAAGAAAACGTTTTGACTTTGATAGCCCTTTAATTAATAATTTCTAAATTATTCACTGTACATATTTTCTTATTATTATGGGCATTGATTAAATATACGTGTATATTTATATGTATATATGTATATTTTAATCAATATTGTGGGTGAAACGTTCGTTTGGGTTCGAGTTATTTTTAAACGTCTTTGGAACCACGATTACGACGCCACCACTAAACGACGCGTTGTTTGATAACGCCACCACCGCACACGCACGCCGAGGAAGCAACACATTATTGTTCCGCACCACCCACTGGACGTTTACAGACCGAGACCACTACAGTACGACTACGCCTGACGCTTTCACAGACCAGGTACCACCGCCATCATCGCCCGTTAACTTGGAGAATTGGAAGTTGGTCGCGTACCCCTTCGTCTGTCTAAACGTGAATCGACGTTCAATCTGTCGTTCGTCTCCTACTTGTCCGTCAGCGCGGATTGTCCTTGCCGTCATTGTTCACTCACACACGCGTACGATAAGATGAGCGCCGACAAGGTGGAAAACGGTCAGGTAATGACGAAAATTGATAATGTTTAATTTAACGACTGTTATTGTCTATTACGCGGTAATAATTATAAAAACGATGTTCGTTTCTGGTACGGTGTACCAGTAGCAGCCTGATAAACAAAATAATGTAATAGGTTTTTTAAAAAATATACAAAACATAATACTCAGTTATAGGCAACTATAATAATTTGTTAAATTATATTGAAATCTGTAAGTAATACTCGGAGCAAGCGATGAATCGAGATTAGTTCAGAACACAATATTTAATAATTGGCAACCTGTAGGATTTATTATTATACATTTTGTTAAATAATCAAAAATAATTACTAAATAGATCAATTTAAGTGTAATAATGCTTGCTTGTGTTTAGGACGAAGCGAGTTCGGGAAATGGTGGATGTGAAGGTCCAGATGCGACGTATATCAAGCTGGTAGCTAGTGACGGTCACGAGTTTATAATAAAACGCAAGCTTGCCATGGTATCAAACACAATCAAAGCTATGTTAAGTGGCCCCGGTCAGTTTTCAGAAAATGAAACAAATGTAATCCACTTCAAAGAAATACCGTAAGTAACGGTGGCGACAGCCATCATATAAATATATAATATAATACAAACCCTAGTAACAGAAGCATTAAAGATATTCTTTTTTTTTTATTTTTATTTTAGTTCTCATGTTTTACAAAAGGTATGTATGTACTTCGCATACAAAGATCCTTATACAGATTGCCCAAATGAAGTTCCTGAGTTCCCTATTCCAGCAGAAATTTCTGTAGAACTTCTGATGGCAGCTAATTTTTTGGATTGTTAATGTTGAGTAATAAAAACAGATATTTACAAATTATTATAATTACAAAATTTATTGTATCTATAAATTATATTGTGGAGATAGATATACATAAATTAATTATTTCTTTGTATTGATTATTATTATACTTTGTATTATATTATATTATACATATTATAATGATATTCAGTTTTGTATTTTTTTTTTTAAAACATGATTTAATTATCTACATGAATGTTATTAATTTAATATTTGTTAGATAAACAAATAATACAGATAATAATAAAAATTCAATAAAATAATTTCAGTGAATATAATATTTGTTTTCAATTTGTCAGTTGGTCACTTTGGTTGCGTATAAAATAAATATAGGTATACATATAGCTTATTAAAGTCATAATATTATTTGCTGTCTTACATGTAATGTTGGCTTATTTAATCGTTATTCCTCGGATTATTTTAATTTAAATTTTTTTGTTGAAAAGAATCGTTACTGTTTTTCAACATTTTTGTTAGCTGGTTAATGATTTTAATTTATTGAAATGGCAACATTACTTTCCTGCTCATTTAATACTTTTAAATTTGTGTTTAATGATAGATTAATCGTTTGCTACTGTTCATCGTTTAATTTACTTGTCTACGACACAAACATGCTGTTTAATTGTTTATAAATATACAATTTCAAATTTCAAAAAATCAATTAATAAAGTATATAAAGTATTTGAGTAATTAAAACTTATATAATATATTGCATTATATAATATTATAATTTATGTTTTATTCTCAATTAAGCTGTTTGAGATATCTGTGCCGTTGAAACACAAATTAAGCATAATATATTTATATCTGATACGAACAGTATTTATAATATTGTGTAATGATATATGTAATATATTATTATTAATTAATTTATTGAATTTAATTTAACATTTAGTATAAAGTAGATAAATTACAAATATAATATATTATTAAATGTTATACACATAAATGCTTTGTGAGATGATGCAATCTATGCCCTGATTAATAGCATAGGCAGCATCCCACAACTTCTTTTATAAAAGCACAAAACCTACTAAATAAGTTGTTCAGTCGCACACCCGGTCAATATTCTGTCACTGTTCATATATCATATTCAGTTCAAAATCACTTTTGTATTTCATTAATTCCTAATCCATTCGACATTCGAGAAGAACATTTCAAACAACAAGTTTCGTAAGAATTAAGGTAATATATCTGTATTCAACATATATACTACACATAATCTTATATACACATTTTTTACACAAAAAGAAAACTCTCTTACTGACACTTCGAATTAAGTTTACATGTTAATATATATATAAAGTAATGAGTTATAAGTACTATGTATTAATTTTTTCTATACTAATAGTAAATCAGAACATTATACAATATTTTTAACTGAAATGCACGATTTGAATCTTGTGGTGTACAAAGGCAATAGTATTAGATTTGGTGAGGAAAGGCGATTTAGAAAAAAATTCATATCATTCTCTGCGTCAATCTAAATAACAATTTGATTGTCTAGTCATAAAATGAGTGTTGACAAAAAAAAATTAATCTAATTAAACCTAGATGTTTTTATTACTAAACATTTTGAGCAAATTATACCACTGGTTACTTTTATCCATTTCATTAATAGAAATATATTTTGTATGGATGGGTAACACATTTCCTAATTAAATAAAGAGTTCATGCAATTTAGTTTTAGTTGGACCCATGCTTTTAGGCTCTACATTTCTAATATGTATATTATATGTCATAGTCTCATAGAACACTTAGGTATATTTTTATTATTCTTTACAATTATTAGGTTGAAAATAACTTAAATAAAAATGATGAAAATAAATAAATATAATTTTAAAAAAAAGAAGAGATTGAAAACTTTTTGGAGACTGAGCTTGAGTCCTGAATTTCTAACAGAAATTTTTATACATGTGAGAGATGCCCTGATTGTTTTATGATTTTTAGTATTTTTCCCCACTTTTGACTCATTATTACTAAAATATAATTAAGTATTCTTTAAAAGGTTACGTAAATACTATAACTATTGAATAATTATTATCATCTATCAACATAAAATAAACAATAATTTTATTATACAGTTATACTATTTTATAAATAATACATATTAATTGTTAGTAATTATACCTGCCTAATAATAATAATAGTAATGAAAAAAAAATAACTTGCAACATTTTATTAATGTTGTTTGATTGTATGATGTGTAATAGTAAAATAATACAGTCATAGCTTACAATTTGTAACAATTATAAATTAGATATAAACACAATATGATACTAAAAATGTATTTTTCAACTTTTTTTTTTATCAAATTTTTATTTTTCAAAAAAGCTGTGTGCACATTTTATTAAAAGTTAAAAATATAAACAATTACCTAATACACTAAACCCAGAGCTTTATGGATAATTTGTGTAATCCCATTATTGAGTAAAAAAAATGATAATTGCAAATATGTATTTGATATATTTGCCTTTGTAAGTATATTATTTGGCTTCATTGCATTTATTTTAATAGAATTAAAAACTAACCAAAGTGCTGTTATTCAAAATAAGATGTAAAATATTTTTGATCAGATAGATAAATAATATTATTAACAATAAATATAATATGATGTCATTGATCTAAAATGTAATATTACAATTTTGAATAATACATAAAATAATTTATTTAAGTAAACTGTGATTTTAAATGTTAAATACAAATACATAGATTACACATTTTATAAATGTATTATGTAAAACAATGATAAATTAATATTCTTTAAATAATTGTTTTAATATTTAAAAAAGTATAAAAAGTATTTAAATATTTTGTTTCATACTGTATAAAATATAAATTATACAAAAAATGTACCTAATATATTATTGTCGAAATCTTTATAATACAATTTTATTGTTTAATGACTTCTTGTAAAAATTTAAAAAGTTACTTTACAAAGTAACTAGTTTAGAAATACTTACCATATTAATAAAGTTCAAAACATACAAATACAAAAATGATAAATGGACCCAAGTTTTAATCCATGCATTGCAACTAGAAATACAAATTATTTAAATTATTATTGTTTGTTATATTTTGACATTTTGTAAATATAAATGATTAATTATATTGATTTTACCTCACATATTTTCCGAAAATAAAAGAGTACAAAGCTAATTTAACCATATTCCAGTTTTTGCTTTTACAGTAATTCTTTGATAATGCCATGTCAACATGAGAGTAGTAGTTATCACATAGTAGGTTGTGCAGCACAACTTGTGCTAAAATAAACAGTCATTAGTCATTAATAATTTAAACTAACAACTAAAGTAATAAATTATAAACATATCAAATATAATTTTTAATTATATGTATATATATATATCAAACATTATATTATTTTAACAAAATTAAGAATAAAAAATCTATTGATTAAAATTAAATAAATGTTTTAATATTACCATTCTATTAACAGCTTTATCCCATGCTTTAGAACCACCAATTACAGTTTCTATGTACAACTGTCAGTACTTAGTAGGATATTCAAAGGCCATATCATCTACAGCAACACAAAATGATCCAGAAAAATCTCGTATTACTTCAGTGGATGTAGTAATTTCCATATGACCAATGAATGGAAATAACCAACTACAAATTGATTAAACAATATTTCCATTGAAAATTATAATATTAACAAGTTATATTGGTCATAGGTTAAACCAATCAGCTAAAAATATCAGCAATGAACAGTGTAAGCGAATTAAATTAAATCCACTTAATTCACTAGAAATTTAACTATATAAATATTTGTTTAATTACAAAATATTAAGCACCAATTATTTTTATTTTTTAGCTAATCATTAACCACACTGATGACGCTTTTAGGGTTATCAGTTATATTTTTCTATTTTTTAATAATTTATAATAAAAGTTATACTATGTACAATTTTGTGATATGATAAAATAGCCTGTTTAGTTGTAATCTTAATGTTTTAAGGTAATATCTAGTTTAAAAAACGTACATTTTTCTAAAAACTAATAGGTATTAGATATTTTATTTTAATGAATTAGTGTTAATCAGTGTCGTGCGGTGATATTTAAATTGAGTAAGCGCTAAAATAAAATTTAAAACTTAAAAAAGGTCAGGTGTCTTATTGATAAAATTTATTTATAGATAAAATCCATTCGTCTTTCTTGTTTTAAAAATTCGTTCTTAATTTAATAATACAATTTTGGATTATTTTTTTCTTTGTGTAGTTCATTTTCGATTGAATTTAATGGTAAAGAACTAAGTCTTTCTTGTCCTTGTGTAAATCTTTGATACAATTTTATTCGTTTTAAGATCGTTCAACTGAAGTCGTTGTGCTAGGAATAGTTAAAATTAGTTGACCGAGTTAATACTTCTTAGTTCTTAAAAGTTCTAAAAAAAGTTAGAACGCTGATAAACATTTTTTCATCTTAATTTTGTTGACTAAAATTATAAGGATTAACATTTTAAAATTCTTCAGATATACATACACAGGCGCAAATAGTGTTTGAGATTTGGGAGGGGGGCTGAAGCCCTAGCTACGGAATGAAGCATTTATGCAAGTAATCAATACCTAAAAAAAAATGTTTTAATACAACATATAGAGGTATACGTATACGGTACACATGTTATTATAGTATACTGTATACTTCATAGCCCATATAGGCGTATAAAATATGACGTAAGTATAAATGTATAATAGCCAAATAGTATATCAATATTAGCTGCAAACCTGCAACCAAAGACTCCGTAATAAGAATGCTTAGTATTCTTAGTTATTATGGTTTATGACTACAAGTCTACAATGTACAATAATTTTACAAATAATACTTGTGCATTTACGAATTACATAATCTTAAAACGAATTTTGCATCATTCACTAAAATAATACTGATAAAGCTTAAAAAAATGTAGAAAATGTTTGGGGGGCTATGGGAATGTTTGGGGGGCTTATCCCCTAACTCCCCCACTATTTGCGCCTATGTACATTATGTACATATATAATACAATCAATTCGTTTTTAATGTAATAAAATCAAATATTTCTTCGAAACTTGATTTTCAAAAATCTTCTAGAGCAGAATTTGGAAATTCTATCATGTAGTTTGAATATGTCCATTAATGATAAAAATTTGAACTTATTAACGAATCAAATCGTGATTGTAAATTTGGTTATTTGTCATCCAATATTTCATTAAAAAGTATTTTATACATTTTTTTTCAGGTTTTCTACGTTGTTGCTCAAAATTACTTTTATTTAATAAAACTGTTTCCCATAATGCTTTAAATAGATTTAACCTATTATTTTGCAATTGACATTCAATTTTCTTTAATTTTTTCTAAAAATAATATTGTCATTTGTCAATGCACCTGTGTAATACAATAAAAGTTATTATATAATAAAAATAATCATAAATATATGCAACAGAAAAATATTGGAATTACGTTTTTAAAAATATCAGTAAGTGTTCGGCAGTACGGCACAGCGCTTTCGACCGCCATAAAAAACTTGTATATCTCCTCCAACCGCAACCGGCCATTCCTATAATAACGATACGATGCGTTTAATTTTTTTCGAAGAAACTTTGTATTAAATTGAATACTCAAATGAGTATTAATATAAATAATTTTAATTTTAATGTATGCACTATGCGCGTTGCATTTTAATTTAACGTAATAAATGTTTAACTTTTTTATTTCTTCTATTTTTTGCCAGACATGTGCCGCTTACCCAGCTTGCCCTGACCGCACCCCACTGCTATTATTTGTTAATGTATTGTCAATTTATTACATTAAATATTGTTGATTTGTGTTTTGTAGATTTCAAATGCAACACGATGACACCGATTCACACGTTAGTACTTTAAAACATAAAACAAAAACAGATATTTTTTTTATAATATATAATATCTAAATATGGATAGTTTCAAAAATGCATCTTTTTCGGCTGTTCGCCGAGACGCGTTCTCCACTAAAATTCTGCCAAACACGATAACAGAAAATGTCTTGTAGTTCCACGAAGCTTTTCATTTCCCCATTTAGCAGATCCCCACAACCTCTTGACGTGTTTGGCATTTATTGTATTAAATTTAATTTTTCGTATTGGTTTGAACGGAGTAGGTAATAAAACAACGAAAGCCAGCAACGTAGGTACCAATATGATATTAAATTAAATTTTCTTATATAGGACACCATATGTATAGCTAAAGCCTACAAATATGGTCAAATTATTGTGGCGAGAGCTGATATCTTATCAAAACATTTTTACAAATACATTTTTTATTTTAATATGATTTTTAATTCTTAATAAATATCTATCTTAACCTTCATTTCACGTTCGTTGTATTTTTTATTTTATTGTTATTTTCCTTTTTGTTCTGCTCTTGACTATTAGATATTTTCCATTGTATTCTGCGACTCGTGACTCGTGTCGCTAACTATCACCCTTGTTATATATCTTTATTATAATTCATAAATATTTTCCTAATAACACATTAATTTTAAACTATTATTATTGAACATATTTATTCAAAATTCAAATTCAAATAAAATGAGTTATATGTATTTATATCAGGTGCCATTTAATATTGACCACACTCACGTTAATAGATCTTTGAATTTAGGAGGTGATTTTATTCTCACCCAAAATGTCCTATACTCATCTTAACAATTTGTTTTAGAACGTTATAAAATAGTACATTCTAAAGTCTATTTATTGTACACAGTTTAGAATTTTTTACTAATGAAAAACCCTGACGATCCTCCCACTTATATAAAATTATATACGTCAAAGCTATATTGAGCTGTTGAACTGTCTTTCGAGCAAAAATTTTCTTTTTATTGAAAGTATGTCCCAACTTAATTATATGGCAAAAGCCTTCTTTTACATTATTGTAAAATAACCTAAACTTATGGTAAGAATTGAAAGGGCATTGGAAGATAATTCTTCGTGAAGGGGAAGGGTGAATAATGAGTGTGCATTTTGGGAACACCTCGACCTGGCGCTTAAAAAAAACTAATTATCGAATTAAATATGTAATATTGTATATTTAGTATGCACATAGGCTTAAATAAACATACGTCTCGAATTATTGGTGGGGGTTCCCACCTAACCATCCAGTTGTAACGTCACGATCCCGAACTTGTGTAGCGTTATGCCGAGCTCGGGCTTCAGCCAACTTTGTTTTCGTAGATCGTCTGCGGGCACAACACTTAGGTTTAGGTGGTGACATTGGGCAGCACGGTACAGGATTTTGTGAACAGTACGATTCTGGTCCCTGTGAGCAACATAATTCCGGGTTCTTTGGACAGCATGGCTCCGGCTTCTTTGGACAGCACGGTTCCGGCTTCTTTGGGCAGCACGGTTCCGGCTTTTTTGGACAGCACGGTTCCGGCTTCTGCAAAGGTTCCAGCATTTTACACGATTCTGGTTTCTGAGGGCAACACTGTCCCGGTTCTTTCAGGCGACAAGAATCTGGCTTCGGTGGGCAGCATGGTTCCAACTTCTGCAAAGGTTCCGGCATTTTACACGATTCCGGTTTCTTTGGGCAACACTGTTTCGGTTCTTTCAGACAAGAATCTGGCTTCTGTGGGCAGCTTGGTTCCAGCTTCTGCAAAGGTTCCGGCATTTTACACGATTCCGGTTTCTTTGGGCAACACTGTTCAGATTCTTTCAGGCAAGAATCTGGCTTCCGTGGGCAGTTTGGTTCCAGCTTCTGCAAAGGTTCCAGCATTTGACTCGATTCCGGTTTCTGAGGGCAACATTGTTCCGGTTCCCGCAGACAACAAGATTCTGGCTTTTTTGGGCAGCAAGGTTTTGGCTCTGATCGAGCACATGGTTCCAGATCTGGTGATGAACACGGTTCCGACTCTGGTAGAGAACATGGTTCCGAATTTCCACAAGGTTCAGGCTTCCGACACGGTTCTGGTTTCTGACAAGGTTCCTGCTTCCTGCAAGGGTCCGGCTCTTGACACGCATCCGGACCGCGCTGCTGTATTTCTGGTTCAATTATAACGGCCACGTCAAATAATTTAAATCGAAAGTTTTGAATCTCTCGAATGATGTTCCGCTCCAGTTGCTGGTCGATTTGACAGGAGTTCTCAGTTTCAGGTGCGTTAGCCCAGTACTTGCACAGTTCGATCATGATGTGGTCTAGTAGCTCAGCACTGACTTCGCATCGGGCTACGTTTAGCGCCGCGAACGAGCCACGCATCTTGCGTCGCATTTCCACCCAGTCAGGGTTGTCATCCGGATCCGCGAGAGCTATTTCAGTCGCCTCAGCTTCGTCTCGTGCCCTCTCATCTGTAGATGGCAGATCTTCCTCACATAAGGGTTCTACA
The DNA here is from genome assembly GCF_003676215.2 of Rhopalosiphum maidis. Classification (NCBI taxonomy): domain Eukaryota; kingdom Metazoa; phylum Arthropoda; class Insecta; order Hemiptera; family Aphididae; genus Rhopalosiphum; species Rhopalosiphum maidis. The sequence goes on from NC_040879.1 coordinate 67,691,115, forward strand.
TTCTTGTGATGTAGGTCGAATCGATCGTTGGCCTTGTTTGGGCATCCATAGGTTTTTGTTACCTGTTAGTATATATTATATTAAATAGCGATTAATGTTTGTCATAATATGTCGATGATGATGACACCAGGATAATATAGAACTTGGTAGAATTTGACAGTCTGTTCAATAACGGTTTTTAAATATTTAAATTAGTATCTTATAAAATTGTGATGAATTGTTGATAACAAAAACATGAAAAAATGTTATTAAAAAAAAATAATTATTGATTGACAACTAAAACATTATTTTTTTTATTTAAACGTTTAGTACGGGTTATCAGTCGAATGTTTGAACAGTTTTTAAAAATATTTGCCCCTCAGTCCATACTACAAAAATATAGGTAAAGAGAAAACCCAACAGACAATCTCCATAGTAATCCATAATAATAATCAAACAATAAAATAGCCATTAATAATAACGATCAATAGTGATTATGGTGATACTGAACAGTGTCAGATCGATGACTCGTGGTAGGATCAAGTGACCATAGTACAACTACTTATAACGGAGGACCAATAAAAAAAAAAAAAAATGCTATTTATAATTTTGTAATATGATACATTAATTATATAAAATATTAAAATATAATAAATATAGTAAATATTATAATTAATTATAAATATTTCGGTGTTTTTAATAAAAATGAAACATTTATTTTCAACTGGATACTTGACTCTTCGCTCGTGTGTTCCTTCAGATTGATTTACGAATAGGGATAAAACTGAATCCATAACAGCCTTGAATTAAAGGGTGTGGGTAATTTTTTTAAATAATATTTCCTGGAATATTTTTCGTTCTTTTAATTAATTTAATACTTTTCAAAGTTTATCACGATATCAACCTAAGGTTCCTAAGACAATTTCAGTCTTAAGGTCTCAGTGTATTGCATACTTGCACGCCCCCCTCCCTCACACACACCCTCGCTATAGGTCTAACACTGATACCGAACTGTCGTACGAACCTCAGTAGCGCATCCGTTTTGCTGCCTCTCGTGCTGTTCCCTGTACTTGAGCACCTCGGACCATATGGTCAACCGAACCTCCTCGTCGCCGGCCAGCCACTCTTCCCGGCACTGCCAGTAATCGCACGCGTGGCTGCACTGGTAATAAAGTGTGGACCATTCGTTGATCACGGTCGGGAACCACGGTTCGTCGTAATGCTGGCCCAGGGCCTGAAACAGGCCTGCTGCCGTCGACTTGGTAGACTGCCACTCGGCCGAGTCCTCGAAACACGGTCCGGGAAATGTCACCTGCTTTGGTGCCGGATCGCAGTCGTCTGCAGCGCATGCGCTACGCGGACGGGGCCTAAGCGCGTCGCACTTGTCCAGGCCCATGTTGCCGCATCGTCTCTCGCGCGGCGATTGACCGTCGCCCGGACAGCGCAGATGTTTTCTCTTCTTCAGCGGCATCAGAAACGTATCGTCGCCATCTGGAGCGCAGCAGGTCATGGTGTTCGTTGATGATTACTTTATACGACGACGATTATGAAGTTGACGCGGACAATGATGATGGTAGTAATGGCGGGTCTCGATCTACGGATTAAGGCGTAATCTTGTCGGTGTCGTTGTCGCAGTCCGACGGTGCCGCCGTCGATGATGCCGTTTTTGTGCGGTTATTATAGAATAGATATGTTTCCTTTCTGGTCGTGTTCTTGTTAGGTATTAAATTTAGGTAGAGTTCATGCTCAAAAGTTATATTAAAACAGCGTAAGTTGCACAGTGTTAATGTTAACAAAAATCCGATTTATTTGTTATTTTCTGCTTGTTCAACAATCAAACGACGGGAGACCAAGTAATCAATATTCACATCGCCGTGACTACTATATCTGTATTACTACACAAGACGTTCCACAAATAAATAATAACGAACTGATATTATTGGTAAATGATATATTTATCCCCGAAACCCCTTGCAATCTCTGCCTATGCCTCACCATCGCATAAATGACAATACGACATCCAGACCGTAATTCCTGCCAAAGTGTTGCTCTAATATATTATCTAGTGTGGCAAGTAGTTACCGCATTTATGAATCGCCATGGTAAAATTAAAAGAATATATTATGTGATATAGCTTGTTACAAAATAAACTATATTATTATTAGATAGATAGTAAGCAAAATAAAGCAACCATTTTTAAATTTATTAATTATTACTATTTATAACTATCGCAGGTACACCTTTTTAGAATATTATTGATCTTATAGTATTATGGTGCAATTGCAATAATAATGTTAATCATTCAATTAGATAATTAAATACGATTTGATTATTTTTCAAAAAAATATTTTGAATTTCTTAACTCTTAATTATACATACCATGGCAAACACTTTTGGCTGACCTGGGCTTGGCGACACGATTGCGAACTAGTTTTGCCACATTTAAAAATAATACTTCAATAATATGGGTATTATGTGGTATACCTATCATATCTTTTTAATTTTTAATATTAATTTATTTTAATAGTTTAAATGAAAATTGAACAGCATTATTGAAAATATAGGTATTCACAAAAACACAAAAATTAAAAATTAAAATAATTTATGTATACTCTAACAATATACTATAGCTCTAGCATTATCCAATGTAAATAAGTAGCCCAAGTGCCCGATTCAACAATTAACCCAATTACTATTTACATAATCCATGGATACATCAATATACGGGAGAGCTTCATATCTATACATTTTTGCCAATGTCTAATGTACGTTCACCTATTAGGCATATGCATTTAAAATGTCATCAGTTTTAAAAATTCAGACATTTACTCACAGTTATGTTGATTATATTACAAACTGATAATAAGTATTTAGGTACCTACTTACAGCAAAATAATCGTGCAAGCATAGAAAATTATTTCAATGTCAAATGTCAGTTATTCAAGTTTGTACGAATGTAATATTACGATTGCTTACATAATGTAAGTTACATCTCGTTATTATTGTTATGATTTTTTTTTCATAGTCCTTTTCTAGGAACTTATCCACCTTCAACGTTAGATACTGCAGTCGTAAGTAACAATAAAAAAAATGTATATTACAAAATTATTCCGTACACAAATACAGATGTTGAAATCATTTAATTTGTGAAAATCTTAATTATTTTTTACATTTTTATATTAAATCGTATATTGATAAAGAAAAACTATTAGTCCGTATTCGTCTTTAATTTGCAAGATAAATAAATAGTACTTATGCAAAAGGTATGACATTTCTTTTAATAACAATATATTTTTTAAAAGTATTAAAAATATTTGATTTAACATATAGTAATTAGTAAAATACAATAATTCTTGTTCATTAGAAAAAAAAAATTGTTTATTTAGATTCTGAACGAAATGAGGAATGTATACAATGATGATGTATGTTGTTTTTTTATTATTATTTTTGTGTGCGTCATCACGTATTGAAGTACAAATAATCCTTTGATTTTTGACTTCAGCCCCTCTTTGAAAAGGAAAATTAATTTAATTGGTACTTCATAATTTCCAGTATTTTTCAAAAACGTCGGGAAAAACCCTGAAAATGTAACGAAAAAATGGGTTTTTTAAGCATATTCAGTTTTTGACTAATATACAACTACTATGATAAGTTGTACTTATCGTAGTAAAAAAAAAACAAAAATTCTTTAGTCACAAATTTTGTTTAAAAGCATTGAAAGTTCAAATAATTACGAAATATATCAAAATTGCGAAAATTTGCAATGAAATTTTAATTTTAAATTCGTAAAATTTTTGTGATTTATATCTAAGGTTAAAAAATCCAATACAAGGTTATCTATAAGTTTTCCTACAAGTAACTTTAAAAAAAATTCTAGCGTGAATCTAGAAAAAATTTTATGAGCGTATGAAATTTAATTTTTTACGAAATCGTGTAAAATAACGATACATTACAATTTAGTTATAGGTAATAATACAATATATCCTACTAATTATCCTAGACAGACAAATCAACTCCGTTCAGAATCGTTTTTCGTCTACAATGATACCTGTCATTGCAAATTTAACACATCCATTATAGTGACTAACTTTCCATATCTACTATACAGCAGAGCAATACCCACTTGCCCACCTTTTTTTATAGTGAATTGACGAAATTTAATGAACATTAAAATAAATAGAATAACTTAAGACATGTTTATTACTATATTATACGAATATATCGGATATTCACATGCTACGAACAACGTTGCACCGATGGAGTGTCGTAGTCGTCGGACGGAAGAAGCTTGTAGACATGGAACGTCGAGACGTCGATGATAGACCGCTTTAAACAATCGCTTTTTCTCACGAGATTAAAACGGCGCGCCATTTTTCGTAACAGGTATTCAGTTTTTACATGACCTTATGGGCTAATGACTCAAACGGCTACTATTTAACCCCCTTTGTATATGTATTTTTAAATATATAGTATATATATCAATAAAATGTCAGATTTCTCTCAACTGGAAGTCTGGAAGGTCTCATAAAGAATGTAATCTATAGAATATTTTACAAACACATCAATTGTAACACCGAAAATTTAAAGTTTCAAATGTTTCTATAAGCCGTTTCATATTTTTTTAGAAATATCAAATAAACTAAATAAATTTTATCAAAAATAAGTTGCATTTCCTTGTAGATAATCCCTGTCTTGGTTGTTTTCCTTAATTCTTTTTTGTTTTTCCAACGTGTTTGAAAACTACTATGAGTTTTAAATGTTGACCTCTTAAAAAATACCATCTAGATTCATTTTCCTATCAGAAAATATATTGAAATTAAACATCAAAGGATTATTTCTGTATTAGAATAAATGTTTAAGATAATTACATTACTATGCTGTGAACCTGAAAGTAATAAGTCGTTAAAAAAAAATATGGAAATCGTGAAAGGGCTGGTAAAGTGTATTTTAATGTTGTAACGCCTGGCGTTGTCAAAGTAGAAATATAGAATAAAAAAAATTCTAATTAAAAAAAAAAATTAAGCCTATATATTGTTAACCACAAAACGCATCAAACTGTGTTACTTAAATAGTGGCGTGGAGAGTATATTTCAAACCCTAAGCAAAGTATTTAAACAATAATCCACCCACTATACCCCAACATATACGACATACTATATATTCTAAAATATATTATGGTAATTTAGAATTTTTATAATCAACAATTTAATATAAAAAAATATTATGTTAATTAGCTATACATTCATCCACGCAAATTTTAATTTTTAAGCTTAACACCAATTTCAAGGGCTAAGCAATTGCATTATAGACAGACATTGTTCACCACGCCACTATAGGTACTCAAATAACGAATCTTTAAACTGCCATTTTGACTTTTTACTATATATTTTAATTTTTTATCGTTACGCAGTGCTGCAGCGTAAATATATACATTATGTCGCGCACGACAAATCGGTCTGAAACAATTTAATACGCTCAAATCATGCCGACCCTCCTGCAGGCCCATTTTATATTTACACGCTCTCACTCTTACGTGTGCGAACCGAACGCGCCGCCGCGTTCCAATCTCGCGAGAAAACGCGATCGTCTAAAGCGTCCTCGACAGTAATAATAATATGTGCACAGTATTACATACACATTAGACGCGCACCGCGCGCGAGCACACGATACACTCACAGAACTTGTATAGTAGTGTACGTCAGCGGGGGGCGCCATGTACACGACCATATTTTCATTTTGTCCTCTGGAGTGTCGAAAATCCTGTGTGTTCCGTCGCCGTGGGCTATGTTTCGAGTGGTTTATTTATTATACGTTTATCATGGTTTGTTATTATTATTGTTACGTCGTTATACATTATAAATACCAAACGTATACGACAACGCTATTATTTTTCAATTTGATCCAATCCGACTCCCTCTGTGTGTATATAAAACATAAATAATATACGAATTCGATGCACTCGCAATTGGCCGATAAGAAACGTGGGAAACGCTATTCGGACGTTGCAATATCATTATCGTTATACAGCCACCAGCAGTATAAACATGTATGTTCCTATATATATCATAACTGCGAGTTATAACTTTTATAGGTATATTTGATGTACCCATCTTCACGGTACATTTTATTTTATAGTAAAAAATACGTGTCATAGTTGCGTAGTATACATAACAATGCTGTTTGCACTGCACGTTTAAATCCTCGTTTAAGCCTCGATAATGGAATACGTGATGTGAGATAATAGGTGGTATGTATTCAATATTATAGGTACATATTATTACGAGTAGTGAGTACTGACAAATATTCGTCTTCCAAGCGGAAAAATACCAAACAGGTAAATAAATATTTATTATTTATGAATATCAATTAATATTCTCTGCAAATAGTTAATAAATCTTTGACATACCTACCCACTGTATTATGCACTATCCAATATCAGAATGACGTTTCTATTCGACCACGGTACTTGTCAAATTTAACCGGGATTAATTCATTCAGTTGTTTAGCATTTAATGTTTATAATATGTATGTAATATGTTTGTAAATACATTGTGTAAAATAAAAACATTTTTGTTAGATACTTTGTATGTAGGTGTTTAGCAGGACCGACCCGGTCAGGGAGGACTTTGAAACGGCGTCTACCCTTGAGAAAACCCCAGCTACTCGTAAATAATAATTTATTTTTTTATTCAAAAAATTTACAATCCGTATATTTTGTTTACAGAATAAGTAAAAAAGATGATTGACATGAGCATATACATAGTAATATTATAAAACAACACATGAAGCAGCAATAATTAATTAAAAACAAAAAGGTTTTTTTTCTTTAGGTTTCAATCTGAATCGAACAATACATCGTTACTTTGCTTATTAATTTATAATTATTAAAATTTGAAAGTCACAAAATCTGAAACCTATAAATAGTTGTTATTTCGATGAAAATTATTTTAATCGTTTGGACGACACGACGGTCGCCGATTCAATGAAATCACCGCTCGACAGTTCAGGCAATGTTACAGATCGTAACATATTAATTGTTAACATAATATTGTAATGTTATCGCTGGTTGTGCGGAGAGAGCGGGGGAGAATAAGCCGCGTATTATAGACACTTTCAACATTGAGTTCATCACAATGTTACATTGTCAGTATATTATGCCGCGCCGCATTTAGACATCTAAGCCGTCATAATTATAACATTTAACATTTTTTTTTTTTAAATTATTATTATACATCTATACTATTTAATATGACTTTTGTAGAGAGTGTTATTGACGAGTGTCCAGATAAAAAAGATTCCAATAAAAGGGGTTTTTTTTTTTTGTTCGCTGTTGTACAAAGTTAATGTTATGGAAACTATAAATAAATAGAGTCACCACAGAATACTTACTCACGAGCCGCTACAACCGCAAGCATTCGGGTAGACAATATTATTAAAAACGATGTACAAAGATTCAAAGAATATGAACAGATTTTAGCATTTTAAAATGAAACTTAGATACACATTTATCAATGATAAATTCCGAGCAGATTTAACGTTTAATTATAAATTATAAAATGCAGTAGGTACTATTCATTAGGTATGTACAACGTAATGAATTATTTTTGTAGAAAATAATATATCCCCAAAAGTATTGTGTGAAGTCCATTCCCGAACGGTACACATTGAGTAAAAAATTAAAGAAAAAATAAATAATATAACATAAAAATACAAAATACAAAACAATAATATTACCTATTACACATTGAAATAATCACTGGGAACGTTCGCTTATTAAAACCAAACGGTGTTTCGTGGACGAATTATTTATAAATTTACGATGTTAATTTACATCGTCCTGTGACTATGGTTCATTATGTCGCTTGTGATCATACTATATTGTACGAAACGTGCGATTGCGAACAGCGCGTTGTTGTACACGGGTATTATAATGATATTATGTAAACGCGGAGGCGCCAGGTGAGAAGGCGTATAGTTGTAGGCACACGATCGCGGGCCCGATAGAGCGGCCAACGAAGATCATAAGAGACTATTAACGTCATTAATTAATTGGTGTGAAGGTTTTAATATATTACATAGTATGATGTGTGTGTGTGTGTGTGTGTGTGTGCTTATACGTCCATTGTATTTTAATTCGGTATCATATAGTCCAAGATTATAGAGCAGAAGACGGCGTTGTGCGTTTTATATGTGTTTATTTTTTCTCCATTCAGACGTTCCCGTCTCCGTGTTTAATTGTTCTCTAATGAACACGTCAATGGCTAATGTGAACTATTGTAAAGATGGTAATAAATAACCACGCCGGCTGTGAACTGTCCATAATATTTATAATATAGAAGTGTGTACATATATAATATACAGCCTACCCACTTATAGTCGAGATTAGAAGTTTTAACTAAAATATTATATTATAATGGGTATATTATGCATTTTTACCCGTATGAGAATTGTCAAATGCACGTAGTACTGTTTGGTGCACTGCGGTCTTAATGTCTACTCATCTTTACTACACAGATCTACCCGTCGAGTATCGATCACAAGTTTCGATCAAAATTCTAATTTCACCATTTATTAAAAATATTCTAATAAACATAATTTAAAAAATTATAAACAATAAACGTATAAATGTATGTACTTATGTAACAGGTACGTAAAGTAGAAAAATAATTACAAATTACGTCATTAAAAGTATCGTTTGTGCTTTTTGTATACGCTAGACCTACGACATATTATATATTATCATTCCAATGAAAATTTCAATTGCATTCATTTTTAAACGTTGTAGTATGATTAATTCAAAGTTGATAAACTTTAGTGTGCAGTATTTTTCGAAATATTGTATTGTTGGTTTTTATACAAAAAAGTGTAGCCGCGGGCCCGCGTAGGTACCTAATTGTTAGTTACTATACAATATATTTTAGTTTATCAATTAATTCTAATGTTTATGTTTGATTTTATTGGTGTTTGTAATAAATTATGTTTTTATTTTTAATTTCGCAAAAATCAAATGACGTTTGAAAGTGTTAGGTTTCTGCGACAAGAAATTCAATAACAATATGCGCTGTTTGAACTGCACATCTAAAGGGGCCGTCATTATGATGAAATAATGACATTACACTACCGCGTCTTCGCACACACTAAACCAACGACAAAAACTATGAAATGCGCAAAAAATGAAAAACGTATCACAAATCTAATAGGTATGAGAGATATTACTATATCATTAATTACTTAACATTTTTTAACGTTTAAATAATCGAAAACGTAAAGACGATTTATATTTTTTATAATTTAAGCTCTGATATTTACGTAAATACGAATTACTCTCTGAACACGAACTAATGTATTCCAATCCATGTACAAAAAATTAACAAAATCATCGATGAACACAACTGTTTGTTTTATAAGTACCCTACGTTTAATTTAACCGCCTAGTAGAAACACTGAACGTCACATAGCCGGCCTCGGGGTACGCAATTATGAATTAAGTTTTAATGGTCTAAAAACCGTGTATCGTTGTATTATAGTGTAGAACGGTCGTAGGTAACGAATTTATGTAGACGCGATGAAAATTAATTTCCCCGTGTCGTCGCGATAGATCTGCAATCTGTTGTACTGTGTAATAGTATCTATACCGATAGAACCGTGTGTCCGCAAAGCATAATCTACGTCAACAGATGCCGCTGATGTGATGAACCGATGACTATAACGTGGAAATATGGAATATTGAAAATAATACGTCGCCGTATTATAGTGGTAATATAATGTGGTGTGATAATATTAATATTATATTAATATTAGCGTTTATAAGCTAATGGTATGGGTATCCATCCAATAATATCCAATAATATTCCTGTAGTAAAGTAAGATCATATTATTATTTATTTGTCCCGTTTTGAAAAGATAATAATTTTATAAAAAAACAACCAACATTTTTATAAGCTAAAGGTATGCAAATTTTACTGGAAATCAATCGCAATTTACTAGATACCAGATACTTGAATGAATAGCCAAAAATGTCACTAATTTAAATACTTAATAACATATTTATCACTCTATTTTCAATCATCGGTAATAGGTATATGATTGATCCATAATAAACATGATACGAGAAAAACAAGTTTGAGAACCAACTACCATAATACTACCAACTAACTATAACAGAGCGACTATACAAAGCAACTTACTGTTGTATATATTAATAAATATTAAATATAAGTTTAATTAAAAATCATTCTTGTATAGCCTAGAGTATTTTTAAATGTTTATTTATGGCTGAGATAAAAAATCTTATATTTTTCTGACAGTCAAAATTCTATATAACTATTATAATTTTTAATTTTTAAAACTAATTATCTATATAAATCTCTAGATAAAAAGTATGCAAATCAGATCACATCGGATATGTATGAATTACTAAAGCATATTTTCAATTAAATAGACACTATTTTAATCATTAACCGTGTATATTTGTCTGCGTTGTAATTCTAACGAAAACTGTTTATACGATGTGTTATAAGTAAGACGTACTTATTTAATTCTTTGGTACTTACAGCTCACAATCATAATATCGTTAAGCAGAACCGCCGGGAGGACTTATCTATGTATACAAATCCGTCGTACACGGTAAGTCACACGTATAGGCGACTACGGTACATGAGTACTAATACTACTAAAATACTTGAATAGGTAGATACGACCCGACTATTTTATATTTTTATACCAAACACTTGGGCACCGCATCCAGCCACATAGTGAGCCATGTATTTTTATCTTTCTACTCGATTCTCCGTGAGAAATAAAAGTATAATACATTATATTATACTCTCGAATAAAACAGTTATAAAATTGTAACCTATAGGTATATTGTATGTATGCATGGTCGAAAAAAGCATTCTTTTGGAGTGGGAATCGTTCTTGATACGAACAATAATAACAACCAACAACCGATAACCAATGTGTGTTTAGTGAACTATTGCGCCACAGCGATTCTCCTGAGGCTATTTGTTTTCCATTTGTTGCTTGTTACGTGTTAATTTATTGCGGATGGCCAAAAAATACATAACAAGCGCTCCAAAGACAATCGTACATAAAGGGTTTACTTTATGTTTACCGATTGTTCGAACCCCTGTCGTGCGTGTAACATGTCCCCTATCATTTAAAATGCTACTCAAACTCTGGGCGTTTGCCACTTCAGCTGAACCTTTGTGTGATGTAGTTTCATTTATTTCGGTTTTATCTACTAGGAAAAAATGAAAAGTACGGCGTAATGAGGTCACACGGTTTGGTCGGGCCGTCGGCCGTCGTTATTGGAAAAGCTAAAAAAAAAAAAAAACCACTCGCGATATAATAAACAAAATTCTTCATCACGATTTAACACAACATTTGAGCTCATCGTATCGAACGTACCCAATGTTAACCTTGAATTAATCAATTGACCTTACTGCTCTTCGCCACAGTGGCCTTGGTAAAGTCCAATAAGAATATTGTCCCGCATGCAAGACGCCCTTGTCTTGTTATGTTTTATTTTTATTTTTTTTATTTGTGTTTATATCGGTTTCAAAGCCGTTAATACTAAATATATACTCTTGTGCTTCCATTCAATCAATCTTAGAATGAGTGTTTTACGAATATTTAGATATCACATTAGTTCAACTATCAATATTAACAAATCATGGATAAATGTTTTAAAAATTATAAAATTTAAAATTATTTTAATGAAATGTCATGATATTTTTTAGTACTCCTCAATCTCTCTGCGGTTGTAGCCGTAGGTAATATTTTGATAATATTTCAATAAATAAACCTTGGTTGGATCTAAGAACCAGGAATGAAAAAGGGATCTACGTAAGAAATGCATAAATATCATGTGAATATAAACTTAATAGGTACTCGTAATTATTGTAAAAAGTTACAAGCCATAAAAAAATATCAAAAATTTACCTTGCTGAGAGTAAAGTATTACACATTTTTATAATCTAACTATAGTAGAAACAAGAAAAATATCTTTCAAATAGTAACCATGAAAGATTTATCCCGCATAGCTTTTTTTGTAATTGCCCCTTTGACTTACTATTTGTTTACCTACTTCACGACTACACGCAACTACGTTTAGCAATATCAACGTTGAAACTCGTATTTTAACAGCTGAAAAAGGGTATATTTTTGTAGCGATATTCACATTAGTGGATACAATTAATAATACAAAATATCTCACGGATTTTAAAATATGATCTTAAAGCATGTTTAAAAATTCCAAAAATCATAATTCGAATAAATTCATTACTAAAGGATAAAATTGAGATGAACATTCTTGGTGAATCATTATGTATATGATAATAAAACGTGAAATAAAATAGGTGTGCAAACATTACAAGACTCATTATTATTATTTGTGGTAACATTTGCATATCATAATAGGTATACTATTACTATATATCATTATTATCATTTACTATTATCCCCATTTAGCCTGTTGTTGTTCTCGTAATGTTTTAATGCGCACTAGTTAAATGTCAATAATATAAATTACAATGACATTCATTTATGTGACAAGTGCTGGAATTATTGATGTTGGGTATATAATATACGGTATATGACATTCAGTGTCGTATGCCACATTAAGCTACAAAACCACACGATATTATTATCCTGGTTTAAACCATAATATCGTTTCATTACTATATTCCAACCATAATAATATAACCTAACCTAACCTTTTTTTATTAGACGTGTTCTGTTGCTCTAATATGCGTTGGCTGTGGACTGTGGTTCTGTTCGGTTCCCGAGTAAAATTATACATATATATACGTTTGTATGTTAATAAATTAATTTCTGTCATTGTCTCTAAGTGGAAATAGTTTTTATTTTAATTGTAAAATGATTTAGGTACCTATGTGTCTTATTTATGGGATTACGGTTACTTTGTATATAATAAGTATTACTTATAGTAGTACTTAAATAAATATGCTTTTTAAATAATATATATTTTTTATTAATATTATTTGTTGAAAATGCAATACCTATACCATACAATATGCATATTGTACATATTGCACATATTTTAACAGTAAATAGGTACCATCATCTGTTATCGTAAGAAGTATTAAAGATTTTTTTTCCACCTTTATTTGTATGTTTTAAATTTTAATGTATGTACTTAAATATAATATAAATAATAACTGATAGGCATATATTGTGTTACAATGTACGAGTATACTATACAGTAGAAGTGTAGACTACAATTACAACTTGAACAACAAAATCGACCAATGATAGTGACACTTAATAAATTGATTAGTGTAGATGTATTTTTTTGAAAAGATGTGTTAGTTAATATTCAAATCTTTGCACCACTTCTGTCCTCGAATATTGTGATAAAAAAGTCAATATCAAATACAAAATGCATTTAAATGGTTTAATTTTGATGGTTTAGAACATAAAACGTTTGTGCCTATGTAATGATTTTAGATATTTCTTTAATGTTTTTGAAAATGTTTTTTTTTTACAAAATTAAAACCTATTTGTAATTTCACTTTCCTAAGCAAAATATTTTTGAATTTTTCTTATAATTTCGATACTTAAACATTGAATTTCAAATAAGCTACACTAATTCACAGAAAAATAACATTCAGCTTTGGAATATGAAGTAGTATAGAACATCATGGAATATCGTATAATAAGGTATGAAAAATGTAAGCTAACCTCTTGAATATAATAAATTATAAATTATACGTCTATTTTTAGTTATTCAATCCGGTCAGCTCGTATAATCTTGTATCGTAAAACCGTAATGTAGATTATCGTAAACAATTAAATGCTTGCCAGTAGCGATTTTTGTCCCGGTATCTCGGTATATCTGTATTATTAGGTGTTTTTGAAATATTAATCCCCTCGTCGTCGTCATCTATATAATTATTTAAATATAATAAATACATACCCTTGTACTAATTATTAACGATCGAGCAACGTTGGTGGGTTCACAAAACTAAATGCGATACATCGGTCACACCCCCTTGTCATACCATATGGATTGTTTACATGTGCAGTGCGCGCGCGCGCGCGCGTGTGTGTACCATATACATAAACGTGTACGTGCGTTTGTATTTTATTGAATAAAGTAGTAAGTATAAATTATACCCAGACAAGTATAAAAAATTATCGATTTAATCTGCGTGTTAAAAAAATTAGGCCCCACACAATGTATATTAATTGTATTATTTATTCGTCATCATTTGTATACTTATATACTATATAGCAATGTTATAATAATAACACATGTGACCGTTGTGAGGTATCCATGAAAACTAATAAATTTATCGTTCATCAATAACAATATTACGGTAGGTACCTATGTTATTATAGCATTCCAATATTGCGCTTGAACGTTTTATCATGGTGTACAAACGAGTGCGCGGTACGATATTTTGTAGAATTACGAATATTATATTGACTAAAATCAAAAAGCAGCGAAAAATAACTCTGACGCAGTTGAAACGAATATTGTGCTCGAAGTTCGGCAATAATTTCTTTCGCAAACAGAATCATAAATACATACTACTGAATGTCATGGAATATTTGTTGTACACGAAGAAATTGTCCGTAAGTGTTGGTTCGACTACAGATGAACACGACAGTATGGAAACAGAAGTTACAGTTAACAATAGTGAATTAATAATATATTATAGTGAGTTTATCGTACTATTTTTCATACGCAATATCCATTGTGTATGCTAATGATATATTTACAAATAGCACTTGAATTTATTTAAATTTAAACAAAAGGCGTACCTGCTATAAAATAATAATAAATCAATAATATAATATTATACATTATAAAATTTATAATATTATATCAGTGAGATCGTTATTATAATACATTATCATTATAGTATTTACTATTTATACATTTATCAAATTCTTACCATATTGATTTGAATGTAAAATACTACTATGTATACTTACTTCTTTGCATATAACCTTACAAAAATAATAATTATAATTTTTCACAATGAAATAATGCCAAACGATATATTTTAATGTTTATAACATATTGTTTAAGATATATTTTTCTTCCTATTTTTGGTTCGATATGAATATTTAATATAACATATTATAAACATTGAAAATTGTTAGTTAGATAATCATAAAACAAAAGTAATAGATTAATGTTCAAAATACATTTTGTGTATTTGAATAAAATTTATTTTTACTTATCTATTATATAGTTTGTGTTCTCTAGAAAAAAAACTTTAATTGTTAATTATCCTTATAATCAAAATTCAAGGTTGTAATAATAAATACAAATAAAAATAGTAAACACTATACTTTTTTTAACATATTTATTAATTCAAAAATATATTTTACGTATCATAAAGATGTTGTTACGAACGAATTGTTGTCAAAGTTCAATGATGCCTTTTTTTCAAATCCATCGAATATTTTGGCTCAAAATATTTGTACTGTGTATGACCCATTTCAAATAACATTGTCAAGAAATAGGATTCAAGACCAAATAGTTTCTGACAATTATTTTTCTACGAGAGTAATTAACTAAAAACCTTTTAATGGAGTAATGCAGTAATAAATTACAAAATTACTTATATTTATTTAAATTAGATTAAAGGTTGCGGAAATCCGATAGGTGATCAAAAATATTCTGGCCGATGTTGGATTTTCGCCTGCTTGAACGTAATACGAGTTCCGTTTATGAAACATTATAAAATTCCAAAATTTGAATTCAGCCAAGCTCACATGTTTTTCTGGGATAAGGTACTTAATTTTAATAAAAATTATTCGAATAAATTTAGAAAATGTAAATTATTATATCATATTATTTTGTATGAGTTGAGTTAGTAGTTCTAAATGCTTTCGGATAAAAAAAGAATAGTTTAAATTCAAAACAGGATTTTTAAATTCATATTTTTAAAATATAAACATTTATTTAGATTGAGCGATGCAACTTTTTTTTGAACGGAATAGTATCAACAGCTAGAAATGGCGAATATTTAGACTCCAGAAAAGTGATGCATCTACTAAAAGTAAGTAAAAAATTTAAAAAATCTATTGTAATAAAATAACGCTTTTGTAAATTTTTCACCGTAAAAATAAAGATTTTTATTTTTGCATTTAATTCACCTTTAGTGTCAAATTAAATTGGTGTTCAATCAATATTTAATTTTTAAAAAACATATGGACAGTTATCGTTAAAAATAAAAAACAAAATAACCAAAAAGTAGATTTGTGCTTTATTTTTACATTAAAATAAATTATAAAATTCAAAAGTAACAATTTTCAAAGAGTTTTATAAAAAATTTTTATAATTTTATAGACGGGCAAATCTACAAAGTTGTATATACGTCTTATTCAATTAAAATATCTATTGTTTTTTTAGAAGTTTATTTTTCATACAAAATGTATTCACGGCATTATCTCTTATAGATAAAACAATATTATTTTTCAAAAACCAATTATAATTCTACAATCAAGCTATAACTGCATATTTTTATGAAAACCATGAATATACAGACTTGTTATGCTATTATATTATAATAAAATTATGATTTTTTTATAGAACCCCGTTGAAGACGGTGGCTATTGGAATATGGCAGTCAATATTATCAAAAAGTATGGTCTTATGCCAAAACTTAGTTTTCCAGAAAGTTATAATAGCGAAGACAGTGAAGAACTTAATTGCATTTTGAACAGTAAAGTAAGTTTAAACTATATAATATTTAATTGAGTATGAAATCATTAAAATAATAACAGTTAAAAACATGTAACTGTTAAAATGTATCTCATTAAAAATATTATTTTATCAAACGTAAAAAGTGCTTATAGCAGCTTATCAGCAATATAATAATATGTGTTATATTAAATATTGCTTAAAAGTCCAAATGCAGTGGAAATTTATAACGATTTTTGTTATTTTGTAGTGACTTGAAAATTATTTTCTGTAGAAATTTGAATCATTCCACAATTCACTATAACATAAATTTACATTTTTATACGCAATACAATGTTTTTTATGTATTTTTACTAATTTTAAAAGATTTTTACCACGAATCTAAATTTACATAAAATATGTGGAAAAGTACATAGGTCGGTGTGTCGGTCATGATTTATAAATTCATTATGATAATAGAATTCGTATGCAATGAATTCAAATTTAATATATCTACTCTTAATGACGCGCGAGTTTCTCTCAAAACTTATTATATACTATAGAGCTACTTTCTTGGTTTTTTCTAATTATTTTTTGTGATTTCTTTAAGTAGGTTATTACGGTAGAGTAAGCTGGGTCTAGCATATTATGTTATATATATTATATATAATGAAACCCCGCATTTACGTCTTACGAAAGTTGTATTCTTATATACTGTGGTATACTGGTATACCTAGAAAATTAATCAACTTTCAACTGTTTACAAAAATATATATATTATTCTAATATTAATTTAGGAATTCTGTGTACCAGATATGAGCTTAGCTCAGTTGGTTTATGTTATATCATGTTTATCAGCTCTTATTATTATTGTATTAAAATTAAATTACGTTGAAATAAAATATCATATCATATTATCAAATAGGTTACGAAAATTTAAGGGACGGCTCTGGATTTACCATAAATTAAAAATTTATGAAATGTATAAAAATAATATATTTGTTAATAAACTACTTAAGTAAGAGTTTTATATTATAGCTCCGAGAATTTGCCATTGTTTTACATGATATGGTGACCAACAACGATACGAAAAGTAATATTTCTGACCAAATCGAAAAGAATATGTCTATTGTGTTCAGAATTGTCGGAGTATGTTTGGGCATTCCGAAACAGACCTTTAAGTGGTATTATCGCACAAGTGCTAATGAACCTTTACTCTACTCCGATATTACGCCGCTTGAGTTCTACAACACAATGGTCGAGCCGATTTTTCACCTCGAAGACAAGGTGTCTATATTGTTTTTATTTCACAAACTACATCGATAACTATATACAATTCAAAACTTCCAAAATATTTTTATTTTTTCCCGTCACAGGTCTCTTTGATATCTGACCCAAGAGCCAATAATGAATTCGGTCGATTGTACACGTTGGATTTGGTCGGGAACGTTATAGAAGGCTCTAAAATCGCGCGCAACAATCAACCTATAGAAGTGTTGTTGGAAGCGTGCAAACAATCGATCGCCAGGCTTGGCGAACCGGTTTGGTACAGTTGTGATGTGAACCAGAGATTTTCGAACGAACTTGGGCTTGAAGACTTAAGACTGTACGCTGTACCTACTGTGAATTCCGTTATATATGAATCGTGTTAGATACTTATACTGTTATAATATTATTTAGACATGACATAGAGTCAATATTCGGTACCGATACATCAATTCCGATGACCAAAAGTGAACGAATTTTATCCCACGATTCATATCCAACGCACGCAATGGTATTGACTGGATTCTATGAAGAAGTAATCCAATACTACGCTAACCTACATAACACATACCTATACCTATACATTTACAATTTGTTTTTTTAAATAAATTTTGTATATTATGTACGAAAAAAAAAAAACAAAAACCATGACATATCAAATTGTAATATTAAACGCCATCATCATGCGTATTATAATATTATAATACCTTAGCTGCCTTCACTATAAAATATAATACAATGGACAACTCTTTATTTCAGAACAATGAAGTTACACGGTGGCGCGTGGAAAATTCTTGGGGTATACACAATACGGACATGAAAGGGTATCTAATGATGACCACAGAATGGTTTAAAGAATACGTTTTCGAAGTTATTGTCGACAAGAAATTACTGCCAAAATGTGTTCTGGATGTATTTAGTCAGGAGCCAATAGTATTACCCGTTTGGGATAAGCTCGCGGATCTCGTTAATTAGTGAACAAATATCACTATTTAAACAAGCCTAATTTTAATCAGTTTATACTTCGATTAAACGTTAATATCGTATTTGTGTTATTTTATTGAGTTAAAACTTAATAAATTATTATATATTCATATTAAATGGAATACAAATGAGCGTTGTTTCTTACACAACACGTAAATGTTGTTCTACCATAAGCGTTTATCATTTATTCAATAATAAATTATTCTCAAAAAACTGTGCTTATTCGTTATTGACACTTTGAATAACAAATTTTGATATATGAATGTCAATTAATCACTAAACAATATATCTATATAATGTATTCATTAAATGCAAATTTTCACTATAATCGTTATGATCAGGATTCAGATTTTATAGCACTAAATATAAATTAAATATGTGCTACGACCTAAAAATCTTAAAATAAGCGATATAATATGCCTTAAAAACATGAAAAATAGCAAAAATAAAGATGTATTTTGTTCATAATTAAAAAAGAATTATATTTATTAACTAAAGATTATTTATGAGTTAATAGGTACAGTTAATAGTTATAGAGTATAACTCAGGTAAAATAATTTAATATATTATTTAATTAAAAACTAATGTTTGTTTACATTTTTTAATTACTAAAATTACTTGAATTAGACATGGCGACTATTCAAAATTATCTGGAAATAAGAATAAAATAAAATAAATTATATTATTTATTAATTAATTAATATATTAAATTATTTTACCTGAGTTATACTGTATGATTAAATGTTTTTCCTAATTTGAAAATTTGAAAATACAAAATAAAACGTTATATTATGCAAATTAGTAAAAAATAGCGCTAAAAACCTAAAATACTTCAAATATGCAAAAAAATCAATTTAAAATTTCATATTTGGAGTCCCTGGTGCATAAAACAAATATATAACTCATTCTGCTATTTTTGTCTGTATCCCATAATAATTAGCAAATGCTATATAATCCGAACCCTGGTTATGATTATAATATTATAATATTATTATTTATTATTGAACTGCAATAACAAAAAATCAAACCCAATACTATCATTTATTTTTTTATAAAACTTCAGGTATAGGCCTTTGGCATATTATATTTAAACATAGTTATCTAAATTACTCTTATCTTTTGTACATGATCATTCAAGTCTCTTTCGGTAGTAATATAGTGCAAAAATAAGAATTGTTTTCTGTATAATATAATGGATGAATACATATTATTATGAAAAAATTGGTTGTCGTTTAGAAAAATTATCAGACAAACTAAATAGCTATTATTATTTTATTATTTTACCAATGTAATAATTATATAATGAACAATGTACAATATATTTTATCGTGATAAAAGTATAATATTATGCATCATAAAGAGTAGGCTTATTAATATTTAGTAGGTGATTCAATTCAATGTAATAATTAAATACATTTTTAATTTTCGTAAAATATAGAGAGGGTAGAGAACATAATTTATGAAGTAACATCTTATATAACTCCGAAATACAAATTAAAACTCCATCAAATAAACAATATAACTGCAAAAGCAGTAAGTATACCAATATAAATATATATATAGTGTAAAATAGTCATGATTAAAATAAATGGTCAACCAGACCAATTGAAACTATTTTTTTTTTCTTTAGGGACGACTAAAACTCGATGCCGCGTGAACGACACCGTTAATAAGGCCAAATGTGCATGCGTATATAATAATATAAAAAGAGTACAGATCAAATGAATCACCAGCACCCTCAATTACGTTTTATTATCGCCCCCTCCGGGTCGTTGTTTTTCTCATTGTATTCTAATTAAGATTTTATTATCAGGACTGGATATTCCAGCACCGTGGGTACATGCACCCTATATATTATTATATTATATGTACGTCACGAGATTCGAGTTTAAGAATGAAAGAAACTTCGAACATTGCGTTATTCAAAAGCTGAACGCGTTAAGTTTTATACGTTGTACACACCTACTCGTATATTGTATTATATTGTATTATAACTGTAGGGCTCGGAAGTTGATGAACTTAAAACATTAAAAAATGACCTAAAAAGAATATGTAAATATGACATAAAAATGTTAAAAAATGAACAAAAAAATTTACAAATATTTGTTTTAAATTAATAAAAATATATTTTTTTTAAATTGTTCTCTATTTTACTATAAAATTCTATATACATCTATCAAAGCTTAAAAATTACTCAAAATATGACAAAAAAATTACAAAAAGTGTCTTTTAAATAAGATATTACAAAAAAAAAAAGTACAATTTAGGTATAATAATATTCACTACAACACAACAACGACGACTGTAATCGGCGAGATAAAATTGGATAGGAACTAATCTTAGTCCGTGGTAATTTCAAAGTTCTAAGTAAGTTATCGGCATAATGATAAGAAGTGAACAAATGAAAAATCAGTAAAAATGTTGAAAAATGACCTAAAAATGTCAAAAAATGATTTAAAAAGTAATAAACACCAACAAATGAAAAAAAAAAATGCAAAATAAAAATTAGTTGTTCTGATTTACATTCTAATGAAACACATTTGTGGCCAGGAGAGCATCGTCTAAAAAGTTCCAAAAAAAAAAAAAAAAATGCATCAACTTCCGAGCCCTAATTATAAGCGTTCCGAGCAACGGACAAAATGTAACGAAGCCGTTGGTGATGTTACTGTAAACCATTAATGTACCCGGATGGTTAGAACTGCTATTATGGAATTCATCACTTATTCTTCGTGTATATATTATTATACATACAGTAGGTTACCTATATTAGTTTTTTTCATGAAAAATCTGGGTGGTCTTGGACCACGGTACTTATAATAAATATCGAAATCACAAAAGGTTTGATCACAATATATTATGGGTTTTATTTATCTATTCATATGTGTAATGGTACACTTTAAATAAAAAAATTAAAAAATAATAAAAATATAATAAAAATAATATAAATTAAGTATTATACTTAACAACGCACTACATTTCATTATTCATTCCATTGTTGTATACCTAATAACCTAATGTATATGTTGAGTTGAGTTCGGATTCTTTCCATCTATCTCTAAGGAACATTTATTTTAAATATGATAATAATATTAAAGATCAACAAAACAAAAAAAAAATTAGAAAAATTAGTGGGTTTTCCGGAAAAATAAAGACATTTTGGTTAAAATAAAAATGTACTAAAATAAATTTTTAGAAAAAATTTATTATTACCTATATTTTAGCATACAAGTATCAATTTAAAATTACTAATTAAGCACACACAAAAAACACCAATAAATATATTAATATAATACATTCTTATTTTACATGTTACATGTCATGAGTCGTTAAAAAAAAACTCGTGTGTTATATATAACTAAAACAATAGTGCAATAAAAATTCAACGATTGGCTTTAGTTTTAGAAATAAGTAAAGCAATTTCAAGTCAGTCCGTACTTTGTATTACATAGTCCTAATTTACAAAGTTTGTAAATTATATTACAGCTTAATTTTTTACTAAAAATTGTTTTAATTTAAAATAATTAAGTGTTTTTGTCTATTTTTTATGTTTTTTATTCAATTTAAGTTGTAAATAACATATTTTAAAATTTTTATGAAGTCCTTTTTTATTCTTTAAAAACTTCAGGTTTCTATATTTTCTGGGTTTCTGGAAAAAATACTTCGATCTCTAGATAATATGATCCGTTCTGTATTAATAGATTTTCAAAGCTGTAGTCATATTTTGATTCTTTTTTCGTGCCCAATTTATTAACCGTGTCTCATGTTCAATTTGAAATCGGTTTATAGTCATCCACTATAGGAAACCTATCCTATGATTTATTGTAATTTAATTTAAATTATAAATGTACACTAAAATTATTTATAATTTATAAACATGTGTTAATCTTCCCTCCCCAAAAAATAATAATCATACTGCCACTGGATTTTGCAACAATTTTGATTTGTTTACATCAATTTAAAAATTACAGCAAAAAGTATTTGAAAATGTCCCATACTTATTCCCTTTTTATAATCGACAAAAAATGATTATCCATAATAAACTAAATGCAAGGCTTAGGGACGTATTTTTATGGATAAGGAAGGCAGAAAAGTTTGCCACCTATATATTTCTAAGAGACATATAGGCCATATAGAGGTATAAAATATTTTTTTTTTAATTAAAACCTATTATGTAAAAGATTAACTAATGTACTAATAACCTATACCAATAAACCTTGCACACCTATCAAAACTGTCCATAAACTCAAAAAAGTGTTAATTTATTAATAAGCATCTTAAACTTATAGCCTTAAAAAAAACTTATTGCCCATGATTGCTGCAAGATTACAAAAGAAAACCGACGTTTTTTTAATATCCAATAATATAACCATATATTATTCCGCAAATTATATTATTTTAATCATGTTGAAAACCATTTTTTTTAGTAATTCTGCGCTCAGTAGTTTCATAATTTTTGGTCGTTTGATACATAATATTTAATGAACAATGAAAAATAAGGAATTGAAATTTGAAACTTTTAAATAATGAAAAATAAAACTGTCTTATTAATAAAAAAATACATGTTATGTAGTCTAAAAATTGCTTGAATTCGAAAATAATCATATATAACATTATAAATTATACGAATATCGTATATGAACGGGAGAAATGTTAAAATGTTCTTTGTATATTATTTTATTATACATTTTAATACACAATGTTTAACATTAATATTAAATAGATATTCTTTTTTATTTTGAGAACTTTCTCCAGAAATGACTTAGTGTTCCGGTCGCGTGTTGTCCTCGCCTGTCCGTAAGTATCCGACATACATCAGCTGTCGCGTAATAGGCGACGGAAAATGGCCGGCCGCATCGTGTGCCTATATTATATCAATATATTATATAGTATATATATTATTATAGAATATATTATATTAATATATTATATAGTATATATATTATTATAGAATATATTATATTAATATGTACTACGGTAGTGATCGCTCCGCTTTTTTTTTTTACTTAGCTTCGCGCCTTTACTGGATATACAGTAAAACCTCGATAAAACGGAAACAACCCTCGTAATAAGGAAAATTTCTTTGATACTTTTTTTCAAATTTAATTTTTTTGAATCCCGTCAAAACGGAAATCCTGTTAACACGGAAAAGTTGCATGGTCTCAAGTGATTCCGTTTTATCGAGGTTTTACTGTACTATAAACTTGCCGTCAGAAAAAGTCCATGATAGAGTCCATCTATATATACCTATAACTAGGGCTCGGAAGTTGCATTTTGCATTTATTTTTTTTTGGAATTTTTTAGATTATACTCTCCTGGCCACAAATGTGTTTCATTAGCATGTGAATCCAAACAGCTAATTTTTATTTTGAATTTTTTTGCGTCTTTTGGTGTTTATTACTTTTAAGTCATTTTTTGAAATTTTTAGATCATTTTTACTGATTTCACAGTTTTTCGCGTCTTATCATTATGCCGATAACATACTCAGAACTCTGAAATTACCACAGACTAAGATTAGCACCTATCCAATTTTATCTCACCGATTACAGTCGTCGTTGTCGTGTTGTAGTGAATATTATTATACCTAAATGTTATACATTTTTTTGTAACATTTTATTTAATTTTAAAGGATACTTATTGTAATTTTTATGTCATATTTTGAGTAATTTGTAAGCTTTGATAAATATACATAGAATTGTATAGTAAAATAGAGAGTATAATTTAAAAAATATATATATTTTTATTAATTTAAAACAAATATTTGTAATTTTTTTAGGCCATTTTTTGACATTTTTATGTTATATTTGCATTTTTTTAGGTCACTTTTTAATTTTTTTAAGATCATCAACTTCCGAGCCCTACGGCTATAACACATGCAGAAAGTCCCTATATGCGAAAGACTCGATCGGCGCGGACTCTACCAGCCGAGAAACGATTTCCGGGATCGAATACCATAGCGGCAATAGGTAGAAGGTATAGTAGCTAGGTGGGTATAACAAGTGGGTATAGGTAGGCACTTAAACCCACATATAATACCCGCGTATGTACAACCACGAGGATCGGGCGGTAACAGCGGACACGCGAGTTATTCGAGTGCTCGGGACGGGTTGAGGTGGACGAAAAAATATACAATGACAACATCGGTGCATAATAATATTTTTCACGTGGATAAATAAACAATTCGATATTACACGCGTTGTTGTGCACCGGGCAGTGTTTCGGGAATCAGCGTGATCGCGTCTGTATGCCGCGGGGGTCGCGACGCAAAGAAAATACACCGGCGATTACGATCAAGCTCCCGCTGCAGTTTTTTTACTTATTTTTCTTTTTTTGTTTTGTTTTTTTTTTTTTTTTTTGTTTCACTTCTTTACGTTTGTCAATAAACCACACGACAATACGTCCAACCATCCGTGTACAGCGCGCCGCTGACGGTCTATTATTATTATTATTATTATTATTATTTATTTCTTTTTTATGTGATATTATCTCCGTCTACACACACGATTATAATAATATAAACTCGACATTAATTTTTTTTTTCTCATCAAAATCTGCTGTAAAAAAAAAAAAGAAACCAACCAACCAACCAACAACAAAGACGACGAATATAACATTTATATATAAACGTTACATAATAATAAAACACGCACACACCCTTTACACTCTTCACACCTTGTCCCGTGACGTTATATTCGCCGTCTTCCGCCGCCGCCGCCGCGGCCTATACGTTTTGTTTTGTGTGTGCGCGCGTCTATGTGTATTATAATACGCAGTGGAGACCCAAAATCGATCCGACGAGAAGATAATATGATCGTTGACGACCATTCTTCGGTAGTAAAAACACACCGTTAAAAAGTGTCCCATTGCTTTGATTTTACCGCCAAAAACCGCGTTGTCGACGTCACAACGGACGACGACGACGATCGTAATGTATTAAAATGTCCGCGGTTCCTATAAGTCGTCCTTACGCCGAAGTGACAATATTAACATGTAACAGCATTTGAATTTTGCCGGCATATTTTCTCCTCCGACATGGTTGCGCTGTACATAGGTACACACGTTACACATATTTTTGTTTCTGTTGCGGTTTTTGTAAGAAACAAAAAATGGTTCATACTACTATTTTTTATAGAAAAAATGTAGGCACTACAGACGTGTGAGATGCGAATTCTACACCGGCTGACTTATAATGATATGTAGGTATATTAATTATCCATTTAGACATAATGTATGTATAATAATATAGAATATATATATATATATATATATATATATATATATATGTATAAACCAACGTCTCAATTTATATATACTTACTAAAACCAAAGCATAAATCAAGTATACGCATGTGTACTATACACTGCGAAAAACGCATCCGTATAATGACTTTATAGAGTCTAAAAGCTTGGAAAAAATAATGGTTTTTAAAAACGAAAATCGAACATTTTTCAACGAACGAACCAATTGTTTATTTGCATTATGAATTTATGGTAGCATATCCACTAGTCACCAGTCCGTACGTTGATTAAATTGTATTTCACGAAAGAAATTCTACTAGTTTTTGTTACTATATAGATACATTGAATATTACTGAAATCAAATGTCTTGTTAAATAATTATAATCTACAGTTGTACGTACATATATGTGTGTGTGAAGGAATTGTTTTGTAATTTACTAGTTACTGAGAACCGAACAAACCAGATAATGAAATCAAATATTATAATAAATAAAAACAATTCATTAAAACGTCGTAACTCACATAGCTCTTATTTTCATTTGCTATTTCGTAACACACTAACTCGTACCTACTATTGTTGTTGATGAATACGCCCAAGAGAACAAACAATATATAATAGTTATATGAATAATATAATAATAATGTGTCTTAATCAACTTTATTACTCATTGTAGTCTAAATAAATGGTTTGTAAACGTCTTGTACAAATGCTATAATTAGGTACATCATGATCTAAAATTATATACATTAATAGTGTTGCTTTAAACAAACCATATAGGTGTTATAATAAATTAATTTTAAATACTAAATGTATCCAATTATAGCATCCCTGATTAAATGTATCAATGTATAATGAATTTAATAAGTAATTTTTCGTATTAATATTACTAATATTAATTTGTACCTGTATACATATTTGTGTATCCCACGAATATAAAAATTATATTTTGATAAAAGCAACAAATAACTATTAAAAACGACAACCTTTTTTTTTTTTTTGACCGGTCGATCGCGACGACCTACAAAATCTCGTAGGTCGATCACAAGTCGATTAAAGTTGGCCACCCATGTTATATGTTATTATGCCTTATTTGTATATTATAGTATTGCGCATAGTGACTATTCGTCATATGATCTAACATCCTAAACTATTCAACAAAAGTTCACCATAATTAAATAACATTTCTAAACCATACTAATGACTTAATAATTTGTATTAAAACTTGAAAGTTATTAATAAATGTTCAATAAAATCAATATACACAACTTGCAGTGCAGCCTTTGCATAACCTTAGAAGCCTTAAACATAAGTATAATTTGACTGTGACGGGGGATGGCACAATAAGATGAAGAAGTTCATGTTAATTCTATTTAAAATATTTTTGAACTATTATACTAACTGAGCTGCCAGCCTATAGACCTAAATATGAATTGTTGTGATTTTTATTATTCGTGCGATGATTCACTTTACCAAAATCCTCGTATAATATTTTTACTATTCTACAAAGAACGTAGCTTAACGAATTTCCGTTAAAAATTGTTTCTAGATTAATTTTTATTAAGGATTGATTTTGATTTAGATTGTCGAACGAGATTTAGTCATAGAACAAAATAATAACTTAACAATGAGACCCCGTGGACACACACATAATATACGTGTGTACATAGTCCAATTGAAAAATACTTATATTTTTTATTTTTTGTCATTGTTATTAGCCCAATTGGAAACAACGAATTGGAAATAATATACTCTGCGAGTATAATACACCGTTTTATCAAGTTAAATAATAAAATATCGAATAAAAACGTAGATACGTCATGTTCGCCCGTGAGAACACCAAACGACAACAATAAAATGATTTATTTTAATTTAAAAGCTGGCGATTGTAGTGGACCATTTTATTCACTAATCCACGTGTATTTGGATATTAAAAAACGTAAAATCCTTAAATTTATAAACAGAAAAATCGTAAAAAAATAACAATAAAATTATTATTTTTTCAATATAGTGATCAGCTCTGCAGACAATAATAAAATAGTACTACATGTCTACATATAATAATGATAATATAGATAATCTATGCGGTAGGTTATATACCTAACTTATGCTATATAAACGCTACTGAAAAACTTCAAATAATATCAAAATGTGTGCCTACAAGATAAAATTTGTACAAGTATTTTATTTTTTACGATAATAAATAATAAATATTCTATAATTAATCGTCAAAATTGACTGCCATAAAAAGTATCGATATAAATACGAGTATATTAACTCGTATAGAGTGTTGTACAGTATTTATTTTATTCATTGGTACCTATTTAAATATTGAAATTATTAAATAAGTATATTAAATACTATTTATTAATAAATATTTGAGTATACATTTTAAATACGATTTCATAGTATTTTCCTTCTGACAATTTTGTTTTCTAATTTAAATTAAAAATTTTTAGAAATGTTATAAAACTATACCAAATTTTTAATAATTTATATATTATTCCGTTACAAATGTGACTGAACAACTGATGCTAATTTTGAACAAACAATGTTTTTTGAATGTAACAAAATAATATTCATATGATTCGAATGATATAATTGTTAGAATAAATAATAATACATAGTAATTTAAATTTATCTTAAATAACTGTATATTTAATTCAATTTAATCATCTTGATAATTATTTAAATTTAAATATATTACTAATAGTAAGTTAATCAATAATATATTTCTAACTACTGTTTCATAAATAATTTAAGCTTAGTTGTCAAAAGCTTCAAACAAAACTTAATTTATATTTAAAATCAGGAAACGTATGATAAAAAACAAATCATATCCAAGTTAAAATTATTTAGTTGATAAAACAATAATTTAATAATTGCGGGTTTCAAATTTTTTTATAAAATGACTTTAAATCATACTTAAATACATTACAATATAACTGCTTGGGTAGTATTTATTTTAAATTTTATTTTTAATAGTATACTTTTAAATACCATTATACGAGTCGAATATATGTTTTTTAAAAATATTTGTTATCACACTGATTATATAATATTTTGTAGTATCGAGCAGCAGCGATTAATTTACGCATTCATTAAGTCTTCCCTGGATTAGACGATCCAACGTCGTAGTGCAAGTATAATACACGAAAATAAATAATATTCGGACGAGAATACACATTATTTTTTCGTCCGCGGGTACTACGCGATAAAAAAAATATAATTTTATAAAATGTATAACAGCATAAACAATCAACTGCATACAATGACGTTATTGTTTTAATGTGCACGCCTAAAAAAAACCTAACCGCTCGTTTTCGGTGTAATTTCCACAACTCGGTTAGGGGTCGGAGCACTTAGCGTTTTCTAAATAATTAGCCAAGAGAGGTGTACCGTCGTCGACCGTCGTCGTCGTCGCCACCGCCGCCGCTGTCGTTTTGTATTGTAATAATAATTATTTTATTGTGCATAATGCGGGTGTTTATCATTTACAGCCGCAATACACAATGCAAAATTAACACACGATTATATATTACGTTTCGACAACTAATAGGTCTACCGTTGCTGTTGCTAATTTCTATCGGCACGCGCCGCTTTTTTAATTTATTATCACCTCGTGTACATACAATGTGTACAGGTAAACGCACATTCTGTGGTAAAATTTGATATATATTTATTAATGTCATTGAAAACCGAATAATATCTAAACGCCGAGTCGCGCCTTAACAATTATACGCATAATTACTAGGTGTCTAACCTTAAATAAACGGCGTACATTGATAATATAGAACAATTAACATAAATTTAGGTAAAAATTATAACATTTTTAAAAATCTATTAAAAAATATAAAGTTAGTGGAAATGAAAGTCAACATAAAAAATAATTGACTAATCAGCATCAGTGCTTTATATTATGACACGCATTATACGTTTATTATAATATGCTATCAATTTTTTTTTTTAAAAAACCCTATGTAAAAATCACATAATTATTTCGAATTCTAAATTTTACCGATTTCCAAATTATTAAGCATTTTGAATAAGCACTAAACAACGGACTAAAGTAATAAGTAAGTAATTAATTTTTATCATTTTATAGGACCTATATCTATACTATCAAACGCTGTATATAATATTCTATGTACCTTTCTTATTCATCTACTATGCATAATAATAGTGTTAATATTGCGATAGTGGAGGGTACATTTTGGTCATTAACCGCGGTTGATTAATGATGGGGCCGTGGGGTAAATCGACAAAACTCATCATAAAAAAAAAAAAAAATAAAACTGTTCAGTATTTCGGTCACATTACACCGTTTTGAATGTATACCAATTTTTGTCATTTCCGAAAAAGTCATACGTGTACTAGTCCGGTGTTCCGTGGCACGTGTGCCGAATGATTATATATTGTATATACGTATACAAAAATAAAATGTCTTTATAGAGAACGGATTGCCTTATTTGGAAATGGTCGAAAGAAAAAAAATAACTCTGGCCCTCGTCAATGGAATCGGAGTACATTAAGGTAGCTCTACGTTTTCGGTCGTTTATTGCAGCAGTATACGTCTTGTTGGCGTTGATCAAACGAAATTTAGAGAGTCGAACAACGAGACGCGACACGGCGTGACTTAGTGTCCCGTCTAAGTAGTTGTGAATCGGTCGGTGTGTGGTATTTTCCGTGCGCCCTGCTACGTGTGTGGCACGCATACCCTAACGCCAAATGTGCAAATCGGGTACGTCGGTGTGCATCTGCAGTAGGTACTTGCAAAAATGTAAACGTGAAGCAAATAATTATGTTGATTAATTCGCCATCGATCAGTAAGACGAGTCAATGTCTTATTAACGAGTTGGTTTTAAATTAAAACGACCATATACTAATACGTTTATACCTATCATATGCTATACCAATTTGGTTATACACGTAATATATTATACCGTATACGTATAATGCGTAGAAAAAGGTATTACTACATTTGTATAAATATATTGCGTGATGTGAAAAACATGCATAGACCTATGAACACATTTTGCGACTAATCTGAACACTATAATAAGCAAAGGTAGAAATTATATGTTTTATTCTATCACGAAATTATTTAAAATTTAATTAAACAAATAAATATATTTTTTGATTTAATGACTTATAGTTGACACGAATTTGTGATTGCTTAAACCAGTTAAACCAAATAAAACCTAAGTAAATATCTTTGAGTTAAATACACAGGACAATACTACCAAAGTTCAAACTATATGAGCATGATTCCGCGACGGTGTTATAACTTATAACTATTAACTTATACGCCTATAAAGCTGGTAAATACTGCAAATTAATTCATATAAAATTTAATATTATATTATTATTATATCATGCTCGTGCAACCTTATCGAATACATCAGTAACGATGAGATACAATTTTCTACGAAATTTCAATTTTTCTTTAAAATTTAATATTAATTTAATTTAATCTATTATAATTGATTGAATAAACTGTTAACTAAGTACGTATTTTTGACTTTAAATGGCAGTGCGCTTAAAATGTAAAATGTATCTTATACAAATACTCACCTTAATTCTTAAATAAATTGTTAGTATAAACATAAATCGATATTATAAGTTATAACCAATAAATATAGGTAACTATTTTGATGTTTTTTTATTTATTGTTTTTATTCGTTTAGTTCTTGTGGAACCAGTTAATAGAGCAAACATCAAGCTGTAAAATCCATTGTTATCCTTAATAGGATCCACTCCAAGCCATACTTATTGATTTAAATAAGGTACAACATTTTAATTATTATCTATATTACTCTATAATAACACCCTCTCCCGCTTAATAATTATCTAGTTTTACTCCCTCTGTGTAACTCATGAGGACATGGTAAAATCAATATCTATAAATCATAAATCATTGTTTTTTAATCATCATAATCCTAAAAAATCACTTTCCGATAATTTCAGATTATATAAAAATTTTATTTACCTGCCACAAAAAATTGATTTATTTTAAAGAATTTTATAATTCAATTATTTCACGACAATATTATTAGTTTGAAAAAATATTCTGTATATTTATTGTGTATTCACATTACCTACTCATGTTTAAATTTAACAACGTAATTCATATATTATATAATTCTATGCATTTTAGGTAGACCACACAGGATTTTTAACGGTATTTATGTTTATCTGTAGGTATACGCGCGACTGTTTTAATGAGATACTTTTGATAGAAAAGTAATCGCACCAAAAATCAAGTAGAGTAGCAAACCTACAAAATACAATAAAACTAAAAAAACCGTTTTAAATCTTTTAAACCAACATTCGGACATTTGGTTAGGTACATTTGGAGAATAATCCTATTAAACATTTTATATTTTTAATTACTACAAAAATATAAATTTACATATTATTTTAGATATATATATTTATTTTTCAAATGTAATACATGCTATTTCACACTATTTCATATTATCATAAAAAAAATTAAAGAAATAGCTTTGCTGTATAGTGGAATATTTCAAGTTGTTATGGTTTATAAATTACTACAAAATAACTGAAATTGTTTATTCCAAAATCGTGTTTTCGTATACAAGTATTTTCAATTACATCAAAATTTGCTTTTCAAACGCTTATAAAAAATATATGTATCTTACGCATTTTTTTTTTTTTTTAATCCATAAATAATAACACACATGATCTAAGAAGAACTTATTTGAACTACATCAAGAGAACTTTGACTTAAAAAAAAATGTTATCAACATAAACTTAAAAAAAACTTTATTTTGTATTTATCATTTAAACTAAAAGTAGAGGATATTTTTACTTTTTACCACTCCAACTAAATCCATTTTTGTACTATAAACCACCCTCGAATTAAAGATTGAAACTCTTTTTACCGCTTATAAAAGTGATCCTGCTAGGCACACAAAAAACACACATCATTGTAAAAACAATACATTCATCGCTCCGCTCAGAATCTATAAAATTAAAATTCATATTTTTTTTCTCTTCAATACCAAACAATATTATTAGCAGACATTTCCAAATCTTCATCCACACCAATAATCTGATTGATAGCACCTCGATTGCAGTTATATGCAAAATACGTGATAAAACTTCATCGTATATATTATAATGTAATTGTACATTAAGCACTGACTCGTCTGTTTTAAATAAAAACAAACAAAATAAGGTTGCTTATAAAACGAAAGTAGCCATCACCCTTAACTCAAAGTCTCGATTTTGAACTGGGTCTTGGGCCAGTTGGACCTATAGTCGCTGGCTTTAATAAATATATCTCAATATATAACAAATAAGTGAAGTACACAATACATACACACAACATAATTTACAGTGATTTGTGAAAATTGTGGTGTTTGGATACTTATGGTCCCTTTGTATTATGCTAACTTAAACACATATAATTCGTTATAAAAATGGTGCGTATATGGTTTAGTCATCAAGAGTGTAAAAGTCTAAAATGCTTTTTAGGTTATATAGTTTCACGGCCGGATAAATAAAAATACAAAAAACGTGCATATTTATCGTTTGTCGTTACGAAATGGTTTGCTGGAACTGACGTCTGGATAAGTGCGATCGGTGAAGCGCACACGCGCACGAGTATATATACCTATATCATGTTTGTGTGTGTTTGTGTGTAAGAACAGGTGTGATGGCGTGTGCCGTACCCTCATAAAGTTATGATAATGAAGTCCGACTATTGTTATGTTATTTTGCAGTGGACGTAAAAAAAAAAAAAAAAATAGTAATAATAATAATAATTATAATGATAATAATAAATAAATAATAATAGTAGGTATACAAATAAAATAAATGATTATCATGTGGCGCGAACTGCTTGCTGTATTATATTGTACACAGTTTGTACGACTAAATAATATTATCGTCGTTATACAGGGCACGAACCGTGTGTTTAATTGTCATTCCATTATTGGCCCGCGCGTTCATGAATATCAATAGGACGGCATAAAAAAAAAAATAAATAAATAAATAAAAAAAACCGACGTGCCCTCAAGGACTTCCGAGAAACCAACCTCACCGAGCTGCTGTCAGTGGTCCAATTTGTGTTTCGTTATTCCTATTTCACGATATTTTTTCAAACAATTATATTAATATTAGTTTTGATACACCATTCAACGCGTATAGGTACCTATCATTTTCCGATGGGTGGTGTACTATATAATTTCTCACACTACTATACTACACGGTCCCTCCGCGGTCTTATGTCCGGTTTTTTTTTTCATTTTTTTTTTTTTGTTTCACTTTAATTTTTATCGTTTCACGAGATTGGCATATTTGCAGACACCTAATGTATCTACTATACACGCGCTGTTGATTCGCATGTGACTTTCTCGATTGGCAACTACTTGATCTATTATACGAACGATTTTATTTCTAATTACCTTTAGGTTCCTGTAGATGTCTTAGTTTTTATTATTATTTACAAATATTAAATCTATCAGAGTTTAGGAGATAATATGGGTGTTATGTATTGGAGCTAAAGTTCGTGTGGCGTGTATCCTCTTCCCCCGATAACTACCTATGAAACTCTCGAATAAATTAAAACTAAATATATGACTTTATAGTCATAAAATATAGATGATATCGAGTGGATGTAATAAAGTACGTATATAATTTTCATTACCATTAGTTTTTACATACTATTGAATTGAATACAACTACGTTAAATCGTCTTTTACTCATATCGCTTTTAACAATATTAAAGTATATTTAAGCTCTCTTGCTGTTGTTAAAAACAACAGTAGTTGAATTCGGTTGTGAATACCATCGCCAGCACTCGGACTGGCTGTTATTCTCTCGTACGAGTTTATATTACGATGAAGATCATCTGTTGAAACTCAAAATGATTAATACTCATTATATTTACCATAAGGTATATCAAGCTCACACCTCGCAATGAACTGAATGAACTTACATAGTATTGGTGTGGACGTGTGGTGATAATGAAAAATATGTTAAACGGTAAACCTCGATAACAGCATTACACATAGTTTAGCAGTAATATAAAAATTCAGACTCTTTTAAAAATAAAACTGTTTCTCTAATATTATTAAGAAAGTTAAGATTAGAAATACGTTAGTATATGTTAGTATTTATAGTCATCTGTGGTTGACCAATAGCGTGTGCATACTTTATATAAGGCGTAGAGACGGGAGAAATTAGTGAAAATATCTAACTCGTATTTGAAAATTAGGCGTTTTAAAATGTTGTATAATGCTTTCAAAAAATTAAAAATAATAATAATAATGAATATGTTGAAATTCTGATTTATGAAATTGTTAAGTATAATTATAAGTTATAAGCTATATTATTAAATTCATAAGATTTTTTTGTACTAATACTATTAAGGTGTGTTCTTGTAATGGCGATACAATCTCTATTTTTAAATTAGAATCCTCTTTTTTTATTGTAAACTGTTTAGTGGAGAGTTAAATAACTCAAAAACTACCTACTTATTCAAATTTTAAAATTATCAAGATTAAAAAAAAAAAAAATGTCCACTATATTAATATAAGTATAGAATATGGGAGTTTTTATTTCTATAGAATGTCCTTTAAATAATAAAAAAAATTCTCAAGAAATTGAAATTATGAATAGTTTTTTAAATATACATAAATTTATTTAAAAATTTCAAAAATTGGATTTTAAATAATTGTATTATTAAAGAAAAAAAAAAGAGAGTAAGCATTATTGGTTAATCACTGTGTATGACGTTTCAGCACGTAACCGTGGTAGTATAATACTTTTATTACCTAACCAAACGAAGTTTTGAATGGATTTTCCGTTTTTCGCCGCATAAATATCTATTAACATAATGTACTCACGTCCTACACTTGCCGTCGTTATATGTAGTGACTTTTAATATTATACATAATATTATAGTAGGTACCTAATATTTAATAACATAATACAAGATAGATTCGTTTAATATAATATAGGTAATATGCATGCACGAACATTTTATAGACAGGGGCCACTGGGAGGATGCTTAATTTTTTTAACATAGGTATACCTTGAATTCTCATTGGCAAACAAATCCACATAACTTCCTGGCTCCTGCTATTAATGCTTTAAGTGTTTTAGTTTCCCCTACATCTTAAATACTAATAATATCACCTACTGAGCAATAATAGGTACATAAAAATATATAAAACATTATTATATATTATTATACGTTGTATATACGGCAATATGTTTGTATTTGTAGCTATAAACTCAAAAACCACTCGGCCGATTTTGACAAAAACTTCGTATATTGTTATTATATAGACTATAGAGATACTATAGTAAGATTTAGACTATTTAGACTTTAGAGAGTAGTTTGAATGACGATGGACAAGCGGCGCTGAACAAGCTTTTTTTTAAACATTTTTGTTGATTATCTACACGTGCCATGTTTCTATAGCTACTGTATATTTTCAAAGCCGGAGTTACACCTAAACCAATTGGCTTGTAAGTTATTATTTTTTTTAAACCGATAGGTATACACCGACTACCTCGCAAGCATTGTATTTAATAGTTGTTTATTTGTTTTCCGGGTGAAGTCGACTAATGCAGGAATACAGCTAGTGTATATATATTATTTTGTTCTATTTTTTGCTTTATTAATTGTCAATAACGATTATAATCAATAATATCTAAATCTATGTCACAACTCCCTCTTTTCAGCACAAGCTCGGATTTTGAAGAGAGAACCAATGTATTTTAATGTAATTTTTTGTTTTGTAACTCATAAATTGTTTTTTAATTGTTAATTTGGTGACAATAAATATTACTATTATTATTATTATTATAACTATATTATAAACGATAATAAAATACAAGCACATATTATCATTTATGACAATTCGTGTTGAATAATGACCAAATATTTAAATAATATTTTTTTCTATAACTGCAAAAAATGGAAATTTTATGATTAAGTTTTTAATTGGAATTATATAAATATTGCTTTTGTAAGATAAATTGTTTTCATATCTGGAATGATACAGATTCGTCGTCGACTCCAAAAACAGCACGCTTTTGATAAAATACACGACAGAACCGCACAATTTTCAAAATGTTCGTATCTAAAAACCGCACCACTTATGATTTCGACCCCAAAAACGTCGATAAACAAAAACCTCATATGTTATGTATAGTTAATTATTTATCTCATTATTCTCATATTTCATCAAAAAAATTGTATGTAGTCAAAAATTTAAAATATTAATAAAAAAAAATTAAAAACTTTCAACGTTTGATTTGCCGAAACCGAATGCCGACGTTATATAAAAACTTCATACGATTTCAGTCACGTAAAAATTCTTCCCGAAATTGAAACAAATGCTCCTAAAAAATAAATAGGCAACAAAAGACTTGATTATTGTATAGTACTCGTCTTATAATCTTATCTTTTCACTATTTTCACTAAAAATAGTGAGTGGTTTTAACCCACTAAATGTGGGGTAATTTGTTATAAAATGACCGATAAGCTGTGCGGTTTTTGTCTATTAACCTTTTTAGGGGCAAAATCAAAATTGTGCGGTTTTTGGATGCAACCAGATTTGTAACCGGAAACTTTTCTAATCACTCGCTCACCCCGAACCATATACTTCGTTTTTTGATGGGCCGGACGTCGCAAAATTTTCTTCAAAGTTGTGTAATAATATTTTTGTTAAACCGTTATTACCTAATCGATATTTTTTTTTTTTTATTATACACCGCGGTTGTGTTACCAAAGATCAAAACTCCTCACAGACCCCGAAACTGATCGAAGTACATATTATATAACCGAATTTTTTGTAAACTAAATATTTTAAAAACGCCGTACCCTCTCTCCCTCTCCCTCCCCCCTCACCCCCCGTCACATCGTCAATGAACTCTCGTGATAAATTATAAATATTACCGTATCGTGTTGTAATAATAATAATAATAATAATTGCCGGAGGTGTGGTAGGTATATAATATTATAATATTATGGATAACGCGTCGTGCGCTGTCTATCCGTGGCGGCGGGTGCGGGCTAGGAATCGGCGGACGGCTGCCTACAACAGCAGGACACACGACGCAGCGGCGGCGGCGACAGCGTCCCCAAAGTCTCGCGGTTCCGCGCGTCGCGATCGCACGACGTCGCCGCCTACCGTACAGGTGAAAACTCAGCTGCTCCGACGGCGGCGGCGCAGGTATTACGTGCTGACGATGCGGGCGCGTCAGGTATAAATATTATTATTATTATTATTATTATACGTCGTATCCGCGCGTGTACGGCGCGAGTAGCACGTGACATACCGCCCTCATCATCGCCGCCGCCGCCACCGCCGCCGCCGCCGCGACTACCGACCGGCTTGTGTCACTGAATTATTATTACTGTTATTATTACTATTGCTGTCGTTGTACATAGGTGTACCTTCTACGATATCGTGTGTTATAGCGCGCCCGTCCCGGGACCACCACAGAGCGACGTCCGCCGCCGCCGCCGCCGCGCGCGATGTAATATTTCATAATTTCCTCGTCGTATAACCGAAAATACATATAAATATATTTTAAATTTATTAACCGTATTCCCCATCTGCAACAACCACCACCACCCACCGCCGGTCGATAGTGTTCATATATCTGTCTATGTATAACAATAATATAGTCTCTATAGGTACTGTGGTACACGTCTAATACTATCAACACTGAAAACTCGGTGTATGGTCGACGGGTTATTCTTGTTTTACCCAACGGCCAACGGCAATACGGTTAGGAGATTAGAACTTGTGGAATACCCGAATAGTGCATAGGCGTGCTGCGCAGACTCTGAAAACGGGTAGTGCCCGTATTTATCGTCGGCCTTCTGATGTCTGATCGACCATTTTATAACCCCCTTTTCTTACAGAGTTTAATATAATTTTAAATACTTTATATCAAACAGGTACTAGTAAATTAAAATAAAGACGTATAATTATGAATTACATAGAAATCATAAATGTATTTTATGTACTTAGAGTCTAGAGAGACGTATTATTGAATTCATATATTACTGCACTTAAATCTACTTTCGATACCATTTCTTGTTCTGCAGTAATAATGACTCCAAACGTTCATGACCCATTGTACAGCATAATTTATGTTTTACTATGGTTAATTTTGAAAAAAACGGGTTCACACGTACAGCTTGTTACAGGTATGATTCCAAACGTTTTTAAAGTTTTAAAAACACAAGTATATACTGGGGAATTTCTAGTTTTTTTCAATCAATTTTCATCCATAAACAAATTTACTAGTAGCACCGTTTAGTTGCATAACATTTTTTAAAAGTTTCAGTTCAGTAAATAAATCTCCCGCTGAAACCTTGGAAAATGTTAACAACATTTTTGTAGTATTTTGAATTATATTCATATAACTGCATGCCAATACCATCGACCAAGAAAAATTTATCCTGCTTAAATCATAAATTAATCATAATGAATTATTAAATTATTTTTTAAATTCGCTTTAAATTTGAATATTCAGGTAGATTAAGGCATAGGGCGCTTCGGCCCATGAAAAATCACAGGACACGCCCTGTGCACACGCCTATGCCGAATACGTATATATAAATAATGAATATACGAATATGACTTGTAGGTATTTCGGAGGATATTACTACATTATAGTAGATCGAATAAACCGTGTAGTATCGATGAAACAAAACTGCAGAAAAGACAATACATAGGTATAATCATGAACCATTAATTTTTCTTTTGCCGCCTCACGCCCTTAATTCTGATACACGTTGGGAAGTGCAAAGTATCATTTCCTTCCCATCAAATAATATCGGAGAGGGAGGGAAGTTACACCATAACACCACTTATATGCCGCCAGTGCACTGCAGCTATGCGCACGCCAAGGGACGTCGTTTATCGCCACTCTTTGGATAGCGTAGTGCCGTATTATATAGTTGTTAAATTATCATTTATACAAATACAATACACTTAATATAGTGTATAACAAATTGTGCGTAATATTTTCTTCGGGCACCTCTGGGAAGATAAGTTCGATAAGTGCGTTTTTTTTTTTTTTTTTTTTAGCATACGGTTAAAAGGGATGTTTTAGCGATTCTGTGCCTATTGTTTTGTTTTTCAATTGATTAATAGAAGCCCTCCAGTTCTTATTCATTGTTAGTCACATCAATACATTAATTGTCTTTTGTTCTACAAAGCACTCCGACGCCGATTATACGTATACTCGAAACTAAGAACTTTGTTATTATACATGTTTCGTTGCTAAATAGCAACACTCATTATCTCACATTTCCACTTCAGTATTTGAATGATCGTGTGTATAATGTGTATAGCAGCATTTAAATGAAGGAGACTTTTATAGACAAAATAGTTGTTCAATAATATTTTCGTATAATAACATGCATAGACAACGTATACGGTGTATTATATAGATATCTACAACTATTGAACTATCTATTATTATTATTATCATCGCGGTTACGCATGTTAACGTTATAAAGTTGAGTTTCTATACCGAAACTTATCTTAGAAGAATTTACTGCAGATTAAACCACATTAATTAAAATATATAAGTACGAATTAGTTACTGCTTGTGTGAAAAACAAATTAAACTTAATATGTGTTTATCTTTAATTTCTATATGTCATTAAAGAGCAAAATGTTTAAGAACTTTCCAAGTTTCTAA
Organism: Rhopalosiphum maidis; assembly: GCF_003676215.2. Taxonomy (NCBI): domain Eukaryota; kingdom Metazoa; phylum Arthropoda; class Insecta; order Hemiptera; family Aphididae; genus Rhopalosiphum; species Rhopalosiphum maidis. The sequence continues at coordinate 67,731,946 of NC_040879.1, forward strand.
CTGAACAATAAACTCTCTTAAGAATTAAATTATACTTAAATATCGTATGTTGTTAAAGTAAACAACTGGAGATAGAAGGTGTTTGAAAAACAAATAAGTAATAAATGTTCCTAGTCCAACGGTTTTCAAGATAAATTTAACTAATTTCTATAAAATTTAATCATAACAAGTTATAAATATAAAAATACATATATCTTACATTTAAATTGTTCTTAAATACAACCCTTCACTTGAATTATAATTAAAAATATTTTTACGCACGCTACAACTGAAATGGGTTATTTATAGGAAATAAACTCAATTTCGCGTTACTTAAATCAGTGGCGAATCTGAAGAACATTTAAGACTGCGCAAATTAGTATCTTAGGTATTTAATATACAACACACTCGTATTTATTTTCGTTCAAACAATAGTTGTTTCTGCATATTAAATTATTTTGGGGAGAGAGTTTACTCATAATTTATAGTCCATAAAGATCTAATGGTAAATATCTTAATAATCTTTAATCAATAATCATGAACATTAATTATATTAAATTTATACTCAATAATACGTAATAATATTTACAATTATCTGTTATAGTGTTATCAATAACCAATATACACATAACTTTGGTCTACTGCAACGTCATGCATATAACGCGAGTTTGTTGTTAACATAATATTATTTAACATCGATAATTTTTATTGACAAGATAGTTGCAGAAGATGAAGAATAGTAAAATCTAATCAATTAAGTAATTAAGTCACCATGGGTATACAGATTTAGTTCAAGTAACCGTTTAGAGAAAAACAAAATGGTGATTGATGATTGCTACGTCACCCCTTCCCATCCTCAAATCCAACACTGATTTAAATCAGCTGACCGTAAATCATTTTTTATGATATTTATTTTAAAAATAATTTAAAATCTATAATTACTATAAATCATTATTCATCTGTACCTACATATTAACTTACCAACCAATACAATATAATTATAGTAATAACTCACCTATAATATTTGATTATAGTTGAAATTTCACATTAATTATTAAGATTGTCGTTACTCTTTCGTGCGATTGAATTGTTCATATTTTCATTTTACGTTACATATATAGGTATATAAATAGTATAGGTATCTCAACGCTACACGAATAACAATATAGGTCTATATGGCAAAAATATGATTGATGAAAATTTTTAATTTATTTTAATAAATTATTACCATTCCGGTCATGTTTGCTCCAGACATGTATTTTATAAAATAAGGTTTCGAAGTCTCGAGTTTACATACAAAATAATAAACATCAATCAACATTCAACAATGAAATTTTTTTTTTTTGTCCGTTATTTGTTATGATATTATTTCTGCCTCATGTTTTGGATATTTTATTATATTATTTGCATGATACTACGCGTAACATTATATACATACTATACGTGAATAATTGTGGCCCCGCTGCGGACGGCTGCTGTGTTAACACCGTAGTTAACGTATTAAACTAACGGCACGCGTAATTTTTTCAAAAGGTCGTGTTCGAAATTACTATTCTTGTCGGGGCAGAGACGCACTGTGCCCGTCTTATAATATAGTCGTATATATTGTAATACGATGTCATAATAATATTACGACGCACATAAACGTCGTATACATTATTTTTAATCGGTATTCGTAAAATAATATAATAATATAATATTATTATGGGTAGATCACGAGTGCAGTGTTTCGTATGTTATATAGAAACACAGGTATGCGCGCGCGCGGCATTGTGTTTAATTTCTTTTATGCGTTTCGATGCATTCATTTTCATATTATAACCCGTTTAACGTGTTCGCGTGAAAGGACCGCAAAAACCATAATTCAAAACGCTACCCTTGCGCGCGCGCGCGTGTATGTGTGTGTCTGCTTTTTAACCCTTGTTATATTGAAATTTTATTAGGCCCGTCGGTCGGGATTTATAAATCGGTTTTACTCTTCGAAATAATCCCCTCAGCGCCGCGCCGTATACATACGTACACCGCGGAGAGCGTGCGAAACCAACAACATATAATCGTCAATTTTGCATTGTATCGTCTACCGATATTCCGTTTATTAGGGAACTAATCAGAAGCCCGCACACATTTAACAAAAACGATAAAAACACCTTTTGTAAAAAAAATATTATATATATATATATATATATGTACAAATATTATATAATATTATGTTTTGTAATCATTGAGCATTCATCGCCGGCGGGCACGCGACAACCACTGCAACAACGATTTTCCTTACCGCGTAATAGTTTATTATTATTAATATTTTATTTAACTGTTATTATATTGGTATAATATTTTTTACAATTACACCCGGAAACGTATTATCCGGATTAAAATTTACCAACCCTTTACCGGTAGTTGTCACCATAATAATAAGAGTGGTTTTTAATAGACCCGAAATGACAATACTCGCGTATATCGAAAAATACAATGTACCTATATAAGTATTGGCAGGGAATTATTAAATTTTAAATACTGTAATGTATCTCATTTCTATAAGTAAGTTACATAAATGAAAATAAGTACGTTTAAATTACATATCAAATTTAAACGAATCTTGAATATTTAAGATATTCAGTTAATAAAAAGTGATGGATATACTTTTTTATCTTAATTCGATAAACGATCAATCTATTTTTTTATTTTATTACGGATATAATATTATTACCTATTTCGAGTTCATTGATCTTTAAACTCCCGAAATTGTGACTCAAAATGTAATATAATACATATTATAAATATTTTTTTTCGATGATAAACAATATTATGAATAGGTTTATCGAGTACATGTTATACTATAATCAATAATTTCATTTTCAATCAGCTTTTTTATAATATAGCCAAAAATATAGTAGGTACTTATACTTAGTTTTGTACTAGACTATAGGATTCTGGATAAAAAAATATTCCATTATATTCAGTAAGATTTTCGATTTATATTATACTATTTTTTTAATACATTGCTATTTGATCATTATTGTTTTTAATTGTAATTTATTATACTATCCACTCTGACTTAAACAGTGAAAACCGTCTCGGTTGTCAAAAAAAATTATTTTCTACAACAAGCAGATTTAAAGAAGATTAGTTTTCATAAATTGTTCTTTGTGCTTTGAATATGTTCAAGTGGGTGCCGCGTGCTTCACCCCCATGGGTCACGTGTCAAACAAACTACCACCTTTTGGGAAAATTAAATGTTGTACTACTGTATACATGTACACTGCACAGTATATACACACACGACAGCGGCGTGTACACACACACGCATACACGCACACACACATATACATATATATAATTTAAAATATGTTATGATAAGTATGTATGTATTGTATAAGTAGGTACCGAATATTCAAATGGTTTATTAACCGATAACCACGTGTTATATAACTTATAACAATATAATAATATGATGTATGTGTACTGTGTTGACGTGTTGTGTTTTGAATTCACACATAGTATAATATATTATACGGTAGGTCATATTAAATGTCCTATATACCTACAACAATAACCTGCATAATATTTTCCTGGTCAAAATGTATTCAATACTAATTGATTGAAATAAAATTAATTTCATGTATTCGAAAATTGTAATCTCGGCTATATTTTACTCCCCGTACATACATTCCTAACCATCATATGTGAAATAATATATAGTACATAGAAATAATAAAACATATTATACATTTATGCTACATTAAACGAGAAAAAAAAATCGTTGACTGTTTTACATATTATTTTGTAACAATTTCTATTGGACTGCCAGCCTGTGCTTGTCAGACTGACATTATCTCATACTGGATACAAAAAGAAAATCGTCAAACAAAATGTGATAGATAAGCTCTTTTGAAATATTTTTAGTTAATTAAAACAAAGTACACTAATCCTTATAGAATTATCATGCTTTTTAACTGAACATAATGGCATATATTATGTATATTAAGTTGAATGTCATATTGTTATACGAACTCTTATACCTATAAATGTATACGTCACTTCACAAATGCTACGCTATTATGCCAGTTTTCGTGAAATTTTTGGTATCTTGTGTATAAACTAATTTTTAACGCTTACTGATAACATTTTTACGAACATTTTATATTGGTAAAAAACAAAAAATAATAACAATAAAATGATTATTTTTGGAAATTCTTAGTTTTAAATTTTACAGGAAATAATAATAGCCCGTTAGAATAAAGTAGGAAGTTAATATTATACCCAATCATGTTTTTTAAGCCATTATCCCGCAAATACGATTAAAATTTAAAATATTAATTAGATTATGAACATACGTTGTAAAAATTCTTATTTGATTATTGTTAGGGATTTATCTAATCAATCGCACTTAATAAATCTATTATTATTAGTTAATGGTAATAATACAAATAATAACTGCACGCCTGTACAATTATTATTCGATTTTAATTCATCAAAAGTTGTAATAACTTATGAATACTGAACAGGGTGCCTATTACTTGTATTTTAAATAAAAATGGGCGTATTTAGGGTTGTGTTAATATAAAGAGGGACAGTAGAAAGGATCTAAGTCTTAATAAATAACATAAAATTATATCCACTTAAACTACTCATAGAATTATTAATATTCCACTTTCATATATAATTACGTAAGAGAGCTGCCTACAAACGTATAATGTTCTACGATGCCAATACAATCGAAAATCGTAAATGATATGAATATATAATTATATATACTTAGAGTTTAAACATTATTTATTTTCTAATGGTTAAGAGTATATAATTGTACATCGGATGAAAGATTCACACAAACATAAACATATACACTGGTTCTATAAATGACATAATACTTATAAAAAATTTCAAACCTATTCTCTCGTTATAGGTCAATCAATAAAGCTGTAACTACCACAGAACCAAAAATATCAATAATAGCTCTCACGTATATATCTCACAATAATAACTCTCAACGTCCACAGACCACAGATCACAGGACATTACACTGAAAAAAATTAATTTAAATTTTATTAAAAACAATAATCTGTACATAATTTAGTATTATAAATCAATACAATAACCAAATCGGCTGACAATATAATTTGTTATCAACATATAGATAACAATGATATAGACCTCCCTGTCTATCCAGTGATAGGATCCTAATTAGTATATAATATATATATATTGATATCTTTCAAAATTATTTAAAAATATTTATCTCGCGTGTCAGATTTGAAACACAACACATGTAAGCTATATTATATAGTGTAAATCTCACAGTAATTGCTTTAGTAACACGAGCGGTATTTATAATATATGGTATTCTCATATCTTGGGAGTTGGGAGTATAAAACTACATTTCACATAGACCTAAAATATATGAAGACTGAACCATTGACAAATAATTCTGTGTGATCATTAATATTAATCAAGATCTTCAATTAAATGTTAAATCAACACATTAATTAAAAAAATCAATACTATTAAGTATTAACATTACAATAATAGTTGTTAACAATTAATACAAATAAATATATTAACAACATTATATAAGAAAAGTTATACTTAAATAATAATAATAATATTGGGGACCGCAGTCCAATGTGTGATCTACCGATAAATGACTGGTCAATGAGTAATCTACCGACTAAATATTTATGTATGCTACTTAAAATAGTAATGCACTTACTCGTACTATAATGTCGATTGTTGTATTAATACGACAAAAGTATTTTTTAAATCTGATAAAAACATCATCAAATATTTGAGTTTATAAATCTTTAAGTTGGCGGTCTAATAGTGGAGATGCACCATTAATTTTTATATTTAATTTTTAGACTTAACTAACTTCCACAATGACTCTATTGTTTGAGTGTGAGCTTCAGTATTTGGTTCCACAAAATTGTCAGTATGATTTACAATATAAAACCTACAAAACTCAAATATTTGTTGATTTTTTATCAGATTTAAAATAAAAATTTGCGGTATGAATATAACAATCAACATTATAATATAGTACGAATAAGTACAATGTACATTACTATTTTAGTAGTATTTAAGTAGCATACATAACATTTAATCGATAGATCACACATTAGACCACTACACCAGTCATTTATTGATAGATCCAGTACTCGAATTGTGGGAGGGGGTACACAGGGGGACGGAGCTTCCTTACTATTTATTTTTTTTTTTTTTGTACCCCAACTTTATTTTTTCACAGGAACGGAGGGACGGCACAAACTTAATAACCTTATTTCCAAAATAATTTTTATTAAAATGTGGATTTCAATTTATAATATAACGAATTTTACAATTTTTAGTATCAAAATTATTTTTGATAATAATTTATTATTATTATTATCACTTTTATTGCTCTATATATTTTGTTTGTAGTTTGCTTATTAGTTAATTACGACATCACACTGTTCTTTGCCTATAATTTATTGTACATATCTATTATGTGGACTAGTAATTAGTATGAAGGTAGAATTAAAATATCTGAGTAGCTGAAAAGTGGTATTCAAAACATAATTTAGGTTGGCAAGGGCGGCCTGTGTTAAGTCATTGTGCACTTGGAACGCAGTTTTTGCATTGAGCTCCTCTACTTCATTTTTCCCAATCCGAGCACTAGGTAGATCACACATCGGACCGATCCCTAATATTATGTGTATGATAATCACAACAATCACGCGCTATAGGTTGAATGTCGGTAAATAATGTTGATTTTGCTTTTATAAATACACATATTATCACCATAACTGCTATTGTGATGCTGTTATTAACTATTGCTAAATAATTAAGTGTTCGGTGTGGAATATATATTATAGCGCTGCAGTGAATATTTTGTACCTACGGCACGACGTTCCAATGTCACCGTGTCCGCTATAAAGTATAATATGTATAATATAGTGCGCCGTATATCGAATTCATCGGTTTCACACAATCCCAATACTATCTACGATGAAATCAGCTATTCACAGAACTCTCCGCGGACAAAGTTAAACGACAGATAAAAGAACCGCGTTGCGGAGGAGGGAGCGCGTGCGGCTTCTGCCGGTGACGCTGTTTTTAAACGTAAAACTAAATTGAGATTAATATCTGTATACATAAGGGGGGTGCATGTTGGAATAACTGCATGCAATTAACTACCTAAGCGGCTTCCCTTTTTTCGTCTACTGCTATACAGAGCGATGATATGATTGCATATACAATAATAATATATTCACTATAATAGCCACGCGTTACACAGAGGTCGTCATTTTGTTATTATAAGCTATCGAACGTTATTATAATATTGTGATTGTAGCGGATTCACACGAAGCGTGTTATTCAATATAATAGTTTTGGCTTATCAGACGAAATTATCAAATTTATATTTTCACACCAAAAGACATTATAGTATTATTTTTTTATCGTGTGACACTAACAATTATTGATACGATGACTTTATAGCTTATATAATTTGTTTTGATTCAAGAAATTTTAATAAAATATTATACTAACTTCAGAACATACTTTTGTCTTTTTAAATCGAAATATAAACGTATACCTCGTAAATATAAATCGTTAAGCGAATAATTGAATAAATTATGTCATGTCTCTATTCGATTGACAATAAATATATAAACTGGATACTAGTAAAAAATAAATATGTACCTACTACCTACATACATTTTCTGCAAAATATTTATTTATAGGTAATATAATAAATTATTGTAAATAAGTGATGTATAATATTCTTTATATATATAGACATGGGTATATACTTAATATTTTTTTACGAATTTAGACAGGTTACATGTAGTATAGTATACACTGTTTTGTTGACAAAATGTTTTCCAAGTATGTACAATCTTTGGTCATATTTTTTTTTTTCAAAATTACATTTTAAAAACTTTTTAATTTTAATAGTTATTGCTCGGGAAATTGATCCTTCTAAATATTTTTGTTAATATGAAATAAGTTTTTAGTAAGTTTATGTCCGTAATACGACTTGTTAGTGAATTAGTAGCTAAAATGGGAAGCATTACATTTATACAATTTACGAGAGTTTATATTATGTTACACATCAACCCACGGTCCTTGGTTAGAATAACGTATATCAATATACACTATCAATATACTATGCGAAAGACCAACACCGACGAATCAAATATTAAATTTAAAGATTTTGTTTTTTTTTTTTAATCGTCGCTACGCGTGTTCCAACAGTTGCATCACTCTGTATGCTCGGGTTAATATTTTTTTTTGTGTGTGTGTAGATCCACTTACTGAGTGAGTGAAAATATGGTCTCGGACAATTAATACGAGTGTATGTGTGTTGTGTGTTGTTTTTTTTTTTTTTATCAGATAATGCTCTCTCGTGTCAGCGTTAATTGTGCGGCAATTGCGCTCCAGTGACCACGGGATGCGTCATGAGCATTCCTAACCACCCCATCGGCGGGTCTGGCTATCTCCGGAACAAATCAGACACCAGATGACTCCTGCCCATAAATATATACTTATCCGTGTACGATAAATAATAATAATTAATCGATTCCAGTCCAATATGGTGCAAACATGACGTACATGGAAATGCATATATACACGTAAACGCACCCTAAACACCGAAATAGCTACTGACAGGCACTTGTCATATGCCAGGCCACTTAATAAAAGTTCGACCGTGCACGATAAAATAGCAATTGGGAGTGTTCTGTAAACGTCAAACGTACAACACGTGATCGCCATACGGTATTATAGCCCATAGGTGTATTATATATATATATATATATATGTTATAATATACACAGGTACGCGTGTGTGCGTAGCTCATCGCATAACGCGCACGCACTGTCATCGGTAGGTAGGTGCTCATTATTACTCAGTCATCGAGGGGTAGATTTAAACACAAATTAATAATGTAGACTTGTTCAGTCGATTTGTGCATTTCACTATTTACGTAAGAGCTAGTCTAAAATGTATAAAACCAACTCATAACATTAAAATATATAACCTACAATATATTTATGATTATATAGTTATCACTTTCCTATAGCTAAGACCTAATACATAATATATAGACACACGATTAGACGTCTGTAAAATAAATGTGCTGACAGGTAGCCTCCTCTCAGAATCGTTTTATAAGTATTTTTAACAATTTTAAGTTAAATTATTTTAGCCTGGTACAAACACCGTGGTACTTTAATTTATGCTTCTAAATTTTGAATTCTTATAAAATTAATGTATAATATTGTTGATACACTTTTAGAAATTATATATAACATATTTTATATTTATATATTTGTATACAATAGATTTTTATTATGTCGAATGTCGCTATCTCGAACTACATTGAAATCCCCTTAAAACTACCATTACCTACACTTAATAGCGTTTTGCTCTCGATAACTCAAATAAAATTAGTTGTTTCTCGTTATCTCGAATACACAAATAATATTTTTACTATAGTAAGAACAAAAATTAAGCAGTACATTCAGTATAATAATTATGATTTCATGCATTCGTAGTAAATATTTGTAATTTAATAATATACAAACGTAAAATATAGTAAAATGGAAAATACGCATAAATTAAATGTCCTCAAATTAATTTTTACATTCTTACAAAAACAAAACTAATACTAAATAAACTTTAATGACAACTTTTAAAAATAAAATGAATTTATTCATTATTATTTATTGTAGTTTATTGATATGTACGTAGTATTAGTTCTTTAAGTATTCAAATTATGCATTTTTGAGCATTCAAATTATTTACTAATCTTTTTTAAAAATTTGAACAAAATATCTTGAACTTTTTTTCTGTTCCCATTGAGATTCGACACAACGAGAATCGACTGTATATTGGTACATGTATAAGAACAATATGATTTAAGTACGATTTTCCTATAGCTATTAATTTATGGCCATCCTTATTATTGGTTATAACTTATAATTGTATTCTTATACATTGTTTATTTTTGTTTTATAAATTCTAAGTCAAGCAGAGATTATAAAATAATATTTTATATCAAGTGAATATTTTTCAATTATATAATATAGACAAAATATGTATTAAATTTTATTACGTATTTATATTGTGGCAGTACCATGTTATTCTAAAGAATTAAACATTTTTAACTCCCCTAAAAAGTTGTTGGGAGTATATGACAAAAACACAATTGATGATTTATTGAAATATTTATACTATTAATAATACTACTTTAGTTATCTTATTTACGTCTTTTTAAATGTTATATAATAGCCTAATATTCTATAGTGTAACTTATATATTTGATAAAGTTAATCATTTTAATCATTTTGATTCGTTTAGAAAAATGGGAAATAAATGTATGGAAACTTTTTATTATTATACAATAAAATTCTTTCTCAGTCTTTCCTTTTCACGATAGTTCTTAAGTCAAGTATAGTCTATTATAGAATTACATTGTATTTACGATTTTGTTTATTCGTTCTTTATTACAATTCAAGGGATAGGGATTGGACATTTTATAAGAATAACCATGTATAATGCTATTTTTAAAAATAAATGCATCACATGTAATGTACATATCAAATGTTGAAATGTAAAACATAATTCAGTTAAAAACTGCGTGCAGAAAAACCACGAAATATCCTCCTACCTATTGTGGTATAATATATTATGAATAATGCGGCGCAAATATTATGTGCTCCATAAGATAGGCATGTTATATAAAATATACATATAAAACAATTAAAAAGTAACATGTCATTTAACATTATCTCGGTTGATGGGACGAAACTGACATAATAACATCAATACTTGACATGAACTACACGTATAGATAATCTTTTATTTAGATTTACGGTTGCGTATCGGATTTAGTAGGCGTTTAGAGGGTAATAATTGTCTATCGTCGTAACCCTCAAAAATTATTGTAGGCCGCACACCGTTCGGATTTTTTTTTCTACACGTACACACAAATACACACGAGTACGCTGTTTGTCGTTATATCCGTTTTGTATAGTACACAAACGCACGCATTGGTAACTCGATCGGTTGAAAAAAAAAATAAATATTATAATAAAGGCCTCGTGGAGTTATTAGGGGATGATCAGATATGGGGAGATCCGTGGGAGGGCTTGCTCGTCCCACCTGGAATTAGCGCCCGTCCACAATCAAACATATATTTATGAATACACGCACACAAGCATACGCGATTTTATAGTATTATTATTATACATAGACGACTCTTCAATACGTTCATTAGACTAAAATTTAATGTACTTACACCAAAAAAAAAAAACCTATAGCCGTTACGGAGTGTTTGTACAATTTTTTTTTTTTGTATTGCAAACAATATTATAATAACTTACAAAATCGTTGTAAACTTGTGAACACTATTATTATACTTGTATTATTTTTTTTACATAAGACAATTATTTGTATTTAAAATTTATGTATAGGATATTTTCTAACAAAACCAACATAAAAATGGAAATGTACAGGCGACCTACACACATAAATACAGCTGGAAATATTATAAACATTACCTATTATTATGATTATAATTCATGTAATTATAGTACTTAAAATAATAATTATGTGTTAAAATATTAAATATTGTACACCATACAAAATCATAATAACACTTTAATGAATTATCATTTTCAATAAATTAATTTACATAATATAGTTGCACACATTTTTAAATATTTAATCATTCTTGTCGATTTTGCCACTATAATATACATCTCAACGACATATAATAATATGTTGAGTTAAGTACCAATAGAAACTTCCACATTTAGGTTTGTTAAAAGTTATAAAAGTGTTTTAATATATATGATAAATGCGTTTTTCCTTTTAACCGCATTAAAAATAAAACTAAGATTTTTGCTTTCAATAAAATTAATTTTGCTCATTTATGCGGAACTGTATTTTTATAATACAATATGAAATATAAATAAGTAGATATATACCATAATATTTATGCTTGTTCAACAATGAATTCGGAATTGATTATTTTAACAAGTGAAAATATTTAAACATAATTTCACTGACCATGACATCATGACGTCTAGGTTAAGACGCGACACACCCTTCTGAACGCCTCCCATTCTTAATATAAATCAGTGACGACTGTGACCTTTAAAATACGTGTTAACGTTCAAAAATATTTTTCTATGTATGTTTCAATGTAATTTGTTTTAAGGTAATACACTTTTTTTCACGATGTTATGTTTAATATTATATAAAAAGCTAGTCTTATTTATGTACGTAATATTTTTACATTTCAAACCCCGAATTTCAATCGGTATATTTCTGTAAGTTTTTTTTAAAACATTTTAAATTTCAAGACAATACCATTGATTGTGATATGTTTATGTATTATATATATTATATGTAATCAAAATAAAAGATGGATTACAATAATAAAAAATACAACTGCGTTAAAAGTATATAGTTAGGTACAAAAACCACCTATTCTGTTTGAGAGAAGAAGCGTCAACTTATTAAGACAACAATATTGTTTTACACACAATTTTCATTAGAAATTCCAGCTAAAATATGTCATTATGTGGTAGTGGTATGCGCTATTATATATTGTACTTTAGGTTACCCGATATGAACAAAAAATCCCTGTGTATATCGGTAAAAAAACACGTAAACCTTTTAGAAGAATTAAATAAATAATAATAATAATAAAGATAAGGCCAACGGACAACGCTTGGGGTCAAGTTGGAGCTTCTGGTACAAAGGGCTAGACGTCTGGCGTGACTATAAGATATTCACGTGTGCGTTTGCGTATACTATGCGTACTATATCGAGTTACACGTATATACGAGTAAGACCTATTGTTTTAGGACTTGACGGTGGTTAGTATTATTTGGCGGGACATGCGTTGTTGTTTTTTTTTTTTTGAAATGCACGCTTCATATTTCAAAAGCAGTGCGATTCGGTGATACTCTAAACCAAAACATTAATAAAACAAAATAATAAGCCTAATCACAAACATAACAGACTATGATGAATAATATTCTAGTGACGAGGAGTAGTAATCGTGACTGATTTCCATAGAACAATAAACTTACATCTATATTATTGCTTTACTTTGTGGTTCAAACATACATTTTTTTAGGCATTGAAATTACCGAACTATTTATAATTTAAGATCTAACAAACAATGTATGAGATAATATTTTGATTATATTATTATCCATCAACCTTAATGTGTATTAAATTCAAATTTAATGATTCTCACACCTATAATGTTTATTATTTAGATTTCACTAAAAAAACTTTACACATATCATATCACCTCGTATCATATATCAATATATAAATCGTCATATTTTCACTATCTTCTTTAACCGTTTTTAAAATATTTTGTATTACAGTAAAGAGTATCCTGCGGTGATTCCCCTTTTTACTGTGAAGTATTTATTGGATAACTGATTTTAAAATGTTAAAGCACTTAATTCAAAATTTGAATAAGTAGTTTCTCTGTTATTAAATTTTAATGCGCTGGGAATAATAGTTTTTAAAAAATTATTTTACAAAAATATAAATTTGTCTGTTATTTCAGTTTAATAAATGTATCACAGAGTTTCACATCTCAGCATTATTTTTTAACAATTATTAAGCCTTAACAAAAAAGACAATTTTGAATTTTGAAAAATAAGCTCAATCTTTAATTTATTTCTACAGGTTTACTATACGTGTCAAGTGGCCAAAAATATAAGTTCCAATAAAACAAAATAAACAATTTGTTTGAAGTGTTACAGGACTCATCGTGAGTCATGATTATGCGAATCATGATAATATTTGAATTTTCTTAACAAGCATTACCTACTTGGAAAATCCAGAGTGGTCAAATACCATTGTATTCTGTACATGACGTGATCCGATAACTGAGATTAGTTAAACGCATACGTATACCGCCGAGTCGAAAATCGTATAAAATATATACGTTATCCTTATTCCTTAGCGATGGCGGTAAAACATCTTTAAAACGACATAACAAATGGTTAGCCACCACCGCCAAACATGTCGACGAGAAGCAAAACGAAGATTAACGGTGATCGAGCAGACCGATTAAGACAACTTTTGCGCGCGTTTTGCACGGAACGCGCGGCCGCGGCAGTGGCATGCGCGCGTTAAGTCTTAATTCGCGAGTGTACGGTGGAGAACATCCGCGTAATTAACTGCTCGGACAGATAAGAAACCCTGTAGCAGCAGCGGCGGCGAAGGGGACACAAAGCCTTTGACATTAAGACGAGTAGTATTAGGTAATCCCCTAACGCAACTGATAACGAGGTACGTGGGTTCATCCGAAATAACAATGGTCAAACCTTAGAAGCTTTTAAATTCGGACGACTACATTCTGCCACCACTGATGCATACACACGATCTTCTAAAGAGCATTATTTATAATATCATATATATATATATATATATTGGTGCGATCTCATACGTTATAGGCATATTATTCTATCGTCTGGTATAATCATTTTTATTGTTTGATTATAAAAGGTGAAAATTAAAAATGTTATAATTTACCCATAAAAGCTTATGACGTTTTATTAAACACACAATACTTAATTACTGGTGTTTGGTTAAAAATCATTCAACTTACTACTGTATTACTTATGACTTCCTAAATATTACTAATTTTCGCAAATTATTAGCAGGTACAAAATTCTACACTATAGTTTTAAAGCTTCAGAAAACTAGGAATATTGTTTAATAATAAGTAGTGTATTATACTTGTATTGTTAACAATAATAGTAAAATAAAACTTTTAAAAAAATATTGTTTTTCTTAATTAGGTACTCATCATACCAATTTTTTATTAATTTGAGAACCGAATAACACTTTGTTTAAATATTTGTCATTATGATATACGTATACGTATCTAATATTGAACTTACACTACTAATATAGATTATTTTTTCAACTCTCGTATACGATTCTGCATACAAAACTAATCTATATTGTTTCGGATAAATCCCTTTTGAATGTACTGTAATGTAATTCTTAGATTTTTTTTAGTTATTCCTCATATAGCAATCAGAAATTTAATTTAAATTCTATGGAAAATTTTTGATCCTTGATAAACATATCTCTTGGTCTAATGACAAATACCTATTATGTGAGCTTACTTTTCTACTCAGAGTCGAATTTTTGTTTTCTAATCATTATTTTTACATACTGTTTTTGAAATACATTAATTAACCACATTCCAAATGGTGTACATACTCGTAATCATTATAATTTAAATATTTAAATATAAATTTATTGATGTAAATAAGTTGTTATATACTATAATATAATGTAAAAATAATATAATTACTTATAATAGCATGATGTATAAAAATATGTTTTATGCATACTTGCTTTTCACAAAAAAATTTGGTACAGTGGCATATAAAAAAAAGTAAAATATAAAATTTTTTGTAAAAATCGCGTTGAAAGATACCCTGGGGAGAGGAAAACTTTAAGCTATTAATAAATATTAAGAAAATAATCTATAGATTTAAGGTTAGTTTCATAAATAATTACAATACAATACTGTGATTTAGTAAATGATGTATAGGTACTAATACAATATATTATTATATTTACCACTGTTCACAAGTAATTTTAAATTTGAATATTATTATCGTTTATTGGTAGGTACCTATAGGTAAGTAGTTAATACCTACTTATTAAAATTATTATCATATGATGTAATACATCCACACGACCCATGTCGCTCCCTTCGGCCCAATCCCTTCTCCCCGCCATTGGATGGTTACATAATTAATAGTATTAAAATATCTAGTCAAATTTACGTTATACCTAACGTGATTATTTTAAATAAACTAACGCGAAGTACTTAATTTCTATACGACTAAACGGGTCGCGCGTGCTCATGATGGATGCGTTCCATTGTCGTCGGCCCTTGGTTTATGCAAACAAAAAAAAAAAAAATCGTTGGTCTATTTATCATTAACTGGTATTATAATAATATATGTATGACATATTATTGCCGATAATAACCAAATAACCAGAGCGTAATTTCCCATGAAAAGTGCCCAATGGGGGGTAATTATTATCAATGCAATATTGTTTTTGTCAGTATCTTCGTTAGTCTGGGGGGTGACTCTACATTGTTCTAGATAAGTAAAGGGTTAAACGTTTTAATGGATCGCACACGTCCGACTTGGTGCGCATACATTATTTCTGATGCCGAGGGATGATGGGAATCTGCAGTAGGATGCGTTTATTATGAATATCGGATGGGGCTTCATTGGTGTAATAATCAACAGCGCATGAAGTCATGAATCGTTCCCTTTACATCGGAAGTTTGGTTTTTTTAGGGTTTAAAATTATTGCCAATAGCAATAGCTCCACGCATTGAGTTTAAAAAATAAAAGATCCTTTTTAATTTTTTTACTGTCGTATAGTAATTCTAAATTTCATTTGGAATGAATCCAAGTATAATAATAATTATCATTTTAAATCGATTAACAACATATTTTTATAAAATATCAATAATATTTTCTTCTATAGGTTATTACTTATTATTATAAAGACCGGATTTATATGCATTAAAAATTTTTAAATATGTATGAAAATATGCACTTAAAAAGCACAAAATATGCAAAATAATTTTTGATTACTGTAGCTATTTATTTATGGTAAAGTTATAAAATCAAAACATTAATGATGAAAAAAAAGCTACAATATTATATACAATATATTTTATGATTTTGATGAAAAAATATACAAGTTATTGGAAAAACAATAAATAACAATAATATGTTTCATATTGATCTCATTTAAATGATGACGACGGGTGGTTTGTTACAATATGTTTGTATGCAGAAAAACTTCGTTCCACATCAACGCTTGTTATGGGTGCATATCTTTAAAAATATTTTCAATTTTTGTGTTGTAGAACAAATTTATACATAATAATTCTATAAAAAGATTATAAAATTAAATTAAAACATTTAAATGTATAAATAATATGCAAAAACATGTGTTTATACTGAAAATGTGCACTTATACCCAAAAAATACAAGATAAAAATTTGTAATATTATTTATTTAGGTATGATTGATTTTACCCATTTACTAAATGTAATCACTTATAAAAATATGAACATGCGTTATATGCAAAATCCGGTTTTAACTCATAAGCAATGAACGATATCCATAAAAATACATAAGTATAAACTGTATATATTGTCTATATACATGATACGTGTGGTAGTTAGGTTACCGTACGATACCTAAATATAATAATTAAAATAATACAAGAAATGCGTATAATGGTTGTAAATTTTCTATTTTTTTATGAAGAAAAAAATGGAAAATATTTATTATTTTATCACTGGAAAGTGGAAATACATACGTCGTGTGTTATACTGTTATGAACAGTCAATGTTGTAAAACTTGCAAATAAAACATCTCGTTTCCGTATTACCTATATAGCTGTTTCAATAAACAGAAATATTATCTAAAATCTATTACGAATCTGGTGTTAAATAGTTTTTTAATGTTCAATCATAATCGTCAATAGCAATTTTTTTCGCCAAATGTATGTGTCGTGGGAAAAGATGTCAAGAGTCGATAAGTGTGCTGTAACTACTAGCTAAAATAAAAACGGACGAGCACAGCCCGACGCCTGCGGGAGTGATAGGGTGTATACAATGTTATTGTTGATGTGAATGTAGTTTGTAAAACACGCAGTATAAACGGGCTTCAGACAAGAGTCTAAATTACTGTCGAAAAACAGTATTGCTCCGTGACGTCACACTAGGTTTTTCAAGAGGCATGAGAAATGACAGCAGGAGGTCCTGCAGCTCCTGTACACAGAATACATATAACATAATACTAGGGGATTTAGTCGGATATATATACACTGTGGTCTGGGATTAGGGTTAATGCAAATAAAAACGACACTTATTAAAAATTAGTGATATTTAAAATATGTTTTTAGGATTTATTAAATGACATTTGTCACCATTCGATCAATAAAAAACCAATGAAATTCGAAACGTATGGATCACGAAAGAAATATCTTACAAAAATCAACCGGAAGTCCTGAAATGTATATAATATATTTTACAATACACTAACACATTTTTGTAAATATTTATAATATAGTTAAATTAATAAAATACTAAAATGATATCATTATACCTACAAAATAGTCACCATTTACTATTACATCTACTGCTTATATTACTACATTAAGCCATTATTATACTATATGTTCTATAGTCTACAATATAATATGCAATTAAATTATCTCTATATAATATTAAATGTTAATTTGATATAATATGCTATTAATTATAATAAATTACATAGTTCAAAATATTTAAATTTTATTATTTATAAGTATGTTAAGCTAGCACTATGATTACTTCTTTATTTATGCTACAACTTGTATATTTTTTTATTAATAAAATATGTAAATGAATAAGATCAATATGACAATATAGGGACTATAAGGATCATTGTTTTACCACATTATTTAGATCGCAAGTTTTTATAAAATCCACTGATCCTGTAACAATCAGTATTTTTTATCGTCCCTGCAACATTTAAAACCAAGTCCTGCATGTATTGACTCGCCGGGCATAATTTTAATGTGAAAAAAAAAATACTTAATTTACTATAGCGATTATGCTCAGTAGCAATACAAATTGTTCGAATAATATTCATGTAAATACAATTGCATATTTTAAAACGGTTTTAAATATCACATCAAATAGCCGTTGTTTGCAAGTCTGTGAACTGCTATAGTACATACGTCCTAGCTGGTACAACGGTGCATAATATATTATTATCTACAACCAAAAAACCCGTATAGCATTGGAAAATATGCCAAATTAACTCCAACAATACGTATTACTAACACAAACTGTAATATTCTCAGTGTACCGTACGCAATACCGAGCACACCATTCGTATGCGGTACGATATACTATTCATAAATATCATGTCGTACGGTCAACGTAAACACGACCAACGTCGGGCAACGCGGCCGCGTAGGTGTTTGTCGGTCGCCGTGTTTATATTTCTCCCCGCGCCGTCGTGTGTTGTCCGCTCGCTGTTGAAAATAATAATACGACCGTTTACGCGGTCCCGAGTGATTATTCATTTAAGCAAAACAGCCGTACGACAAAAATGACTAGTAGTTACAGTAACAGTACTTGGATAGAGTAAATTAAAACCAATAGACCGCGACTGTGATTTACTTTTACGGGTCCATGGGAACCAGCTGAACTGGCCGATGATTGATGCGCGCGGATAGATCTATCCGTCTCTCACTCTCTCTTTCTAGCGCGCGCGCCCTCTCCCGGTCACTGGCTCGCTCGCTCTCTCTCTCTCTCTCTCTCTCTGTCTCTCTCTGTCTCGTATAATAATAATAATTATTATTATTATATCATGATACAAAATACACCGCGTGTACATCAGTGTACGACGACCGCGACGGCGGCGGCGGCGGCGGCACGGCACACATAGTCAATCAAAACACAATGCTCCCGCCCCCGCAATCGGCGCAGCCACCGGTTTTGTATTATGTTATGCACACGACCCAGACGGGTTCGGCGATGTTAAACGGGCAAAGTCTACACCGCCACCACCGCCGCCGCCGACCCGGCACGAGCCGGATATGATTGTACACCTGAGGACATGTGCCACCGCCGCCGCACCGAAACTCATCCATCAGAAACGTACGTACGATATAGTGTGGTACCTACCCATATAAATACTATGAACACGCGCGCACGCGGCAGATGATACGCAATATTATATTTATTAGACATCATTTGAGTGTGTGTGGCGTATTAAATAATAAAAAAAAAAAAAAATCGTTAATAACCGTAAAACTACCGCAAGCATAGTTTACATGTTTCACAATGATTGCGGTCGTGTACAGCAAAATATTCACACGAGTATTTTACTCGGTTAACGATATAATAGGTAGTATGATATGTAGATGCCTATTTTAATCGTCAATCCGTCGGAGAATAAAATCATTGTCAAGAGTGTGGATTTGTTTCAAAAACCTGCGACAGAATTAAAAACTATTAAATTCGAAATCGTGCATTTCTTTTTTTTTTTAAATATAATTTTATTTGATTTAAAAAAAAATATAAACATTTTCACTTCTATTAAAGTACCAATCCAATTAATCTTACAAGCCAGCCCATTCCTACTTATAGTTTGTACACGATTCTGCCGACGAAGAATGATTTCAGGTGTATAAACAACGTCAATTTAATAAAACAAACAATACATTATTGAATAATATTTTTTAAGTGTACGTATATAAGCATAATATAATAATAGTATGCATGACCTAAAATAGGTAATACCGTAAATTACATTTTTACAGATTCACTTATGAGTCGTCAACGACAATCGAGGACCTTCAATTATAGCAATCCATATCGTAATAATTTATATTATGTGTACGGCATAAAATTTGAATAAAAAAAAAAAAAAAAAAAAACATTAAACAGCGTAAATTGATAGAAGACTACGCGTGTTTACCATAATTAAAGGATATGATAAACGACTCAACTACACTATGTAATAATAATATATATAGTATATATTATATTACACTCGTAGCGTGATGGTGTGTGTACGCCGACGACGACGATGATTCCGAAACGCATGCGTCCATTGTTTCCGGCGCGGCGTTGCGCTGTGTTCGGATACGCTCATTTAAATACGCATAATTATCGAGTTAAGTGCGTGGAGCACGTGCCTTGATATCATTTTATATTTTTTTTAAAACACTACCATACCCTTTTGCTTTTTATCTTGGACACAAGACTATAACAATAACATTAAAATATATATACGAAAACATTATGATAAACGGACCAAACATCCTGGTACACAAAACGGTCATTTAGCGGCACTTTATATAGAGTGTCATATTATAAGTAGATAGGTACTTTTGAAAATATACTCCATTTAAATGCTAGCGGATAGAAAAACGTTTTATTCCCGTACGACACGGAATTCAGTTGTGGGAAAAATAATTATTATTTTTTATGCCTAATGATTATGATAGGCACGTAGGATACGTTTCAGAAAATCTGAATATGACGCACAGCGGTTCGGAATTACAAAATACTGTTTTAAATATTTGACGTTTAAACCGGATCAAATAAAAAAAGTCAAAACGAATTTAATGGACTTACCTATTTTGGTCAATCAAACCTAAACTTCCAGTAAGTAGATACAAATAAAAGTAATGATTAAGTAAAATATAACGTAGCAATCATTTCTAATTTTAAATAAAATAGCTAATAGTATAAATTATTATTTATATTATTTATTATTTCCTATAATATATTACGATAATGTAAACACAATACTTTATAATAACATCTTATAAATAATAAATATTTTTAAAAGCACAAATCCGTTAAAAGTCGGGTTCCGTGGAAAAATTATAGAACAACTTCAGCACTTATATATATTTTTCATACAAAGTCCTCAACCCTCGATTAAACTTTAATATAGTTGGCTATATAATTGTTTCAACAAATTGAGGCAGGTTCTGAATAACTAGTTTGAATATATTTTAAACGCACTTAAAAGTACAGTTCTTCATCAAGATGATTTTACGGTACTAAACTACAATTTTCATATAGTTTCATTATACCGACGGTTTGGACGTTGTTCAAGGAGATGCTTTAAGAATTCTATTAATCATAACACATAATTGTGTGTACATACTGTTGTACACATTCTGTTAGACTCTTTTACGTTATGGGTAAAAATAAAAATTTACGAAAAAACGTAGGTACTGTACCCGACGTACAACCGTGTAATGTAGGTACCTGTTGTCGTCTTTTGGATTGTTTCATATAGCTAATAATCTTGTCAACACGACAGACTGAGTAATCAAACAACATTGTTTGAACGACTGAGTCTTACAGGACGACAGAAGAAGCGAATGTGAGTTTTAACACAGCTGACTCGCGTTCCGTTTTTCATGTCTTTTGTTACGAGGGGAAATTCGTGTATAGGTGTATACATATACTTAATATACGTTGATATGTATACACGGTTGTTTGATTTTGTTTGATTGCTTTTGAAAAGAGAACACGCATACGCGGTTCATGGGAAAAACGTCGTATGCAATTTGCCTTCGCCGTGTTTTGTCAGTGTCCAAATAAACCAGAGATTCCTCGGCTATATTTCGCTCCAATAATCACTAATTAGCCAGTAACGAGGGCCTCTTTGAAGAGTTTACAACAAAACTTTTTACTCTCGTCCCCGGCACTTTCATAATACGTATTTTCAACGACCGTTTAATATTATTATTCCACCCCTTGTGACATCAGTGCGTTATACAGATAAGAAATCGTATGCCACAACCGTCGCGCGTCGAGCGAGATATTGAAATACGTACAGCATTACAATAACGACTGTGATATTTTAATATTTGAAAAAAAAATAAAATAATAATCAATTTGCAAATTCGAAGATTTTAATATCCAGCACGTAGTTATTCGATCGTTTATTCCAAATTTAATAATAAATCTATTAACTGATTTATCGACAATATTATTATGTACTGCTACGTGGAATTTTATATAGAATATGATGCATAAACATGAACTATTTAGCTTGTCCGTCGTTCGAAGAAAGACAAACCGAATCAAAACTAATAAAATTATAATAGGTCGGCGAATTACGGAGATTTGCTTTTATCGTACCGGACGTACCGTGTGTCAATTTATACCACATATATAGTAATCTAATTATTACATACTTTTGTTAATATTAGATTTACAGATTTGTATAAAACTATAAAATATAATATAATATTACGCAATAATTAATAAGTCGATAAACGGTAAATTGGTACATAAATTAATGATAACAAGAATTGTGTACATTTACTATAAATACCTCTTTTCATGAAAATATACAAACATTCTATTAATTATGTTTCTGCATCTCAAAGTACATTGAAAACATCGTATCGTTCATACGAATGGAGTGTGACGTTGCGATGAATATACTGTAAAGATGTATTATCATTATTATTATTTTAATACGATGAAATTTAACTTTTTTACAAATCGTAAAAAGTACAACTAATCATTTACAGCTTAAATACATGTATTATAAAATCTCAGTTAAAAAAAAAATGCTGGTATTAATAACGTTCTCGTTTGCAAAACAACGTTTAAAATATTTTTAATATAACATTCTGTTCTTGGTAATCCAATAAAAATTGAACGACCTTTGTACCACTGGTACAAAGGTTATACAAAAGTCATTATGCAGTGCACTGCTTGTATAAAATGCCACTGCCCGATATTGTCGAATGCTAATAAGTAATAACAATAATAATAGGACCTGCCACGTATATCGTCCTGTTATTGTTGTAGATAGGGGTCAGTATACAAATTAGGGACCGCAATAATCGCCCGGGCGGTCAGCTTGTCACTCTGGATTTTGTCCATAGCCATCTGCCCGACGGTATTAGCTTTATCACAAAATATAGTTATTGAAAAGACTAAAAAAAAAAATATACACGTTTAATCGGTGCGAAATATCGTCGAGCACGTTGCACGTGCATATCCTTTTTAAATTTTGAACTAATGATATAATCAACCCCGTGTACATAAAAGACAGACACCGGCATAAAGTGATTGAATTGTAGAGTGCACACAGTAATATTATACATTATAAGTTTAGAGGGGAAATTAAATTGTTAAAGTCTAAACCATAAAATATAGATATTTAATTCAACGTTATAATCTATTTTAAACATACATCCTTATCCGATGTACAAATACTAGGCGTTTATAACCATCACATTTTAAAATCGATTTTGGGCGAAGTCTTTATTTATAGTCTCAAACATCTCATCTAATACAAAATAGATACCTAATTATATTTTATAAGTCATGTAGGTTACATTGAATAACATTAAGATTTAATTTAATTCACGATCAATTATACAATATACACTCACTTAAAAGTAAATAAATTTTGAATAGTCGAAAATAACTTACAAAAAAATATATTATATTATAAGGTATTTATTTATAGGTTGAGCATAAATTCTCAAGTGTATTAATCTTTATCATCATAGGTATTTCAATTCCGTTTTTATCGTTTATAATTGTTTCCAAATAATTAACTGTAAAATCATAATATTATAAACTTACCCTGTACTATATTATACACTTAAGTATACTATACTCAATATTTTGTATGTGATTTACTGACATGTATTAATACGTTATAATAACATATTAACAGTGTTTATAGTGTTTGTGTAGGCTGTAGGTACACACTGAATTTGAATAAAATTTAAATAAAAACATTAAACTTGATAGGTATATATTTTATAGGTTTAAATGTTTAATCGTGTTCTATGAGTTCTATAGTAATTATTATGGCTACCGTACGGCGTCAGTCAATCGCTGACACGGCACGAATAACGAATCACGAATAAACGTGTCGTGATTTGTTATTTATATCATATTATATTTTATTATTATTGATATCGAATATTATAATTTTTATTTACACGAGCGACTTTCGTTACAGTTACATTTTGGCTTCAAACTTTGCGCTAATATACAATGTCACCTGTAAAATGTAACACACTAAATATTTGGATAGCCGTTGCCAGTTTGGACACGGCGTGTGATCGATGATCGGGCTACCGCTTTTAAATAATCGTTTCGTCGACAAAAGAAGAAAAAAAATTGATACTTCTACCATGTATCATACAATATAATGTCATTATAGACATAAGTATATGCGCACTTATGTATAATGTTATTTTATATAACAATTGAAATGGCGTGTGGCGTGAGTCGAATTTGCATATCACCTTCGGACCACAAAGACACGTAAAAAAACATATATATATATATTATAATACACGCACGCGCCACGCCAGTTTTTTTAATTTTATTTTACACACAGGCCCTGGTTACACCTATATATACCTATAATATGCGTGCGTTTGTCGTGTGTGTGCGTTTCGTATAATATATAATATCTCTACCTACGCCACAATAACACCTATCGCTATTCCGCGCGCACTCGACTTACATACTATCCTATGTCAATTAGGCAGATGTTATCCACGGGTGCCTGGGCACGAGCCCTCTCGCTAAACACCGCACACACACACCTCATCGTCGTCATCATCATCATTATTATTATTACATAATATATAGTAATATACCACCTAAAGTAGGTATATATTAAAAATATATAACCTATACCTACGTCATGGTTTTAACGTTTATTTTGTGTTTGCTTAATGCGCCATGGCCGATGTGTTTTCATTGGCAAAAAATGCATTACAATGACGTAATCAAACTCGCGTCTGTGTTAATATCGTATACACATAGGTATATATATATATATATATATATATATATATATATTGTATAATTGTATATATGCACAATGTGTGTGTGGTACTATACATGACTACTGTGTTATTGAAATCCTTTATCACCCTAAAGCCTTGATCCCTTTCACCCTCTTTATCACTCGCTCACTCTCTCTTTATATATCTCTCTCTCGCACACACACACACACACACACACTCGACAACCGGTTGTACACACATCATTTTTTTCGTATAATATGAATATAAAAATAGGTAGGTACAGCAGACAAGACGGCCGGCGGACCGGACGGACTGTTTGCATTACTAAATAAATATAGTGTCTAATCGAGTACTGCAGTACAATTGTTATTATTAAAGTAGTCACGGCTAATTATTGTTAAATAGTATACGTAATTTACGTAAATACCTAACACGCATTTAATTTTTATTTAATAAATCATTTTGGTAATACAGTCATATTTTTTTTTTTATCAATTTTATAGATTATTCTACTTTATATAAGGACTTTTTATTCGTGTCCAAAATTTTTTTTAAAACCGAACATTCGATAAAAAAATCTTCACAAAATACCAATTATTCAATATTACTTTTAATAATAATATTAATAACAAATCATTTTGCTTACAAAACCACTATGTTACATGAAAGTACCTGTTTTTTCTTATTTCTAACCTGTATTGACATGCAATAAACTGCATAGATATTATACTTGAAAACTTTTTACTGCTTAGATTTATTTATAATATTAATATAACTTTATGTTTGACGCCTTGACGGTACTGCGGTAGGATGTTGAGTGAGTATATCATGAAAGCGCTAACGGCTAACCCCTAGTATAGTTAAACTTTACTGACTGCTGTTGTAGTCGTGACATTGTACTGGCTTTATGATTTATAACAAAGTTTAAAAATTCCAATT
The DNA here is from genome assembly GCF_003676215.2 of Rhopalosiphum maidis. Classification (NCBI taxonomy): domain Eukaryota; kingdom Metazoa; phylum Arthropoda; class Insecta; order Hemiptera; family Aphididae; genus Rhopalosiphum; species Rhopalosiphum maidis. The sequence continues at coordinate 67,758,259 of NC_040879.1, forward strand.
CCAAGGTGTCCAATAACTCGTTTGGGCAAGTCTATTTGGTGACGACATTTTTTAAACCGACGGCACAGCGTTTTATTATAGTTATGTATATTTTAATTAGTTTTTAAAAATTTTATTTCATTTTGTATTTTTATGATATTTTTAAATCATGTAATTTAAGTTAATTTAATAGACCACTTAAGTCATCAAGTTATAAGATTTTAATCTATAATATGTATTGGTTATTATCAATTTCATCATTATAGTCGGCTATACTATAATTTATAAGAGTTATACCTTATACATAATTTCATTTATCAATAGTTGTATTGTTCTATTTGTACTTTCTTCTTTAAATAATAATGCATAACATGATTTTATAAACCTAATGTTATCATACTATTATTAATAATATTAATAATTATTATTTGATATTACGTCATGACAGACGATAGTTAGATTAAAATAACTGTCTTCTAAATGTTTAAAATGTATACAAAACGTATATGTTTAGATAAAGTATAAAATATTCTATGCAACAAACATTTCCATCCACGTAGATCCTTACAGATTTTCAATTTGAATGTATATTAAATGCCATAGATTTATATTATACTTCAGTGATATCATTGATTGTAAAAATCACCATTTATAATCAAAAGTACATATGCATCAATGCATAATTATACATCATATGTTGTACGGTGTTTGGTTTTATATAAAAGCATCTTAGTACAATAAAGTATCAATGATTTTTTTAAACGCATGTAAGTATTATTATTTTTACTTATGTACGCTTATAATTTAATTATTCTAGGAACATAATATATTATTAGTTATTATAAAATCAACGAATAGTCATAATGCACATGTTATGAAAAATTATAATACAGCAACAAAATTAAAGTTAGCGGATTTTCCCACTGCCCAGTTCTCTAAAAGTCGAAATGTCTGACACACGTCAGTTGATACTCGGTAGTCAGTAAATAATAATAAATTGGTGTATTACAATTTATTTCAAACCTGTTAGGTACCAATATAATCCAATATAATGTGTATTTTATTCTTTATTGCCTGTGTAACGATTTATGGTTTATTTCATCTCAATAATAAATCCTTATATTGAACCTCTCACGGAGTTAACCAAATTACCAAAGAGAAACACAAGCAATAACAATATGTCTGTACAATATTATTATCAACAATACTGATAGTCTGACAATGCTTATTACTTATTAGTTATTGCATATATGTTAAACTATACGATAGGTATTATGTTTATGTACTATATTACGTAGTATGTACTGACTACTGGGGTACACCAGGGTGTCTATTTGGCTTATCGGGTTCAATTTCTGGTAACTTGACTGGAGACCGCCTCGTCTCTTGACGTTGAATCATTGGTCGCAAAGCATTTTATTATGTGCTAATATTGTTCAACTGTGAAAATGTAATTGATTATTGAACCACGCGTTATAAATCACTAAATAATTATCAGCAAATACGCAAACTAATTTTAGAGATTTACCCATTAAACGAATTATATAATGCATTAATATAGGCCTTCAATTGTAAATTGTGTACTATAGAGATACATATTTTGTAAGTAACCACAATATTTTTAATCATAAACGTAAAAATTAAAAGTTTTTATACGTATTTAAAGATTTTAATGCATTATTCATTAGGTAATAGGTATAATAAAATAAGGAAAAAATATTTTTTAATAATGATGAAGAGTATTCAGTCCCTCCAATTCAAGTACTGGACTTGTATCGTTTTAGTTTATTGAAATATTCTTATAATTTAAAATAGAATAGAAAAATAGAAAAAAGAAACAAATTAATTGGTACCTACTTATATCAGGTACCTACCTACTTCTTATTGTTAGCTCAAAAATCTAAAAATAATGTAGGTGTTTAAATATTATAAGAAAAAGCAGTGTAATCTATTGATAATGTCGGTGTAAAAGGGCTTATAAACAATAATGTTTCGACAAAAAAAATTTAACAATCCATTTTATTACGCGATGATAAACATCGGTATGCGGGTGATCACAGGAAGATGAGGTCTCACTTTGGCGCCACATTGTCACCCTGTAGACAACTTTATAAACACTCTATGGTATCAGGTTTTTATTTCTACCAATAAGATATCCATTTCACGTATAAGTTACTTGTAATCAAAGGGGTAACATACTTCATCTAAAACAATCAATGAAGATTATCAAAACTAGACTCTTTTGTTAAAGAAACAACTGGTCAGGTGTGCAAAATAAAAAAATGTTTAATAAAAAAACTAAAGTTACTGTTATAAGTTTATTATTTACATTGACTATATTTGATTCACTGTAAGTTTTAAACAAGTAAAATGAAATACTTATAAAGTTGAAAAATTAATTTAAAAAATAATATAATAAAATATAAGATTTATGATATGGATTTACGTACCACGCACAAAACTACAAAGTTATACAGTAAAATATTTTTATCATGATTTATATTTTATAGTAATATTGCTTAACTTGTACAACAAGCGTTTCCTAACCTAGTTCTCAATAAATAAATAGATATTTACCATAAAATATACGAAACAAATTATAGTGGCACGTTTATAATATTATCATAGTAGGTAGTAAAACATATACAATATATACTATATACTACCTATATGTCATAAACTTAAAAATGAGACAGAGAAAAAGGATAACTGAATAAAATACAGTGGTCGCGATAACTCGAAGTTGAAGGAAGATAAAAATTCGCTTCGAAATATGTATTTTTCGAGATATCTAACTCAAATTTATATTAATTTATAATTCTAGTTTTTCGAGTTATCGCGACTCGACTATATATAAGCGCAGTAATATCTTAGGGATAACTGAGATTTAATAGTTAATACAATATTGTATATAATATGCTTGTTGAGACTTTGTATTGTATACATATGGAAGGAGATATTTTTCCTATCATAGGCGAGAACAGAGAATATTCGTTCGACTTATAATGTGCACTGTACTATAGCTGATACATTTACCTATTACCTATATAAATTCTGTATGCCTGTACGTATAGAACTATAGATATTGTTGAAGTAGGTGCTAAGTGTTACTACGGCCTACGGGTGTCCTCCGATTTCGGCCAAAAGTAATCTTTTTTAATTTATTGTATCTCAATTGCAGTATTTACAAAATAGGTAGGAATTACTGTTTTCAGTGATTATTAAAACTAAATAAATACCCCGATTGGATCTTACATATTCAATGTAAATATAATACCGCGCATTCACACTTCGCACAAGCTAACAATATTCGGCGTGAGTGGTGCTTATGGTCAATTAAAGATACGAAAGCCAATAAACTGTAAGATTGCAAACAAAAAATATCTAAATTTTAGTTAATACAAAACAACATACACATTATAATTTGTAATACATATATAATATGCCTTTTATTAATTTGACTATATTTATTATAGTAAGTACTTGTGATGCGTTAGTGTATACCATTAAGGCCAGGCGCGTAGCTAGCACTTTTTATGGGGTGTTTTAATTATATATTTAAATATAACATGTGGAGAGGCTTTACACACTTAATACATTTTAGTCATCAATCTTCATAGTATTAAATATGCAATAGAACCATATGACAATATATTTTTTAAAAATCTAATTCATATACCTAATAAATATATTTTTTATATAAATACGGTCAATGAACGAAAATTAACACACTTAAAATATTCAAAACCTCTCTCCGGGCTACACCATTGATTAAGATATTTAAACATATGATATTATTATTGATTTGCTCCGTGAAAAGAACCATTTTTAAATATACTAAATACTAATTATACTACCATAGATTGACTGTACTATTAAGTTATATTATTAAAAGTTTCTAGCTATTTGTGAAATGATGTGTAAAAAAATTAATCGATGATAATATGTTTTTATTATTATAGGTAGCTATTATATTTATACGTAGATACGTTATTTTGAGAACCAACCTGTGTTCGGACGCAATAGAGATATTTACATTAGGGCTCTATACATGAATTCAAACTGCAATCGGACATCACCGCTCACTGCCACTCAATAAATATTTATTAAGAGTCTAAAATGTAAAATGTGTGTCCGTGATAAATCTTGATCTGTAGCGCATCAAAATACCTACCCTTTAACGATGTTTGTCAATCGCTCGTTTACACACATATTTATTTTTTTTATTGTAAATGTAGACGAATACACGATTAGCAAATGGGGGGGGGGAGATTTACGCGATCGCATTATTTTTACGATATCATCCGTGCTTCCCCCCCCCCCCCGTTAGGTGCAATATTACACTATATTATTATTCGACAACGTGAGCCTTTTTTTATCCTCGCTTCTAACCTGTATTATGTATGGATATAATATATTTTAATCGATAACGGCGGTATCTTTGTCGTACACTCGTACCTGCCCGCGTAAAAAAAATAAAAAAGACCCACCAAGAAGCGGCGCGTGGCGCACACACATCCATTGTGGCATTGTCCATACTCCATAATATTCACCTATATACCTTACGACTTGCGAGCGTATACCCAGTGCAGTCCACATTATCACGTAATAATATTATACACTCACTCGTCCGACGACGCGGTGTGGGTATAATAAATAACGCGATGTGTGTGGTAGTAGGGACACCTTTTTTTTTTTTCCTATAATATACCTTTGCGAGGCACAAGTCTTACCATACATCGTAATAATATCACGTACATATATATATATATATGTATAGATCGTACAGAATAATAACAATAATATATGATCTATAACTCGTCGTCGACGTCATAGATCATTACTATTGGATTCGATACGAAAAAAACTTAAAAAACACATTATACTAACGCGAGTACAACGTTTTACATATCATATATTAATAATAATGTTATAGAGGCACGATAATGACATAGGTACTACCCGTGCGACGCGTCGTCGGCGGCGGTAACGGATTAGCGGCGCCGCGCGCGTAACTACCGTTTTAAAATCGGTGGGTTCGGTCTGCGTTCCCATTGGCCGACGTGCGTACGGCCCAAAATGCAAAACCCGAGGGCCGCCGCCGCCGTCGACGCCGCCGCCGCCGCCGCCGTCGGTATAACTCCGTCCGGACCAGCAACAGGATCGACGCCGCGTCGCCGTCGATCAGTGATCGTTTCGCACGCATCGCGTCCGTTCGTCAGTCCGCGACCGCGCGCCTGCACGCCCGTCCACCGGTCTTTCTTTTTATATTTCATTTCTGCTCTCGTCTTCGTCCCGTTTTCGCTCGGACGACCGCCGCCCCGACACACGCACAGAGGCCGATCGCGAAAAAAAATAATAAAAATAGTACTTATCGGGACCGAACTGGCAATTATATTTATATGACGTGTACGCGATAAGAACGACACGGTGTGTCCGTCCGGCGACGTGTCTCATTATCGGCGGTAACGACCACTCCCGACAAACGACACTAACTATCACCGTCGTTTTGAATTTACACCTCGTGTTAGACAGGCGGGACCGTGTCCTATCTCTGTCCGCGATAACAAACAATAATTATCGGTACAGCCGCCGCGACGAGCAGCACGCGACCGCCGACGGAGGACAGCAGCAGACCGTACTTCGATTATGGTCGTCATTTTGTGAGTAAACCACATTGCATTGCTTCGGCGCGCTGTCGTCGTGACATCGTATTGTTTGTAGTGCGCTGTGCACTTAATAGTATATAATACAATATATTGCCGATCTTTTCGATTTATTTTTTCGTCTCATTTCTGGTGACTCGATGATAGCGTGTCTCGTGTATAGTATCACAAGTAGGTAGGCAGACTAATATTAATAATAATAATAATATGCTAATATTAGGTATATGTGTTGAGGACATTTGTGTGCCTAGGTATTTATAAATAAATAATATATATACACGTAATATCTATAATTATTAATAAGTAAATTTATAATGAGCTTGTTGTGGTAATAATAGTTTTATAGGTATTATTATAATATTAATATATATATATATATATATATACTATCGTTTATCATATTATACCGTAGCTCTATTAATTGTATATACAAATATATCGTCGTGCGTCTAGTACAATTATTTAGAGACGTTGGCATTATAAACGCGTTTACGTGTGCTTATAAATTAATATTAATCATTTTGAAAATATCGACACGCTATTTTTCGTGTAGGTAATCTCTATGCGAGATGCGTATGATCTACCAATATATATGTATATAGATTACCTACTTCCTACTTGTCTAGTTTTAAATATATATTATGTTTATATAAATTCTCTTAGTATAGCCATAGTTATAAATAGTTTATAAATATTAAATCGTTAGTTTTTAACAAATCTATAATTACAATTTACACCGTTTAACTGCCGATTTCCTATTATCGAGTAGGTATATACATTTTTGAAACTACCCATTAAATGTATTACATATATCACGTATTAAGTGTAATTCATAATAATTTGGCACATTTTCATTCCACGTTTTTTTCAGGCTAAACCTGAAAATTTCCTCTTAGCTATTGTTATATATTTAAACTGATATTCCCGAACCTCCGACTTGGATAATTATCGTTATAATAGTATAGCAGTAGATATTTAATACCTTATGGCTAATATTCTTCGAAGTCTATTAATATTTTGAAAACCTAAGATCTACAATATTACTATTACTCGTTAACAGTCTGAAATATAATATAATATTGTAAATTTGTACGACATATTTCTTGGACTTTTATAAATAACATATTAAATTATAAAGTTTTATTTGTGATATTTTAGTAAACAAGAATACGAAAATCAAAGCATGAGCAATGAATATAGTTACTCCCGCGGAAGACCTCCTGCAGAATCTATTTCTCGAATCGCAGATTGGGACATTAACGATTCGATTATTCCAAGGGTAAATTTGATATAATATATATTTTTTTATTAGTTATTAGTAAAAAATGTTGTTTTGCGTTATTTATTTGTATGCTTTTAAGTAAACTGTTGATCAATGTAGTCCAAACATATATGATATATAATACGTGATGTTTCTTATTTTTCATATTTATTTTAATTGTGACGTTTTAAGTTTTGAGAACTGATAAAATCTTAAATTTCTATAAAAACATATAATTTTATAATTTATATGTGTATTTGAACAAATATGTACGTTTATTATCAGATAAAAAAACCAATAGGTATAAATTATAATAAATAAATAAATTACCTATGTGTTGAAAAAAAAAAGTTTTAATTGATATTATTATTTTATAAGTATTATATTAAAAGCATATTTATTAATTTTAATCGATTATTAAATTATTTATTTGGCTATCAATTGCATTTAAAAATGAAAAAAATGATATTTTTATATTCAATCGGTAGCTTCGACTTTGAGAGCGTCCTTGTACAAAAACACGATTTTCAGAGCTTTAGGTTCTCCTTGAAACTATGTACATAAAACATATTATATGTGATATATCGTGTAATGTGTGCCGTATGTACATCGTACATATTTTGAAATTCTATAAATATTAAATATAATATCAACATTATTATCAATGAGTTAAACATTTGATTTTAAAAAAGTTTGTATCTTAATAAATGCTTTTTTAATTTAACTTTATACCTAATTAGCAAAAGCCCTGAAGTAGCTTTAACGATAAGTACTTATTACATCACTGTGTTTAATATTAATTATTGTCCAACAAGAGCAGTACATTAGTATAAATGTAGTTTTGTTGAATATTGTCGATTCAAAGAAAAATATCGATAAGGTATCGATGTATTATTTAAAATTAATTGATTAAAATATTTACATTGTAATTGAATAAACAGAATAGGTAGATTGATAATTACATATTAATAATAAGTAATTAATACTTTAATAATAATTAAAAATTAGTGCTTACTAATCATTCGTTTTGATAATGAACAATTATTTTTATGCCAATATAAATGGACATCTACTCGTATATCTTATTAAACTTGTGTATGTTTTATTATTTTAAAATCTGTTATAACTATAGGTACTTTATTATAATTTTTTTCTTCTATATTATATTATAGTGTTTACCTTATAATTATATAGTAATAATAAATTCATAAGATATTTTATCTTAATGTTTTTGAAATTTAATTTTAGGCGAGATTTTATCTTAACCGAAGTACATTTAAATTAGTAGTATTTTTTTTTTTTTTTTTTGTAGGTGAGTAACTTCAATTTATGGGAAGAATGGGCTGACGGGCATTGTCGCTTGGTATACCCACCTAATTGCGAAGAAGCAAAGAGACACGCTTCTGGATGGGCAATGAGAAACACCAACAATCACAATGTGCACATACTAAAGAAATCATGTTTGGGTGTTCTGCTATGCTCGAGAAGGTGTATACTTCCTTCGGGAGACACTGTTCACCTAAGACCTGCTATATGTGACAAGGCTCGAAAAAAACAACAAGGTAAATGAATATTATATTAATAAATATAAAATAAACAAACATTAAAAAAAAACTAATATGTACTAGAAAATCCTTCAATTTGTAGACTTTTTTATTCATTATCATTGTAGGTAAATTGTTTTTAAGTTAAAAATATTTAAATTTAACTATCATTAAGCACCCGTAGAAACGTTAACATGAGTTATAACTATTAAATATAGGTTATTATTTAAATGTATAATTTATCGGACATTTGGACATATGTGGACTTAAAGTATAATTATTAAGTTTAATAGGGCTAAATACATAATTTATGTTATATATCTATTTAAATTTTGGGTATTTATATTAATTTTTATTTTCTACACTTTTATGATTAGCTATTACTTGGTTATAACATTTGCAATATGCATACATAATATCACAACTTTTTTACATTGAGATTTCTACAGATCTATTAAGTTCGGACAGCGATTATCACAAATAACTATTCCGAATGTACGATGATAAAATATAATATATAGATACTTTTTTTTTTATTATTTAGAAAAAGAGAAACTATTCAATTTATACAAAAAGTTTCGTACAATAATCATATTGTGTTATGAAAGAAAAAAAATGTCAATGCTTTTAAGATAACCGTCCAATTGACTGAACCTCCCGTGACTAGTTAAGTTTAAGTTATGAGGTTTCTGCGCCATTTTTGTAGTAGTCGACGAGGTGGATTTTCAGGGAGATAATTGAAAACCAAGGATTAGAATATTCACGGAATCAACTCTGAATTTGATTACAAATAGGTATATAAATATACCTACTTAACATTTAAAAAAAACATTTGAATATAGTACAATTTATTTTTAAACTATTTATATATTAAAATATTTTAAAAAGGATGCTATAATGAGTTTTCAAACATAATGTTAGTTTTGTTTGAATACATCTCCACGTATTTTGTAGCTATGCATGAATGTCACAGTACCTAACAATGATAATTATACAAATTAATAGTGAGAAAATTCTCTTAATATTCAGACGAGCTTTTTAATTTATTTATTTTTAAATCGAATGGAAACCAAGTTTTTAATTACATACCACGTAATTTGACGATAAATTGTCATGCATAATATAATTTTATGATATAAAATATTTCGAAACCATTCTAATAAAGTGAAATGAGCATTATACTTATTTATTAAACTCAAAGACAAATAAGACCACTAATTATGTATGAACTAGTATTTAAATTAATCTTTTCCATTGTTTGATGACGCGAATTTTAGTTGAGATTATGAAGTTTATTTTAACAATGAAGGTTAGATTCCTAGATTAATTATAAATCAATATCATTATAATAATAATGTCACCTCGTCTGGTTAACGGTTGTCCGACGATAAAAACTATAACATAACTTCAGCCTACGACTACGGCCGGTTTCAATCAAACACGCTCTTTACTTTGTAGTACATCTAATTTGTTAACTCTAAAAATCCTTCTAGTATTACAATTTTAGCTTAACAATATTAATTGTATTATTCTATTGAATATCTGTTTTTATAAATTTCCATTTAAATTTTGTTGTTTCCATACTTTTAAATTATATTATGTTACTTAGTACTTCTTCTTCCAAAGAATTTTTGAGGGAGGAGGGGTTCATAATATTATATAATATAAACAACAATTAAAATAAATACTAAATACAATTTATCACTAGATATAAATCCTTAGTACGGCGCTAGAAAGAGGGCTAACGATCTGGGTATTAACCCGCTGGTGGTGCCACTATACCTATCTGACAATTTACAATTGTGCATATAATTTACCACTAATAATCATTTCTAGGTAAACCCTGCCCGAATAGACAGTGTCATGGTCACTTAGAAATAATGCCTTGTAGAGGACATTGTGGTTACCCTGTCACACATTTCTGGAGGCATACAGAGTATGCAATATTTTTTCAAGCCAAAGGTGTTCACGATCACCTGAGACCTGAAGCCAAGTCTACTTCAGAAGCACGAAGAAGCTTTGGCACCAGCCGCAAGATTCGAAACTTCGGCATGATCCTATCTCGTGATGTTCCTTTCAATAATAAAGTAAGATTTAATTACAAATTGCAATTTACAATTTAAGATATGCATTCAACTATCAATACTTATTCAGCATAATAATTTAATATTATTTATTATTTATTATTTTATAATATATATATATATATATATGATGTGCATTATACATAGCGATAAAATTCTTATTTATATTCAACAAAAATAATATATATAGCCTAGTAATTAATACAAACTATAAATTAATCTCAATAGTCATATGCTATCAAAACAGTTTTTGATGCATTTTACAATCTCGAATTCAATGAATTTTAAATTAATATCGTAATAATAATCTTATACAAATATTATGACAATTATTTATGTATATTAAAAAAAAAAATATTGAATAATAGTTGCTACTTTTAGTTTACATTTTATTTACTTTCAATTTAACTCATAAATAAAATATACCTAAGTATGCTTAATAATCATATAATATTTTGAAAGTAAAAGTATGCTTAGTAGTTAAAAATGCAAGTCCATCAAAACTTGTGCAATATCTTTGTATAATAATTACGTCTACATGGCTACAATGGTGGTGTTGATTATGATTTTTTCAATTGCTCTCGAAAATACGTTTAAATAAATTCTGACTGAACTATGTATTTAGTATGAATGTTTATGTTACTGTTAACAATAATAGCTTATTGATTAATGAAACAACAAAATATGTATTGTCGAAGATTTAGGAATACCTATTGTCAGTATATATATAAAAAAAGTAGTAATAAAAACCAAATATAATATTATGAGATACACACGGTATGTAATATATGTATATATAATATTATATAGTAGGTCTGCAAACGTGTACAGCGGTCATCAATAACATAAAATAACAATAATTATACGATATACAGTGGGCACGGACAGCATAATCTGTCTATTCAATAGCTTGATCATTATCATTTCAGGCTATGATTGTGTGTGTGTGTGTGTGTATAGTGTTGAGACGCGTTGTAAATCAATGATACACACAATGACGAAAGTGAAACCAATGTTCACAAAAAAAAAAAATAATGCTCGGTTTGTTGGGATGTTGGTTGTGTACGTTGAAGTTGTTTATGCACAAGTTCAACCGATTTTTCTCTTAATATCATTTTCGTAATGCGGATCGGACGTTAGTGTCACTAAAATTAATTAAAATGTTTTTATTTTTACGTAATATTCTAATATAAATTTATGCTCAAAATCAATAATAGAAAATATAATTCTGGAAATCCATCTCCATCGATAATATTAACGTTCTTGCACTAATTAACCGGAAATACACGTCCCTAGTGGTTAATAATAACAGCTTTATGTTATATTCGTTCGTATTGGTAAAGCAATTCTCCGGAATCGGTTGATATCACGGACATTTTCGTAACTAAACATTTTTCCATAAATGTAGGAAACATATTAAACACACTTATTTTAAATAATTGTCATTGCTGAAAACGGTATATTAGTATCTAAACTTATTCGCGCAATGTTTTCTGAGACGTCGACTCGATTATGTTAAGCCAATCGCCATGTGATATTATAAACTGGCGATATATTATAATAATTGTATAAGAACAAAATAATCTTATTAAACATACCAGAACGCCTATATGAAATACTTGTACCCAATTATGAAAACTCCTACAAAATTTTAACTTTTTTAAAAATAATCAAACTTTATAACCCTTTTATAGTTAATATGTTTTTTTTCTTTTTTGCTGTTTTCCTTTTCTACATTGTACATGCTAAGATTACCCATATCGTAATATTGTAAAATTCTACATAGTATCCTAATGTATTAGTAATATGTAAGCTAATAACCTTAGTTGTTGAGGCTTAAAAAAAAATAATTGTATACAGACATCGCACGTCATCTTTTTTCATAGGTTCGTGTTTTGCGTGTTCGTTTGAAAACGGTTTTCTCTCCGGTATGTTTATCTCGTCTCTGGCGTTATATCGCGTTGCAACCGCCGCCGCGTGCATTTAACAATAATTATTGTATTTTCTATAGTGCAGCAGCATCACAATATGGTGTTCATAATGCACGTAATAATCTGATGGATTTTTGAGCGAAATCCTGCGAATGAATTTTATGCAACGCGTACTCGACGACATAATATTTATTATCGCTCGACTGCGGCCTTTCGCGGAGACGCTATGTAATTATAGGGCGAACGCACGCGTAGCAGTAGTGGGTATGTTAATTCAATATTTGTATGTGCCGTATAAATCATTTCGACGAAAACTCAAGTCGTCGGTGCACTCGTGGTGGTTGTGGTGGGCGGGGTGTCCGTGTGATATGCAGAAAGGTAATACATATGTATTATTATATTATAGTTTTGTGTGCGCGATTATTTATACGATTTGGAGAATATCGCAACGCAAATAAAACGCTGTACACAATTTAATATTATTATATTATTAGATTGTTTATAAGTTATAACTTTCGATGATAATTGTCCGCGCAGTCCGCCCGAGGTGGTCTAATCATGTTGTCGACCGTCTAATTATTATCGTCGTGTACGTGTATTAATTGTTGTACTGAGTGCAATCGTTATAAATATATTATAAAAACCGTGATTGCGCACCGGCGACAACCAGAGATCCGTCCGATCGCGTCGATGGCAAATTATATTGTTTCACATACGTGTAATGAGTAATGATAATACGACTGTGTGTGCTGCTGATACCTGTAGATTTAAAGCGCTATGGGAGGTGTAGTGAATTGTCATTGCTAATAGGCGACTGCGCAATCCTTCGACGACGAATGTCCGTGTTGTGGTTTGTAGACGGAGATTGGTTGAAGAAATGGTTGATGAATGTCAGTATTGCATGATTTACACTAGTAATTAATTTAACAGAAAAAATATATTTTACATAACAAATATTTTAATAAGTTGGAAAATGAATTACTAAACAGTGGGAGAGTGAACTTGTGTGAGCTGCGATGCGGCTGTGACGAAAGTTCGCGCCTCGAATAAGCTTCTCTAAAGGTTGAGAGGATCTTGTTGTTTGTCATTGACATAATATTCGTATTAGAGTTAATCTTTTCGAAAATACGTATTTTTTTGTGAATCGGGTATCGGCCGCTGTTGCGTGATGCAGTTGCATTCGTTGTAATGCGGCAGTAGTGGGCGCGAGGGGATTGAAAAATGACGTTGTTACGTACTGTTGAATTGTGTGTGCATTCTAAGTATGCATTTTGAGTTACATTTAAATATTAAATTATTCTATGTAGTGTGCGTTTAACCCTCTTATAGACAAATCGGTTTTTCAAACGATACGTTTACGATGAGACCGATACCGTCGTTTCGGACAAATCTGATTGCGCGGCGGATATTAATATTTATTAAATGTTATCATGAGTGTGTGCCGCACATAATGTTATAAAAACAAAGCTGTGTTTTTATCCTCTTTTAAAATTCTGTCTGATGAACCCAAGTGATGTAAATAATATGTATAGGTAAACAATATAAAACAAAACTTTTATTGAAATGTTGTTTATTCCACTGACATCAATATTATGGTAACGGAGTTAAATTAACGATGCAATAATGTCACAGTAGAATAACGTTTTGATATTATAAAGTTGGCGAAACGTCATTGTTGTTATGTTGTTTGTTTATTGTATATCAGTAATTATGTAATGGGCAAAACACTCGAGATTTCAGTTTACCAGTCCCTGATATTTTTTAAAAATTATTTTAAATAGTATAACCCGCCAAAGTTTAGGAAAAACTGAGTAAGTCTCGATAAATATATTAAGGATGTTTTACTTTTAATGTGTATTGTTTGAGAGGAGGGTCTGGATGATTTGAAAGGGGGCAGTTTTTTTTAACTTCACACATTTGAGCCTCTAGAAGTCCAGAGCACCTCGTAAAGCAGAGGTCGACAAGTAATCTATTGTAGTCCGGAAGATACAATATAATAAACAAATGAGATTCAAACAAAAAAAAAAACTTTGTCAAATCATTATATTAGCATAATCTACTTGAAATATTTTGATGGTCCAGTTTTCTGTCTTGCAGTCCGCCAGTTGCCGACGATTACTATAAACTAAAATGTGGTAATTAAATTAAATCTTCTTTCACGTATTTAATTACTAGGGCCCAGAACTTGATGACCTAAAAATCTTTAAAAAAATGCACACAAAAAATGTTAAAATGACTATAATAACTTGACATTTTTAAAAATTTATGATTATACAATAAATTCGTTTTCCATAAATCGTAATTATTATCAATTCAATTTTAACACACGTGCGCACCGGGCCTCAAATAGAATATCTGCCTACAGTTTATTAAATTATCTTAGATCACGACAACGAATGATAATGATAATGAATGTCGGTAATCGACAAGCTAATGGAAACTGAATGCGTTACAATAAGATGTAACTTTCAACAAGAAAAATTCAAATATATGTAAAAAAAAAAAGTACAAAAATGAATATAATTCCAAAAAAATGACTGTTAAGTATAAAATTCCTTAAAAATGCAAAAATAGCAAAATAAAAATTGTACCATTCAATTTTATACTTACGAATCGAATTTCTGTAAAGACAAGCCTCGAATGCGAAAATTAGAAAAAAATATGAAAGTGCATTAAGTTCCGAGCCCTATAATAATTACCTAAATGCATTGTATATATTTTTAAGTTTATAAAAGTATTTAGTATTAAAGTCCTTATTATACATTAATTTAATTAATATCTTATTTTTTCATTAATATAACATATCTGACTGCCTAGGATATTTTTTATTTTATTATTTTTCTTGAATATTGAAATTAAATAATTAAAAAAATGGTACATTACTATTAGTACATTAACTATAATTGTTAAATATAATTATTATTTATTGTTTTTCTAATTAAAATTAAAAATACCGACTATAGTATACCCATTATACCGAAAAAAGTTTGGTCGTTCGTTATACCTATAATTTATTGGGCGTGTATCCATTCCGTCGGCTCATATATTATATTATTAAATTATTAAACAAGTAACTGATATCTGTAGTAAATTGTTAACAAAATAACGTTGACCGCTGTAACATTTATATATAATATATATATGTATATTCCAGTGGAGATCACGTATCGCATAGGATTCATATCGTTATCTGTATATTATACATATATGTTTGATCGAAAAAAGATTAATTAGACGTATATTCTTGTTATAAGAAATAAAAGTACGATTAGTATCGAATATCGATTATATTCTTAACATTTTCCAATATTATGTTCTCGTACCAACACATCACTTACTAATGCACATCCTAATATTCGTATATAATAGCAAGAGAATTAAACACACAAATTAAATCAATAAAACCTTTTTAGTTTTATAAATTGAAAAAAATATATATTACAAACTATACCTATTTATAATAATGTTTTAATTTTTGTTTTGTTTTTACCATGTATCATCCCCATCGTGGATGACAATATTTTACGGTAATTTAAATAAAAAAGCTAATAGTCACTGTCCTATATTGTAGACAAGTATAATATAATATAATATTATTTAATGTATATTCAAAATATGTGGGAGTATTTTAATATTAACATAGGTCAGGTCAGTGATGCCAAACGTTCTGAGACGGCAACAACAAATTTTGCTTTAAAAGATCGCCGCACGCGCAGGCAGGGGTTCCGTTGGCTCTGAGTGATTCGGTGAGAACCGAATAGGCACGACGGTCGGATTGTCACTTTAAAGTGACAATCGTAGTACGGGCCTAGTGTTTCAAATTAGTGTAAATTTTATGTTTGTTTAACACCTGAATAAGAGTGTTTCCGACCAATAAACCTGAGTTGGAGTTTTATTTCAGTCACTTTTACGTTCTTACTTTCGATGGAAACAGCGCTGGGATAATATACGTACAATGTGTCAATGGAGTTTTAAGAAAACTGAATAGTGCCAAGGTATATTTGTAATCTTTGAGTCATTCCAGCCGATAAGGAACGAACGTAGAAATCGAAAAGCGTGTTGTACCATTGTACAACTCGCGAGTTAACAGTGCCGTTCTAAATTATGTTAGAGAGCAGAGTACAAAGGTAAAGCGCAAGTGGTTTAATTGTGTGTGTCACTCTATAGCAGAGGTCGGCAAGTCATTTCTATTGGAGTCCTATAGATTAAAATAATAAATCAATGATCTATAGTTATTACAATTAATTTATATTAAAATTATACAATATTAGTAGTAAGAAAATGAAAATTATTATCTAATTATTACAATCAATTTAAATTAAAAAATAACGATATTAGGAAAATAATAATAATTTTGTGTAATAATAATAATAATAATAATAATAATTTATCCAGTAATTTAGTGCGAAAAGTTGCATTTATTTTCCTTAGCTAGTTTTTTGAAATCGAGAAATCGTGGAGAATAGCTTATGCGCAATGTGTCCTCAAGGTGAGAGTCTGATAATTTTGTCCGATATTTGTTTTTCAAAAAATTAATTTTA
Source organism: Rhopalosiphum maidis (assembly GCF_003676215.2). Classification (NCBI taxonomy): domain Eukaryota; kingdom Metazoa; phylum Arthropoda; class Insecta; order Hemiptera; family Aphididae; genus Rhopalosiphum; species Rhopalosiphum maidis. The sequence continues at coordinate 67,775,265 of NC_040879.1, forward strand.
TATGCTATATACCTACTAATTACTAACTAATTTTGCCTTCCGCGGTCCATCAGTTGCTGCCGACCCCTGCTCTATAGGGAGATACCACAGCACTAGAGTTATATTATTTTGTTTATTATACTGCCGGTGGAATCGACGTGTACAAATAAATAAATAATATTGTGATTTTAATATCACCGGCAGTGTACATATGAGTAAATCGCGTCCTGTATAGCCTCCCGATAACGTGGTTTCCGGAAAAAATCATTTTGAAATTTATAGTCATTTTTTACTGTAAATTACATAAGTGTGTGCGTGTTTTTTTATGGAAATTAAATTTTTATTAAATGACACACAAGTGGTTACTGGTTAACGTACGCGTCTCGTGTAGGATTGGATTCTGCTGTCCACAAGATTCAGCTGATCGAAATTTCTTATTTCGGAAATCACTGTGTGTGTGTGGAGTGTGAAGTCGCCTTTGGAACGGTTGAAACGAATACGGCTCACGGGTTTCTTTCACTCGGCATTTGTCGCACAGTAATAATATATACATGACACTACAACGCACGGTTAACTAACACGAAATGATATTATCGCCGTTGCCGAACCGGAATAATCGTATTTTCGCCGCCGCCCGTAATAATTACCTACCTACGACGGTGGTACTCATATGATACGATATCAACACGAGTGACTGCTGAGAGTTTCGGCCCATATGATATGATATTGTCTCGAGCGCGATTGTAAGACTCTCTTAAAAGGGTCCCGCGAAACGTACGTAGTTTAGTTATGCGGATAATAATAATAACGTGTCGGCGGCGTAGACAGCAGCCATACACACGCACGGCGAACAGTGTGCGAGTGCAAACGAGACGCGCTAATTTCATCCTCCGTCGCGCATCTTACGCGTGCGTGTAGTAACGCGATTATAGCGAAAACTCCGCCGTTTAAAAATAATAATATATTATATTATACAGGGTCCGGCAAATATCCTCCCTTATTTAGAAATAGTGTGAGTTGTGGTGGTGGTGGTACAACAGTGGAGAGGGGAGGGTATCGATGAATAGTGGTATACGTGCCAGTTTTAGTAGATGTAATATTGTAATGGCAAGGAAAAAAAACAAAATGAAATAAAAACCAACAAAAAATAATGAAAATAAAATGTGATTTTAAAAAAAATTTCTAAATTTAAATTTTTTAACGTGATCATCTGTGATTACGTTCTTTGAGGATATTTAAAGGCACAGTGTACGATCATCGCCCCTCGTCCCTACAAGCACTTAAGGAGCCAATCACCAGGCATTGACCTCCATCACACGAAGAGTTATGGAAAACTATCGAGAAACTTAACCGATATAATGTTTAAAATAAATAATTAAAAATGGCATAATATTTATAAGTATAACTAATAAAAGAATTTTTTCTATTTCTTTGTTTGTTTATTTGCAAGCTGCTTCTTATTGAAATATGGGAGGTTTTTTTGCCGGACTCTGTAGTATTATCGCCAATATTGTTTATGATCGTCGTTACGCGACCCACCACCGTCAGTGGGTGTAAGAGGTGTGGTGGGTGTCGAACGGGGCTGGCTGTACCCCGCCGGTAAATGGCACCTCGGGGGCAAACGAACGATTTGTGCGCCCTACCATCATACATAATTAATAATTATATTACACAAATATCGACAGTTTGATTTTCCCGCCGCCGTCGTTGTTGTTATCCGTTTCGATAATATTATAAATTAAATATCGATCACGAACGACCGCCAAAAACTTCGTCGTGTGTGCGATTTATAGATCAATCGGCGTACCGGACAGAAAATGTTATGTCTTATTTTAAATTATTATAATGTCGAGACGCCGCCGCCGGCTGGCTCTACCTGTTATTTGGTAATACGCCCGCCGTCGCTGTTGTTTTTGTCACGGCGATTTGAATGATTTTAATATAAATATTTCGTTTTTAAATATCCGTGCCGTTTCTTTGAATTTATATTCAACTCATACGCGTTCTAGATAATATTATATATGTTCAAAACGTATCACCGCGGTGTGGTGCTGTATAAATTGTGCCAAGAACGCGCGACGATTATTATTATTATTATAAAAAATCTAAACGCACTTAATCGACTTATCTTTGAAGTCTTTAAGACTTAAAAACCGTGGTAAATTCACTAACGGGTCCAACCTTAAAACAAAATGGATATATATATATATAAATACTTTTGTACTTGCACTCGATAATTTAGAGCAACGAGTGAGTTGTAGAACTTTTACAAAAAAAAAAAAAATAATAATAACAACATAAATTATTGCATACTGTTATTTTATACTTTGGTCAGCCCTGCCCGTACGACGTATACGAATTATAATAATTAAATCCGTTTGGTATTGTCTTTAAAAAAAAAAAAAAACCTTAATTGTAGGTTTTCATAGATAATAAACACTGGCACACGTACAAAAAAAAGAACGCCTAGTCTGTTGTCCATGAATCATAAAATATATTATATGAATATGAATGGTACGGACAACGTGAATGGATTTTGACAACATATATTGTAGGTCAAATCATAAATACTAAAACTCGATTTCTCTGTTGATTGTACCTTCTTATACAAACAAACCCGAGGCAAAAAACGTTCGACGGAATTCACAAGTTTGACTTTTAATCACTAGTTTTACATTTACAATATTTTAATATATAGTAAAATACAATATCTATAAATGTTGTGTGTGTACGGCGTGCTGCATAATATTATAATATGTTGGATGTTGTCCGCGATGGCGTACGTCGGATTAAAATATTAAAAATTACTGTGCTGTACGTTTTGGTTAACAAATTATTTTCTCTCATTTTAATTATGATTTACAGATAATAGTTTAAGTACATCTGGCCATTAATTGTTTATCGATTAAAAACTATATACGTATACTGACGATATATTATATTACATATGCAATGGTAACGCAAATAATTAATTATTCCTCTGACAGTTTTAAACTTTTTACGCGTCTAATATTTTCTTTGTTAGTCACTTATGTATTGTGTAATTTGAACTATGAAAATAGCATTTATTTCAAATAGAACGTAACAATCTGATAATAATATTATGTCTGCCGCACCAAGTTACACGTCTTTGAAGTCTTTGAACTCGAGTTCTTCGTCGAATAAAAATAAAAAACCATTTGTACCCTCAAAGAAGGCCGTTTTAAAAGATCAAATTGTTTCTTCGAAGTTTGTGGATGTTAAACAGTTTGTTCCTTCGTACATGAAAACTGAACCTAAACCTGACATTTACTCTCTCATGACGATGACTTACGGAAAAATTTGGCACGAGGAACACGAGTCGTACGAAAAGAGCGTAATTGAACAAAAATTAACAAAGAAAAAACCATTGAAACGTCCAACATTTCCATCCAAGTGCCCGCCTAAGGTGACGAAATTGGTGGATGTAGCAGGAGGAGGAGATGTGTTGCTGCCCACATTAGACAAGACAAAATGCCAAGCAGAGGCCAAAAATCCTAAACATTTAAACTCAAAACCAAAAACATGTTGGAAATAAATATATTTTAGACTGTAATACTGTATACCAATTCTTTGGTTACTATATTAAACACCATTATGTAATTTGGAATATTATAAAATAACGTGTTTTAAATACGATATTATTATTTATGTAAAAACTATAATTATACTATGCTGTAAGATAGATATAGTGTTCGAACTATGACAAACGTTTCAATTACTCTCCTAAAACATTTTTTTCCAGTTCCGTATGATTAAAATAAGTTGTTTAATTACTAACAAACATCGTACGAGAGCACCTTGACATTATATTATCTTAAATAATAACATAATATAAATTAAATGTATGCATATAAAGACTAATAATATAGATAATGTTAAAAAAAACATTAAAAGAATCATGGAATTATTTAAAAAAATTTAGATATAATTTTATAAAATCTGATAATTTAAACAATAATGTGTTTTCAATGAAATTAATTAACATATTTTTTTTCAGGTATTAAATTTAAAAAATCAAAAACAGAAAGCTACTATTAGTAATGCAAGTCGCAAACAGCAGTATTTAAGTACACAATTGTCTCAAGAGTTGATTGCAGAGAACCGAAGTATAAGTAAGTTGATAGTATTTATTATTTTAATAGATGACATTATGGACATTACGTGGTTTCAAATATATAAGTCTTTTTAAACTTTATATAAAACATAATAATATTAATAAATCATTTTCATTCGTCAAGTATGTTTTGAAACGATATCGACACTATAATGATATTTTCAGGTGTGGATTTAAAATAATATTACCTACTTGACCACCCTAGTCAATATCACATAAATCAATAATCAATTCAAACATTAAAATTTGTATTGTTTATTCTAAATTATTAAAACAAAATTATGAATGGTTCGGTAAACATAATAAAAATATTTACAATATTTAGCGATGTAGTATACACTTAAAAAACGTATTTTGTAACTTGTAACTACTACAGATATTAAAATATGTTTAATATTTTAAGCTAGCAACACTGGGTCCATTTATAAAAACCTGTAGGAATACATGAAAATACTATTATAATACCGTGGTTTCCTGTTTTATATTCTATTAAGAGTAATGAATGGATTAATATTTCAACGATTTATGCTTTTATTTATATATCTATAATCCTGTTTTGTAGATGGAACTTTCTTTTGTCGTATAGAACAAATTGAATATTATTGACACACTGGGAGGCTAAAATCAAAAAAAAAAAACTAAAAATTAGGAATCTTAAGAGTTTAAATTGGAAGCAGTAATATGTATTTAAATAATTATTCAATTATTTATGAATAAAAAAAATCAGTAATTGTTTTTTGTGCTCATTTTTATTTAAAAAAAAATTATAACAATTTTGAACAATAGATACATTATGATCTCATAGTATTTATTTATCTTTTTACACCAATAATTATTAATTTTTTTAAAACAACTAGTATACTATTATTAACATCGATTTATCTAAAATACAGTGACTAATAATTTGTTTATTTTATAACTTTTTATAGACTCTTCCGGTTGCTCGTGTCTTCCTTATTATTGCGTTTGCAACAATAATAATCGCCTAGCTCCCGGGCCAGAACCAGCGACGGCCATCCTCCAGCATCAGCAAGCCGCTTATCCCTCTCACCACCACCACCATCATCGTCATCATCATAACAACAACAACAACAACAATAGTAGCAGCAGTAGCAGTAGCGACGATGATCTACACCCTCATAGTCATCAAGACTGGACGTCGGGACTGCAAAACAACTACCACGTCCTGCAACAGTTGCAGTCCGCCGAACTTCCGTCATCGTCGTCTTCCTCGTCGGCGATCGTCCAAAACATGTCTGCCGCGGACTTCGGGTTCGTGACGGGGCCGCAACCCGCGTCAGCAGTTTACTGTCAACCGATGCAGCCGACGTCCGCCGCGGCCGACGACGACGACGTGTTCCAGTTGCAGCACATGGACGGGCGTTCGTCGGACGCGGCCGTCGCTTCTTCCGGTTACCACAAGTGTTCGCCGACGACCATGTTGGACTTGGGCAGCGGTACCATCCACAAGAGTCCCGGGCAGTGCGGTGACAACGGTGGCGGCGGCGGCGGATGGCAACACTACCAGTCGGCCGCCGACTACCATCACCAGCCGGCCGCCGCGGCGGTGCTGCACCATAACAACCACCACAACGACCAGCAACAGTGCTACCAGCAGATGCTGCAGCAACAGAGTTGCGGTGACGGCGTCGGCTACCACCATCACGTCGGCCAGCAGTTGCAACAGCAGCAGCAGCACTACACCGCCACCGCCATCAAGACCGAGGACTGTCCGGACTCGTTGGATCTGATGGCGTACTCGTCGATGGCACCACACGACGTGGACTACTACGGACAGCTGTCTTCGTCTTCGGCCGACGCGGCGGTTTGCTTGAAGGGCGGCATGCACGGCGACGGGTCCTCCTCCGCCGTCGTCGCGGACTTTATCGGCGCGGACGCGTCCGCTTCTCACGTGGTCGACTACATGGTCCTCGATCCCGGCAAACTGTTGTTGGCCAACAACAATTTTTACATGGACTCGGCATACTGCGGCGGCGGCGGCGGCGCGGAGACCAACAACAACAACAACGATGTCGACGACGCCGCTGCGTTCAGCGAATTCCAGTTGAACGCCGCTGACATGCATTCCTGGTCGCAGGCCATCAATCAATGAACGCGCGGACCGCCGGTGATCGTCTCAATCGAAACTGTATATATGAATACTATGTATGGGGCGATCCGAAGCGTCTGGCTTGTGTGAAGAGGCACTTCACTGTTATTTTTTTAAATTTTCGCCGCGCGTTATGTGTACTGCTTCGCCTGTGAACAGTGTGTGTAAATATAAATAAGAATGTTTTAAAAAAAAGGTGTTATTAAAAATTGTTTGCGAGCTTGAAATTTTTTTTGAAATGTTTACATAATATTAGAAATTTGAGATCAGTAGCGTATTTTTATTTTGTTTCTTATTTTTTATTCCCCAAATTTATTTGATTGTACTTTACATTTTTTTTTATATATAATTTTTTTTTTTTTTTATATATATTTATAATGTATTTAATCCACGGGTGATGGATTGTTCTCGGTTGATAAATTTTTTTTAAACTTGAAAACGTCACCAATTTTACCGGTTATAACCTTGTTTTGTCATACGTGTTACTACTTCGAGACATAGATATGCTGCTTTTTCACTCTACAGTTAGACTTCTACGATGAAATTAATTTAAAATGACTATATTATCCGTTACTATTTATAAAGTATTCACTTTTTGTCTCTTCTTTTTTTTCACTTGTCAAAATGCATACACGTAAGCTTTGTGGCTTTTTTTTTATTATTCATATGCGTACAGATTATTGTTAGTTGAAAGTTAAATTATAATACGTACATGGCTTGATTGCGTTTTTTTCGATTCTTTGACTACGTGTACTTGTTGGTTGGTGGTTTTATTTCATTTTTATTCCACTGCACGTTAGCTATTCGTGCGATATTGAAATAAGTACGAACAGTACGGTTGAACTCTGTTAAATAAAAAGTGGATACTTTAATAATTACCAATTACAGTTATTAAATTATCAATTTTTTAAAAAAGGAAAAACCGTTACCTTTAGATTTTTTTTTTAACTTTTTCAAAAAAAAATGTTTGTATAAGTGACCACCCAAATTTGTTTTTAAAATTACACGTTTAGTAGGCTTTAAAAGTTTTCAATTAATTTAATTAGACGAGTCTTGAAAACTTAATTTTTTCTAAGTAGGTAATAAGTTTTCATAACTTGATAACCTAAAAATGATGAACAAAGCTGCACCTGTAATTTAATATATTTAGTACTTATAAATATCTTATGTATTGTAATAATATTGTTTTTATGTTTTGATTATCTATTTTATAATATTGTTATATGACTGGTTAGTTTTAAAAGTGTAACTCGCGAGAAGCATACTAACTTATATAGAAATACACACCATGCTCGTCAGACTCGAGTTACTTATAAATTTATAGTTAAACTTAAAACCATTGTTCTACGTTTTAAATTTTATAATTACGCTTGTACTAAAAACAGAGAATTTTAAATTGTATTATTATGGTCATAAAGTACCTATTAAGTAGTAAACATATTTAAAAACTATTTTATTTGGTAATTTATTTCGTAACTAGACTCCTTTAAAAAATGAATTATTTACCAGGTTGGCATGTAGGTATATACATTTGTATGTCGGTAAAGTTAAAATAACTAACGTTTAAATTACTGTGACAAATATAAATGTACTCCTGAATAAAAAATATTTAATTAAATATTTATTAAATATTAAATTATATATATTATATTTTGACAACATAATGTTTATAATATGTTCTAAAAAAACATACTAACTATTATAGTAACATTTTCCACTGTAATAATTTATGTTTATTTTCGAAAAATCCAAACAAAACTTAATGATTGATCATCGTGTGACGTAGTCCAGTATCTAAGAAAATTGGCCATTTTTTAATTGTTGATGTGTTTGAACTGGGGTGCCAAATTAGAGCCTAGGGATGCTTCAGCATCCTCTTAATAGCACATATGTACTCATATTGGTTGGTTGGCGTTTGATTTTTAAGCCAGCGCATGAAAATTATTTGTGCGATACTGAAATAAGTACCAATTAGTACGGTTGGCCTCTGTAAAATAAAAATCGGATACATTAAAAAAAATTTTATAAAAAAAGAAAACCAAACGAACCTTTAAACAAAATCCCGGAACCTTTATACATTTGGGTCGCTGTAAATTGCGCCCTATTTTTAATTTTTTATGTAAATTGTGGCCCGGGTATAATTTTATATGTATGCTTACCTAAATACTTTTTATTCATATGTAAGTTACATCTAAGCATTTTTTAATTCAGAATGAATAATTTTAGATGGCCCGGTAAACATCGACGGTTTTTTTTTTTTTAAATTGTCAAGTTTCTGTCGATTTATTATTTGTTTCGAAATTTGTTGTAAGTGTGCAACACCAACGTTAAATATCATTTTTTAGCAATTTTTAATAACGAAGTTTGAAACCGTCAACTATTTTTCAAAGTTTTATTACTTACGCTTTTCATAATGTACATATTATCAATCAAAAATTAATACTTATAATTAAATTGTACAGTCGACTGGAAATCGGAATATTCCTGACCGCAGTGTACGTACATTCCAAATATAACCGGGACGCAATTTACGTATGTTTTAAGAGTACATGGGCCGCAATTTACATAGTAGATGAATATGCCCTTTTTTGGGGAACGCAATTCACCGACTCCGATACATTTTGATCACAAAATGTTTATAATAACCAATCGTTTTTTATTCATAACACATGTTTAAGCACTCATATTTTTTATTTAACTGGTCTTGAGCTATAGAGATTTAATTCTCTATAATAGTAAACAATGTATATGTTTCCACCACCAAACTTGAAAATGGTAAACAAAACTGCATCTGTAATTAAAATATGCTTAGTACTTATAAATACTTGATTTTTAATAATATTGTTTTTTATTTTTATTTTATGGTTATTGTTATTGTAAGATACCGTCTTGCGGCTGATTAGGTTAAAAGTGACTCGATAGAAGCATTTTTATATAGAAATGCACACACACTATAATATTTGTCAAGTTACTTATAATTGTTTTGTTAAAAACAAAACTTATCGTTTCAAATTTTAAATTTAATGAAAATAAAAGAAAGCATCTTTAGCATTTTAAAGAAAAACCACTTGTTGTACAACGGCAGTCCTTGTCATTGTAGTATCTATATAATTTATTTTCCTATTATCCGTAAACTATTGTACGATAATTTGAAAAAAAATTTACAGAAATCGTGTAAAATATGAAAAATGTAAAAATTGTGGATTTTTATGATAAAAAAAAAGGGTGGACAAGTGAGTATCGTTCTGCAGTGTAGTAGAGATGGAGAGTAGGTCACTATAATGGATGTGTTAATTTTGAATGCAATGACAGGTATCATTGTATACGAAAAACGATTCGACGGAGATAATTTGTCAGTCTAGGATAATTACTAGGATACATTATATTGTTAGCTATATCTAAATTGTGATATATCGTTATTTTATGGGATTTCGTAAAAAATTTAATTTCATACACTCATAAATTTTTTTTTATATCTATTGATGCTAGAATTTTTTTCAGTTATTTGAAGAGCTGCATACTAGTTGCGGTCATGGATGATTTTTGAGATCAGCACATATAACAGCTGCGGTTGCTGTAATTGTAGGTAATGTCTGTAAGTTGCGGTTACAGCAAAGACTGAGCTTTTACACTGATAATAAAATGAGTTAAACATTTAGAATTGAAATTATATATTAGTAGTATGATATTATAACGAGTACCAAAAAAATTTAATTTAAAGTTTAAAATTTGAGTTTAATTAATAATCCAATCTGGAAATTTTGTTGGTATGTACAAGTTCCATGCTTTTATATTAGAGTTGACTTTAGAGCTATTAAATACCATTTTATGTAAGTTTATTCTATATAATATACTGAATAGTAATCTTAAATGAGTATTAACCGTCACCGTAGTTTGTTAACTGAAATCGATCACTGTTGTTTTTGAAATACAAAAATACTATACATTTAAGAAATATTTATATATTTTTGTGCTTTTATCCCACTATTGAGTTATTAAAGCGCAAACAGTGACCGCAATTAGTAGAAAGTTTTAAAGATTTTACACAGAAATTAAATATTTTTTTGATATCCATTTTTAGATCTATTATAAAATTTATAAAAACAAACAAAACTTGGATACAACATACCTGTTTTTATCAATATATTTATTGTTTATTTATTTTATTCTTTTTAATTTTAAAAAATAAATTATTATTACAAATTTAAAATAACAAAAGCTTTACACCATTAGATTTAACACCAAATTACAGTCGGAATTATTATGAAACATGATTTTCGTATAAAAAATTATAAATAATGAACATCAGCATAATTCTTATTTCTGAATTGAAGTAATGAAGTGAGTCTGCCCAACACACTTCATATTATACCGATACTATATATTCTGATATTCACAAGAATTTCGTTTATAAGTTAAGTAATTAATATTTAGTTTATTTATTTATGTTCGGTGGTAACTTTTAGTTTTTGGTTACCGGCTATATATTTTATGTACGTGTAGTAGTATATTATCACCAAACGATAATAATTAACCCACCTTCCGTACCAGGTAAAATGCCTTCAATTTCCGAGTTAGAAAATGTATTAATCATCGAGATAGCGAAAACCGAAACGAAGCGACTGGAAATCAAATAAAATCTACCGTTTCTCCGTAGCCTTTGCAAGATGTAGCGTCTAACGTCAACTTTGGTTCGGACACAGTAGTTCCACTGATTGACACTGTAAGAAAACTGCACTTTAAAGCTTCATTCCCAAGTCTTGGCCATGGTAACGCAGTCCTTAATAGTTGCAAGTACAATGTGCAAGCATCGTAGCGAATGCTGAATCGTTTACTAATTACCTACCTACAATACGACACAATAAGATGGAACGGAGGATCGCGTCGCATACGATGTACTGTCTACGGCAAAGGTCTTGTATGTTTTTATATGTGTAACTATTTCACACCACATGTCCACGTCTATGGTGATATTATATTTGTACAATTATTGACGCGCATCCCAATAAATGTCGGTAAATGTAACACAAATCAAAGAAACTAAAAGCGTATGTTGACAAATTAGGTATACCTACAGTTGTCGGAATGCTTTGTAAACAAGTTAATTGTCCATTTGGTATTATTGGAGTACTAATTAACAAGTAAACTAATTGTGGGAATCCGACCGATCGAAGTTGTTTAAAAATAGACAAATTTACTTTAATTTTCTTATACCGTTTTATATGTTGTCACGAGTGTAACTACACTACTGTCTACTACTTAATACTTAGCAATAGGCAATAGCATAGTTTTAAGGAGACCTGAGTGGGCCGCAGCCTCTCCGCTAAATTTAAAGTAAATTTAAAAATTATAAATAGTAGTAAGTTATCTATATGACTATATATTAGTCTATGGGAACTGCGGCTGTAAAAGTCTTCAACCATACCAATTTAATTAATAGGTTTTGTTTATTTTTTTTTCAAATGTTAAATTGTATTTAATTTAAAAAAAATCGTTAATACTTTCCCTCAAAAAAAATTATTTTAGGTACATCAATTATAAGTATATTATTAAACCATGGGTTAAGGTTACTAATATAGACTAGGATGATAAAGTATATTTTAAAGACAAATTTGTGTAGCCGTATAGGAACTAAAACCTAATATAAAACTTGATAAACTTCTGAGAGACCCTAGCCAGTTAAACCCCCTGCCCTCCTCAAAAAAATCTCGGCTACACCATTACTACTCAATGAACGTTGAGTGATAATTAATTTAAAAATATTAACACCCGATGATGTATTTGACGTCCGGCGCCCCTTTAAAACAGATTTTAATATAATAGCCATATAATGATAGTATGTATGTATGATAGTCATATAATAGGCATATATCATCGTAAACACTTATTGTAATTTGTGAATATATTTGTATACATAGGTGTTTCAACCTAATTTAATGAGGTAGAATATTTTTTCTTTTAATATTACTCCTCTACAACAACTTATCAGTGTCTCAGATAATGACGATGTAATTCAGTGATGATATACTGTTGGTTGGATCATTGTATGCGACTCATACCCGTCTTTAATATAATCCCAAGTCCTAACTGGTATGAAGTGACAAAAACATATTTTTTATAACGCAGATAATATTCTTACCTTTAAGTTTTATAATAGCCGAGTTCACTCTAATATTTAAGCTTACAACATAAAGTTGAAGATACTAAATAAGTTTTGGTATGTTAAGCGTTAGTAAGACCAAGACAACACATGCGGGTACTACGACAGTCTCAGGATCGTTCATCTGAAAAAAAAATTTTAATGAAGTCCTCGATTGTGGTTCATCATGTAGGTATAATCTTAAATTGAAAAAATTGATGCACAAATCTACTAATAATTTAAATACAGCGTTTAATCACTTTATGTTTTAAAAAACTCATTCTCAAAAAGGGGGAAAGTAAACTGCTCTGCTGTTATAGGTGTCTATAGCATACTACTGTAATGTATGTATTTAATTTAAATTAAATGATAAATTATTGTATTTGAAAAACCGTGCTGAATGAAAATTGTCTGTCAGCTTATATTACTAAGTATATTTTATGATGTATTTATATTACCTAAACTATAAAAGTATTTAATTTTACTGTTATAGCAACACAGTATATGTATATAGGTTGAATTAATTTTTACCAAAAACATTGTATTTAAAATATAATAAAAGAAAACCCTATGATAATATATTTTTAGATTTTTTTGGTTTCAATTAAAATTATTTATGAAAAACAAAACAACAATTAAAAAAAATTAATATATTTATAATTTTATAAGTTTTGAATTTTTTTGAATGACAACATACATTTTTAAATTCATATTCTGGAGCAGAGAATTTTTCGAAGTATTTTGATACTTTCAAATCTAAATTCGATTGAATATAGTTTATGAGTTATAAGTATATTTAAAGTTTATATGAGATATGCTTAGTTTTAGCTGCTAATTTTAAAATTTTAAATATTTTAGAATTTTAATTTTTAAATGATTTTAGCTCTCCCCACTAACGTTTATTATGTACTCTACATGTATAAGTATAAATATACAATTTATTATAAATTGCCAATATTCCAAATAATATTTTTCTTCAGCGTTGAAGAAAAAAAAATTGAGGGCGGATTCGGATCTGGTTGATGCATGGGCAGTTAAAAATAAAAACAAACAAATAGGTACATATTTTAAATGCATATAGATATTTATAATATCATGTCGAATTATGTTCTACAAAATAACAACTTCGTCGATAGTAATACGTATCTACGCGTTAAATGTTCTTCGCTCGACTTAATTATATTATTATAACGCGCATGGCACCTAAGTCGAAATTAACGCAATGGCAAACACGCATAATAAAATATAATAGTGTCATCACTGTCATTGTTCAATAATTATTTCTACGTCGATAACAATATCGTAACAATAATATAATATGTGGATAATGTGTAACGTATAATTTATTAGTATAAATACCTACCATTACAATAATATGTTACTCACTTTAGTATTGTGCGTAGAAACGCGTAGGCATGGTTATAATATGTCCATCCGGCTTGGTGCGCATTTAATATTATGCCGTATATGTATGCGATTGGTGTTTTCTCAAGAAATTCTCTTTAGAGATGTTTCCGGGATCGTCGAACGACGAATAACGAAATTGTCGTAGAAAATTTGAAACAAATGCCGGATTGCCGGTGGTCTAGGACCGGAGCGGCGTGGCGACCGGACGTTCGTCTAAGAAACATTAAACAAAACTAGGATGTTTAATCAGTAAACGGAATGGAAATTAAATTTTTTTTTCGACAACAACTCGCGAACACCAATGACAATGTATATTATTATTAATAGGTATGATATTATCAATAATATTGTCGATCGAACGAGCACTGATCACACTATATTGGCATGGTTCAGCTACAGCTATTTAGATAAAATGTACAAATGTATAGGTATCTATGAGTATTGCGATGTCTAATATATAAAATTACTAATTGGTCGTATATTGTAGGTATTTCTATCTATTTTTACAATACTTTCCAACGGGATACTTTTAGGTACAATTTATTGTTCGTACCTATATAATATAACTTAAATACTTCGTATTTTAAACAGTGAATATTTTTCTCACTTTCCAATTTCCAGGATATATTCTCATGGAGATTATTGCTGGAGAGAATAATATATTTTTATAGTGAAATTGATTTTTATTTTTTATATTATCACCAAAGAATACGGGGTGATTATTTTATCATGAACTCATTATTTCAAAAATTATCATGTTTTTGAAAACATTTTTTTACATAGTTTCATGTTGTTAAAAAATCAACGTTTTCATTAAAAAATTATATTTTTAAATATTTTTTATCCTTTTATTATTTTTAAGTTTTTTACTTTTTTGAATGACAAAATAGAGTTTTAATTTCATATTCCAAAGTAGAATAATTTTTTGAGTATTTTGGTACATAAAAATCGAATTTAGGGTGAGTAGCTTATGAGATATATGTATTTAAAGTTTAGACAAACAGAGTAGTGGACAAACATTTTGCGGGGCAACCCCGTACCACTTCACTCCGAGCATCGTAGAAAATTTGAAATATAATTTTTTAAGAAAAACGTTGATTTTTTAACAACTTGAAACTATGTGAAAAAATAATTTCAAAAACATGAATACTTAATGAAATAATGAGTGGTTCACGATAAAAGAATCACTCTGTATATCTAAGGTAAAATAATTGTATATTAACTATATTTTCTATTTAAGTATATTAAAAAAAAAAAAATGATAACATTTTATAGGCAAGTACTCGAAATCGATAAAAAAAGAAATTGACTGTTGGTATATATTCCTATGTTACGTAATCAAATTTTTATATTTATAGGAGTGGATTTATGGGTATGTATATTTAAGCTTTTACAAATTATTATGGTCACCAAATAAAAAGATTACGTGAACATTTATTTTAGTAATTCCTATTTACTCAATTAATTTTTAGTTTTTACAAGTATTTCAAATAATTAAATAAATCAATTTCAATTTGTATTTATATAATATATTTTTATAAAATAAGTCATTAATCATTATTACACTGTAAGTCTGTAAAGATTAATTATTTGAAGTGTCTATTAGTATACATATCTATAATGTATCTAATAATTCTTTAGTAATTATATTTCGACACGATCCTATTGATATTTGAAATCATGATTGACGGAATCATCACTGAAACATCAAGATAATAAAATGACCAGTTGAAATTAAAAATAAATCAATACGAGTAAACGAATAATATGGAGTGATATAATGTAATAACTAATAAGCTTAAAAGTTTAGTTTAACAATGTGTTACAATATTAATGATTAATTATTCATTTTATGAATTAACCAGAATTATACTTAATCGACTAGTATAACTAATATATTAACATATATATATATATAGGTAGGCTCCTATACTTACCAATAATATAATCTTAATCTTATCTTTTCAAGATATGGAAATTATCATAATTTAATTTCAATTTGTAGTATCTAAATTTATATATATGTACATATATTATATTCTAAGAGTTTTTGAGTGTATCACAATGAGCTGACACATTCAAATGTAATTTTAATGTAAAATTGTCTTATCTATATATGATACACAGTGTATATTATACATTATACAAACTTTATAGAAAACATTTTCTAAAGGCACCTAATCGAGATATGATTAAATTAATAAAAATCTTTAATATGCCCGATATGATACCTATTAAGTATTAATTACAACGAATCTTGTCTTAATAATAAAAAATATGAGTTTAAACAAAAAATTATTTTATTTTACCGGAAAAAAGTGAAAATTTAATACAAGGTTAGGTTTAACCTTATATTAATGAGTTGTTAATAAAAAAATCTAACATACAATAACGAAAATCTACGATGACTTTTATGATTGCTTGATGTTGAAGTCAAAATCAAATAAATTCATAAAATTTTAGATTTTGAGAAGAGCGATGAAGATATGGATTTTATAATAATGATTGTTCTTTTTTCTGCGCATTATCATTCATAGCCTTTTAAACTTTCAAAGTTGTCATTAAACGATTATATGGGTAATTCAAAATGTAATAATCGTATAGTAACATGAAACATGCCACTAAAAATTAAATTACCGTTTTCTATGCTCAATGAAATTTCTAAGATATTTAGACCTGTAATATATAGTATTTAAGCTATTTATTGGCATTTCAAATATGTGTTAATATAATTTTTATAGTCTTGGTCAATACGTTAAAATGTTTGATTGTATTTGTTTTTAAATTCGTCTTCATGAAAATAAACAATTATTTTGTAATTAATTAAAACTTAGATTTAAATAACTAAGGCTTGAACATTTTATTATAAAATTTTCCTCACTTTAAAGAAATTATAAAAATTTAAATTAAAGCCATAGCCGTTCATATTATTAGTATATCTTGATAAAAATAAATATTTAAACATATAAAACAACAGGTGTCTTCATTTAACGATGTTATAATATTTTTCTTATTATAATTAAAACAATTTACCCAAATCATATAAATAGTATACAGACTTGAAGCTCCCGACATTATTTATATTATGATTTATTATACATACAAATCTTTAGAAAATTTTAATGTTAATATTAAATAATTTAGTATAAATATTACAAAATATAGTCTAATACATTTTTTTTTTAAACATTAGATATGTATAACAATATAGAAAAATAAGAAGTATGTACTTTTCTCTAAAATTGATTAAATATACAAAACAAATTTATTTAAAATTTTATTTTTTAATTTCGTCATTATATTATAAATAAGTTTCTTAACTTGGTTATTTAAATAAAACGCAAGAACATAGGAAAATATGCAACCCTTACAACTTCTGAACTCTAATAATCATGAATCACTTTTTTCATGTTTTTTTGTCTTCGTAGTTTATTTCAACATCTATAAGGACCAAGATTATCTATTTGAGTATAATTTGCTATCCTTACAGACTGAAACTGTTCGATAAAACATTATCATTTATTCTTTTTTATTCTTTTATGCTTAAAGACGAAAAGTTATAATGATTTTTATTTATCTCTGCTATTTTTTTAATTTTAATTAAAGGGTTATTTAGTTCCTAATGTAATTATATATACAAGGTGATTCTTTTATTATTGTTCACTCATTATTTTAAAAAGCATTCATGTTTTTGAAAACATTTTTTTACATAGTTTCAAAAAAGTAAAAACTTAAAAAAAATAAAAGGATAAAAAATATTTAAAAATATAATTTTTTAATAAAAATGTTGTTATTTTAACAACTAAAAAATACGTAAAAAACTGTTTTTAAAAACACGAATAGTTTTTGAAATAATGAGTGTACAATGATAAAAGAATCTCCTTGTATATATATATATATATATGTATATTATATTATAATTATTAATTACTTTGGTAGTTCCTACTAAAAAATATATTTGAAATAATATAACGACTTTTATTATAATTGTTATAATCAAGCAAATTATGGTAATATAGTCGAATAGCGGCGTCCTCGTGTAGTGGAATCCTCATACAAAGGTCGAGGAACCGATGAACAACAATACAACATACACACAGGTATTTTTATTGACACATCAACTTTGTACGTCTCGATAAAGGGGCTACGTTGTTATGTTAGTCCGGAATTGAATTAAGGTTCACAAATAAATATGTTCTATATAGAGGCGCATTTAAGGTTGGTGGTGAAACCCCCTCCAAAGTTTCAATGAATATTTTTAAAAATCGAATTAGTATTTTATATCATTGAAGTTAAAATATTTTATTTCTATTATTTTAATGTAAATATAGTAGGTATTTGTTAACACTTTTTTTCGTAGAAAAAATGGTCAAAACTATAACCGATACATTGTAGAACATATACCTAATATATTTCTTTATTCCTACATACCTATTATAAATTTTATCAGGAAATTTGATTTAATAAATAATAATAATAAACAACAAGTAATGTCAAGTATAATTGACTATTAATAATACGAATTGATAATATAAGAGGTCGGAGACCAACATGTCTATAGGTTTAATAATAATAATAAAAAGTAAAATTAGGGAATTAATTTAAGGTAAGTTTATTCACTCATCACGTAGTAGGCAGTAGTGTAGTACTACTTATTGCGTTTTTTTTATATTCAGTTTTAAGTTTGAAAATATTGATTAAAAAAAAAAAATAGAATTTTTTTTACTACATTTTTATATGATAAATCCATAATAAAAATGATTTTATTTATTAGTCGTATAAAGTTTATTATGAGACAAATATTTAAAATTCAATTTAAAATGTACTATGAACTCATTATTAATGTTCAGAACTATTTTATACCTATGTATTAAAGGCTATAAACAATATATTAATATACTATAATATGTCTACACAAGTACAGTAAATTAAAATATTAAAATATCAAAATTATTTTCATCGATACTGAGTCAAATGCACTCGTGGAAATTATAGCGCTAGAATGAGCATCATAACGAACAACAAGGAAATAAATAAGTAAATGCCTAATATTATTATAAAAATAAAAATGGGTAGGTAAGTAACTTACGATTATCGGATTATCTACATGGCTATTAGCTACATCTAAGATTTTTCTTGAGCATTTACCGGCATTATAACTTATAAGTATGGTGACCAGATATGAAAATTTAAAAAAAAGTATTAAAAGTATATTTTAAAACTTAGCTCCTTCTCTGTCGTAATTGCCCAATGCGTATACTATTCTACCCGTTTTACCAATATTTCCATAGGGTCATAAAAATTGTTTTTTTTTTTTTTTTCATCTGATTACTCTATTTATTTTATTATTATTATCAATTATAAAAAACAATTTTTTGAAATTATAATGTCAACTCGTTTAATTTTTCAATGCGTGTCTTTATGATAAAAATACTTTGATATTGAAGAATTTAAAGTAAACTTAAACTAAAGTATAAATTATGCTTTAAAGATAAAAATACCAAGTGTAAAATTTAAATACATACGATTTAGTATATCTTAAATCGTGCTACCAACCAATAAGAATGCTTTAGGTCGAACCATAAAATACAAATTAATAATCAAATTATATGAATCAGTAGGTAAAACACATAAACACGTACTAGCCCATAATAATTTTAAAAAAAAGAGTACAATATCATGTACTTAACACTATTGTTAAGGACACTAGGACACACGTCAAAAAAGAGAACTGTCCTACGAAAAACAGTACGTCTGGTCACCATAATTATAAGGCCCACATTTTGTGGCAGTGATTAGCATCAGAGTGATAACTGATAACAAATATCTATGGCTGATATTCTGATAGCAGTGATTGTACATAATAATACTTATTTAATCAATGATAATATTATTACTCTGTAGTTAATTTATTTCTTTTAAATTTAAATTAACTATTAAAGTTTAATGGACGTTTTGATCTCAAATTCTTGTATAAGATTTATCTTTTTTTGTTTACTCTTTGTGTGGTCAACAATCAGAATAATGTAAACCAGTAGGTATACAATATTAATGAGTACTTAACTACTTAAGTAATCTTAATTTTTATTTTTTTTTTACAGGTATTGACTTTCAAAGCTATCAATTATATCAAGTGTTTATTCAGTTTTCGATGGATATAAAATGAGTTTGATTCTTTGCCCCCAGTGATTAATATCAAATTTATCAATTTTGAATACGAGTAAGATTTATACCACTTTATTAATTGTAAAATAATATATCTGAATATTGTAAATAATGTCATGTTTCTCTGGAATTTTATATTTACAATGATCCAGATAAAATAATTGTTATAAGTTAAAACTAGAGCTGGGATTTAAGTGCAATTAAAAATGGTAAAAATATACATTTGATTATTGAAAACATGCAAAAATATGACGGTTGAGAAACAAAAACTAAATTTTAAGTTTTGCTGAG
The DNA here is from genome assembly GCF_003676215.2 of Rhopalosiphum maidis. Taxonomy (NCBI): domain Eukaryota; kingdom Metazoa; phylum Arthropoda; class Insecta; order Hemiptera; family Aphididae; genus Rhopalosiphum; species Rhopalosiphum maidis. Next base: position 67,795,491 of record NC_040879.1, read on the forward strand.
CGACTTGAATTTGCTGATTGTTTTGGACTAAATGGTCACAAATACTACATAATTCTGTTTTTTTCATCAGTTTATTTTACATAATTCTTCTATATTATATTGCTAAAGTTTTGTGTTGGTGTTAAGTATATTTGGCATTTATAATGATAAAAGTCAAAATTAATTCGATTCACAAACAACAAACAACACACTTATAAAGCGCATGGCATAATGTATAACGTATAATTTATTAGTATAAATACCTACTACTACAATAATATGTTACTCACTTTAGTATTGTGCGTAGAAATGCGTAGACATGATTATAACGTCCATCCAGCTTGGTGCACTATATGCCGTATACGTATGCGATTGGTGTTTTCTTGAGAATTTCTCTTTAGAGATGTTTCCAAGACCATCAAACGACGAATAACGAAATTGTTGTAGAAAATTTGAAACGAATGCCAGATTGCCATTGGTCTATAGCATTAAATAAATTAGGCATTTATAATGATAAAATTCTAAATTAATTCAATTCACAAACAACACACAACACACTTATAATACACAATGACGATTGTATCAAAACACAAATGCTGTAGTTGCAGAATAATCTGTTCCAGTTATACAAGTTTATGATAATTAAGATAAGATATAAATTAAATTACTATATCTTCATACCTATATCATAACTAGTATTTTTTGGATAGATAATGTTCTATTGTTTTCTTTTACCAACAACCACTGCTTAAATCAATATAGCACATGCATTTACACGTTAATAGTTGAAACATGCAATATTATGCATTTTATTCATAATATTATGTAGAATAAAATAACCACTGTCATAACGTCATGATATGTGGACATAAATAAATTAATAAAAGCAGTAATCAGAAATTGTAAAAAACAAAAATTCCAATGTATGTAAATCTTTGCCCTAGTTATAACTTATAATTATTTAAACTCTAATAAAAAGTCAAATACAACATTTAAGAATTAAATTTAAAATTAATAATTTAAAAATTATGAATAACATTTTGTTATGTATTTTATTTTCACAGTTTACCTGGCAAAAATATAGTAATACAATAACTGTATTTTTTTAAGAAATGCAACAGTATAAAATATATATTTATGTTGTTTATGAAACAAGTGATTTTGAACTCAAGTAAGATTTAATAAATTATCTGAATAATGCCATGACACCTTAATTTGTATTTTTTCTTCATATTTACTTTTAAGGCAATCAATTATGTTCAGATTTTGATAAAGAAAAAATGAATTGACTTTAATTGAATTGATTTTTTATGTATTTTTAAATTCTCTGTAATCCAAAAAAACAACAACATTAATTTCAATTAAGAGGACGTCAACCCATGTGTTGTCTCTGTCTTATGAATGTAAGACATAGCAAATTTGCATTCATAAGATTCAATTTTATGCTGTTAGCTTTAATATTAGAGTCAATTTACCTGTTATCAAACTTAAAGGTAATAATATTATCTAGGGCATCTCATAGGCTTTTATAGATATTTTAATTTATAAGCGAGTTACAAGCATTTTAAAGTTTTAATATTTTACATAACTATAACTCACTACTTTAATACTTTTAATAAAAATAAAAATTTCAATAAAAGCCTATGAGATGTCCAGATAATATTATTACCTTTAAGTTTGATTATAGATAAATTGACTCTAATATTAAAGCTAACAGCATAAAATTGATTCGGTTGAAAGACGGAGATAATTTATACGGGCATAACGTCCTCTTAATATTCTGATTTACCACAAAAGATAATAATTGTATTTATTAAGCCTGTTCAAATTGTTATGAAATTGGCAGATTGAGTCACAATTGTTTTATTATTACATTAATAAATTATCTTTACATTGTAAATGAAATAACTGTAATAGAACATTGTGTTTGTAAGAAGGAAGCAACATGTAGGACCTACATTATAGGTATAATGTTTTCTTAATCTTGACGATTTTTTTCCATTTCTGGAGGACGTTAAATCAATAAATTATTGTAAATAAATATTTTTTTTTTTTTGTATTTTGAGTTTTGATTTGAATTATCTTAAAGTTTTTAAATGTTATAATATATGTTACAGTTAAAACTCAAAATCTGCCAAAACTATTTTTAATTAGTCAGCACTATACTCTATTCGGAATGAGATCGTACCTCGGCGACCAGCTTGTGCGTATGTGCGTGGCTTTACTACACAGCAGGCCTACAGATAGTTGACTTGGTAGGGTGGACAAACGGGTATTGTCTGTCTGCCGCTCGACAAAAACCTGGTTACCGCTGAGGTACAATCTCATTCCGAATAGAGTATAGTTAAATTTTTAAAGTAAATGCTTTAGATGGAATTTTAAACAAACTTAATTGCAGGTGCGTTAATTATCATCTTCTATTTCCTTAAATAAAATAAAATAAAACAAATTATTAGTTAATAATCAACAAAAATTGTTTCAGGTTTCAATTTATTTCACAGAAGTATTCATTACTATAAATCAAGTTCCAGACAATAATCTTTACCTCTGCACAGCCACAACAAAAGCATTGACGGGGACAGAAAAAGGCTTTGTGAGGTGCACTTACAAAAAACCATAGGCAGAAAATCACGGTTTATGTGAAAAAAAAACATTAGATACTTTATAACTTTAAATACTATGATAGTTTTTCCTTACTAAAACAAATAACAAAATTAGATTATTCATTTCTATACTTATTTTAATATGTAATTATTTCTACTCTTCCCTAGTACTATAGTACTATAGTAGTATTTTCACCAATGTATTTCAGATAAAATTTATTCTAACTAAAAGAAGTAAGTTAAAATTAGTTTATATCTCGAGGGTCTTAATTATTTCTAAAAGAGGGTTGTAAAAACTAGTATTGACTAATTATTAAAAATAGTTATAACTGATTATAGGTTTTAATTGCAACATAATATATACTTAAAACATTTTAATGTTTGATTTTATTTTAAAATATTAATTTTTTATTATTATTATTTTTATCATTGATATTGTATAAAACAAGGTATATAATAGGTTGCGAGTAGTAGTAGTTTGTATACTTTATCAATGTTACTTTATTTTTTATGAAGAAAAATGTACAATCTATATTTATTTAACACAAAAAGTAAATAAGATCATAGTACAATTAACAGTATACATAATAAATGATACATAATACATGATAAGAAATCCATGCTTTAGATGTGTATTGTTTTGAGCTTGTTAATTTCATCAAACTTAATCATGTAGACTTCAATATTTGTTTCACATTAAGATGTATTATGTATAGTATAATTTCTAATATTTATTTTTTTAAGTATATGTATCATAATTAACTTAACCATAAGGGACTTTTAAAGACTTTTGACTGATCCAATATAATGAATACTGGAAAGGTTATTTTGTTACTAATTAGATTGTGTGATTTGATTATGTGTTAACACAAAAACAAAATTGTATGATTTGGGAATAAGGGTACTGTGGACACCATGTATAAGAGAGCTCAAAGTATAGATTTTTCAGATGTACTATTATTATAGGTACTGAGTTTCCAAGAATCATCACACTAGAGTTATTGAACATTATTATTATATTTAGAAGTTTTTATATCATAACAATATATTATGAAGATGTGTTTATTTAAATATAGAGTGGATTCCATCTAATGTGGGCACCGGTTAATATGAGCATTCGCTTAATATGGGCAAAATCGCAAAATGATCTGATCCCAATACAAATGTACATTAACAAGGTTAAAAAAAATCATGTAATGTGTGCAATTTTTATTTTATCACAACATTTTTAACGTAAGAATATACGAGTGATAAGTACTTGTCCGAAAAATAATAGTGCTAGGGTAGGTAATATGCATGTTTATACGGTGGTTACCCAATGATCCACTTGAGCTGATGTTGCTAGTAAGTCAAGGTATATTTTCGTTTTTCGTGTCCGAGCGAGCGAGTAGCGACGCCGGCATCATTGTAATAACTTTTTATTTCACATTGGTGTCATTATTGGATCACTGGTAACTGTGGTATCAGATGTGTTTTCGATTTTCGACAGACGCGTGGTCTAACGCGCAATACCCGCATTTCAGTTTTAACGTGATTTTTAATGTGACAATATGTTTCGAAACGATCTCTCACTGAAGGAAAAAATCGCGATTTTGGACAAAGTGCAATTGTTACCTCTAGGCACTTCACTACGTAAAATTGCTGAAGAATTATGCGTTCCGAAATCAACGATGACAAAACTGCTTAAAGACGAAGTCATTTTACGCGAAAACTTCAATTCAACTCAAACTAGTAATCGAAAACGTGCACGGAAAGGGAAATGTCCTGAAGTTGACGAGGCTTTAAGTGAATGGTTTTCATTGATAACAAGTCGTGGTGATCCCGTTTCTGGGCCAATGTTGAAATTAAAAGCCGAAGAATTATCCCAGAAATTAGGTAACAATCAGTTTATTGCTTCTAATGGTTGGTTAAGCAGGTGGAAAAATAGACACGAAATCAAATTAAAACGTGTGCATGATGAAAAAGCAAGTGCTAATGCATCCACCTCTAATGATTGGAAAGTAAACAGGCTAAAAATAATTTTGAACGACTTTTCCCCAGATAATATATTTAATGCAGATGAAACTGGATTGTATTATCGAGCGACACCTGACGGTTCTTTATGTTTCAAAAAGGAAGTGCTATCCGATTCGAAAAAAGCAATGGATAGGATTACAGTTTTATTATGTGTCAATATGACCGGGAGTGATAAAAGAAAGTTGCTAGTAGTGGGGAAAAGCTTAAAACCTCGATGCTTTAAAAATATGTCTATAAATAAAATTCCAGTGCATTATCATGCGAATAAAAATGCATGGATGACTTCATCTATATTTTTAAACTGGCTGTGTGAATGGGATAAGGAATTGCAAGCAAAATCTAGGTCCATACTTCTTCTAATTGATAACTGTGCTGCACATCCAAAAAACGTTGAACTCAAAAACATCACTTTAGAATTCTTGTCACCAAATACGACATCCTTAATCCAACCCTTAAATATGGGTATTATAAAAAACCTCAAGATGAGGTATAGAATGAAGCTAGTTAATTTTATTCTAGAAAAGATTGAAGAAAAACTATTTGATTCATCTGCAACTGCTAGCCAAATTAGTAGAAAAATAAACATATTGCAAGCCATACAGTTTATATCCGAAAGCTGGCGAGAAATTAGTTGCACAACTATTATGAATTGTTTCGCTTATTGTGGATTTTCTAATCTTGTTGTTCCACAATCTGAGTTTATTGAATTGAATGAACAATTTTTACTTATTCAAAACCATAAAGAGTTTGAAAACATTGATGAAAATGCTCCTTGTTTTGATAATAATGAAGACATTTGTGATGTTGTAGTAGAAAATATTCTTAAAAAAAGGAAGTTGAAAGAAGGAGAAGAAGAAGACGACTACGATGGCGATATTGAACCACCAGTTACAACCAGAGAGGCTAAAAAATGCATTGATTTGTTGCAGAAGTTCTTCATGCAAGAGGGTAACGAAAATAGTCCGTCTGATAAACTTGAAGCGTGTGCCCACTTTGTCAACCAGATTCACACTGAACAGCTTAGACAACAAACAATTACAACGTTTTGTTTACCTTCAACATCCAAATAGTAATTTTATTTAGTTTTATTTGTATAGTAATTATTTAACATTTTTTTTTAATTGTATGATTCACGTGTATAATAACAACTTTTTTCGATATTATAATTTTTATTTTTATTTTTTAACTATTTTTGGTTTTTATGGGCAACTGCTTTAACGTACCCACATTAAGCGGAATCCACTGTATTATTTCAACTCTAATCTAAGTATTTATGGTCTAATATTATTTAATCTTTACTTCCTGTTAACATCATATGTTAGTGGTTTGTCTGTTGAGCATTCAGTACACAATAGTACAACATAGTTTAATTTCCTGTATAATAAATTAGTTAAATTTCGTAATTTACATGTAAATATGTATATTTTTAAGTAATTTTTTACATAAGTTTATTTCCTATACAATTACCTGAATAATATACATGTCATTTTGTGAAATAATCAATTGAATCTTATATTCAGTTTTTGTTAGAGATAAAATAAGATTGATTTCTTTAATGGCATAAATATTGGCCAGAGAAGAGAAATTTCACAGGAAATAAAAATTAATATTAAAATGCCAAAAATGAAATATAAATACATGATGAAATCTGTAAGAGTAATTTAATAAAATGTAATATTTATAAAATGTGATATAATCATGAAATAAATAAATAAATAATAATTATTATTATTATAAATTTATTTATTCAATATCTAAAAAATTATCTGAATAATATAATATAGGTATGGCATATCAAGTTTTTTCCTAAATAATGTACTAGCTAATATAGTTATAACTAAATAATTTTCAAGTTATTGAATGATGATGGTATCAAATGTTTATGAATTTTTACAAAATTGGAATTTTTTTAAAATCATATATAATTGTATAATAAATTTACTTATTAAATTAGTAACATTAATGAAAATATTAGATACCTATATTTGTATTTTTCTTTAACACTGGACATAAAAAGTAAATAATAATATTAAACTATTATCAAGTTACTAGTTTAATTCATAAGTGAGATAATTTTACATTTATTATAAATTCATTGCAAAAAAAATTCACGAGCATTGCAAATGGAATTTTAATATATATTCTTACCTTTCAGTGACTAGTGACCAGGGCTCAAAACTTTGTGCACTTGCATATTTTTTAGGAAGCTGCATATTAAAAATCTGATTTGATACACATTCGTTTAATAGTACGTACAATTTTAATACGAAAATAGATGTAGCATATTTTTGCATACTTGGCAAAATTTACATGATTTTGAATACTTAAAGATTTTAAGCATATTTATGCATATTATTATTATATTAGTAAATCATTGATTTAACGAATTTTAAAATAAATAGCTGTCACACATCGTCGCATTGTCTATATTTTGAATTATTCTATACCAATAATTGCGATTTGTCGGCCCAGTAAAAAAGTTTATTTTTATATAGTAAAAATTTGTTTGTTGTTTTACAGTTTTTGATAAAAATAAACTTTTTATTGGGTCGATAAATTGCAATCAATTATTGGTATAGTATAATTTAAAATATAGACAATGTGACAATGTGTGTGGCGGCTCTTTATTTTAAAACTGTGTATACGACAAACGGTTGTATGACTGAATAATCGAAAAATGTTTTAAGATATCCAAACTAAAAATAAAAAATTATACCTAAATTTGATTAATTTTTTTTTTTTAAATAATTAGACATTTTTTTTAGTTTATTCGTATATAAATACATGTTTTTTATAAAAAGTAACTGCACATTGTACTGTATAATATTGTATATTTAAGCTTTTTTTAGTGTATGTGTATGTACATATTATTTTATTATTTTTTAGCGCATTAAGTTCTTAGCCCTGCTAGTGACTAACAAATACTTGAAGTTCACAATAGCTTCAAATAATATCCAATATCAGCTTTTCTTTAACGTGCTATGATTATTTAGCAATTATTGTTCTTATTTCTTCAATGAAATTTGAAATGTATAAACTTATCTCAATATTGTAAGTGGCAAGTTAAATTTTTATTTTACTTTCTTAGTGTACTTGCAGTGTAATTCTAAGTGTGATTCTATTATGTCTAAATTTATATTATAAATTTGAATTAATGAATTAACATTATACATTTTTTTAATATAATAGACTATCAACTTTTTTATATTTGCTTCATACTTCATTGTTTTTACTGTATATATTATATAACACAATAGACACTATGTTGTCTATGGTTGAATGTGTATATATTAATATGTATTTTAAGCACCTACAAATATTTATAAAAAAGAGTTAACCATTTTTTTAAAAATAAAATGATGCACGTTTAATTATTCGAATATTTAAAAATAAGTTGATGTAAAGAATTTTGGTTTCTTCATTCAAACATTAAATGTACATAATATACAAAAATGTATGACTACATTTTATGTTGGAATTTTTTATAATCATATTATATTTTGAAAATTTTTAATATTTAGAAATTGATAATATTATTTTATTCATATAAACAATTCTAGAAATTAACTTAAAATTTATTGTCTGCATTTTAATAAAATAAATAAATAAATTAAAAAATTATTTTAATATGATTAAATAATTTTGCTATGTTATTTTGTACTGTAATATTGGTTGCTTACCATTTTCTTTCCTGCATCTTATAATATTGTAATTTTTTTATAAAGGGTATATTAATAATTACTATTAAATATGATTTAAACACTTAAATATATCACTTTAGTTCTAATTATTAATTGTTGATTAAATAATTAATTACAATAGAAATTTATTAAATTTGATTAAAATTTCATGGTTTTAAAATAAAATAAAATAAAAAGAAAGGAAGTCATGTTATAGTATACATGAGTTCTATCATTAATTACATCACAGTAATGGATAACATGTTAAATTTAAATTTGATAATAAATCATAGTATGCGATGAAAAAACATTCTCGCAGGTATGGTCTATCAGTCAATGTTTCTAAAGATATTTTATCATGTATTTGTATTGCAATTAGAAATTTTTCTGTTATTAATATGATAGGTTGAACTAATTTTTGCCAAAACAAATTGTGTATGTTATTTACTAATTATTTAACTATTTCACATAATATTAGTTAAAAGTCAATATTGACGTACCATAGACAGGTATAAATAGGTCTGTGATATTGCTTAAAATTAATCTTAGTATTTTGAAAATTTCATAGTGTCAAGTAAATAATTTTATAGGTACTAGATATGAAAAAAATTAAAATTCCCACCATTAATAATTTTTTGAATGACTTCCTAACCAAAATCACTCATTTCATTATTTAATATTTTAAAATCCAATTTAAATTGACATTTGAACTTAAAATGACTGTAAACAAAATTTGTGTATTTGTATTTCTGAGATTTTTGTTTTTCAAGGAACAACTTTGGATAAAGTTAGTATCTAATTTTTAAGCATTTATAGCTACTTGGAACTGAAAATATTTTCTGCTATAAAATGTACACAAATAAAACCATATTGTAAAATCACTATATTTGTTACTCCACTCAAAATTTAAAATTCTATTAATAATGAAATCAAAATTGTTTTATAATCTGCAACAGATTGAGTGGTTAAGTCAACTGATATACTATTTTTTTATACATCTCAAACTTTTAAAATAGAACAAACAATTTGAATATACTTAATCAACTTGATTTAATTTGTTTATAATAATCTATTACTCCATTGAATGTAAATGTAATAATATAAATACACTTGTAATAACATTCAATATGCTGAAACATTTTAAAATGTAATAAAAAAAAAAATAACTCAATTTAATGTAAAGGAGGGTAAATACATGATTTATTATTGTTTAGCTTACAACTGATTGTGCACATAAATACAAATTTTTTTAGCAATCATAACATAATATTATACACATTAATTAATTATTTTACATACAGATTTTATTAACAATAATGAATAACATAACAAATGTTTAACCTTTTGGTAAATTAACAAATATTTTGTTTTTTTTTTATTGAAATTGAACAACATTTTTAATTTTTAACTTTTATAATCTATTATATTTACTAAATGACTTAACTTAATTGTAAATTTATAGTAAAAATAAATAATAATAATACTAATTAAAGTAAGTACACAGCAATAATTTTACATAGGTAATAGACTTTGAAATTTTAAATAATTAATAATAATCATTGCAACAATATAAGGTGCCTATTTATGCATATTATGTATAAAAGTTTATTTCTTATCGATCAAATGTCTCAAATTATGTATTTGAAATACTTTAAAATTGTATTAGCAATAATTTGATAGGTAGGTATATTTGTTACATATAATGATGTTTTTTTTTTACATTTTCCTGTATAATTATTATCTAAGTAATTAAAATGTAGGTAAGTAATCACTAAGAGTAGTGTTGACTTTATTGCATATAACGTATTGATATTTTTTTATAATATATCATAATACTTTTAAGTTATAAGTATTGGACATGTGTACATATACAAATTCGTGTATATGGATTTAATATTATATGTGTATACTTATGTAGGTATTGAATTAATGGCTCTTGTTTTATTAGTTGATGTGAATCCTTTATGTCCAATATTAACAATGTTGATACCAGCATTTATTTTGTATAATATAATTGATCAATACTTGCTTACCAATAAGTACCTTATTGTTGTAGTATAGGTACCATCCAATTTAAATTGAGGATAGTTGTTTGATAATTTGTTAAGATTTGAATTCAAAACAAATTATAACCTTTACTTTTTTTTGCATTTATTGTTTTCTTAAACTTTTTAACATTTTTATATTTTCAATCAAACCAACCATTATTATAATGCTATCAAACAAGCACAAGGTACACATACCTTATTTAAATGCATTTAATTGTCCAAACTTATATTACCTATATGATTTACATATACAAACTATATTACAGTATATACTTTTCGTATAAGTACAACACATATATTCTATTGCCCCACTCAAATATTTTCAGTGAGGCATATTTTGTTGTTTTTTTTTTAAAAACACACATATTATTTATTTATTTTTGCCTATATATAATATGTGTAGATGTGTAACTAAATATGTTTTATTTATATACCTACCTATCGAATATTGCATAATAATTAACACAACTGAATTCAGTTAAAAAGCTCAAAATTTAATATAGAAACAAATTTCTAATATTTACAATAATGTCTATAGGCACTTATAATACTTAAAACTAATTAGGTACATACATTAATTATTAATCCAAGTTTGTATCGTATACAATTATGATTTAAAACAATTTATTTTTATCGATTTACATTTAAAAAAATATATAATTCATACAATATACAAACAAACTATTTACAACAATTTATTATAAGTTAAAACTTATTAAATGTATAACTATAGTACCCACCAATCGACGTTTTTTTTTTTTTAAATGCAATGAACATGATTTTTCTTCGTATAGGTAAAATACATTTATAGGCAATAAACCAAAATAAATACGAATTACGTACTTATTGTTATATTATTTTAATGCAGAGACTGGTATCTTATGATTTTTTTTTGTTTTTGTTTTAATTTTAGCATGGTCTCTAAAAGAACAGGGATTCGGTTCGGGTATTAGAAATTAAAAATATAAGTTTTTGTAATAGTATCGAAGTACTAGGTAGGTATTCGTTTTATTGCTTGATGATTCCATTGCCAGTAGAAGCACTGTTTAGATACTAAGATACCTATAAGATATTTTGTTAAAACTGTATCTACAATGAAAAGAATTCAAAGCCACATTTAAAGTGATGACAGCAGTTGACGTTTTTGGATGTAGCAGTTTGTGAAACGAAATTTTCCTGCTTAAACTGAGTTTTTTAAAATAAAATTCTTATTGCAAGCTCTCATTAAAAATTTAGTTATATTGAGTTATAATGAGATTGTTATTAATGGATTTCAGTATTAACAGTATAAATAAAATAAAAATAGTATTAATATTGTTTTTTTCTAATATCCCCCTAAAATTTGGTTTGTTCCACCCACTGGCGGTGGCACATTTTGTTTAGAATGCTTGTTTAAAACATCAGAAACAATATATTGATTTTGTTTTAAAACAATATTTTTAGTAAATTTTAAATTAAAATAATCTATGGATTTTTTCTACTCTGCAGGATAATATTTTTAAGGACTTTTTTTTTGTTGAAAATTAACAATTTTAACGATTTCAAAATTAAAAACAATGCCATACAAAAAAATTGGGCCAATTGTTGTATGTAGACAAAACTCCATAACTGTAAATAAGCATTTTTTTTTAACACCTGATGATTTGGTTTGGCTACGGGCCTGGTTTAATTTATTTAGGTGAATTCTGTATCATGTATTTAGTTTTTGGGGCTAGGTAAATTGAATCCGAAATACTGTTTTTGTGGTAAACTAAGTTCCGGATTTGAAAAGGTATAAGATAAACTGAGTCCCTAGTTATAATAGGTTTAGTTTCCAAAACAGCACATTTTTCTTCTCACTTTTACAGGCTTAGTACTATCTGTTATGTTAACACAACTGGCATGGTCAAAAATGACAAAAATATGGTTTTTTGCTTTTAATATCTAATATAATTTCACATCGTTGTACATAAAAATCACAATTAATTAAATATATAATAAACAAATTCAAGTCAAAAATTTTTTTTTTATTCATTACTATTTATTGTTATTATGTACATGGTAAAAATTTATTTGATATATTCTTAACGAATTCAAACCTTGAAATATATTTTTTTTATATTTCAACATTTCTTGTCTCAAAAAAAGATTGTTTTCTATTGTTATTTTTTTTTATTTTAATTACGTACCTACCTCTTTGCTACGCTACATATTTTTATATATAATATATCTATTTGAATGTATTTAAGTAAGCAAATCGGTAATAAATGATGACTAATTGGTGACTTTAATGTAGAGACTTCATTTTTAAGTAGGTACATCGTCGTTATTTATAAATTATTCTTTCGAAAAATATTACTCGGGACTTAATTTACCTAGCCCCAATATTCACCCAATTATTTGGGATTCAGTTTACCATTCCCGTTGGTTTTTAATTAATGTAACAAGTACAAGTGCCACAACATTTTTTCGATACTTCAGCTACGTGTACCTATTGGTCAATTGAAGTAACGTAGTAAAAATATAGGTATTTTTCATACGTCACCAGACTCAAGTTACTTATAAATTTATAGAAAAAATCATTATTCCTTAATATAGAAAAGTTTAAAGTAAGTCATATGTTATGTGTAGATATAATATGTATTTATACAAAAATATTTTTAAATTAAAATCTGATAATCGTTGGTATCCACAATATCCCTTTTAATAGATATCTAGGTGGTTAAGTATGTATATATCTCAAGTGAATTACACACGGGCAATTGTAAATTCCGATGAATTTTAGGTAGTGGAGTTTAGGGTAAGATTTATAAATACAAATTTTATTAGTTCTTACGTTTTTCTAAAAAAAATGTAATCCTCGGATGGTAAATTCCACCGATTACAACTTTTTTGACCCACATGTTATGTTTCCTTGGAACATTTTACGTCATCCAATAGACCTTAAGTTGAAAATCAAATTATTTTTATTGTTCCAAAAAGTGAGGTCGGACAAAAAAAATTAAATTAAAAAAAAACATCATTGTAAAATTAATAGATTCGTCACTCTGCTCAGAAACATGATTTTGCATACTTATGCATAGATGTGATGAGGATAAGCTGGTATGTTTCATTCCTGAGTTTTGGTTATTAGCGTGATATCGAAATAAGTACGAACAGTGCGAATGAACCTATAATCTCGAAAATACAAATATTAGCCTTTTTGATTTTTAAATTCTAGTGATGTCAAGACTTGGCATACACGTTTCCAAATTTTTCAAATTCGTCACCCGTTGATATTAGTGGGATACTGAAATAAGTACGAACAGTGCGAAAGAATCTATGATCTCAAAAAAAAAAAAAAAAATCGAGCATTAACTTCTTTAACTTTTGAATTCAAATGATGTAAAGTCTTGGCATACACGTTTCCAAATTTTTCAAAGCCATCACCCGTTGATATTAGTGGGATATTGAAATAAGTACGAACAGCGCGGAAGAACCGATAATAAGGAAAATCATTTTTAAACGAAAAGAGATGTACCTAATAAGGAATTGTATCTCCTGTATGAAAAACTCAATATTCTCATATATGTAAGATGTAAAAGATTGGAATTGTTGAGACATATATATATAGGTAATTAATATATATTTTGTAAAGAGGGCTTTAAGTTTTTAACAAAAAAATAAATGGGCGACGGCCATTAGATAATCAAACGGCACATAAACCAAGAAAAAACGCAGTAGAAAAATATTCCTATGCATCATGAAAACAAGAATACAACAAACGGACATTGAATAGAGAAAAATGGAAAAGCTTATTAGTAGCAGTGAATGTATTCCACGCAGGGCCGTAGAGAGAAAAGTTCAGGCCCGGGAGGAAAATGCACCCTCCTTCCCACAACTCAACATACCGTCAGCTAAAATTTGTAAATAAGCAAAAAAAAATTGTTCAAATTATATAATTAATTACTGTGCCTCTTTTTTCGGGCTCCTTAAAACGTCCGGGCCCAGGAGGAATCCTACATTCCTCCCCCTCCCCTATCGATGGAACTGATTCCTTGGAATACTGTTGAAAAAAAAAATTAAAATTCAAAACACAGAATATTCATATTTTTTGTTATTTGGGTAAATATATATCAGAATAATCTAGTGATAAAAATATAGTCAAAATGATGTTGGGAGCCCTAGAAAAAAAATTATATTGAATCAATACAATCATAGTGTATTTTTCCAAATAAAAATACAAAATAAAATGGAATGTTAAAAAATTTAAGTGAAAGAAAGATTATGAACAAAATACGAATTTATGTGTACAAAGCCAACTCGACGGATCGATAGATCGTTATTGTAACAAATGGATACATAAAAACGATTAAAAAAGCTACAACAAAGTTTATTTGTTAAATAAGTCCTGTTATACGATCAGTCAAATGAAACTTCTAATTTTTTGTCTAATATACTTTTTTATTTAACCACATGCAAATGTGCAATGCTTTAATATTTGTAATAAAGTTAGAAACTCAATTTATATGGCTTTGAAATAATAGTAAACCGATAAATTTTTCGAAAAAAAAAAACAGAAATTATTGCGTAATCATAGTGTAATACCTTACCTCACTGTGAGCTATAGTGAATAATGTTCACTATATGCAGTAACAAACATAAAATACTATAGCTAATAATGACCTGAGTTGACAAAGTTTAATTTAAAAAAAATGAATATGATTTTTTTTTAAGAATAATGTGCAATAAGATTAATGCAAAGAAAAATAAATAAAGCAGATAGGTACAATCTCACAGTTTAAATCATATATATTATAGTTTTATAAATTAAAAAAAAAGGTTAAAAGTTTCATCGAAATATTGAAATATATATAATTGACTATAAAATAATTTGCAAAATTTCATGAATTTGACGAATTTTGTCAACATTTGATAGGTACTAAAAAAATTGTAAACAACTTATAACGAACTAGCTGTCCCCGTCCACTTAGTCGCCCGAACAAAAGGGTGGTGGTCATTTGGGCGAAGTTAATAATTTTGACTAAAAAAATAATAGTCCGTTTGGACGAGTGAAATTATTTTTACCTATATGCGAGGTAAAGACCTGGTGACAGATACAGATAGTATTATTAATCATTATTATCGAAAATTTAAATAATTTATTGTTGAATGTATATTATGAGCATTTTCATACAAATATTGTAATAGAAATTCAAGCTTTTTTTACTTTGCGAAAAATGTTTTATTTATACAATAATTTTTTATGCCTAAATAACTTAAAAGGGAGTCAAAATATTCTAAAAACTGTATAAAAAGTTACCATATAAATACTTAGTAATAACTTAGTCTACAATTTGTCCTTGAATTAGGTATAACAAAATATCAAAAATCATTTGAGGAGAATATTAATTAATTTATAATGAATATTCAATATATACAATTAATTTGACTTTCTGGTTAACTTTTTTTCTATATAGGTGGAAAAATTTATGAAAAGTTTTGTATTACATTTTCAAATCTTAGATATAAAAAGGAAAAAAAATGTATAAATATCAAACTACAAAATAATTTGCAAATTTTTCAGATTTTACGAATTTTGTCAAAATTTAAAATTTAAGCGCTCATAAAAATATATTGTAAATACGAATTTTACTATTTTATAATTAGTTGTTTTACAACTTATAACGAACATTGTATTACGTTTTTAAGTAATAATTCGAATTAGCGAAAATGTTCTATCGATAATTAAAGAAAAAAAAAACAAAAACTTGAAATTTTCAAATGTCTATAGATAGCTTGAAGAGTCAAAATATTTTGAAAAGTTTATATTAGGTATATAGAAAATGTGAATTTAAACATTTAGTAAAAATGTTAAGTAACTATAGTTATTTTCTTTTTTGAGTTACGCCAAATTGATTTTACTGAACACCTACTAGTTTTACGTTTAATTTATAATCTTCACTTCCCTGAAAGTACCCGAATAGATTTAATTTGCTACCAGAAACAATCTCAAAGTTTGAATTCTTTTTGCTGTCTTAGCAGTTGACGACAGACAGAGTATAAAACACATATTTTTGTAAAATTAATACGTTTATCACTGCGCCGAGAATCTAAAACAATACGCTGTCAAAAAACCACGATTTTGCGTAAATATTTCAGTTTTTCTGGTTTTTTTGGTTGTTAGTTTTTCCCAACTCTTAAGAAAACTATTGATACAATTTTTTTGAGAGGGCAGAAAGTATGGTTGTGAAAAAATAAGCAATTCGACGAGTCTTAAAATAATGTCCGGGACATCTCGCGACGACTTTTGGAAATATTATTATTGTTGTTGTTACACTGTTGATCTAGTAGACATTGTATAGTGGCGCAGTAATTACTTAAACACGTGTTCTCGTGGACATTACACAGCACCGTAATCATACACTGACGATAATATCATATACAAAATATAGCCAACTATCAAGTAATAGCGTTGAGTGACATTGAAATAAACATTATAGACATTTAATATGGGCTGTGGACAATCGCAAGAAATAAGATACCTGTGTCGGAAAACATATTGGTGAACCCTTAATAATACACCGTTAGCTAATATTAGTTTTATTATACGAATTATCTATACCTGTATTGTGACTTATACGATGAGTTATGAACACATTGAACACAAATACATAATAATGTATTATGAATATATTCATACAAGAGAATTCAATACCGAATTTGTCTGTCTCTGTCTGATACACGCAGTTCATAGAAATGCGGACGTGTTCTTTGCCAAACGTACCGATCGATCTACAGTGAAGTGATAGTAAATCTGCAAACATAGACCATTCCAAATTTTCAAAATCCCCTTAATGGTTATAATTTAAAAACGGCTCGTGATAACGATGACCGTCATGACACGTATACGTGTAATAAAATTAAATGTTAATTCTCATATAATATTATGAACTAGCCACTGTAGGAGACTTGTGAATATGTTTTGTACATTTTAGTGATTAAATTTTATAATTCGTATTCATTAAATCTGTAGTGCAAACGATTTTAATAATAATAAATTAATCTACTTTCTATACCCACTTACTCATAAAATAAAATATTTTTTTTTCAATAACAATGTATCAATAAAGAGTAAATAATTTTTAAAATTATACTACTTAACATATTAATTTATTTATTTCTAAGTCTATATTATATTATGTATAAGTTTACCTAACGATATAAAATTAATTTAAATGTTTATAAAAATACAAAAAGTACATGAACATTTATTGAGAAATACATTTAAAATTAAATAATTAATATTAAATAACACAAATATTACATTAAAATAAAAAATTAATTTATAGGTTTATTAAAAAAGTTATTTTTTTTTAAATTTTTTATTCAATAATTAAAATAATATATTTACATGTTACTTGTTTTGTTAAACGAATATTATGACTATAGAGTTCATTTTATGATTATGGCTTTATTGTATACACACAACTATTAAGTCTATAATTATTGACATGAATGACTGTAGAGTGTATGACACAAATACAATTCTCCATAAATTTCAGATCTTAATCGTATTTTGTGTGCAATTCTATACACAATACACAGATAATTTATAATTTTTATATTTAGTTTACTGAAACTTTGAATTTTAATATATATTTCAGTTTGAAAATGTTGACCCGGGAGAGTTTACTGTTTTTAAAAATCGGGAGAGTTTACCACCACCCGATAAAATTATATAATAATATATATAAGGTATAACTAGGGATCGAATTTTATTGCTCTAAAAACTGGAATAAATATGCAATTATGAATTAGGTACCTCATAAATCTAAAATATTAAAAATATGCAATCAAAAATTTAAAACATTACATAATCGACTAGTCGTATTTAAAATTGTTTGATTTAGAAAACACTTTGTCTTATACGTTATCAGAAAATTTCCTATACGAATGGAATAAAAAAAAAATATTTTAATACAAAAAATAATACATAATATTATATATATTTAATGCATATAAAAATATATTAATACGCAGTTAAAATAGCAATAATTTAATAATTAAAGTAATAGAATACTATACAAAACCCTAGAAAATTCTTGTTAGGTACCTTTTTTTTTCAATTATTACTATAGTTATACATTTTACAATAATTTTTATACACATATAGCAAGGCGTGTGCTGAATTTTTTCACAGAGTATGATGTACACACGTGTATTTTTTTTTAAGGGGGCTTACATAATCAAAATAAGCTTTTAATTTGCGTATTGAATGTCAATTTTAGTATTGGTGGTTTTTCGATTGAACAATAATTTACTTTATAACTCCGATAGTTAAGAAAATTTAAACATGCATAAAAAAGTTGTTCAACTGAGAAAAAAAATAATAACAATGTAAATGGGAAGTGTATACACTATACATACCATAGGGGTCATCAATTGGTGCGCCGCCGTCTTCTTTATCTGGCTCTGACATTTATTTTTAAATTATTAATTTTAACGGCGAATTAAACGAGGATTTTGAAATGAGTTATCATTTTATTCACTGTTCTAAGCAGTTTTGGATGTGGTTTCACAAACCCCACGTTTCTCGAGCACACGCTTTTATATATTAAATTTATATGCCATGTGTTACAACGCAAATATAAACAATTAACGTAAATAGTAACGATAATTGTTTTTTATTCTTGGAACAAATTTCTTTAGGAGAACATTATCGAAAATAATAAACAATAGCGTAAATCATTATCGTTATATTATTGTTTGATGTAAGTATTTGTCCACAGTTGTTTGTGTTTGGTTTTGTACACTTATAGAATTAAATGGTTAATTTACCTCCGACCAACAGTTGATAATTTCTTTTCGCATAGTTTCATATTTTTTATTGACAGAAATCGATGGCCGGAAAAATGATTCTTGACAACGGTGGAAAAAAAAAACATCTAAATAAATCAAAATACATTTTAAAACAGTGTTTAATAATGTATTGTATAATTTTATTCGTTGAAAACTTATAATGGAACTCCTTTTAAGTTAATAATTTTTTTTTTTTTTTAATCGCGATCCCGCCGGTTAACGATAATGAAACAACGACTTACTTCGTCACCGGAGAGTCGTAGACGAAACGCGTGTTACGAGGCTGCGTTTCGGGGCACAGGGTACTCCGCGAATAGTTTGACGACGAAAACAATTTACACGCTTCCGCATAAAACACAACGAGCCGACGGACCGACCGTGTAACGCGTGGATCCGCTGCCAATGCCGTACGGCATCGATAGGTGCCGACGGCGGATTTTCTGCACGTGGTCGACCGTCCGGGTGCGGATCGCGTTGATCTGCACGCGTGCAGCAGCGGAGTGTGCCTACTGAGCGTCGTGCCGCGCCGCGCCGTCGCACGATGGCGGATCGCGGAATATTTATTTTTTTTTTTTTTTTTTACCGCACATCGTTCACACCCATAGCAGATAAATATAAACACTGGCCGAAAGTTCCCAGTCGTTTCAGAATTTCAGATTATAGTCACCGCCTGACAGAAACCATAAATATCGGGGCTGTAACAATATTGTATATCTCACGTGCGTCCGATGTCCGTGTAATCTGATGTGCATGTACCTACGTGTTCTGTATATATATATATATGTATACAATAACCATGTTATATGCCGATAATTGGAAAATAACTTCTCGCGTGATATATATATTTATATAATATATAATATATAAACACGGCATGCCGCCTGCATATCAATACAATTACGAAACATAATATTATGTTTTGCTCCGATTGCTATATATACATATATATATATATATATTATATTATGATATTACCTGCAGTCAAAATGCGTAAGAAATTCACAATACATCATTATATTATATTATATAATCAAATATTCTAAAAAACCACTGTGAATATTTTCAAAGTCGCGTAAATAATTAATTTACATTATTCCGTCATTCCGTGATTGATACCTTAGTATTTGTAAAAAATTGTTTTAGTTGTGGAGAAGTAATCGATTATTTATAGATTGTTTATACAACGCGTGTGACTTTTTCTGTCTAACCATTGTGTCTTAGAGCACATAAAATGCTTCAGTCCTCAACTTTTTGGTGGTTTATGGTAAAAATTTATGTCTAGCTAGTTCGTCAGTTAAATGCAAAATATAACCACATCGATTTTTAAATAATAAATAAAAACTAATAAAAAACGGGACTTTATGTACTATGTATAACATCAGCAGTTGATAAAACCGATTTCGTTGTTTAGTATTAGTTTAAAAATTAATGACCGTAGAGATTTTTTTAAATATTTATATTAATATTTTCTAAACGTAAAAATTATGTTCATTTCGAGCTATTTATAAACATAATTTTAAATTTTCAGTTTTTTTTTCAATTTAGGTTGATCGAATTGTTACTGTTGATGATATAATACGATAAGATATCAAACGACATTTTTTAAATTAAGCTGCTTATGCTATGATATGCATGAAAACTTATAGTCATAATAACCATGAAAGAAAAACAAAAACTTGTTATAGGTACTTATTTTAAACACCAGCTGGAAATTAGTTTCATACATAAGTTCCAATAACTAATTCTATTTTTCCTAAACAGCCAAGTTCCGGCACTGCGTCAATTCGGTGCCTTTGGTAATCCGCTAGATTTTTTCTACATCAAACTATAATTTTATTTTTGGATTATTGCTTTAATAACTCAATGTACTCGAATCTTTCAATAATATTTTTGGCATTTCGACAAAATTGAGTAGCTTTTCGGTGATATTAATTACATTTTCATACACAATTTGATAAAAGTACAATGAAAAAAAATTAATTTAAATTTTTACCCGATTTCTGTTTTAATATCTAGTTTTTACTATGGTTCTATTAGTGTCGGATTAATAAGATTCTGTTGTTTGTATTTTGGTAGACAGCACTTACATAATCCGTATCTTATGCATGCAAGTCACTTTAACATCATCACTAAAGGATTTTTGAGCAGCCAACACTCGAACAATTTTTTATTAAAATTCCAAAAAGTGCCGAAAAGTGCAAAAACATGCAAAATAATATTTTTGTTTTATAAGATATTATAGAAAACAAGAATTTTTTCAATAAAATGTATCATTATTTTTTATTTATTTGATTTTATATTTAGTAGTTACTAGTTATATTCTATAATAATATGGTAGAGGATTTCTAGTATTTATACATTAATTTTGCGTAATCGTAAGCCAACTAGATACTTTCAAATTTGTTTCATGTTACGATAAATTCAAATTTCTAAATTTATATTCTTTTTCAATATTTAGTAGACTTTGATTTTTGAGACATATTTAATTCTTTATTTTGTGCTTTGTATTACACATTTTTTTTAATAACCTTAATTTTAAAAAAGTCATTTATTTATGGTTTTATTATTTAATTTAAAGGCACAAACCCACAAACTGCCGCATTAACTCTACAATATCTCACTGCGTACAGAAAAAGAAATGATAAATTAATTAAGTTCATAAATAAATCAATGTCATTGATTATTACCTAATCAATAAAAATAAGAGTTAGTTTCATTTATATATATATATAAAAAAAATGTTTTTATTTATTTGGCAATATAGTTTGAAATGTGTTTAAATTAAGTAATTGTATTTTCTTATTTTAATAGCTATTTATTTTATAGATTAAATTTAAAAAAAAATTGATATGTATATTTTTAGAGCATATCTTATTGTTTTAAATGCATACGTGTTTGGACATTAAGTGGTTTTTTTGGGGTCATTAGTCCTCTGCTTTAAAGCTTATTTAATTTACTATCATGTACATTTCTAAGTATCTTTCCTACAGTTGTGGGCTTGTGGCGGTAGACTGTACTTTGATAGCCGCCTGTATATCATCGGACGTATTTTCATGCGGTTGTCACGTAGTCGTTATCTTTATTTATATTGTATCAGATTAAATTGAAAGTCAAGTTCAATGATAATGATTATATGTGATTGTAACATAAATTATAAATAATACCTAATAACAGTGATGATATAAAAACGTACATTTTAATGAAATGCAAATTGAAATTTAATATGAGACATGAGTAGAACTGTAGGTGTTAATGCAAGGACTCTAAAATGTACAATTTTGTGCAAAATAAATCTTCGTTTAAATTTTTCTACTTCACATGATTCAAATTTATTACTTGTTTTTATAAGATTTTGAACATGCGGTATGAAATTGCAATTTGCAATGATATTAGAAAGCAGTTTGGTCTACACTGTCTATGTATCTATCGTTAATTTTGTAGGTTTAGGTTTAATAGCTTTTATTAAGTACCTATTAATTTTGTGACATAAAAATTAATTCGATGAGCATAAAATGATCATTTAAATAAAGTGTTTGGTGTTTTGAGGTTTTAATCAAATTAAGTAGGTAGAGGTACCGAACTACCGAATATGTTTGATATGGTTTTAAATAACTAAATGAAACCTAAATCAAAGAATATATAGTATAATAATATGTTTTATCCGTGAATGCACATCTATTATTATAAAGCGAAATACAATGTTTCGTTTTACTGCTTAAAAAAAATTAAATAAAAAATAATTAATAATAATTAATATAATACTAATAATAATAATAATAATAATAATAATAATAATAATAACAATGATAATAATAATGTAATCAGTAACATTCATACATCAAGATTAATATGTTCAAAAGACTCAAGTCTTAATGGTTTTTTTTTCAATAAGATGAAATTATAAAAAAAATATTTAAATAAAATATCGAAAAAAATCGTGAGACAATAAAATTAAAAAGTATAAAAAGTATAATAATTAGTAAGCACAAATACAAATATGTAAATGATTAAGACTTCTTTTTTAAGTGATTACAGTTTTTTTAAATTTTATTTACATACATTTTCATTTTGCATTTTGACTAAAACGAAAACAGAAAAGCAAATCGTGTGATAGTAAAATAATAATATAATAGTATAAATGGCATTATTTACATAATAATATATTCTTATAATATGAACTTGTTGGTATTTATGTATATGAAATTATTATATCTGACAGTGTATTCAGTTGTATGGTTTTTTGTGCTTGGGCATACTGGATATGACGTCCTTCCGTCTCCAGACGTTTCTTGTGGGTGACGGGGACCGGTAAGACGAACATCCGGCCAGCCTCTCGCCTACGTTCGGATCGGGTTCTATCCTCAGCGGATGTCTAGTGGCTTCAGCCGATGTTTTCCGTTTGGGTTTCTCGTGGCCCGCCGACGATTCTGATGTCTGACTGACTTTTCTAGATTTTAAAGCCGCCTGTTTCCGCAGTATGTGTTCAATGTCGGCGGTTTTGGACCGCAGAACCGCACCGCCTATGTTTGTTATACTAGAGCATATTTTCACTGGTTCCTGTAAAAAATACAAACACACAGCATTTTCAATTTTGACACAGGACTATTGCAGGTGTAAATTAGGGTTAAAACGAATGCTTTATACTTAATAACTGATTTTTTTTCAAACGAATATTATCCGTTTTTTGTAAATTGTTAAGTAGATGGTTTTTTTTGAAACTTTGATATATTATCTTGATTAAAATTCAATTGAGTAGTTTTAGATTCTGAACGGAGTGATGAATGTATTGATTTTACAATATATTACAATATATATTATACAATATTATTTTTTTTTTGTGTCTGTCATTGCGTTTTGGAGTAGTAATAATGCTTTGATTATTGATTTCAGCCCCTCTTTGAAAAGGAAATTAAATCTAGTTGGTACTTTTTTTTTTTTTTTTGGGGGGGGGGGGTCAAAAGTAAAAATTTCTTGTACTTTTCAAAAGCATCAGGAAAAACCCTGAAAAATAACGGACAACGGGAATTTTAATGCATAACCACTTTTCGACAAAATCGATTTTTTGATTTTGCTGTAACTCAAAAACGAATCATTGTAAATACTTTAAATTTTTACCAAATGTTTATATTAGCGTTATCTATTTACGATTAAATTTTTAAAATATTTATAATTTTTTTAAACTATTTATAGACCATTGAAATTTTCGATTTTTTAAATTTTTTTTCTTGAAACGCCGATAAAAAAATTTGGCTATCCAAAAACCCTTTAAGATTTAATACAAGGTTTATTATAAGTTGTTCTTATTGTTTTAAAAAAAAATTAAAAATCATTAGTCACAATTTTTGTTTATAAGCATTAAAAGTTCAAATGTTTACAAAATATGTCAAAATCGCGAAAATTTGCAAGGAATTTTGAAGTTGAAAATTCATAAAATTTTTGTAATTTATATCAAAGGTTAAAAAACCTAACACAAGGTTTTCCATAACTTTTTTTTCAAATAACTGTAAAAAAAACACTCCAGCGTCAATATAGAAAATATTTTATAAGCGTATGAAATTTAATTTTTTACGAAATCGCGTAAAATAACGATTTATTACAATTTAAATATAGGTAATAATACAATATATCCTACTAATTATCATAGACTGACAAATCATCTCCGTTCAGAATCGTTTTTCGTATACATTAATACCTGTCATTGCATTCAAATTTAACACATCCATTATAGTGACCTACTCTTCATCTCTACTGTACAGCAGGGCGGTATACGATTGCCCAACTTTTTTGTTTGACTTTATGTAAATACTAATATAATAGTTTAATATATATTATTATAATGGTGTTATATCCACTTATCCGTGTACTTGTCATTTTAATTGTAATTTTCATGAACCACGATCACATGGTGTAAGTACTGTAAGTCAAACTTAGGTTCACGAAAAGAACCATATATTTTATCCATTTCATGAAACGAAAACACTTGTTTTACACTTTATACAATATTTTAAATTAATCACATCATATAGATTACTTTTTGTGAAACCCAAATAATAGCATTATCACGATTACAAGAATCTAATATTTTTAAATTGTAGGTAATACTCCAAGTAATTAATTTAATACTATTTTAATATTATATTGTATGTTGTACACTTGTTATCGATCACATCATAATCGTATCGATTTTATAAGCGAGATACGGTTACAGTAATCTAGAAAAGCTCTAAATTATTTTTATTTTTGTATCATGCCAGTACGTCCAAAGTACGCGACCATTATTATAAAATGATTCAATAATTATTATTTTATATAAAATGGAATTAGTTTTTTTTTTTATAAGATTATTATCCAGATAAACCTGGAAAAATCTACTCAAAATAAGATTCATTTGATGATTGAAAATATTTTAGTAGCCAAAGCAAAAAGTGTAAATAATAGTTAAAATATACATAAGACTATTAAAATGCAATTATTCCAATTATGTTTTGTACTTGAAAAATAATGTTATTTTATGTTATTTAAAATTAAAACGTAATTCAATGTATGGTTTTAATGTTAATTAGAATCAAAATACTACTATTACATTTCAATTTAATATTAGTAATAATTAAAAAATATTTGTAATATAACCGTATATTATACAACGATTACCGTATGAAGCAATAATACAAATAATATTAATGATATCAATAAATATATATGATCGTTAAATATTTAATTTAATTTTAAGTAGTCATATTCATCGTGCTCCACTTGGTTCAAGTATATATCTACCTAATATACAAAATGTTAAAACATTGGTACAATTGTGATTAATAAAAGATGTACAATATATATAATATAATATCATAGTAGTATTAAAGTCATTACTAAGAGCTTTCAGTGTTAACTTTAATTTAAAAATATTTAAATATTAGATTCATGTAATGTATGTAATACATAACATAAATCAGAAAATATTCGTCCGAATTTGGATTTAAAAACATAAATATTTTTAAAAAATTAGTCTGTTTCACTACAGATGTAAGATGTAGAATTCATATTGCTATGCGTTTTATTACGCTTTTTGCTAACTAGTAAGGAGTTCATACATCAGGAATCACTTTTGAACGCTTCCAGGTCCTTAACTTTTAAAATGGTATATTGAATATTCATTAAATGTTTAGATTAAATTTCGTGGTTTGGTTCATTTATAGTATATGTTCTACTGCCAAATGTGAAACTCGTATTGATTTCGATCGTCATTATTAAAAAAATTTAAATTTAAACCAATAATAGCTATTGAATTTGGGAACTACAATGTATAAATAACACAAAGTTTTAATACTTACTGGAGATAAAGTCATGTCGTCGGGTCCGTGTTTTAACTTTTCTTTGTACACAGTAGGCTTAGTAACACCAGTAGAACTAGCACTTTTTGACAATCTATCCAAACCTGTACTGGATAATATTTTTTGATAAAATTTTATATCCTTCTCTTTTCCTTTTTTTTCAGATTTATAGTGATCGGAATCTGCATCTTTCGATAAGTCTTTAATGGATTGCATATTTCTCTGGTCAGATTTTATAGATTTTTTATTATAATAATCTGGAGTATAATTTGTTGTTCCAGAGACATTATCAGGTGATGTCGGTGGACTGGATATGGAACTACTATCTGAAGATACCGTAGCTAACATACGATGATAATTTGCTGTAGAACCTAAAATTTTATAATCTCAATAATCAAAAGTATATAATAATAATTGCATAAAATTAAAAAATACATATTAAATGTGGAGATTTTGAACAGTTGGTAATTATAATTTTAAAATTAATAAATGATGATATTGATTATGAATTAATTATTAATACAGTGAATGTTATTAATTTCATGTTTTAAGATTTGTATAATTTAAAATAAACCGTAAAAATATATATTTTTTTAAATGACATTGTTATCCAATAGCTTCTTAGTCTATTTTTATTTAACGTCAGCTGTTTAAGTTAAATATAAAAAAGGTATATATATATATATGACATATGTATATTGTATGTATATATAAATATTTATTTGTGGCATGAAATTATTATTTTAAAAGATTAGTTACTCGATGTTGGCAGTATATTTTGTATTAAATAAATACAACAATGCAGATATTATATAACAAAAATATAAATAACTTACTATTAGTTTGTCTGCTCTCGTCCTCAATAAACGGTATATCGGTGTCCTCTACATTCAACGGATATGAAGAATTAGGTAGTTGTTTAATAGGCACTGGTATCATTAAACTGGCAGTTATAACGCCGTCATAATCATTTACCTAAATTAAAATCGATAATTGAAAAAATATTTAAATTTTTGACGAACAAAAATTTTTTCAATTACATTTCCTTATTCAATCTGTGTGTCTTATTTTAGCTATGTAAGTATATATAATATGTTACGGGAAAAGTAGACTATCGAGTAATGTGCACACTGTACATTTCCTAGACATTTTTGCAAAATAGGAAAAATTATACATTATCCGTAGTCCCGGACTTTATAGTATCGACCTGCCTTATTTTTTACTCGGGTAATGTAATATGTACTTTTTGTACAACGGTGTTTTACTTTATTTAAATTTTATGTATTATATTACATTTTAGTTAAATATGTAAGTAATAAGTAAAAATATTTATAATATAAATATAATATATTATGTATATTAAATATTGCTCTTCGATTTAAATTTAATTAAAATACTGCACAACTAATATAGAACACTAAATTATACATGACTGCACTACACAACACAATGTTGCAAAATAATATTATAATTATTTGTTTAAAAATATTGAGGAAAGTATGCTACGTATGATCGGGTAACGTAATACATTGCTCGGTCTATTTGCAATGTTGAATGTAAATATAAATAAATAATTATCAATTACTATGTATTTTATAGTGCTTTTAAAACATTTTTTTCAGGGCAGAATTAGTGGTGAAAAAGCATCTTTGTAGATATAATATCTAATATGAGTGGCCGAGCTCAATATTTGACCTTATTTTTTAGTTTTGCTTCGCGTTTCGTTGTACTATTCCGTTTAAATTAATTAAACCTATTCTTAAGTCCAATCATTTATTTATAGCTATCTAAACATACGGCCGACTATTGAGTTAATTAATAAAAATACTAAACGATGCGTTTTATCAGTGGTTATAAGTAATCTCAATAAGTACATAAATATTTTTATTAATTTTTTCACAACTTACTTGGTTTCCGTTGGCATGCATTTGATTACTTGACATTTTGTCAGGCTTTTTACTCATTTGCATGCGTTCAAATACTGGGTAAGTAAATGCTTCAACATCGTCTGGGAAAAAAGCTGTCGCTCCTTTGCTCCGGCTTCTTCTGGTTTCTCGATCTCTAGGCCTAAAATAACGTGTAAAATAATAATAAAATATGATATGTTATATTAAACAATTAAACTACAAAAAACAGAAGTATTAAAAAAGGTACCTATAGACTTTTTTGAAATATATAATATCGGTGAATTAATTAAATTTTGTTTTTGATAATGCTTACTTATATCTATAATCTTCATTATCATCCGATCCACCTATTCCAGAATTTTGGTGTGTGAATTCTCCTCTTGTCCAAATTTTTTTTTCCTGACTTTCCAAATTTTTAGTTGACTCAAATTCTGGGGAAACATTTGCTCCAATTTTATCTTGTACGTTTAACAAAGTTTCTTTTGACTCTTGAGTGGATCCATTTCTAACAAGAAAAATAAATGTAAATTATATGTGATTAAACGTCATAACTACACATGTTTAACACAAAATTTAAAGACATACATTCCACGGTGTTTTAAAATTTAACGTTGTAGTAAAAGTAATAATAAAAAAAAAAAAAATCATAACTTGACCGTTTAAAATAATTCAGATCACCGTGAAACGGTTGGTCTATTTTTAAATGAATGCTAAATGTTAGTATTAAATGTTAATGAAAGTTAATTAAAGTAGTAAACTTTATGTTTAAATTCCACTTATTGTGGCACTGTAGCTACATCATTATTACTTATTGTAATAAAGATTATATTTATGTTTCTGCTAATTATAAAGACTAGAAATTATTTTATCATTTTTTTAACGTACCTATGTTAATATCGTAATGAATCGTTAATTAAAAAAAATCACTACCTAGTCTGGTGTTTGTTTTTTTTATTATTATTAATTTCGAAACGATTGTTACTTTACTTTAATTATATAAGTAAATTAATCTGAAAGAATACACGACTTTTAGTGCATAATGTAGAAATACACTACTTAATCGTTACACAATATTATTAAAAAACGTCTAACACTGGTGTGAGTAATTTATTGAAGTAATTAGTAATAAAACCGTTTTACGTAATACTTGCACTTTTAGAGTACAGTGGCACCAAACCACGTTAATCTGTGTCGACGAGTAAGTGTGTACGTGTATTATTAGTCTTTGTACCAACAGTATACAATATTGTTAATATTTATACATTATAAATTGATAGTTATTATTTATTCTTATTAGTTATCAGTAAAATTAGTTGTCTTGATGCTAAATAAAACTGTTTCAGGTGTTAAACGATTGACGAAAATATAGCTTGGTGCCACTGACTGAGTGTGATAGATTTCCTAAAATACAAACTATTCAAAAACAGCTGATTGTTAGATTTTAAAATTTGCTCTACTTCATATTTGTTTAAATTTGTCTCAATCATATTTTTGATTGATTGTCAAATCAGATTAGTATCGGTGTCAGTATTTATACCTACATGAAACATAATAATATGAACGTTTAATGAACGTATCAACTAATGAGTAATGTAAATGTGTAACTTAACACAGATAAAATATTTTAATAATAAACAAAAAATTAAATTTTACTGTTTTCAAATTACTTATTTTTTTTTATTTTTTATTTTTTAGTATCTTAAACAATAACGCACACAACAGTATTAAAATTACTGGATAGTTTTCTCGACGTTCGAAAATCGTAATCTCATCACATTGTCTAGACCTTCAGGGTTTGTATCTAGCATATGGACATATACTTCATCTAGGAGGTCAGCTGGTACCTTAAAAAACATTTTATTCAAGTAAATAATGTGTGTCAATAATACCCAATACTAGCTAGGATTTGTCATTTCAATTTAAATGTTTAAACACCCTTTATAAATATATGTGTTTTCTTTATAATTCACATATAAATTTATGTATATATATAAATATTCAAATTTATAGAAAATAGTTTTTAATATTTTCCAACGGCCAGTGTGGTGTTCCATTTATTTTTAATTTTTTAACGTGTTTGATATAAATATTCATGATTATTAACTAATAATTATATTACAAAATCATTTTAAAAATGTATAGCAAAATAATAACTTAAGATTTTTTAAATCTAATAAATTGTTATTATTTTGTTTTTCCAAATTCTAATATTAACTATTTGTTTACTTATAGTAAGTATTATGTAGTACTGAGTCCTCGCTCGTTAAATATTAAAGTAAATAATAATATTCATTGTAATACTTAGTATTTTGAAATTTGAATTTGGTATTTATAATCAAGAATTTATTTCATTATAAACTGAAAAAAGTATCGATTAAATAGACGTCTAAAAGTGAAGTAATATAAAATTTATAACCCAATAATTGGTCATACTACTACATTTTTATATTGAATGTTTGAATAAATATTCAATGACATAGTTATTTTATTCGATAATAAATGTTTAAGATGTTATTTATATTATTACAGTACCTATTAGTAATGCAATTACGTTTATAAATGTATATTATTTGTAATATACATATTATATAATCGAGTTAGTATTAAAATTCAATTGTTTAATAGTGAATGTATTTTAACTAAATGTAGACACAACTAACGTGATATTTATATTCTATACAAAATATTGTAATTCAGATAATTTTATCAGTAAATTATCATAGAAAATTGGATTATAATTATTATATATTTCACTGTACCTTAAATAAATATTCGTAATTTACAATTAGAGCTGTAACTACATCAATTGCTAATCTTCTTTCCATCGTCATTTCTTCGCTTAAATCATTGGGACTAAGTTCTTTAATAGGCTTATGAAGGATGTTTGGTGCAAATAGCGTAGCTAAGTTACTTGCATCCATTTTATTACCTTCTACTAAATGACCTAAAACAAAGTCAATTTCGTTAAAATTAATAAACAGTTTTCATTATTATCCAAAACTTTAAATAAATAATTGGATGAGTTTCAAGCTGAGTAAATAAGAGTTAAAATTTCTATGTAAATAATTTAAACTGAACAATTTGCAAGATTCGTAATTATAAGATAAAAGTTTAAAAGCATTTCTTTTTAGTTTTAGCCTTCATTGAATTTATCATTTTATTGTTTAGTCTCGATATTTTTATTTCTAAAAATAAGTAATCAATAATATTGGATGCATATTACACATTTTGAATAAGAAATATTGACTTTAAATTGTAACCATATATTATTTCGATGGACACATTTATAGTTTAGCTGAAACTCCAGTTAATGCATTTTTGATTTTTAAAAATATTTTTATTGAATTCCTTTTATAAATATATATAAAATGCTTAAATATATTAGCTGCAAGCTGCAAGCTGCACTATATAATATTGTTGTTAAAAATAATAACTTAGTATAAGTTATGATAAACGTAAATATTATTATAGTAAAACAAAATATGTATCTATTAAGCAATCTATTTATGTATTAGTGTTAAGGGTTTGATAATAATTAAAAACAATAATACCTAATTCTTACCATTTGAATTTTTTGAATCTTCTGAAAATTTTGCCATATTACTCAAAAACATAAGTAGTGCGTGGAGTGTATTACGATTTACTACAGGCAACAATTGTATTAG
The DNA here is from genome assembly GCF_003676215.2 of Rhopalosiphum maidis. Classification (NCBI taxonomy): domain Eukaryota; kingdom Metazoa; phylum Arthropoda; class Insecta; order Hemiptera; family Aphididae; genus Rhopalosiphum; species Rhopalosiphum maidis. Next base: position 67,827,540 of record NC_040879.1, read on the forward strand.
ATGTTTGATTGCATCTAATTGCAAATGCCTGTTACGTATTTCTAAAAAAATAAAAAATTCCTAATTATGATATTATTTGTTAAAATATATAAATATTTGTTTATACGATTATGCGTACTCTGAGTTTGTATGAAACATTGATAAAGATCATTACAAAGTAATGCATCTGGTAATGCCCTAAAATATTCTTTTAATAAAGTAGCTACATCGTGTACGTGATCTTCATTTTTTGATAATGTTTCTTCTAACGTTTTTCCGTGATCGAAATCTTCTCGAAGCTTTAAGAACATTTTATATTATATATATTTATTTTATATTATATACCTTCCAAAAAGTTAAATAGTAGGTATTCAATTGTTTTTACATAATACGTTAATAATAATTGATAAATCGGCCTAGACCATCATTTTAAAAGTAAAATATTTTATATTAATACCTGTCTTAAACGTTTTTTCGAACTACTTATCCGGAATACTCCAACTTTGTGAAGTCCATATGTTTCTAAGTAGTTTAGACATGAAGTGACAAAACTAGGAACTCCATTTTTGTGTGATTTAATGTCACTATCATTATCATCAGATAAAATATCTGAACTAGAACTTGTGAAAGTCTTAATCAACTCACTGACAGGTGTGCTTGATGTAGAGTCACAGGAATGTGATCGCTAGAAAGAAAATATATAATGTGTAAAAAACAATTTCATATAATCATTTATGAACTAAAATATTAAAATAAAATAATTAATATATTCAAGCTATATTTTTAAATTCCAAATAATATTTAGTTAATCATATAAGTTTACTTCACTAGAATCTTTGGGAACTTCAATATAACTTGAAAAACTGCTTCTTCCACGTGGGGATTTCGGCACATACTGAGCCTCAGTTGGAACCTTTAAGTGAGATCTTGATGACCGCTCTTGTTCTAAGCAATCGTTTAACGATACTCCAAATATTGTATGCGGATAAAGACTTTCTAAAAATAATATAAAAATTTAACTTAGGATGCTTAAATTTATTTTTCAGTTTTAAACGAAATCGAGTTTCAAATAAATGATATAATTTTTACTTTATTATATAGGTGTTTATGCTATACTTATATGACTATACGTTGTGTACTAGAAATTTTCTTTTGTAATGAAATAATATAAAGTTTTAACACTCTATACTCTTATAAAGATTATAGTATGGCACATATGACATGTATTACTTATACATTATTATTAGTACTTTATGAAAACCAAGTGATAGTTAAGTACATTCCTTTTTTTGTTATTAAACCTAGACAATTAGTTCTAAATTTGATTCTAAAATAGATGATATTTTTAATTTAGTTAATCACAAAATAAAATAAGAAAAATAATTTAAGGTAAAGCCGTAAAGGCTTACAACCTAGCTATAATTTAATTTATCAATGCATAATTCATTAGTTACTTTTAACTAAATAGTATTAAAGTTTAAAAACTAAAATAATAAATTGTGTAAAATGTTTATGTCTAGTTGTATTACATAATTAAACATAACAATAATTTCGTAGTACTTTGTAACTGTAAGAAAATTATTTATTTAAAAATTTTGAGGTAAAATATAATTTTTATGCATCTTTAATGTTGTAGTTACTTATAAATATACATTTGGTATTTAAAATTACCGGTCTTAAAATAACACATTTATTTAAAAATAAAGTTATTTGTTCATGAAATTAATACATATTATTTTTATCATAGCACCATAGAAAATACAAGAATTTGTTAAAGTTATAATTAAAAATAATAATTAATTTGTATACCTACGTATTACACTATACCTTCTATACGTTTTGCGATAAGTTAAAAAAATTGTGGAACTAATTTTTACTTTTTCGCCTACTACAATATTGCCATACAAACTACAAACACTTAACGTCAAATGTTCCATTATTAAAATTAATATTATACATTTCTAGTAATAAAAAAAAATATAAGCAAGGTTAACCATAAAATACATATTTGACGAAAATAAAAATAGAACAACATATTGTATCAAAATAATAAAATGACAATACATATTTTTCATCACCTATAATAATAATATGATGTTTCAGCACTTAGTTTAATATTTATATAGGTAGATTGTAGATTATATTATAAACAATCATCTTCTAAGTTTTGAAAAAAATATATTGTTTATATTCAGTGTATTCTAATTTTTTTTATTTTTTATGCCATGTTTAATTAAATATTTTACTTATTGATATTTTTAAAACTATATTTACCTATTGCTATAATTATATTTTCAATGTAAATAACGGTATTACAATATGGGAATTAAAAAAACTTTCTAAAAATAGATAGGTGTAATAGTACAAATTATTTAATGTTAAATACCAATTAAGTAGAGAACAGAAAAATATAAATACATATAATTATATATACACCGTACAACAGCCAACTTTTAATTATTTAACACCTCATTAAATATTATCATAATTATGTTCGTAAAATAAAAATTTGATTTTAAAAAAGTTATTCGGGACATCAGAAAATCTTTAGCCGTGAACAATGTTAAAAATTAAATTTGGAACTTTTTGTTTTTGTTTACAAACAAAAAATCATAAAAAGTATTTATACATTGTGAACAAATAATGTATATAAAATACTAAACGATTATAATGTGTATAAAACTAAACTATTATAATGTGTATACAACTAAACGATCAAAAAATAATAATTTTAATGTACGTTCATCACAACACATGTGTAAACATTTGAAAAAATTGTAATTATTCATTTTTCGATTAAAAGATGCATTTATAGAAATATATTATAATACAATATATTAAAAACAAGTTTAATTGATTTGATTTGATTTTTACGATTTTTAATTATTTACATAAAACATAATATATTCATTAAACATTCTACAGGTACATGCGAAGAAAAAATATATTTAATAAGGCAATATCACAGAACAAATAACCTGGCAGTATCTAAATGTTTTGAAATTGTCCATGCATTATAGTCGGATACCGTGATACCTAATGACGTTTCTATACTTTATGCATGTCAATACATAAGTCAAAACGTCAAAATAGTCAAATATGACTGGCGCACATCGTGTCGTCATTTTTTTCCATTTCATATAGCTATGAGACCGTTTTATTCTTGTGCTTAGTATTTAGAGTAATAGGGATTGGGAGCTGTTTGTTTGATTTGTGTTTCTCTTACAGCAATAATACATTATTTTATTGTTATAAATGGATATGAAACCGAAATGGTAATTGTTGTTAAATGTAAGGTAGCTTATTCTGTCTCTCACGTCGATTGATGAATTTACGTCAATTTTTTTTACATTCAAAACATCATTGAAATACGTAAATCGTTTGTAAAAATTAAAATATTAAAAAACAAATATTGTTATTTGCAGCAAAACGAAAAAAAACACATAGTTGTTTTATGTTTATAATCTAACTTAACCCCAAACATAAAAAATATAAAACAAATGCCATTAAATATATTGCTGTTAACTGTTAGTATAATAAATTAATATTACGGAGTATACCAGTATATTAAAATATATAGGAAATGATGACCACACAAGCACGCTAACGACATTATACACACAACAGACAGAAATAAAATGATGTAGAATAAAAAAAAATAGTTTATTAATAGGTATAATCACTAGCAGAAAAACAAACAAAATAAAATAACAACGGCAATGATATATTTGTCGAGCATTATTCACTAATACATATTATGTTTCTACTGTTCGCAGGAATTATCACGATTTACGAAAACAACGAAAATAATATAAAATGTATGGTTTTCTACAACAATATTTGCTCTCTAATATATGTAATAAATTGTTTGCTTTGCATAAAAAAAAAAAAATGTTTGAATGTCGCAAAAAGCATTTTTGAGATGATTAAACGAAAATGTATTGTACAATAAATATACCTACCAACCTACAAATAATTTTGTTTTCAATGTAATAATCAAATTATCTAATAGATCAAAGGGTGTACTATACTGTATTAGATGTATATGATGATTTTAAGTGTATGATTATATTTTATTTTGTTTGGGCATAAGGTTTTCTTCAATAAGTATATTATATAACAGCATTACGCCAATTTATTAAGTTAGGCAACTTTAATAGGTAATAACCTGTATATTTTTACCTATTTTAATGACGGAATCATATAATATGTTTATTAGCGATGCAAACGTAATTTCGTGTAATTATGGTCTTATAATCAATTGAGACTTTATAATATAAAATATTATCCTCATCTTTAAGGAAATATATGGAAAATATAAAGATACCTTAAATATGATATTATTAATTATACTTCTGATTCAAATAAGAATAAAATATGATACTTTAAAATTCTTTTGTTATGTTTGTTAAGATTGTTATTTGTTGCATATTTTTTAGTAGTATAACTGTGTGGGTGGGCGTTTGGAGATGTTTATATGTCATAAATCATTTTGATGTTTATAAAATTTGGTATCGTTTAAGAACATATATAAACATACTTTAGTATATTACGATGATAACTTACATGTAAAAATAATTTCTGACGTAAAACAAATTTTATTTTTCAATGTTCGAATATTTTAAAAGGTGTTAGGTATTACTAATTTTGCAATTAGGTACCTAATACATACATAAGGTATTATTGGTAGGCAAATAGTACTTTAATATAGGTACAAATTTTAATGATCAATGACATGATTTATTTTAATGTATTGATTGAAAAATCAGAGATAGTGCTTATATATATATTTTAATATCATCGATGGTAATTAAAACAATATTTTTCAAAAAATTAAGTTGTTAAGTTTTTATTAAATTTTTACATTATATATGATTTTATATTACATATAAATATAAATACATTTAATTAAAATCAAAATATACAAGGTGATTCTGATAGCATAACTAAATAAAAATTACTCCAATAGTCCAATGTTTAAATAAATTCATTTCGGACAATATATGTATGATAATAATTATAGTTTATTTTTTATTCGTTTATTAGACAACATTTAAGGCAGTGGGAAAGTATGCAGGAAGAGACTAAAATAATAGATCAAGCCGGTAAAATTTTTAGGCAGCAGTCAGCAGGCAAGAGAAATTGAATTTAAAAAAAATTGATACCCAATAGTTGCTCCGCTATAAAGTAAGTTTCAATTCTACATCGTAATTGAGAAGCAAACTAGGTCATTGTAATGGTTATGTCAAATTTTATTTGAATAATAAATCACAGTAAACCGATTCGAAGTGGAAAGTAACCACTATTTCAAAAAAGATATTTTATAATTTTTTTATTAGTTTGGCTGATCTAATTTTTCCCAAAAATATTAAATTATTAAAACATTAAATCGTTATAAATTTACAATATAGTAGTCAGTATGTGGCATATATCTTGTACGGCTTGAATAGATTTGTGTTACAAATAATTTAATTTAATTTATTTTGCAAAATTAAATATATTTCGAGAATAAAAATTATGAATTATGGTGTAAATTTCAAGTATGGCTAATGTTTAATTTTAATTTTAATACAACAAAAACTTTAAAATTGTTATTTTTAAATTAAAAATATTCAATTTTGTCAAAATCAAATTTTCAGATGTTTATTAAAAAAATTGAAAGTATGTATTTTTTTTTGTATATTTATTTAGTTAATTCTGTATATTTCAATTACCTACAGATATTCAATTTTTGAGTTACAACGAAATTAATGCTGTCATGTTATCAAATACTGGTATTGGGCAAATATTTCTATTTTCTATTTTTTTTTTTTTTTAATTTTTCTTGATTTTTTTGAAAAGTACTAGAAAATTTTACTTTTATTAATATAAAATGTGTGTGTTTGTTCACTAGGTATTTAGGTATCGCATGAAACTGAATCATCGAACAAACAACGAAAATATTAGTAGTCATTAAGTAATCACAATTTTATCAAAGTTCAGTTTAAAAAATCTGTAAGTATACCCAGAGTTTAAATTAATTTATATACAAATACTATTTTTGTTATCCTTATCCGTAGTTCATAATCATGGTAAATTTATTATATTTATTTTGAGTGTTAATGTTTTCATTGTCATGGTTAAATTTTTTTTTTTGTAAATAACGTAAACTAGGCCGAGAGGAAATTTTTAAAAATAAACAACCTAGATTTTCATAAGATTTTTATGCTCTCCTGGATACAAAACCGTGGGATTGACAGAAGTCCGAAGAAACGTCACAGTATGCACAAGTGTACATAATGTAATGACGATTTAATATCTTGTCACAACCTATGCCAAAAAAATAGAGTTAAATTTAACTTATTTGCCTGAAAAAACACCCAGACTACGCGTGGATTTCACTGTATATATAACAAATACATTTTTTTTTCAAACGTTTTTCTATTTTATTACCATCTTTAACTAAATTTAAACTTCAATAAGATATTGAGTTTTACGAGAAAAATAAACTATCTTTCTAGTTGTTGAAAATTGATCTTTAAATTAATGAGGAAAGATGCAAATATACTGTAACAGCTCAATATAATTATTCTAGTCACTTATGTAATTATTTTTATTACTTATTATAATATCTACTATCACACGGAACGTTTAGATTTCATCTTTTATACTTTAAAGCAAATTTTATATTGAATCATTTTATAGTATAATAGCTAACAAAGTAAAAACGACTAATTGTTTTTTGGATTTATTCGATTGATAAAATAAAACAAGTTTCTAAGTATTTACCAAAACGAATTAAATTAAAGAGATAATTGGAGAAATAATACATTTTTAACTTAATTTTATTTTACTTGGTATTATTACTTTTTAAATTCTAGAGACGTTTCGATGAAGTAGTTTTCGTATTGGAACTTTTTAATGCTGTCGGGTCAACGCTTTTTGTATTGGTCATCTCAATTCGCAGTACATAATAATATAATAGTTCGAGTAAATTAGTTATTAATAACAAAGACATCTGACCTTGGCCTCGCTTTCTTCTGGAGACATTAGGTTTAAACTGTTTAGATCACTTTATTTTTTATAATATAAGATTTATTATCATGTTTCGTCCCATGTACATATGGACAGAATGGCTCCATTACTGATCCGACTACGGATTAAAACTACAATAATGTTATTATTCCTGGTCAAATAAATGTTATGGGGTCGCCAAACGGAAATTAAATTAATTAATGGTCACAATAATATGACGACGATTGCTTTTGATGCATGGATTATATTGTACTGTTTGTGCCACATTTCGATTCAAACTCAAACTTATGCGGTATCCACACAAATACTTATTAAATATTATATTTCATAGTTTTTTTCACCAATATATATATATATTTAGAGAGTAATGACCTAATCAATTACCTCATTAAGTTCTTCAAAAATAAATCTATCCTTGGCTACAAAATATCGTTAAACGGCCCTGAAAGTATTTTTGTTCAAAATGCAAAAAATCTCATTCAAAACACGATTCTGAGTGGCGTTATTCAATATCAACAATAGGTATTCAGACAACATGAATTAATTTAAAGAAAAGATAATATATTTAGATGTGATTAGAATAAACACATTAGTAAAATAAATAGATATAAACCATTAAACGTGTTCAATTAATAGGTGATTGAAATCTAAATTGGGATTATACGTGTTTGAAAAAAATAAGTAAAAGATAAAACAAATTTTTCAAAATTCAAAATCTATATATACCTTAAGAAATAATCATTATATTTAAAAATAGCATATGTATACAATTATCAAATGTTGAAAGCTTTAAAAGAATACTACATTACGATACCAAGTTATAGTATTTTTTATTTATTGTTTTTATAATATATTATGTACTATACAGCAATTCACATTCACAATCCCAAGAAACCTACTATAAAATTGATTTTAGACAAAATATATTTCATATACGAATGAAATTAACAAATAATAAATTTGTTATGCCTGACAGTCACTATATTTTTGACAACTTAATAAATGAGCTCAATAAACTTACTTGAACATAACCATTTTTATAAATTTTGTTGATTGTTTAATAATACTATAATATCAAGGTTATCTAGATTCTAGACGGTCAGCCATGAAACATTTTGTATTCTTTAATTTTTGTTTAATGTTTTTTTTTCTTAGACCAAATTTAAATGATTATTTTTGGAATTACTAACGTAATACGTACAAATATATTAATATATATTAGTTTAAACTTTTTTATTATATAACAAAATTTTAAAAATTAAACACAATGAAAGGTTTTTTTAAATGTAATTGTTTATTTTAAATCTTAATAATATTATTGTACCTTGGGCTAAGGCATAAGGTTTTTAAAGTTAGGCTTAACTTAGGTAGGTAAGCATACGTGTGTTATTAAATATTACGTAATAAATCCACAAAGATATTTAGATATATCTAATAGACAGTAGTATACCAAGAAGTAATTTCAGAGACTTAATAAATAATATATGAACAGTAGTAATAAGTAACTTGGGGACCTGTCAACTATCGTTCATTTATATTGTGTAAATTACTTACTAGAATAGTAATATAGTTAAATTTAATTTACATGGGAAATATTATGCATAATCTTGGGGGGGGGGGGTTCAAGACACTGCAAACATTTTTCAATAGGGGTTGATAGTTGGCCAATGTCTAAAGTTATTTTTTTAAATTTAAGTACATAATATTATTTATGCATTTTTAAAAAATATATTCTGGTAGGTATATCAATTACTGATAATCTATCTTGGTCTAAGTTCAAATATTCTCGCCAATAAATAACTATATACGATAATTTTGAGCATAGTGAGTGGTTAATTGATAGATACTTTTTGGATAATTTTAAAATTGACAAATTTTAGTTTTGTTACAGCTAAAATTTCTAATGAAATTATGCTTATTATGAATCTAATGCAAATTACTTAAAATAAAATGTGCCTTTATTCTTTATCTGGCTCTTAGCAAAAAAAATAAAAATAGCTAGATTACTTGAAACATAGAGTGGACGGGGATGGTAAATAGCACTAGGTACTGTGTATACGCTACAGAACGCTATGATAAATCCGTAAATCTATTTAATTTTTAATGTACTAATTTTAACTACTTAAAAAGTATAGAAAAAATTATATTTATAAATCTTACCGTTATCATCTTTATCTTTCAAGTTGCCTGTGGTATTTGCTCTTCTTTTTAAAAGATATGGTCTTCGTTTTTTTGGACCGGCTGATAACACATTTCCTGTAACAAACCAAATGTTATTATTTTTGCGATCGAATATTTGATGAAGATTTAAATAATATGAATTAATATTTTTTATCACTGTATGTAGGTAAGTAATGTATAACCATGAGACAATTTAACAGATTACAAATAAATCAGATAGAAAGTAACAATGGTTTAAGATAATACGAAGAAGCTATAAATTGAAAATAAAACCACATTGATACTTCTTTAATGCATATAGAATATAATGACATAAATTTTGTTTTAGATATGGAGTGTTTTGCCAAATAAAAAGTAAACAATTTTTTTTCGTTTCTGAAATTTTAGTCTTTGAATACCTATTTATTATTGAAATATTTCATAATTCATATTGCTAACCCTGCAGAGCGCATAGAACAGAAAGCATTATATTAAAATATTTTTAGTAGTTAAGTTTTTTATAAATACATTATTATTATAAGTAATTGTTTTGGCAGTTAAATAATTATTATAAAAATAATTTTTATTAATATAATTTTTATTTTTTGTAAAATTCAATAAAATATTTAATTATTATTATTAGGAACAATAATAATTAAATATTATTTAATAATGTATTACAAATTGTAAATCAAGAAACTAACATAAATGTATTTGTATAACATTTAACATACGATATATGAAATGGTATGAAGTATTTCATATTGTAAAATCTGTAAGTCATTATTCATTATCCACTAAATTAAAATAAATATAGATTTTTAGTCAAGCGAAGAATATGTTGCTTTTACAATGATGATGTTATTTTTTGTACAGTAGATATATTTTCTAATTGTAAACATATTTCATATTTTTTTTATGCTGAAATGCAAAAACTACTAAAAGATAAAAATATCGAAAAAATATCTAACAACTGCAATTTTGACGCTATGATTCCATGCTAATTTTAACTATTTTGCTTAGGGTTTCTTGTTTCTGCTATTCCTTACCTACTTTTTACCAACCTATTGGCTATTATAAATATCCCTATGTTTGAAAGACAAAATTAATATCTAAATCTAAATCCTTTATAAAAATCAATTTTTAAATATTTACATGATTTAAATTTGAATGTTATTCTAAAGTGTTATGAAATACGAAAACGAAAGCTTGATTTTGACTTTTCGTTCAGCAAAACATAGTATACATTATGTATTTATATTCAGTGCCTGATCATTTAAAAATTCAAAGTTCAAAAATATTTGTTAAGAAAAAATTTTCTGATCGAACACGCGTTGTGTAAGTGAGGCACTTGTCTATTAAACCTATAATTTTTTTCTAACTACCTATATTTATATTTATTTAATTTTGTTTCTCTAAAAAAAATATTTAAATTATTATTATTAAACAAATTGTTATATTATTATTATGCATAAACATTAAACGTACATTTATGAAAATGTCATACCCGCATGTGTTATCTCCGGCTTACGAACGTAAAATATAGCGAATTTGCATTCAGCAGAATCAATTTTATGCTGTTAGCTTTAATATTAGAGTCAATTTACCTATTATCAAGTTTAAAGGTAATAATATTATTCAGGACATCTCATAGGCTTTTATTGATATCTTCATTTTTAAGTGAGTTATAGTTAAAATATTAAAATATTAAAACTTTGCTCATAACTCGCTTAAAATTTTAAATATCAATAAAAGCCTATGATATGCCCTAGGTAGGTAATATTATTACCTTTAAGTTTTATAATATATAAATAGACTCTAATATTAAAGCTAACAGCATAAAATTGATTCTGCTGAACGCAAATTTGCTATGTTTTGCGTTTCCTAAGACAGAGACAACACACGCGGGTATGACGTCCTCTTAATTATTAATATTTTTAAAACTATTTTGATGATTATTTACCTGTTGGTATTCGTACTGGAACTCCAAGACTTATTTCTTGAAGTTTATTTAGAGAGACAAGCGATAGTATTTCTTTTTCAAGATCGGTTAAGTCCAGTAGACACAAATCCTATAAATAATGACATTTATATTTTAATTATTGCATCAATTTATAAAAAAATATAATAAGTTTGATATTTACCTTTAAAAGAATTGATTTTCCACTAGCATGCAGCCATAAACAATTACCCTAAAAATTGTGAATGTTAAATAATAATAATTGTTATTTATGAATTATTTATTTTTGTTTAGTATTATATATTTAACATATTTATTGATTAATTAAATTTTTATACTTTTTAAATATTTACATTTTGAAATGCGCTTTAAGTATGAAAAATCTATTAGGTATATGAGGTGTGTTATTGTTAAATATTGTGATACTTTTTTTTTTTTTTTTATTGATCTCTTGAAACATCGGCTACAAGGGCCATTAGTTTATTGTGATACTATTGTTGAGTTGGCACACGAGCTCAATAAACTGAGCAAATAACACATTTTTAACAATGTCTCACAAGTACTTAATATTGTTAAAATATTTGTAGTAATTATAATATAATATTATAGGTAAAAGTTATGCTTATTCAATTATGTTTGAACTATAGTGAGATATTTAAAAAAATTTAAATCTATTACACTTATTAAATTATTTTGAACTTAAATTTAATTCATTTATTATTATTTTATATATTTTTATTATTTATTATTAAGCATGATCATTAATTCAAAATTAATTACAATATTTAGTTTATGTTCTAATTTACTTTCCTTTTCATACTTAATGCAGGTAATGGTATCATGGCAACAAGTTGCAACTCGTTTAAATTATTATTTTACAATGCTTAGCCAATTATAAATATTGCCAAAAAGTTGTTACAGCTCTTGAGATAGTATAATATTCACCTAGACAGTTTATACAAAACATCTAATTAGTATTATTCGAGTATTGTTTGACAATTTTTTTTTACGGCGAGAGGGGGTCAAAATTAACCTATGAGTGATTTGTGCCAAGAATAATATTAATTTTGGCTAAAGAAACTTCCTACTTGATTTAAAAAAAAATGTTTTTAAATAAATACCCCCACATTTTTCAATATTTTATAAATATATATATTTTTTTTTACAATCAATTATTGTATATTTTTAATTTTACAATATTTAATTGATTTAGATTATTAGTAAAATATTTTAAAATCATAAATTGTCCTTAAAAATACAATTTAGATTAGTTTTAAATCATGTTACCCAGTGGCATAACTAATTTTGGTAGAGATGGAAAAGGGGCACTTGTACTTCATAAAATATCTGGGGGGGGGGTAAAAGTATAATTTCACCTTCCTTACCAGATATGCTAACAGTAGACATTTTTAGATAAAGAAATAATTCTATACATTCAACATCAACATATTATATTTACAAGATAACAATAAACTATAATTATAGCAAAATTTTAACTTAAATTAAAAACCGTTCATATCAAGAAGATTTTCGACGTATAAAATCACCTTAGAATCTAAAAAACTCAATAGACAATAGCCAATAGGTATACTTGTACTTAGAGTTTTTCCAAAAACTGTTGACTTATACGTTTAGGTCTCAGATTTAATGAATTTTTCATTATTTTTTAAATTTTAGAACGTCTATCAGACGAAATGTTTTCCTAGCTGTAATAATATACAAATCAAAATGTATTTTGAATTTTTTGATATTTTAAGGCCATTTTGTAATACATTAGTTATACAATTAAAATAAATATAATTTAAAGACTATATTTATTTGACAAAATATTTCTATTTTTTAAACATTGTACAAATGAATAATAATTATACTTTTTTTTATGAAAATAGAATTATATTATATTTTTTTTTTTTTAACTTTTAAATTTTCAACATACATAAACCTGACAAATGTTCCACATAATATTATTTGTCTTATTGCGGTCACGTGCTTTATTAACATTGTAGTGGCTAACATTGTTACAACAAATTTATGTTTGTATTTTTAATTGACTTGGTTTGCAAGTAAGATTAGAAGTTTGTCGAATAGGTGTTAGGTAGAGGAAGCTAGTCCAAATCATGGGCGGTGGTTTTGATATTTAAAAACTGTATCATTAGAGTTGTTCAATTTTTGTGCGTTATTTTATTCTATTTTCATGCTTGGTTTATATTTTGTGTTATAATATTACAACAAGAGATATAAGACACTAATATCTTCTAATATCGCAATTTGAATGTATTAAATATATTGATTTATAGTTTAATATCGGTTATTAGGAATTTAAATTGTATTACGCATATTATGTTAAAAAAAACTTATGTTGTGTGATAGATGTATGAGCTAATCCATAAATAATTTTTATAATTTTGTCTTTCGGAGACTCAAGTATAAGTATAAAAACCAAATAATTTAAATATTATATCACAAATTCGTTGTTTTTCATATTCTAAATTCTATAACTCAAGATAAGTACAATAATCATAATATAACTGACTCAGATATGGACTAGTCTTGTACTCGATACTATTGACGATATATTGTATTGTTGCATGAAATTGCCTATATATGCTTAACACGGACCACAATATAATCAAATTGATAAAATTTAAACTGTTTTAATAACTTTAAACTTAAGTCCGACCACCAAATGTTGATTCAATCTTAGTGTTTAACGTCACAAAATACATGAATTAAAAAAAAAAAAAACTAAATTATACAAAAGTATAATAATCAAGGGTTAGGTTAAACTTATGAACCAAGTTTTTTATACATAATGTGTATTACAATATTATAGCCATATTCATTCATAATTGAATAATAAAGATTGATCAAATATTTTTTCATTTTGTATAATATTATAAATAAGTATATAACTAGAGATGTACATTTAATTCAATAGAAACATTATGAAATATGCAATCATTTGGATCAAATTTTGAAGTATCAATTTTCAATATGTACTAAAAAAATACACAAAACACGAGAAAACATGCTAAATAAACTTTAAAAAAAAACTCAATATGTAATGTATATGGCTTAAAAAGTTAAAAATCCACAAATAGTATGCGTAAAATATTAAAAATGTATATAATTAAAATGTCGATTTTTAAAATAAATCAGCTTATAAAAACATGTATATTTTTTGAAAATAAAACAAATTTCATTTAAAAATATTATGCATAGGTATAAAATTTAGCTGAAAATACCACTTTCTTAAAATATGCAATAAAACATAAAAATAAAGAATTGAATTCAATTATACGCACCAACGTCTAAATGTGCAAAATATATTTTTTTATTTAGAATAGCGATGTCATATATTAAGTTTATATTACATTTATTATTTTGATTTTAGACTGAAATTTGTGGATATGTAAAATCATTAAATTTACAGCTATGTTAATAACTAATGGTCCTCGGATTAAAAGTAATAATAAATTTAAAAATGAAAACAAAATATATAAATATTAATATTTTGAAAGATCTTGTAATGTCTGCCAGTTATTAACTAATATTATAAAACTGAGGAACCGATGAAACAAATTCATAACAGTATAATATATTTATTTTATGTTATATTTGGATCTTGTCTGCGTTTATTCAAATTTAAATGTCTACAAATGTTTTGATAACATATGCTAACCATTAATAATATTTTAATTTTGATTTAGTTACACTATTTTATTCGAAAAAAAGTTAAAATATAATTAATAAGAAGTTAAAATCTGTTTATTTAGTTTAATATTTATTGTACACTTAGCTGTTTAATGCGTATATTATTATTCAAACAACAAAACACTTAAATATTATTACCTTTTTATATATTTTACATGACATAATTATATTCATAAATCATCCTTACTTTTTAATGTATTTAATATTTAATTAACGATATTAAAAAATTAATCTGTTCGAGGTTGGTTTTTAATAGATTAATAAATATGAGTAAAAGATAAACTTAACTATTTTTACTTCTAGTTTATTTGCAACAATTTCAGTGATTTGTTTATGTATAGTAAAATGAAATTCAAGGTATTGTCATCATTTAATTTTTTAGGGGCTAAATTCATTAAAATCATATATTATGCATTCAATTATAACTATTACGTCATAAAAACATTTAATTTTTGTTCATTTTTGACGTATTTTGTATTTAAAATTCAAAATATTTTGTAACAAATGTTTTTCTAATAAGTTGTTAAATATTATGATTTTTTTTTTATCCTAGACTGACAATTGTAGTCTTTTGTAATGATATAGAACAAGTTGTTTTTAGTCTTTATGGTTAGGTAAAAATTCATAATATGTCATATTTATGTTGCTGAAATTCACCGTACGTAATAACTAATAACCTTGATTTCTGTTATAGATCATTTTGGTACTGCCAACAACCAGTGTATTTCTTGACTTGGTGACAAGTGAGATTTTTATCTAAAATATGTATTTAGTCAATAATACAGTTTTGAAATGTGTGAGAATGAAATCCGCAGCTGATTTTAATGTTTTTACATATGTAGGAATGAAAACTATAATGATGTATGTAATACATGCACATTGTACATAATATTTAGTTTTTTAAACTAAATATTGTTTTGACTATATATATATATATTTTTTAAAACTAGACTGTTATTATTTTGATGTGAAATTAATAACCATAATATATAGAACTTGTTTTGTCTTATTTTTATGTATAGTGTCTAATATGTTTTCTTACTAAATTTATTTAATTGAGATAAATGTTATTGTCTTAATAGAATAAATGCTTACCAATGGTGTCCAAGGAGATGCAACCGCATTCGTTCTTGTTTGACTTTTTGAACGTCCTTTCCATATACGCTTGGACATAAACCCTTGCTGAACATTTGTTGAAGATCTTGACTTCTGCATTCCGGGGGCTAAAAAAAATATACATTTATTATTTATAATCAACCTATATACACTTTAATAATAATTATAAAAAAAAATAGGTATAATACACGCACATAATATATATTTATATAGATGTTGGTTATAATTAGTTAATTAATTATATATGAATAGAATATTCTAGGCCATAATAAATTACTAACTCCAGAATATAAATCATTAAGAAATATTTCATTTTTATTTATATTTGTAAATATTATTTTTATAAGTTGCATGATATTTCATAGAACTGTCTTATTACCGTTAAGAGACTTCGGTGGGGATAAAGGAGGTGATAACAATTCTTCTCCGCTAAAGGTCGTGCCAGTATCAATACTGCTTCTAGAACTTGTTATTCTTGAGTTAGAATTGTCATCAATATTTTTTAAAATCGAAAGCCATGAATCGTCTGTTTGTATTGATTTATTAGTATCATCACCCTCGCATATATCCGGTTCTCCTTTACCTTTAATATTTCTTATATTACGGTCATAGTTCACTCGTTTAAACCTATCTATTTTATCGGATTCAACGCTTTTTTTTCTTGCCATTCTCAAATATCTTTTTATTGTGTCACTTACAGATGGTGATATATCGTCGTTTTCTATGCTAGCTTTGTGTTGTAAAGCTTTCGAAGGAACTTTTGATAAACTATCGGGTATTTCGGTTGAATCGAGTTTTCTTCTATTCTCATCTTCGATCAATCCTAACATTGCTGGTTCTAAGGGCACAGTTTGAATACCAACATCAATGTACTTCGCTTCCATGTCTTCAATTTCTATAACAGGTGGCGGAGACGATAAATTATACGATTTGTCATTTGATAAAAACAATTTATTTTTTTTATCATTGAATATATTTAAATATTCTGATGATGTATTTACTCTATCGTATTTTCTTTGATTATCATTCCACGCGGAATTAAAATAATTCATGGAAGAAAGTCCTAAATTTGACGATGAACCAATTACTCTTCGACCCAAAAATCCTCTCGTTTTCCTTAGTTCAAAGTACAAATTCTCTAACAGTTTCCTATCCATTAAAATATCTCCTATTACTTTTTCTCTGTTTGTCGACCTTGCATAGTACCTCCTTAAAGTTTCCAATAGATTTTTTTGTGTGTTATCACTTTCCAATATACTCGTTCTTAAAGGTTTTTTATTATCTAACGTTTGTGTATCATTTGTTTTTGATATATAATCTTCTAGTTTTTCCAAAAGTTGTTCATGGTCGAACGAAGATTCTTCAACGCGCGTTGTTTCTTCGGGATTACCAATATAATCATTAATAAATTGAACTAAGTCAGATTTGGAATCAGGATATTGATAATTTGATAAAAGTGTATTATTTTCAGTTGAACCAAATAAAAAGTCTTTTCTGAGTTGTTGAAGTTCATATCTCCCTGCTGGTCTAGGATGTGCCAAAAATGATACACTAGGTACCTTAACTATACTTTCTGCTTCGTCTGCACTACTAGCATTTTCTCGGACACTTCCTAATTTAAACCTGTTTCCTCTTGGTCTACCTCGACTTCTAAATCCTAAGGCTCCAGGGTATGATTGTTTTCTCCATAGTAAAAATCTAGGTTCCTTTTGGCATACGTCTTGAAAGTATGCTTCGATCTTTGGTACATCTTCGGGTCGATTTCCAACATTTTCAGGTATCAATTTTCTACCAGCATCCGCCATATATCTCCACGTTTTTCGTGTTAATAGCCATCGTTCTCGTTTGGAACCTCTATTTTTTCTATCTTTGAACGATTCTTTTTCCCAAGTTTTACCCATTGCTTCATTACATTCTCCAATACTGATTCGAGAGCTTTTTTTTGTTATTTTTTTCTTTCTTGTAATTAACTTAAAACTACATTTTCGTGGTTTATCCTCATTTTCGTCACGTGAACTGCTTGGTTCAGACATTATTTTATTCAAGCACAACAAATACACACGTGCATTAAGCTATATAAACACTTGGTATAAAATGCATTTATTTTTATTATTTAAAAAACAACATTATCAGTATAGATCGACGAATAATTAAAAAAAAATTGATACATTATCTTAAAAAGCAAACTATACTTGCGTACGAGATTAAAATATTTAAATTACACATACACACTGGAATGAAAAAAAAACCGTCGACGAATGGAAATTAAACATATTTTTACATACAATAAAAATGTCTTGTCGTAACCGCGACTCGCACTAGACTCGAAAATAGCCGCGGGCATTTTCTTAGTGAGGTAAATTCATGATAGGAAGAGTTGTGTAGGGAAATAGTGGGAGTGGGAAAGAGAAGATAACGATCGAGTGTTGGAGTAGTAGTGTGCCAAAATATATAACACCCACTCGTATGTCTTATATAGTTTTGCATCACCTTATATAATAGTAGTTACTAGTTTAGATACAGGGTGATCAGGGCAACTTGCCCGGATTTTTTTATGAAGATGGTAAACAGGAATAATATCATTTGCCAAAAATTGTCTGTCTTAAAAAAATTATATCGATAGGGATATTAATATTTTCCACTCCAAAAACTATTGAGTATAAAACACGTGTAGGAAATTAATTGTAAATTGAAACCATAATCCAAGAAATTAGTTCACTGTATGTAAGCCACTATTTTTAAAGCAATTTTTTTTACGATATCTTACACTGAACACTTTTCCGTTTATTTATAATAAATTGACAAAACAATAAAAAGTGATTTAAAATATTTTTAAATATTCACAGTATGTATTTAATGATTGCATTTACATGTTTTAAGAATTACTGATAAAAAATATACCTACTTAGTTTTGAACGCTTATAAACCGCTTAAATATAAATAATTTAACAATACCTATGTATGTAATGGAAATATAATACGAGTATGTTTCGTATAAAATATTCTTATGTATATGTGTAATTAAAAATGAAACGTTTGTAAGAATTTAATATTAGAAATCTATAAAAAAAAAAAATAGTTGAGATAAAAATAATCAAGTCGTTCTATAAATAATAAAATAAAATCGAACACAATAGAGAAAAAAAAATAAATGCGTTTTTATGAACTTTGATTGGTATAAATCAGTAGAAGGGAGAGAATATTGGCAAGTTTTATCGTTCTGTGAATAGGCTGTTATTGGCGTAGTTTAAATATTGAGGACATAAAATGCAACTACGAACCTCGAAAAATGAGCCGTAACTCTATAAAATACAAACGAAGCTACAAATAATAATTTTATGTGAAATACTTATAACGTAATAAAAAATATATATTATGTGCGTATTTAATAGTAAACGTATGTCAATTTCAATTTTTTTTATTGTAAACAAATTATTCAAACAAATTAACTATTTAAAGATACTTAATTTGACTGCTATAAAGATTAGTTTAATTATCTATCAAATTAATTTATATTATCAAAATATGATTAATAGTCATAAAATAATTATAACAAAACAATTTTTAGGTGTTGAAACAATCAAGATTTTGAGTTCTGAGCTAAACGGTAAATGTACTAATTTTACAATAATATGTTTTTTTTATATGTTATCTGCACCTTTTATGTTGATTTAGTAAAAATTTTGGGGGTGTTTACTGGTTGTAAATTGGGTCTAGTTGGTAGTTTGGATAAGTATTATTTTTATAAATGTCGATAAAAAAATTTTTCACTCGATCAAAAAGCTTAAAAATGTAATACAAAGTTCTTAATGAGTTGTTATTGTAGCTACAATTAATCGAGCCTATTGCAGTATTAATCCTGATAATAGCAATATACATAGTATATCATAAAAATAAATTTCGCAATAAAGGCTGACATACTGTCTTTGCTCAGAATTATTTTTCAGATTTAACACATATATTACACTATTACAGTGACTTACTCGATGACAAGTTACACTTGACAACTACAACTATAATACTATAGCACAGCAGTTATCTATATTTTCCGGTTTTTTAACTTATCGTCTGTTTACTGATTTAGTAAAATATATTACTAAATTTTCATATAATATAAATAATATGTAGGTTATATTATGTATAGGTGCGTAATACTTAACAACGACAAAAATATTATTCTAATTTATAAACCAGATCTCTTAAAAATATTGTTTCCAAATGTTTTCTTAAACACCCGAATATTATTTTTTATTACGTGAGATTTGCAATTACAGTTCATATTTTGATTTGTACAACACTTAGGTAAACATTTGCAATCGTAACGTTTGTTTTTATTTCGCGTAAAATGTTTTTATTAATATTACTTATCATATTTTTTCAGATGTACCTCACATCTCACTCATTGCAGTACATTCGTCTTCGTGGTATAACACAGCATAATACAATACTCGACGCTCGTCATAATATTTAGGTAAGTGTAATCAGATATTATATTAGTGATGTTACTAAAACGCTTAGTCCTACGCGATTACGGCGAGTGCGGCGAGACCGCGCGATTTCTATTCTGACCAGGCACGTGTACAGGAAATTAATAGCTGTGCAATTTATTTATATCAATCGTCGATAGCTACAATAATGTAGGTTTAATAATCCAAGTGTACATTTTATATTCTTATAATTATTATTAATTTTCGGACTATTTTTCATTTTTTTTTTCTTATATGTACAAGCAATAAAATATAATGTGTGGTATTGATTATTGTACATTGTTTATGACCCACCCCCCGCCGATTTTTTTTGTGTTCGTTCTTGATTCAATGATTATTTTGTCAGAGCCGTAGTACGGTGCGTTCAATGCGGTGAAATACAAGATGTTTTGATTTTCGCCGCATTCACGTGGGACAAGGCGTAAATACGCGAGTAATAAGAGTAATGACTATAACATATTATTATAGTTGATTATATTATAGATTTAGGTTCTTTTTTACTATTATTATTTATTGCACTTCGATTCGTATACATAATATTGTCATCGTGTACAAAATCAAAACACCTGTGTTGTGTGTAAACGATAAAATGGGAATTTTCTCAATAAGACTCTAAAACAAGTCGGATAAAATTGTAGGTAATTTTTTCAGAAACGTATCATTAGTAGGTATAGGTACAGTCCCACGGGTCAGTGCTATCGCTTACATATAGTTATATCGGTTTGATTTTAATCGCGACCGAACATTACAAAACTTATAGCATAGTCGGTATACCTTATAACAGTGTTGGTGCCATGTACGAAATATTAATAGATATGTATTTGTGTGTACGATTATGCGGACGCGTGTTTTCGTAGCGCTACACATGCCATTAGTAGATACGATAAGAAAAGTTTATTTCAATTATTATGATTATTTCGTAGGTAAGTACTTTACATACGTCATTATGTGCATTCGCAGAGTTTCGTATGGTTAACATAATAATAATAATATGATGGTTACTCACCCATTTTCTTGTCGAAATTGGAAATAATGGACAGATATGCGAAAAACTATGAATTAATTATAATTCTGAAAAAAATTATTGAACTTATCGACTCGTTTTCAATAAATTGTACGAAACAATTTTTTTTTTAAAATTTATATTTTATACCTTGAAAGTAAAAAAAAATTGTATTTATTAAATATTTTATTATACTTAATAAATAAATATTCAAATCAAATATTTATAATATATAGTGCTTGTATTTATACACGATTATAGTACTCGTTTCTGTAGTATATCTAGTTACTGAATTAAAATATTTTTATCAGAGTTAAAATCAGCTCACATTATAACTTTAATCTTGTCAACTGTTTCATATTTAGGTCATCATATTTTAGAATTAATGTTGAAAGTTCAAAAGGATTTACTTGTTCATATTGTACTCAATTACTATACCTATATTTATACAGAGTGATTCTTTTTTCACGAACCACTCATTATTAATTCAAAAAGTATTCATATTTTTAAAAACATTTTTTTATATAGTTTCAAGTTGTTAAAAAAACCATTTTTATTAAAAAATAATACTTTTAAATATTTTTTATCCTTATATTTTTTTTACTTTTTTACTTTTTTTTTAATAACAACATAGAGTTTTAATTTCATATTCCAAAGCTGAATATTTTTCTGAGTATTTTGATACATATAGTTTATGAGTTAGTTATAAGTATTTAAAGTTTTGTTGCGCGGAGTGGAGTAGTACGGGGTAACCTCGCAAAATGTTTGTCCACTACTTCGCTTGTCTAAACTTTAAATACGAATAACTCATAAACTACTCGCCCTAAATTCGATTTTTATGTATCAAAATACTCAGAAAAATATTCTGCTTTGGAATCTGAAATTAAAACCATGTTGTCATTCAAAAAAGTAAAAAATTTAAGAAAATATAATTTTTTAATAAAAACGTTGTTTTTTAACAACTTGAAACTATGTAAAAAATGTTTTCAAAAACATAAATACTTTTTGAAATAATGAGTGGTTTGTGATAAAAGAATCACTCTGTATAAGGCATATTACAAAATACAATTTCTACACAAATTATTGAATTATTGAGTACCTTATATTTATCATTAGAATCTAATTTTGATATTTTTCTGTAAATAGATTTGAAAATAAGAAATTCAAATAAAAATTATTTTTGTATAATTTACGTAAATTTACACAACTTTTATTAATTTTCAAATTTCATAACTATGAATTAAATGTTATTAATTTAAAGAAAAACAACTTTAAATTTAGCGTATAAATTTAATAATTTTACCATAACATATACATTTACATTATTATCATATTTACACATTATAAATGTAACGCACTAACACACTGAGCATTATGATTAATTCTTTAAAGTTTATAAATAAAAATAAATGTTAAATGTACCTACATAAACGTTTTCAATAAATTAAGAACTTACTGTGCGTTCATTTAATTTATATTATCCCATTATGAATCATTATTCATTTTTAATTTGCAAATTGTTTATGTATATTTAGCACCTATATTATACATATGTATACATGTATGTTACAGTCACTGTAGATTGTAAAAAACCAATCTGCAATTAGAACCGTAAATATATACAAATTATTTCATGTGCAATATTTTTTTATTAAATTTATTTTTATTAGTTGAAAACGACATAACTAATCACAAATCTTTCCACTTACTAAAAAGTTCAGAAATTATTGTATCCACAAATTCATGTCCGTTCTCGCTTGATAGAATAGCGATTGCCTCGAAAGAACAATATAATTATATAAAGAGGTATGACATTATATTTCCCTTGTTATATATTTTAAAATTTTTATTTATATCGTATTATTCGTATTCCATGCGATTTATTCTACCGGAAGTAGTAAAATGTTTCTTACAGTGTTTTAATTTTTATTATAAAAATTATTAGTGACAGTAAATTTAATAAAAATATTGTACAAAAAATAATTTGTGTGTATCTGCGATTCAAATAGAATGCAATTATTTTGCGCGTATCTCCGGTTCAATTTTTATTTTTATTTCTTGTTCAGATGTCCGTACCTAATATTCGAATATACCTACATTGGCTACATTATACAATATTATGTATGTGTGATATTATGGTGGGCATTGGAAATTTATTCCACAGTATTAGAACATTTAGTCGTCGTATGAATTCGAGTAATATGGGCACGTGGCAACGTACTAAACGAACTATGAACTATAGGTATATGCATGCTACAAGTGTTATACATTGTACAATAAAAATAATATGAAACATGCACCGGAAATTAATGTCTATAAATAATAAAAGATAATTAGAACATTTTGCAATAATTGCGTCGTGAGGATTCTTATCGACACGAAGATAGTATAACTACCTATACTCGATATAGCGCGCTCAAATTGGTAATTGAATTCGCGCTCACATAATCTACGATGAAAACTAAACGCAAACATCCGACTGCCCTATAAATGGGAGTGGACAAAATAAAATTAATTTTATCCTTGTGACATACCGGCTGTTCGACGTGGTTTTGCATAACAAATCTAGGGGGGTTTAAAACTGTCCGAACACACCGAGTGTAGCAAGCAAGACGTGACTCTACAGCCACCGGGTCTCGAGATGTTCACGGATCAAATCGGCTTTTAGATATGATATATCTGAAGTGATAGTTTTTTTTTTCAATTATTTTTTGGACTAAATAAAGCTTCGGCACTAAATTTGTTTGGATACCTAGAAAAATTCCCCGTATCCTCAACGATTAAATGCATGGCAGCAATAAATGTTCTTTTTTCAAATACATGAGAATTTGTAATTTATTTCAAAATAAAGTTAAAATGCCATTTGCACTAATTTGTACTAAAACGAGTATCCATGTAATAATACACATTATTCAGTTATTACTTAATCCATTATTTCGTCGGTATCCTCGTTGGCGTAAACACTAGGCGGACTCAAATGACAATAATAATTTTTCGGGATTTCTATAACTATTAACTACTCTCCTCCTTATCAGGTAATCATTACAAAGTTTGACGTCCGATTCGTCGTAATTGCATTACTACACACCATGAAGATTAGAATTTAATTCTAATCTTCATGCTACACACTACATGATATCAGACATATATTTGCGGTTTCGATACCGACCGTTTTCGTTTTTGTTCAGCACGCGCGAGACATAGAAATTTAGACGTGATTTTTGTCAAACATACTGATTGATATAACAAAGCGATAAGAAATCTGAAAACAGATTTAAATTTTTCGTTAAGTCTACTAGAGATCGTTTTCCCCACATTTTTTATTGTATTACCTTAAATCCAAAAAACGTAATATCCAAAAAGTAAATATTAACAAAAATTGTCATATTTCAATTTTTGAAGAAGTTATAAGCAAAAAAAAAAAAGGGAAAGTCAATCTCAAGTAAACTCAACAACAAATTCAAATCTGTTTTCAGATTTCTTATAGTTTCACTAGATTCCGCGTGTGTTAGACAAAGACAAAAATGGTTGGTATCGAATCCCCTTAATTGTTGACGAAAAAAATAGTTATTACACTATGTAATGATTAATTATTATACAATAGGTATTATTTAATTATTTAAACATTATATTATTACGTATATTAATTTTAATATTATTTGTTGTATTTTGGTAGCTTTAAAATTAATACCTACTAACGTACCGTATAACAGTGTGAATACCTAGCTATTCATATCTCGATATTTTATGTTATAGTATCAAAAAAATCATTGATTTGAATTTTTGTGAAAATTCATATTTTTTGTTATATCTGAGATAGCGTAAATATTAAAAATCTTTATTTTTGTTAAAACACAAATATACTTCCAAAAATATTGGCGTATATTATAGGTATACTTGTATTATACCTATACATTGTGAATCAATTTTTGGGAAAACTAACTACAACTGTTTATATTTAAGTCTAAAATTGGGAATTTAATTCACGTAGGATATATATAAGTGATGGTAACCTATACACATGGGTGCTTATTAAGCATTTAAATGTTTTTTTGGATTTAAAATACATTTCATATGCTTACTTAGTTTTGTTTTTTAAAAAAAAATTTAAATATCAACTATTGAGTACTTATTTTATTAAAATATTAAACCCGCGAAGATTTAATGTATTTAGCATTACAATGCTACATATATCTATAACACTAAAAAGGCAAACAAC
Source organism: Rhopalosiphum maidis (assembly GCF_003676215.2). Taxonomy (NCBI): domain Eukaryota; kingdom Metazoa; phylum Arthropoda; class Insecta; order Hemiptera; family Aphididae; genus Rhopalosiphum; species Rhopalosiphum maidis. Next base: position 67,853,192 of record NC_040879.1, read on the forward strand.
TATATTCTAAAAGTTGAAATAGTTAATGTTTCTTATATTATAAATTATATTAAATAAAATAATTATGTATATTAAATATAATAAAGTAAAAATAAGTAGGTATTAATTAATAAGTCTTAATGTTTTAAACATAAATTGAATTTACATCTTTCACGAATCAGATACAGAATAACTACCTACTTCAATGACATTTAGCATAGGGTTTAATTTTTACCTTAAAAATACTTTCATTTAATATTATATGATATAGGTAAAACTATATATGTTTATAACAGATGGAGTATAATTTTTGTGGTTTATTTTGAATATTTTTATATTTATCGCATATCTATTAAGAAAAAAATCCATAGCCATAGCCGCCCATAGGTAAAAAAAAAATATTATTTAAATCAATAACGAACATATTTTAAAGTGTTGAAATATAGCGGGCGCTGAATACAAGATCAATATTGGGAACTTCATAAATTTTTTTTCACAAATAATACTGATTAAATAACTTGACCTATTCAAAATTTAAGAATAAAAATTCTAACATCGCCACTATAGCTAATATAAAATCATTTTTAAGTTTTTGAAAATATTTTAAGTACCTACCTACTTTCTAAATGTATCTATATTAAAATACACAATGGAAAATATATTTAAATAATTTAGCATTCAAGCACTTAAATACCTATTAAAAATACTTTAAAAATGTATTTTTAACAAGTATATATTATTATATATGTTTTATACTAATAGTACGTAATTCGTATAGAACATATTTTACTCATTTTACTAGACCATCTGTATATGACGTAGGTACATATTATATAGATTGAAATTATTTATACATTTTAATTTTTAATTACAAAAAACCTATGTATGTAGTATATTGGCTATGCTCGTACGAATTTTATTTAACGATCAATATAAATTATTTTAAATTAACGGATTAAAAATAATTTTTGTTAAAGATTAAAAAATGTATTTTAGTTGATATTTGTGGGTCTTAAAATTATTTTTTAAACCTAGGTATATTATCGTAAAATTCGGAATGCGTAGGTTTGTCACTTTTGGCTAACATATTACTCGATTGCGTTCGCGTATGTTTATTGATGAATCAAAGAGGTTTTATTATTAGCTTAGAATTTTTTTTTCAAAAGTCAATTCAGATTTAAAATGTGTCTGAAAACTTTATATAGTAAATGTAGGTACAAAAATATATATGTTTATATTATTTATTTTGTTAATAAAAAAATACAATTTTTATTTAAAACGTTCGATTGTTTACGAATATTACGAGTGATTCGTATAGCTTTACATAATATTATATTTTTTCATCATACGTGTTTAAATATGCGATAATTTTACTTTTGATTAATATTTCTATTGTCAAAATACTTAAAAAATATATGTTTATTTACAATATACGGTTGTGATGTCGTACGAGATCTATCAAAATACCTATATGTGATCTACCGCTATTGACAATCCTGAAATCGAAAATTGTATATGATTATATTTATGTACTTTTATTTCCAATCGAAAAACATGTAAAAAGTATTGTTAATTTCCTTGCTTTTACTTTTATGATCTAATTAATACGATAAGATAAAATTAATTAAATAGAGAACTGGGGATATACGTTCAATTGCAATTTGTATTTAGTATTTTATTTATCATTTCAACGTACCGTCGTTACAATATCATTTTAACTTTTTCAATTTTTCATGTAACTCATTCAATATGATTGTACTATTTATTTTTTTATAATTTTTTATCAGAGTATTATTTATGCTGAAGTACCAAAAATATTTAAAAAAAACAAATAGTTGTTACCCCAAAATGAAATCAATTTGACTTGCAGTGAAGTAAAAGACAATACCTAACCAGACGATTTCCTTATACACACGAATACGACATATTTTTTAACTAAGGAAATAAAACTAATATGTGAATTCATTAATCTTACGAATGATTATAAAAATAAATATAAGTTTAATATTATAAATAAATACGGTAATTCAATCGGTACTATTTTCAGGTAGATCACGTACTACTTAAAAGTAAGTTTGGTGGACCCTGCGTACGACACACAACTCAATATTCATAATATTATTATAACCTATTTATTTGTTTAAAGAGCAAAATGCTGTTAAAATGAAAAGCACACACAATGCGCAATGTATGCTTTCACCTTATTTTTTCCCCAGTAAAACAATCGATGTACATATGCAGGATCATAAAAATTAATCCAGTACTAAGATACAGCTTCGATAGGTAGACTTTAGCCTTTAACAAGTGCCCATGAGCTGAATTTGTGCTTTTGGTTTTGTTCTGAAACAAATAACGCAGGGTCTTCTTAGTAATATGCTTTTCTATTTTTATTGATTGGACATCGTATTTTCATAATTGCCATACATTGGTAAACATTATTTTGGATCTCTTATTAAAATACAACTCATAATTCGTTTAAACATTATCAACTTACTATATTTTAAATTGCATTCATTAGGTATGTCTTAATACTCTTAATAATATACAGCTATTCATGAAATATTATTCACTGCAACATTTGGTAACTACGTGTAAATTTATAAATAAAAAAAAATATGTATAATTACTAGCATAATAATTGATTAAAAACCACGAATTTTTAAAATAAATTTTATCATTTTATTTTAGTATAATATGATGCAAATTTACTTTTAAAATGTAGAATACTGAATTAATTATGATATAATTAAAATGTGATATTTTATTCTCTTTAAATTAGTGTGATGTTTTAACAGTTGATGACTTTAAATATTGTTGAACCTAATTTTCTTCAACCTAACTATATTTTTATTAAATACACGAGGATACTATTTAATTATAAAATATGTATATAATATTAATTTGAGCTGTACACTTATTTATTTTATTTATTAGCTATAAATTATAAATTCTATAACAATGAAATTATAAATATTTGATTATTATTGTTATGATCGAATAATTATTAAATAGTATATTAAAGAGTACTATTAAATGTTTACCATAATATTCAAAAAGTATGAGAAATAACGAAGTATTGAAAAACATATAAATTAGTAATATATGTAAGTAGGAATATGGTATTGTTTATTACAAAAATAATTTTATAATTCGTGTATATTATTCGATAAACTGATATTTGTAAAAGGATATGCCTACACGCAGATACTATTTTTTGTTATCTATATTTTTTTCTTTTAATTATACACTGGTTTGCTTAATTAGATGTATACAAAAGATAAATTTGTATTTGGAATATTTTTTTGGCAATAAAAAAATTATTATTATTAATATACGTTATAAATCACATTTAATTGTGTATAGTAAATAATAAAATACGTGAAAGATTAAAAGTCCCAACGAACAATATTTTTTAATTATAACGAAATTACAAAATATAGTTATGTATTAATATTATTATAATACTGTTGTATACAAACTAAGACGCCGCGAGTTGTGCAGATAGGCTACACGAGAGTGTATGCTGTGTATTATTTTATCGTTGTTAATATTCATGAAACGTCGTGAATGGCGAAGATAGGCTACACGAGTAACACTTACATTAAAAATAATATGATGATTATTTTGGGCGTACTGAAACGCCGTGATTGTTCAGTATAGGCAACATAAGTACCGCGTGTTCCAAGTCGTAGTTTTGTTAGGTACAACACTATAATATTATAATAATATTAATATATTGTATTTCATAAACGAAAACCGGAACGCCGCGAATGACGCAGTATAGGCTACACAGTCATCTTCGCGTTAAATATCAAAGTACTAAAAAAACCAAACGCCGTGTCTTTTATGTATGGTATGGTTAACATCTTAGAGAACTGAAGCGCATCTGCTAGAAAGTGTTTTTTTTTTCCGTTATTACATTGCGTCGAAAAAGCATAAAATTATATCGCAAAAAAAAGTTTACGAATTAAATAGATTTTTCACTACTTTGTCGTAGTTGATAATAATATTACGTGACGGTAAATTGATAACTGTAAAATGGTGATCGTAAAATACAGTAAAAATATCGAATAGTAAGCAAATTATTAAAAAGTCTATAGGTAGTTCTCCCGTTCGGACATTATAATGATATGTGAAATACAATTGTTCTACATGGAGCGTGCCGAATCGTTGAGTTCAGAACACAATCAATTATTATACGTTGTATAATGCGAATAAATAAGTATATTAATTTAATTTATTTTTATACACTGCGTGTAGTATAATATTATACACTACTCAAATTAATTATCATAATAATATATCATACAATCGATTAACGGCACATGCCTATTACTTAAATACGTATAATCGAACATTTTAAACCATATCTTGCTCTGTAAATAATAAAATAATACGAATTTATTTATAGCGGTTCCGGACGGTTTTGGATCACGGTACTTCTCATATTATAAACGATGGTGTTTAAACGTAAAAAATGTAAAACTGTAAAATGTTGTAAGTATCTGTGGCACGTTAAGTAACGAGATGAAACAATTTTATAAAACATTTTTTTTTAGATCACATATAAATTGAAAAAAAAAACGATCCCCTGATACGAATTGAATAGTATTTAAAAGTTACAAACTTAGTAATCTAAATTAAATTGTTACATATTTTTTCCTTGTTTGCATAACACTTAGGCGCATAAACGTATTAAATAAATAATATATATTTTGAAAAATAACTCGTGGAGTTGAAAATACCATAACAAATTTTTTAAATAATATTCTTAATAATAATAACACTTTGAAATTAATGTTAAAAATAAATTAAGTACATACCATATCATATGACAAAATAACTAATAAGCACAACTGTATTTGGTTAAAGATTATTAAATATGGTAATAATGTATTGAAAATAAAAGTTTTAATCTTTTCTAAGTGATAAAGTAGAATATATTAAATACAGACATACATTTTTTTTGAAGAAAACATTGACATCTACTACAAGAGTTTTACTAAAAATTATTTACTCTGTTTTAAATATAGAGTAAACTTTTCATATATAATTATATCATTGAATTTTGGTCGTGGCCAGTTTTATACTATTTTTATAAGATTGTATTTAATTATTTTTAGATTAAAATTATTCGAAAATATAGTATAATAATATTTATATTTTAATAATCATTTATATGAATAAAATATTAAAAAGTGATTATCATTATTAACGGGGCAAATCAAAAATCAAATACTTAATACAGTTACATTTTGAAAGTCGTCTGTTAATCACGTCTATCACAATATCACCTTCGTTAACCATATTAGTTGTGTACGTTGTACCTATTCAATAGTCATTACAGCGTTACAGGTAATAAGGTTTTTACTATCGCCTAAAATTACACCCGTAAAATAGAAAATACAGGATAATTATCAAACAATAATCATGATGGGTGACAAGCCCAATTAAATAATATGAACAATAATTATTATTAGAATTATTCTAAATATCATAAACATAATGATAACACTCTCGCCTAAATAGCTTCGAATATCGTCCTACCAAAATTTAACCCAGTAACTTTGTTCAACGCAATAATCAACATTCAACTGAATAAGATAAAATATGTAAATTTAATAACAAAAAAAACATTTTAGCATCAAATCTATAATTTTATGATTTGCATCACAATTTTTATGATAGATTCTATTTTTTTTCAAGTTCCCGTGGGAAATTTATTAAAATCACATTTTTGTACAATAATATTATGTTTGTCGATGAAATATAAATTCCTTTGTTTGGAGATTGGTAAACTCATTTAATAAAATTGTTTTATCCAATGATTACCAGATTACCCTACTGGCTACTATTACCATTTTTCAATCGACTTATAATTTATATTAAATGCACTCGGTGAACGAGGAATTTAAAATACGTTCCCAGTATAGATTAAGGATGGTTTTTCAAAAGAAAAATGATAGCATATCTCAAGTTTTAGTAGATAAGTTGAAGCTGAAAAAAATATGTTATAAAGAAATTTTAAATGCGACAAATATAATAAGACTCAATAATTTGGTAAGTCTATGTTGGAACATGACTGTATAACGTATACAATTCATAATGATTAAAGATAATTATTGCAAAATGTCATGTAAAAATAAAGGAGTTATTACTATAAAGCTATTATATTATTTTAAATCTTAGGAGTGTTTAAATTAAATTTTTGTAAATAACAAGTATACGAATCATTTACGGTTTAGCTTATACTTATTTAGATACGACGGTTATCGCGTTAAACCTGTTGAACGTAGTCGACGCTTTCGATCGAAATAAGTATAACAACATAGTATGATGCCAACGTCGTTTTTTGATATCAAAAAAATGAAATATATTATATAACAGTAGTTTTAACGCGGCGTAACGACACGGTGTTGCTGGATATGGTGTTCAGAAAACGTATCACTGTGTATTGGTATCGGTTTTCACTTGTTGCTCGTAAGGCGAAACTTTAAAGCATAATAATTATTAATAATTTCACATTTTTCGATGGTACAAACCTATAATTATTTATACCCATTCGTTTGGTCTGAAGACACGAAATAAGAGCCTTCGCAAATTTAAACGGTTATTGTAGATAAAATTGTTTGTGTGGGACTTAGCATTCAGAAAATTACGCTTCTGGCGAGTGGTACGAAATGCGTAAGCAAAAGAATACGAATATGAATGGATTTATTCATAGAATAATTTATAGATAAACATTGCAAAAAGACATATTGAATTATATAAATGTTTATTTGAATGTGGTTTCAAGTAGAAAATAAACCTAGTTGGGATTTAGTGAAAGAAAATAAAAATTCCAAGTAAATTTCAAAGCAATTCATAACACCTCCCCCCCCCACACACACACACAAAAACAAAATTGTGAAAAATGGTAAATATGATTTTATTTTTTGTAATGCTTTAAAAATAAATAACTGTATAAATTTGACATTTTCATGATGTAAATTTAAAAATATAGCTTATTTCTGTGTTTTACATGTATATTGAATAGTGTTCCTTAAAATGTTAAGGCTTGGTTAAAATCCTTGATTAAAATTTAATACAAGATTAGTTATTCTTGTAGCAATTCAAAACTATAAAAAATTAAAGACAATATTTTTTTTTTATAAGTGTTTGAACTGTTTGAATGTTTGAAGTTTAAATTCTGACGAAATTTTATTTAAATGTTATTTTCTTGTAAATCAATTATTTTATTTACATAAACTTGAAACTTTTCACCACTGCGTATATTATATTATTTACTTTATACAATGAAAAATACAAAATATTTAGATTAATTTTAAGCTATTTATACCAAGAAACTCATTCCTATTTACACTGGTCTACGTTATGTCGGTATTATAACTTATAAATTATAAGCTAACAAAAACTAGTAATATTGTATAAAATAATCTTTTATCATCTAATTACTATATTTTATGATACATGTTATATGTTTTTTACAAAAATTAGTTCTTCTTACTATATCACTAATAATATATAATAGATTTATATTACTATTATCTTATTATAGGTATTGCTATTAATATATATGTTTTTTTTTACTATCGTCATCTATTATACTAAGGAGTATAAACGCTTCAATTTTCAACTTTGAGGGTGGTTTCTAGAAGATAATATAAACTAGTTGGTGTTACGATGGAAGGTAAAAATTATAATATTTCAAGACATAGTTATATTAATTGAGTATAATTGAAGTAAATAAGTATAAGTGAACATGAATTCGTTATACAACGCTCTTATAAGACGGACTTGCGACTGTGTCAATACCATTGTATTCTCATAATTATTATTATTTTTTGATTTGTTATTACTTATCAGATGATAAACCATTAGTTAGGTATAAACGACTGTGAATAGTATCATACTATTAACAATAAATTTTATGTTCATAAATAGTATATAAATTATAAATATATTATATATTATGAGTCAGGGCTCGGGACTTAAAGCACTTAAAATCATTAAAATAAGCGCTTCAAAACATCATTACAAGCATTTAAATAAGCATTTAAAAAACTTAAATTTGAGCAAAAATATTTAATCAAAAAAAGGGTACTAGACATAATTTGTAACTCTGCTAAAAGTAATATAATTATAGATAACAAATAATATTGAAACAAAATGATTAGGAAAGGTTTCTAATTATAAAATAAAAAAAAAAAAATAAAATAAATCTTTATATTATAAAAAAATCAAACTTCACTTTCAAGACATCTCACCTTAATGTTTATAGATTTTCCGAGGGATTTTCTGAAAAATCTATAAAAAGTAGAAAAACTGGTCAAAAAAGTAAAAATAATCAAAAAATCAAAAAATCTGGAAATAAGCATCTTTTAAAAAAAATTGTTGGAAAAAGCACTTTCAAATTTCATAATTGAACGTGTTGTAACATGACATACACTTATATAGCACTCTGCTACATTTTAAGTCAATCCATAAAAATAAGTCCTAAGCCCTGATTATGACACGTATGTTCCTTTATAAAATAAATCAATTTTCATAAGAAATATTGACATGACATCATTATATCTATAGAATTTTTTAAAAAAATAACTATTTTTCATTTAAATATCCAATTTTTGTTAAAATTTGGACTTTAAACTATTATAACAAAGAAGTTATATATTTTTAAATAGTAATACTTATGAGGAATCGTATTTGAAATGTTCGAGCATTTTGACCCAGTATACATTTTTTTCATCAAAATTTACAGTAAACAAATCTAAATTTCATATAACGATGGATTTTTTTAAGCATTTTTTAGTATAATAACAAAAATAATTTGGAGGAAAATCGTTATAATAAACATTAAAATAACAAATTTTGTCATAATTAACCCATCATAACATAAAATTATGTACTTTACTTAGGACCGTGTGGAGGCCGTCTTACCTCAAATGACTATAATATTGTTTTTAATTCAGTAACTAGTTTAATTGAACTACATATGTACGTATAAAGAAATATATAATATTACATTAAAAACAATATTTTCAAAGCACTAAGTTGTTGTTTTTTATGTATACATATCTTATGTGATCCATCTAGCCCTACACCGTGTCCCATCTTACTGTAACCATGTTGAATGTTAAGTGTTAAATTTAAATAATTTTGTATACCTACTTGGAGCGGAGTTTTTAAATCGTTAGATTGAGTTCCGCCATTCAATTTTACCTAAATCTAGCATCAATTATATAATAATATTATACACAGTGATTTACTAATCATTGCTCGCTACATTTTTATTTCAACATTGCAGTTGTTCAAATTCCCATTTTGGGAAATTTAAAATATAATTTAAGACCATATTTTCGAAATCATTTGTACCGCTTACAGTGGGCGTTGTGGAGATACAAAGTTATGTTTTCTACACTCCGTTTTACGGTAAATTATTTTCTGAAAATGTTGGATGTATCTGAATCGACATATAAACGAGTGGATGTGGTCTGTATCGGAACACGGCGCTCCTTATAAGAAGCAGTACGATAAAAATCTCGAGAAATCGAAAATAATACTGTCCTCATTCACATTATAAAACGAAAACAACGAAGGTGCAATAAACACGGTGCTCGGCGAATCGCCTATGACACACAAGTATGCCTTCCACTTAAATTATTCAACTACGGTACTGTAAATAATTCCGGGCCCTCATTATTGTATATTAGTATTTATAATAATTTTTATATAAATTCTAATTATTTGATTTTTAATTTTTACAAAAGATACCTAAAATATTGGTTACACAGGTTTGTTTGCTGTAACCTCTAACCTCTAAAAAACGTCAGTTATCTTAGTATAAATTCAAAACAAGTTTGCGATATGCGAACACTAATTTACTGCAGCTTAATATAAAAATCAACGTCTCTTTAAAAAGTATTGATGAATAATGAAACACAACATATTTTATGTACCAATATTGTATAAAGACGATAATATGGTGACTAGAGTGGCGCGACTTATTTTTTTCCTAATTCAAATTAATAATATGAATACCTATATAATTTAACTATGTTTATTTCCGGGCCCCCGGAGAGCCAGGGCCCCGGGACCGCGGTATTCACTGACCCCCTTCCCCCATTTTGCGGGGGCCCTGGGTATCGTAGTTCACACCCCGTACTCGGACGACACGACGACGACGACGACGACGACGCCCAAGTCGACTCGCGAAAACCGACTTCAGGAACTTACCTAGTGGTCGACGGTCGGGCGACGTTGAATGTTGACGCGGTTGCGAGCGGACGGCGGCGGCGGCGTTCGGTGGTGCAGCGGCTGTGTGTCGTATCCATGAAATGTGCGGTCAGCGGTTTCAGACGTTTCATGGTCGTCCAAACAGGCGAGTTCAACAACAGTCGGTGGCCTGCCGTCTGTTCATGATGGTGGTTGCGCGGCGGTGGCGGCAAAGTCGTGTCAAACCAAAGGCGGCGGGTTATAATAAAACGCGGGCGGCGGGGCGGGAGATGAAAAAATAAAAAAGATGTACGCTCGTGCGGCGTGTGGCATGTGTTTTTCTTGCACTCTTTAGTAGTGGTTTGCAATGGTTTCTTACATTTCGCGCGCGTATATCGCACGGAGACGGGTCAGATTCGTATTTAATTTTAGATATTATATTATATACCAACTGTGTGCGTGTGCCGCAACAGCCGCCTTAATGAACCGCTTTCAACGCGTACAGTTTAACACGTCAACCATATCTGCGGGCAAAAAAAAAAAAAAAAAAACCGTACACAAAAATATTACTTTTAGTGAAATAATATCAAGCACATAGTATATCACACGCACTGACTGTGTATTTTATACGACAAATCGTATCGCCTGCATAATAATATAACGTATATTATATCGGCCGTCGGAGAGACGACGACGAGGGGACCGTGGTGGTTTTGTATTTTATTTTTACAACCGTATGTAAAATATAATTATAATTTCGTTGTTGGACGCTCGACAGTTTTTGTTTCTCCCGAAATCAAAACGGATTTTTTAGTAGAATTCTTCGAATTAGGTGTATATATATATATACATTTATATATTATAACCCCGTCTGGGTTCCTTTTAACGTCCACCCGTCGTGCGACGTCCGTTTGAAACGCTAAAACGGGTCGCGACATTCTAGGAGAATAAAATTTGTTTTGTTTGGAACAATACTGATGGAAAACAAGTCTTTACTTATTTAATACTACTTTTATAAAAAACCGAAATATTCGAGTATCATATAAAAACGCGTTTATTTATTTTGTTTTTATCTTTTTCAACTCGGTAATAACTCGTCATGTGCCTCATACTTACGTAAGTTAAACACGAAACATTAAAAATTAAAATGGACCTATTACACAGACATTCATGTAATAATTTAAACCGAATTATCAATGAATATAGATAATCGTAATTCGTAGGATGTAGTGGATCAATTTTAATTACATTTATATCACTGTTAATAATAGTTGCTATTATGTCGTTACTATTAAATTAATTCAATAGATTACCGAATTCCCTGGTGTCCGATGATGTGTATTGGGTACGTTTTATGAACATTATATTTGTTGATAAGTAGTGTACTGTTAAAAATATACTGGAAGTTTTTGACGGTAAACTAAATATGATTAAACAACTAATAATATACATTTAAAAACCGTATTATGTTCTACATAGTTTTTTTGAACTGGGTACTTACTGGAAAACAAAAATATGCAAACGCATATCAATTCTGCTTCTAAACAAATTGAATCAAGCAAGTCTATATATTATAATTTAAATATAAAAATTAAGACTATTAATTATATTATTATATAAGCAAATTTTATGCAAATGACATTTACAATTTTGAGGAGTATTGTGATAAATATACTATATACTTAATACTAAATATTTATAATTATTTTAGCAGTTTTGAAAATCATTATTTTGACAAAGCATATCGGGATATTCATTGCGTATGGACGTTTTTTTTTAAATGGTTCATACCACCATGCGATTGCTTTTAGTTTATTATAAATAATAAATGTATATAACAAAATCGAGAATATGATTTACAATTTAATTTAAACACAAGACACAACCCCCTTATAACAGTTATAACACGATATATTTTGACTTGTGAGTGAGCAATTGCGTAAAATTTAATAGTTTTATCAAATGTTGTTACTTATATTATAAAACTATGTTGATAATTTTAAAAGAAACTATTTTATATTTAAAAATAATATGTTTATAACTACAATTGAAAGGAAATTGAATACAATCATATCAATTTTCGTGAAAACTTAAACTTAAGTTTTAATTTTAATATTTACATTTTGAATTGATATTTTTTTTCAAAAATATAATAAGTATTAGTTAATAAATATATTATGTATGTGTAATGTGTATTGTATTCATAATATACAATATTAATTTCTTAATGTTACGCATTATAGTATTAAACACTTGATTGCAATCAATAAAATATACTCTATTTTCAATGAGGATAAATTATATTATAATCATGAATATAGAATTAATTTAAATTTAGTCAAATATAAATGATGTGTTAAATTGGAAATTTATAGTTATATAGACTTTTGAATTACATTTTTAATTATAAGAAGTTAGTGATTAAAGACAACAAATGACAAATAAACAATTCAACCATATTTATAAATCGAGTTGGCCTTGTTGTTAGATGAATAATCTACTTTATATGTTATAACTTATAATTGAATACAGGGGTGCACTTAGCACTAAATAATAAAATTGAAATATAAATAATGTAATAAGAGTATGAATATTAATATATTATCTTGTTTCAATAATAACTAAGCGGGTAAAAGAAATGTTAAGTAGAGTTTTGAAAAAAAATAATACAAAATAGGTCCCTTCTATTATAACGATTAAATACCTACAAATTTTAAATTTGAATTTTATACAACTTATAGATTTATAGTTACCTATCTCTTAATATACTTAATAATATTTATGACAAACAATGACTTAATTACAATTTTACCATTCATTATTTTTAAGATTTATCTTAAAATATAACGTTAATCTTAATATACATTTTAAATTTTTAAACAATAGACCAATATACGTAAGTTATTATTATTTTTGTTCATAAATTTTTAAACAGCGTTTTCAAATAAGAGAATTGTCACACTTTTGTCTTACTATGTGATATTTTAAATTTTTTTAACAATTTACAAATATTAATACATACAAAAATCTATATCTAATGACTAATTTCTAAAAAAAATGTTATTCTATTTAAAACTTATGAATAACTTTGATCTCTAAAATATGTATTCCATAAATAAAAGACATCAGTGTACAAAAGAAACAGTTTCTTTGTTTCCAAACACCACTAGGAATTTAAATTATATTTTAAACTGCCATTTTGTTTCATTATTATTTCATAATGTATAAGTATAAATCTACTAGCGAGCACACAAAAACATTTTATAAGAAGCACTATTTTTTTTATTTTGTAATGTTTATTTATTATAAATAAACACGACTGTTAAATTATGAATTAAATTTCTTTAATAATAATAAGAAAAAAAAATGAGTTGTTGATTGTTGATAAGAATAAAATTAGCATAAGTCATCCAAAAATTATTACATATATGTTACGCTTAGCTAATTGCTATTATTTATATTTTAAAATGATAATTTAAGAACTAAATAATAAATCAACAGTTTCGCTACAGTAACAAAGTTATATTATGTTATAGATACTGTTGAATTCAATGTGTTGTGTATAGAAATATACAATACATAAAAATATAGATTTAATCGATAGTTTAAAATACAATATATTTAATATAAAATATACATTATACATATTTTTAATAATGATATAGTCGTTATTGGTTATTAAACGACATCAAAAACGTGTAAAACCTTTTAAATTGAAATAATAACGCCAGGGACTGACTGTTATTTCTTTTGATCATTAATTAATTAGTTCAAAGACAATATGCAAGACTATTATAAATGTTCGATTGACAAGTTGATGGCCGTCCAAATGAAGGATGTTCTAAAAAAAAATATCGCTGTTTAAATTAACCATACAATTTGCGATCAAACCACGTGATTGAATTTAAAAATATAATGGTAGGTACCGTATAATTGTAAGCCCAGAAAAACAATTTTCTATTTAGATGCGTTATATAATTTATGTGTTTAAAAATAGGTAATTTATGATCGTATAGTTTTATATTTTATTTATTCTGTTTAAAATAATTTAACCTAATCTATTGCAAAGACAGTATTAGTATGACTTTTATATTTAACATACATGAAGGTATTTTAAATGTTTACAAATCACTAGAATAAATTTAAAAAAACGTATACGATGGATACGATGGTCTGACGTCATTGTTAGATATCTAAATACTGTCTATATATATTATACACGCATTAGAATAGTAAAACAATTTGGTAGTCTTTCTATAAATATGTCTAAATGTTACTAAAGTTAACTCTTATAAAGTCAACAGAAAGAAACAGCCGTGTGTATTGTATAATATGATTTTAGTAAAAAAAAAAAAACAAATAATGCTATCCATATCCTAAAAAGATTTCTTTTTAGTGTTTCTACTTTATAAATATTAATGATATTATAAAAACGTCAAACCTTCTATCGTATATTTTTACGAACTACTTTTAATCTTTAATGAACCATTCCTCAACATTTTATTTATTACGACCACCATTACCTCAGAGTTCAGAGTTTCATAAAATAATACTATATAGTACTAAAAATATTAATAATAGTAAATATATTTAAAAAAACAATGTTTAAATACCTACATTAAATTATTTGAGAGTACAAATATGTATTTTATCATTGACGATGGATCGTAAAAAATATTTATTAGTCATACTATAAATTTAAATGTAATAAAAATTCATTTAGAAATGTATAGTGGAGTTCCGAAACTATTGAAATATTAATTGTACGTAGGTATATTCTATTAAATGGATTTAAATTAACAAGCAGAATAT
The DNA here is from genome assembly GCF_003676215.2 of Rhopalosiphum maidis. Lineage (NCBI taxonomy): Eukaryota > Metazoa > Arthropoda > Insecta > Hemiptera > Aphididae > Rhopalosiphum > Rhopalosiphum maidis. The sequence continues at coordinate 67,868,198 of NC_040879.1, forward strand.
TCTATATTTATGGACATTTTTAATTGTTCGAAGGTTTCAATTGAAATAATAATTAAAATTATGTAAAAAAAGGTAATTAAAAATATGTATTGAATTGATGAATATGTATTGTAAAAAAAATATACAAAATTAATATAAAAATTGTGTATAGTAATTATATATTTTGCTATTTGCATACTTTATTTTGTATTAATAATTTTTTTTAAACTTACTTTATATATTTAAGGTTATATAAAGCTCATTAGTTTTGTATTTTTTAAACTAAATAAAGTGTTATTATATAACTGATAATGATTTAAAATATATAACGTTTTATTTTTTATGTCCTTGTCGTTGATAATAGTTGCACAAAAGTAATTACATAGTTGCGTATGAACGTATGTTATAATATGTTTTATCCAAATTTAATTTTGATGAACTTTTAGTTTGATCATTTTCACTATTATACTCGTTAGTGAGTTTGATACTACAATCAGTACGATTACACAATAAGAGATTGTGCGTATACATATTTGTAGTCAGCATTTCACTGAACATTGTATTTCTATATTGTAAATAACAATAATAACATACATTTTATGATTTTCATAATTAACTCGAATTAACTTATGAACCTATAAATCACTTTGATTCAATGTGTTGTAAAATATTTGACTTTTCTTTCAATTTATTATAGTTTAATAGTACAAAATTATGATATTTTCCGTAAATTTATGATTCACCGTCATGTTAATAATTACCCCTTATACTAATTAATTTAATAGATATTAGTTTTTTTATCACTGTTTAATTTGTTTTAATATGTTTTTAAATTGCAATAAATTAACACTATAAATAATTAATAAATACAAATTTAAAAAAAAATTTTAAAAAAAATATAAATTAATATGTATTTATCTAAAATAAATAATAATATGAAATATAAATTTCATAGTTTAATGCCTATACAATTTTGAATCTGTTGAAATTCTTTATTGCAGCGTTTATGTAAAATTATCAAAAAGAAAAATAGATAATCCTAAAATATGTTTTATAAAATTATTTTATTATTTATTGAAAGAAGTTAATTATTCAAAAAAGTTTATAGATACCTACGTCATAATAACCTCTCTCCCATTAGTTCCATTATATTGGTACAATTATAGTGGTTACAATAATTTAAGATCATTTATATTATGCAATGTAAACCAAATAATTTAATGAAGAATCCTTAGAAAAGGGGCTCTCATTTAAAATAGTTAGTAGAAACTTTGTCTCAAGGCCAATTATAATCAAAACAGGGAGCAACGACCTGAATTAGTTTGAAACATGTTTTAAAAAAGCAAAACTGTCAAATGATATACATATAAACGGCTAATTAAGTTTAATAAATAGAATAAGGGAGTTATGCTATACTACTATTATTATAATACGTACTACACCCGTGTTTTATTCTTGGTATTTTTAAGTGCTATATAATATAATACTTTCTATAAATTTAATATTTATTTAGTATAATATAATAGGTAGGTACCGGTAAGGTTTTTGTTTGGAAATTTACATTCAGGTCATTGTACAGATGTTGTTTCTCCTTTAAATCCGATTTGAATGTTTTATAAATAATAAAAATTAATCCAATCGACAATAAAATTAATTTAAACTGTGGTGAGTCTACGAAAACTCCATTCGGGTTTCGGGCTTGCATGTACAGTGTTCGTACGCTGATTAGGCAGAGGCTTAAATGCTTTTTTTAAACGTTTTGACTATACACATTATTGTTACATTAATATTATGCTATGAACTCATTTCGAGGTCTTCAAGTCATGTTTGATATTGATTATATTTTTAGAACAGTCCGTTGTTGTCGTTGTTAAAAAAAAAAATAAAGCTACTATTAAACAACCAAAAAGACTATGGCTTACTCAAGTCATTATCATTTACCATGATTGAACATAAAATGTACCTATATAGATATTCACATGTAAATACAACGTCCGTACGTCATATTATACCGCACATGCAGAATTTCCGAGCATTAACGATGACTGTGGCGATTGAAAGCAATAAGCATATTAATATACGGTATTTACAAATGTACAAACGTTTAAAATTTGGAATATATTTTGTAAAAAGATTTGAAAAAAAATACACAATAATATGTTGTATGACAAATGTTTTTGACACCGGTAAAGCGTTGCATTCTGGTCGCTATGCACACACACACACCAAACGAATGCATAATAATAATGTATTATTGAAATGCACACTCACAAAACGACAACACACCTTATTATAAACAACGAAGCTCTAAAACGTTTTCAAATATCGTTATTTGACAACATCGGTTTTGCGCTATAAAATGTTTTCAAAATTATTCTCACCGGTTTTACTTTGTCCCGTACACCGGACTTGTTATCCGGACGAATACGCGAGAACAATAATTATAGAACGATTATATTATTATAACGACAACAGTGATAATAATAAAAATATAAATTAAAACGATTATGACATACAATCGCAGGTATACACGAGTGATGTATTATGATTTTTATGATATGTACACTACGACGTACAGAGAACGATGCTGGAACACGTTGACGTCACAATCACGCGCACACTAGACACATTACGCGACGACGTTAAAACGTGCACACACTTGACTACTAACAATCCGCCAGCCGAACCGTCATCTCGACGCATACCATTATATTTATAGATACACTGGCCACTATTTTGCGTACCACCATCTGTCTTCTTCTTTTATCCTTTTTTTCCTCTTCCACACTACTACTACGACTACTACGACTACTACTACGACTACTACTACTACTACTACTACTACTACTACTACTACTACTACTATTACTACTACGACTACTCACTAGTCGCTACTATTATATAAACGCTTGATTAGTCGATTTCGGACAAATTTATAAAGGCTAAAATCTACGGGCGATTTTTGATCGAGAAAACGGCGCGTTTGTACGTTTTTCTATGTATATTATAGTATCGTTATTCATTATAATACACACGATATTTTAACGTCGCGTTCGTCACGCGTGTAATATGTACGCAGTGACTATACACATAGTCACGTCGGATTTAATACACTATTCCTCGTGCTCGGGAGCTAAGGCACCCATTGAAATTATTATGGAGGGAGAAGGGGGGGCTGGGCGCCCATCATTAGAATATTATTGGGTATTTCTAACGTGTATTTATATCCAAATATCCAAGTTTCAACAATTTTCAAAGAATATCTTTAAGTTTTCAAGAAGCACAATAATTAAAAATTGAAAACTTTATCATACCTTTTTTTGTTTAACTTATTATTATTTATAACGAAGCTATCAATTTGGTATACATTTATTTTGTTTATGATTATTAATTAATATAATATTCTATAATCAATGATGAAATTGCATTTTTCAGTGTACAACATGTTTAATATTATTATATTGTATTATTTAATATTTATATATACCTATAAAGTCCATAAGAAAATGTAAACGTTTTTGGTTAAGTAGTAAAATCATAACAGTAATCGGCAATCACCAATACAGGCGCAATTTGGAGAGCCAAAATTAAAATTTTAGAAAATAAAATTGTAACTAGCCCCCAAGACGATTCCAAGGCATTTTTTAAATTTTACGGGGACATTGTAACTTACCAGGGGCTAAGCCCCATCCCCCAGATTGTGCATTTATGTCTATGATACGAAGACCGGGCAAGGCACCCATTAAGTTTTTTAAAACCTGGTGCCTATGCGTATAATAATAGTAGCACTTTATTATGGTATTGTGCTATTATGTGTAGCGCGTGATTAATAACAACTACAATAATAATAAGTTATGGATAGGTAATAAATTATCGTAACAATATACATTATGTATACCTAATATACGGCGATATAGTTTTTTATTATTAATAATAATACTACGCGATGCGCGCCCGTAGCACACTGTCAACACGTCATTGATTCGGACGTCAAATCGAAACTATTAAGCCGTAGGCATATTATATTATATCATCGTCGTCATCATCAGCGATAAATGTGTCAGTGATGATGCTGTGTGCGTGCTAAGCGCGCGCTCGTCCGTCCGACAGAGAGAAGATACGCCACCGCCGCCGCGCCCGACGACGTGTCAGACAACAATGGACCGACTAATAAATACGTTCCAATTAAATAACACCGTTCAGCGTACTCGAATGACGTACACGTCATAATACACGAATCTGTGTTTTTTTTTTTTTTTTTAATGATACTATAAGGCACGAGTGACTCGCGCGCGCTGTATCGTTACGATATTATTACTATAATATTATGCTGTACAGCTCGGAACACAGAGCGACACGGCCGCAGTGACTAGATCATGCTTGTAAAACACGAACACCCGACTAGCATTATTAAAATTTAAAACTGTTTTTAAATTGTATTCGTAAACCGTTTTTTAAACCGCGTCGACTGATTTATTTTTTACCGACTAGATACGGTTTATTATACGTAACGAAAATTCGAGATATTAAAAATTAAATTAGGTACAATATCGTCCGAGTTGAGATTTTTGTATTTTTATTAATTAAAAAAACTCAATTTCAATTTGACTATATCTGACAAAACAATTATGAACTATGAGATTTAAATGATAAATATATATTTTAAAAATGTAAAAAGAATATATAATACAGCAAGTTACTAGATTTTATTTTTTTATAGGTATCAGCTGTAATTTATTTTAGAACATTTTTATTTATTTAGAATTTAGGATTTCTCGTAAGAACACGAGACTTGTTTTAAATTGTATAAATAAATACATTTATACATATTTAATAATTATTATATATTTGTTCTTATTCTAGTAGTTCTGAGTTTATTGTCATTTGCAATTAAATCTAATAATATTAAATAACCTATTTGAAGAAGGATAACTACAAAAAATAAAAAATGTCAACTAGTTTCACCAATGGTATTATGATTTCGTAACTTATATGTTATTGCTTAAGAATAAAGCATAAATCATTAATTAAACATGGTGAACGACGGGCTGGGGATACGGACTTCCCTTGCTCTGCCATTAAATGCACTACTGGTTATAATATATTTCGAATGTTATTTAAAGACTTTATATAAAAAAAAAAAAAAACGTTTTACTAGAAATTTTTATATCTCCGCTACTGCGACTGTTTTAGCTTTTAATTTTCTCCCTCCTGCCAGTTAACACGGAAATCCTACAATTATTATATTGCACATACAATACTATTCTTATTACCATTAATATTAAGGGCTTAGATTTTTAAGTTAATATTATTTATTTTTTATATATTGTAATTTGATGTAATTTGATTTTGATTAATTTTTTTTTCTTCGTGTGTAAACTATTATTAATCAATAACATTAATGTATAACATGTATTATAATATGCACAATGTAGTAGGTAATTATATACCTAGTTAAATTATACATTATGTTTTTATTCCAGCCCATGTTATTATGATAACGTTCATAATATTGTATAATTATTGTATACTGCTACAACAAAAGAAAAGCTAATCGTTTGAGTTGTAAGAGGAAGAAAGTACCTAAATATATGAAAAGGAGACATTAAACAGATGGAACAAAGCCAAGAAGTGAAAAGATCCTTCACTCGATCTGCAGATAAGTATCAAACGTCATAACCGTAATATATACCTATGATTTACTGTACCGCATATACTTATGGTTCAAAAATTATTTTTTTTTTTTTTGAAAATTCGATGATATATTAAGTAAATTTAATACTTAATTTTTTAGAGAATGACTCCAGTTTTTGCCTCTCAATTTTTGAAAATACCGTACGAATAAATCTTACATTTTATAACCACACATTTTTCACTCATTTTTAATTCAGTTTTATTTTATTGATTTGACATGTCCTGCAAAATACGGGTTAATTTGATTGCGTGAATCAATAAATCCAAGACAAATTGAAAAACTCTAATTTTGAGTTTCTGTAACTGGTATAGTTTTTTTTTTTTTTTTATCATTGTTACACCGTTTGCAACAACTAATCTAAATGTATATATCATATAATTTTGAATACCTTTTCATTATAATATATAATATTCAGTTGAAAATGTATAATAATATGAAACATAAAGCATAATATAATGATTAGGTATAATTGTTTTTTGTACTTTTGGGGCGATAAAAATTTGCTGGAGTCCTTTCTTTTATAATATAATATCTAAAAATGTGCCTCATAACGTGAAATATATTGGACATTTATCTAGAATCTAATTCATGAACCCGTGGTTTATTTTTAAGGTTAATATATTATTGTTGGTAAGTATACGAAAATTCATAACCTTTATTAGGTAGGCTTATATCTTAAATATGTTATAAGTACTACTTATAGTTTTAAGAAAAATATATTAAATATAATGTGTATGACTAATTAGTAAATCGTTTTATTATTAAAAAAAAAAAAATATAATTAAAACCATCTGAATAACAAAAATAAATAAGATAATATTATATACTAAATACTTATGTATATATAAAAAAATTCATATAAATCAAACAGTTATAAAATATTTATCTATCCTCGTATTATATTATTCAAAAATCTAGATGTTCGCGCGTTTGCGTAAATCTCAATACCATTATTTAGTATCTTGACTACAATGATGACTGTAAAAATACTTTTAACAAAAGTTTTTTTTATATAAATAAACACGAATCATTTAATAATAGTCCATAGAAACAAAAAGAAATGAATAGCCTCGTGGCCGATATTAGCCTCATCATTATACATTATAATACAGTGTCCACTGTCTACACTCGTAATGTGCCAAGAAACGCGAAGCTTTCAATCCATCGGTTATTTACCTATTAGTGGTGTTAAACAATATTCTTTAATATTTGTATAATTTTTGTATTTTGTGGTATTGAAATTTTGAAAACACGATATCATTAATAACTCTTCCTATTACAGATTATTCTCTTTTACTTATATCACTAATTGGAGCACCGAATAATAAGTAAGCGTTATCAATTAAACAATATAATATACAATTAATAAAATAATAAAATAAAATACTATTAAGTGATAGATATACATTATACAAGTATAAAATGAATATAACGAATAAAAAAAAAATAAAAATAAAAACCTGGAAATGAAAATAAATACGTTAGTTGCTAAATTTAAGTATTTTGATCTATCATAGCACAAAATAATAAATATACTTACCGTATAATAATTATACTGTTGGCTTCGGGTCAATAATTAATATTAAAGTTTATTGACCTAAAACCAAATTTAAATATGAAAATATGATCTATGATAATTTATAGCAAAGTCTATTTTTCTATATATTTCAATCTTGAAAATCATTTAAGTTTTTTTACTATTTCAATATAATAGTATATCAATTACTTATTTCAGTTATTTCTCTCCACAAATATCATACAATTAATGATATTTCAATATTCCATCCATATTTACATTATTCTCTCCTTGTTATTACATTCAAACCTTTTTATGTTTATGCGTGAAATATTCACAAAAGTAAAAAATACATTATTAAAATCCTTAAAAAAAAAGTTATGGCATACTTGCCTAATATTATTACAAAATAATCTCAGGTTTATTTTGATATAATGAAGTACTACTATAATTTGTGTCTTCTTCGTTCAAGCAATACCGACTTGGTAGTACCAAGGACTTGATTTAATTATTTTAAAAGTATTATTTATGTTTAAAATAAATTGAGATTTGGATACAGTATTTTAAAATCCATATACCTATGTTTAAACTTCAAAGGAGTTTATTACAAAGAAAAATATCATAATTTCCTAGTTAGTTATCAATATTCTTGCATTTGAGAAGAAATAGTAGGTTAAATCTTTTATATTGATCCAAAGCCAGAAATGGTTCGTGATCCTCTTAAAGTGAATTATGCTATGTTATATCTATGATATACGGATATCGGATACAATAAATCAATGTATGGATATTTCCATGATGTGGTTTTCATCTTATAATAATTTAAGTAGAATCGCTTGAGTTGGAGATTTTTGCTTAAATTTTAAGTATAATTATTATGATTAATCGTTTTTAATTTAAATTAGTGAAAATTGACTTATGTGTAAGATTTGTTTTTATAAAAATCAATATTGTTTTTTTTTTATTGTAAATAAAAGAAAAGCCGCAGGAACTTGATATTTTCATAAAATATTTAATTTAACATTTTCAGTATAATTTTATAAAATAACAAAATCAAACAAAAAGGTCTTTAAGTTTTTATATACATATAGGTATACTTGAAATTTTCTACTTTTCTAGTTTTTTTTTCAATATATGTTAATAGAATTGATTGAAAATTCAATACAAAGTACCTCACAAATTTTTTTTACGCTATCAGATCTACAAATACTGGAATACATGATTACTATTTTTATAAGTTAAAGTTAACATTTTACAAATTCGTCAAAATCACAAAAATTTCAAATTTTTAATTATTTTGTAGATGAAATTCATAAAATTTTACATTTTAATGCATTAGGCTTGAAGATTCAATATAAGGTTCTTCTTTTATTATAAGACTTTAATAATATCAACAATTTTTACAATTTATTTTTATGTGTTAGCTACATTCTAAGTTGGATATTTAAACAAAAAATAACAATTCCTTAAATTATTTTAATTATTTAAAACTACCTACTTTGGATTTGAAACATTTTGATATTATGTATACATTAATGTTTTCTATGCACAATGAAATTTAAAAACTATTATGATTAATTTAAGCTTTTTATACCCTGAACATGTTATTTAAGTGTATCTTAAATCTATAGGTTTTATGCTAAATCGGTGGGTATTAAATTAAATAAGTTACAAGTTATTTACAATATTATATGATTTAATATTATAATGATTATTAATATAATGTACATGATGATTTCGTCAAAAATAAGTTCAAGTTCAACCTATAGTGTAATACAAATAGAAAAATAAATTGTAGTGATACACCGTCACCGCTCAAAATGGTTTTCATATATATAATAGTTTATCATAAAATTAAAATTCAGCACATCCATTACAATGACGAGTAACACTCGGCATTTACTATATAATAGATAGAGTAGTGACTAGTACGAATATTTTTTAATTAAGTTTAATATTGCCTTAAAATATTCAAGGTCAAAATATGTTTTTAGGTTTAATTTAATTTTAGTTGATTGATTTACGGGAAAATGTGTAAACAATATTAATAGTTGTCAGTAGTATTATATCGTAAATTTAGTCTTATTAAGTTTTATAAATGACAAAATTTCAAAATTTATTAATAAAACGAAGAGATTTACTTTGTTAATTTCATAGTTTCGTTGGAATAATTCAAATAATAATAAATGAGTGAAAATTATAAATAATGTATTAATCATTCTCACTGTTTTATTAAATTTTTTAATTATTTATATTTGTTGTAAGCATTACGATTTTTATATTTAATAAATGTACGCTGAGTACTTAATGTTTAAATTTATAAGAAATTTACTCTGATCAGACAGTTTTAGTCATTTTTAATCCAATTTCATTAGTAAGGGTCATTTGGGCGAGGCCATTTCGACATTGGAAATTTTGGCATAAAGCCATTTTGGCGTCGAATGAAAAAAAAAGGAATATTATCAAATGGGCAATTTACTAAAGGTATATAAAATATAATTTTAACAATAATAATAATAAAGAAAAAAACAATGTTCTATTTATTTATTACAATTGATAAATTTAGATTGCATTAGGCAAATTGTATACATTATGGAATAAATAAACAATGATTATATTGTCTGGATGTGTTTATTGTATACGTTACTGTAAAATTGTGTTACACTGCACAACTTTTAAACACACAAATATTATGTACTAATTGATTTGTCAAATTGATTTTATGTTTGTCATGATTGTATAAGGTGAATAACTTACTGACTGTGTGTAAACATAAATGAAAGTTCTGTATTTATTTACACATAACGACAAGTGTATTGGTCATATTAATCGAACGTACAAATTACATCATTTAAATAATAGGCTTACTGTAATGCGAGTCAAAATTATAGATAAATCTCAGTTTTTAATATATTTATTCCATATAATAAATCAAAAACGTATTCGTTAAAATTGTGTTTGTGATACACGGATTTCATGAAAACTGTTTTAACACATATTAATTATATTAATACTTATAGGTTATTATTATTATTCATAACATGCCAGTAAACGATACATTTATTAATTATATAGGTAGAGCATTTAAAATATAGTACTATAAACATATGGTTTATATTAAAGATGTACCTAGATTCACACTTTCAAAGAGTATATTTTTAATTCTAAAATATTATTAATTATTATAATTTATTATAATTATCGATATAAAATCGCAAAACGTATTATTTTTTCTTTATATTAGAGTATTAAATGTTTTGTAATTTAATAAGTAGTTTTAATTAAAAAATATAGTACAACATTAATTAGTTACTGTTAAAAATGTACTGTATTAATTCGATCAAAATATATTTTATATAATAAGTATAAGCTCAATTTATTCCATACATGAATTGTTTAGAATTAAATTAGAAAAATATATAGCTTATAAGAATCATCATTTCTTACGTTGTGTTGGTACAAGCCTTAAATTTTCATAAATCTTAAAATAGCAACATAATTTATTAAGGTTCATGTATAGCTAGCATCATAACATAGTAGGGACGGTTCGTGACTTTATTCTCATATTTTTTAACATTAATCATTCCAATTTTTTTTTTGAATTAACAGCATTTAAAGTTTAATTTTCATCGCAAAAAATATTAAATATATATTATATTTTATTGTTAAATATGACTATACTTTTTAAAAATGTGTTTCGTTACTAAATATATAAATATAAAAAAAAATATGATGTAATTAAATATATAATGAAAAATTAATTGAATAAGTTTACTTACAAATGTATTAGACTCAGTAACGTAAATATGCCAAAACAGAAAATTTAAAATTATAAGTCTTTATGAAAATTTTACTTTATTTTTATACTTTTATATGTTTTTATATTTGAATATTTGAAATGCCGTAATAAATATTATGATTAAGAATGAATATTTAGAACTTAACATTGAGGTCAAAATGTTCCAGATGTTCTTTCTATTTTGTCTAAATCCTGATTTATTTTTAATTTATAAAAATAATATTAATAAAAGATAAGCACGTGTTTCATAAAAAAAATAATGCTTTAAATAATAATAATATATATATATATTATTATTATTCATGTAATGAATCATAAGATTTAACACGGCTTTTATAATTACTTCAATTTGTGAAGTATTTCCGGTGCCTTAATTCTTTATTATAGGTTTTCTATGGCAAACAGTATTCAATGTATGTTTTATTTTTTTTACTCATTTTTAATAAGAATTTTCTTTTCGAAAGTAAGGTAATTTTATCGACCACTCGTTGTTGATGCATGCCACCTAACTATGGTCTATTCGGTCAAGTGATTAAATACATTGCATTTTTCTATTCATTACGTTCGAATGTTCTATAGGAAACATATTATTTATTTTAATTTATCTGTTCGAAAATAGATTCGTTTTCAATACGAAAGTCCATCTAATTAAAATAATATTTCAACTAAAGTAGTAATTAATTTTTAAAAGTTTTTTTTCTTGCAGAACCGTCTGTATTGTAAAAAAACTTTACTGCCTATGTCATTTAATTTAACGATATTTATATTCTGTACTCCCGTAATCATATTGTTGTGACATTGTGTTATTATTTTTTTACAGAGTAACATTTTCTAACTTTGCGTCGTATTTCGAAGCGTATTTTTGGCACATATTACGAAATAAATCACATTTGTCCGAATTAAACTGTAAACGGTACTTGCTTGCCTATACCTTGTACAGGTTGTCCAGACGGATTTAAACCTATAATTTCTGGTTTTAAAATGCATATTGTAAACGTAACTTGATATTTATAAAAAAAAACATTGTATTATTATTGATTGAAAAAAATATCTAAACTCCGTGGTAACCTGGTGGAATGGATAATAATCCGGTATTCTGGTTATTACATATCCATTATAACTTTCCCTTGAATTAAGAAATGCTCCAGGATGTACACACGTGACTCGTGTATCGGGATAATCATAATAATATTATTATAAATATTTTGTAACATTCTAAAGTTTGACCTTCAGATGAGTGGAGAGTTTCGTGTACCGACTTAGAAAGTAGTGAAGCATGCCTTATTAGGTATAACACACTTTTTAATAGATATTTCACGCCTAAAATGTTCAACAATATTGTATAGCGCATAATATAATGGTAGGTAGATACCTCCATTGATGTTCGATGAGTATTTCATGACCAAAATTATTATTTATAATAATATGACTATTGTACATGTTAACAATAAAGCATGTAATTCACTCGATTAGTCGATTATACCAGCCTATTATTATTATTGTTGACAGTGTTATATTATATTTACATAATACTGACATGCGTTTTAGTGTCATGATAACATATAAATATAGAATATTTGTAAGGGTTGTTAAGTATAAGATTAACGATATATTAAAGTTGCATTTGAAAAAATTATATTTTCGAAATTGCATGACATTATACTAACTATATAAATAATAATTATAAATGTAAAATACATTTTTCAATTATAATTTATTAATTAGGTACACGTTCAAATAATAATAATAAAAAAATACATCAAAATTCAAAATAAATAACGTGATTGTCGCGTTTCTTCAATATTGTATATAATAAAGGTGTTAATTTTAATTTAGATAATTACAATTAAAAAGTCGTTTTTTATGACATAAAATAACCATATAATTATTTTGTGTCAGACTCATGGTATGTTTATGTATACTTATATACACATAATTTTGTTTTTAATATTTAAATTTAAACCTGAATAATATATATGTACAGTTTATATGAATTCACCATTTCTCCTCGTTAAAATACATACCTATAGTGTATATAGAATTTGTTTTTAGTAATATTTCCGGTTATATCTTAATTTGTTTTGTTTATTTTTTTCATTCAGTGCAATTTGTGGTTTTTTTAGATATTAATAAATTTTTAGATTTGCTATCATTATACAATCCCTCATTAATATAAATATATATATATATATATATATATATACATCACTGCGGTTTCCAATGAGTTTTAAACTATTAAAAATTAAATTATATGTAGTATACCTAATACATTTATATCTTCTAAGCGACGAGTTTATTTTATTGATCTTGTTATATAACAAACAGTTAACAATACCTTTCTTCAAAAAACCAAAACATTCATTGTTTCTTTCAAAATCTGAAACAAAATCAATAATATATAATATGAAGTTGTATGTTGAGAATTCTATTTGATTTATTTTTTATATTTAAAATATTTAAGGGGAGAGCATATGCAGGTTATAAACGAGCTTATCTATAACCTATAACACTGACATTCTAAAATGCACATAGAAAATAACATAAGACTATTCACCAGTAAACCATTTTATTAACCAAAATTATTGGTGATTTTTTTTATACATTTTTTAATAATTTTAACAATAATTTGTAAATTATAAATTACAAAACGCTATAGTATAAAAAAAAATAGTATTAACAATTATTCTAAACAATAAATGGAAACAGGAAACTCTAGGAGCCGTTAAAAAATAAATGAAAAGGAAAGTCTTATCCTAAAAATTTCAATATGTATTATAAACATTATTAAATAATATATTATATACACATAATACGTATTTTTTAATAACTATTGTAAGTTTAGTATATTTTACTGTTTATGTGCCAATCGGACAATACATTTACATATCTATGTAATATATACTGTCTTACATCTTATAAGTTTTTGTATTTTAAAATATAATAAATAATAATGCTTATCATATATATTTAGATATTTCAAATAATTTTAGGGTATAGCCGTATAGGTATAAGCAGTGGCTAAAATGAAAAAAACCCTAAGGGATTGAGGGAGTATTAAATTTTTATTTAAACTTAAAATATTATTTATATAAACTAAAATAATATGTAGTTATAAACTTATAATTTACTGGATGACAAAAATTTTAGCTTTTTTCAAAAATCAATACATTCGACTTAAAAATGATTTAAATGTATTAATATAGGTATGTATATTAACAATTAAACAAATATAATATTATTATGATATTCTAAAAGTAAATTATTTTTATAATTTTCAGACTAAAACTATAATAAAATTGTAAAAAATAAAACACTACAACATTTTTAATATTTCTCAATAAATTACTTTTAGGACTATATCCTAAAATATATATTATACCTTTTAAATGATTATATATACATAAATCAAACATATTTATTAAAATACATTTTTTGATGATTGTATTGTAGAAGCTTGATAAGTTTTTATGTGGTATCACTGATTCATCTGTATAGTAATACGATCGTTCGTAGTGAGTACCAGTTATAATTTTCAGAAAGTATTTTCTACCTGATGAATAAATCTACAAAAAAATTTCTTCCACTAATCTCAATGAATTGTCGATCCCATTTTAACTTTTTTTATAGTAAATCAGTCAAAGTGTTTGTCAGTCTTATTTAAAAATAATTTAATCAAAATGTGTAGAAAAACGTTAAATGACAACTGAAATACATTGATCGAATAATTCAAATTTTCTAGTAAAGAATAAACTGTAAGTGAAACACGTAAGCATTCGATTTTAAAAGTAACACGTCGTTGATTGTAATCGGAATTATAATTCTTGAAGTATTCTTGAAAAATTAACTAATGACCATAGACGAAAAAAAATTTGGAAAACGAGGGAAAATGGCAAAAAAAGCAAATAGACTTCGACTATAAACGTGATAATATTTGAAATTATCACTTATACTGTTATATCATATACCTATATATTTTTGTAGACGGATCACACGTCATAGTCGTATATCGTGTCTATTTCGCGGAGCCATTGAAACCGCATGCCTTACAGCACGAATAGTGGCGTAACTATTAACTATTGGCCACATGCAATAATTATAACTATTTAATGAAATTAAAATTCGCCAAGATTTAAATAATAATAAAGTACATACAATAAAGAAAGTTAGAATCAAAGAGAAACCTCTTTTATTTATTTGTATGGTTTTTTTTTACAAAATATGATTAAAAAATATTTGACGTATTTTCTCATATAAAATATAAGATATAACTATTATATGATTAACTATTTTAATGATATATTAAATACCTATTATTTTAATAATAACATAACTTAAACAATACTACGCATAGTAGAACAACGTGAATAAGTTCATGGTATAATAATAGATTAAAATTGGTCTAAATATTTTAAAAATTTCATCATATAAAAAAAATTATAGTATACGTAGGTAATGGGAAAAGTTTCAAATTTTTATAATTAACATTTTTCAAAGTAAAAATTCTTTAATTATCAAATTATGTCAAAATTACAAATGTCTAGGTTTTTTAAAATTGCGCCAGTGTATTATCAATATATTATATTGGCATATTGTTATAAATACAATTATTATGAGGAACCTCACTACAGTGTATAAACTATACACTATATACAGTAACATAGATGTATTATACTTTTAAGCTTTTAGAACAACATTAATATATTTATCAAGATTTATAAAAAAAAAAAAACTACAAATTCCTATAAATAGCTTGAAACTAAATTTTTTTCTTAAATAATTTACTAATAGACATTGGAAATTTTAAGTATTTACAATCATATTGTTTTGAATCATAAAAAAAATCGTTCATAAAATGTCATTGTTTTTATTGAAAATAAAATAACTGAAAAACGTAGAAAATTTCAAATATCTTTAACATACAAAGAAACAGAATATTTTTAAATTATATAGAAAATTAAATTATGAAGAGTTTGTGAAATGTTCAAGTTTTTGTGGTAATTTATTTTTTAATTACAATAAAAAAATAAAATCTATTTTATTAAAAATCAGTTTTGCGTAAACAGGAATTCGTAATTTTTTTCGTAGTATTTAAAAAAAAAGATTTTTTCACTTTTTATCTCTTTAAATTCCAAATTAATTTAATTTTATACTAGAAACCACCCTAAAAAAATAACGAATATTGAAGTATATTTACTTTTCTAAAAGGTGATGATAACTTAAAAAAGCACACATCAATGCGAAACTAATACATCCATCACTCTGTTCAGAAACTATAATTATACCAATTTAACCTCTCTCTACGATGATATATATGAGAATAATATATTATTATACTTTAATTTAATGTTTAGGTGTTGTATACAATAAACAAATTTAAATTTACTCGAATTTTAAAATTGTTTAGTAAACTATTTGTTTTAATGACAAGCAAGGTGCCGAAGTCACTCCTTATAGTATAATTAATTATAATATTGTACTCATAGTAGCAAAGTTGTTTTGTAATTCGTAAAATTAGTTTATTTCTGCTCACTTTATTGGTAAAATTTCTTAGAATATTTGTGAGGTGATATGTTTTATTTTAAAACAATAATTATAAATAGCGCTGTGCATTAAACGCAATACTGTATTATGTATACATGATACAAATTATTATCGATAGTTTTCTTTAAACACATATCGACTTATTTTCATATACCTTGAAGGTAGATTTGATACTTAGTATGAATAAGTAAAATTTAAGATTTTAAAATTTTTTGAATTATGAATTTATGTATGTATACCATCCTAACATTTGAGATCCCAGTTGATGTACGCACATCGCACTATAGTAACGCCACCAAGTGCACTACGCTTAACCCTAAACGGAATTTCGTTTATATAAGTCGTTGTCCCAAAACCTATTAGCCATTAGATATTTCACAGTATTATTATTAAATATAATGGTTAAAAATATATGTAGGTACGATAGTATATGGTCTACTCCCTACGTGCTTTTCAGTCAAAAACACAAGAATCTCGAAAAACTTCGAACAAAACCACATACAATTTCGTGTTTTGTGAGCTGTGGGTGTCGTGATTAGTATAACTAAATGATCGTCATTCAAATCACCATTCAAAATTTGAACGAGTAGAGTTCCTCAGATATTGATCTTTATGCACTACAGATACAAATTTATGATAATTGGTTTGGGAGTTGTGAGAATATGGACAATCTGGCGATTTCAACAGTTAAGTAATTAATATCAATCTATCAGCATATTTTATAATTTGTAAAAAAACTCAAGTTTAATAAATACTTAATTCAGTAATACATTTCAATTTAAATGTTTATAAAATTATTTATAAGGACTAAATTATTTTAAGTACCTCTAAACATTGTAATAACTGAGAAATTACTGGTTTAACTTTTTGAAAATAAGATGATCAAAAATTAAAAAATATATATATATATCCATTAGAAATATTTTACAGTAAAACCGAAGAGATCACGTTTGAAACCAGGAAAATTGTATCACCGCACCGCCCTCATTAAGTGGTCTAAAAAATCACAAGGATTTGAAAATATGTTATTTAAGTATGTTAGGTATGTATCTAAAAATTTCAAAAATAAAAGTTTAAATAAGTATATCGTCACGGGAAACAAAGGCTTGGTGAATCACCCAATAATATTGATATTGCACATAGATGAAGGAATTAATATTATGGTAGGTTGTTGTAGCGGCTATGTATTATCTCCACCGAACGTGTTCTTGTTAGTCGTTATATGCGCAGTGGTCGCAGTGCTGCGGCGTAGATATAGCTAGGTAGGCGTACACGACGATTTTCTAACTATTATTTTCTGTTATTTCGACCGCCGGCTTATTGGCATAATATAGGAGGACGTCATTCGCGGCAGTTATTTCCACGATTCCGAGACTCTTCCTCGTTTTCGCGAGTTTCGTCACGCGAGACGCACACACATCGCCGTCTAAATACGCACCGCCGCCGTCCCGGTGGTTACTGGTTTACGTAATCGCCGTGCTGCGAGATACGTATATTATAATAATATAAGCACACACAAACAGCACGCACACTTAGGCCATGTGTATAATAACATCCATTATTATTATTATTATTATATGAGTGTGCAACTGTGCAAGACGAACGCATTACGTGTTTGGTTCTATTGCGCGGGTTCGGTGGCGGAAGGTTATACCGCAGTCGGAGACGGAGAAAACAGAGAGAGAGAGAGAGAGAGATAGAGTGAGTGAGAGAGTGATCGAGCGAGTGAGAGTGCGACGACGGTAGACGAAGAGAGACGAGCGACGATCGCGTTCAGGTACGCGCGACCTCTTGTCTTACCGCCGACACACACACACACGCATAGTAACAATAATGACCTAACCGACGACGACGACGACGACCAAGTTATGTAGGTATATACCGCGCGCTTACGAATGTTTAATCATATTATTATTATTATTATTATTACAGGTAACCTACCTATCAACACTACCCCATTCCGAGCGGGGACTCCCCTCCTCGACGGCGTTTCCTCTTCCGCCACCCACCACGTCGACTAGCGGTTCCCCCCCGATCGCCGCGGCGTTATACGCACGGCAGTAATAATAATAATAATAATAATATTATATAGTAATTATATACGTCGCACCGCCGCCGCCGCTCGGCGTTTCAACTTTCTTTTGGAAACGTCCAAAGAGTCTGCGGCGTCCTATGCGCGAGCACCAGACCTCCACAGTGATCCGCACGCACCACATAGGCACACACACATAACATTTTGTCACGCTCAATCGTTCTTACAGCACGTCGCGGCATAACAACCGATCATCGACCAAACACGACATCGCGTCCGTCGCGACATCCATTTCGACGGTTCGAAGAGAGGCGTATACGCAGCTTTAGCCGACGCGGTTCCGCGATGCCCAAGTACACAGCCTCAGGTAAGTTTAGACAATGTACCTATATATGACTTCAGCGGCACATACTTATACACACACACACACACACACACACACACACCGCGTCAAACTGCATCTGTCGATATCATTAGTATTGTGATTTAAACAAATCGTCTTTTGGCCCAACATCTGCCTATGAATCACTTCGGTCCGGTTCGGTCAGTCAGTCGTCCACTATATATCACACGGACGTTTTGTTTAGCTTAAAGTTTTTTCTGTAGTACAATATTTTTTTTTCGTGTAGGCTCCGTTCGATAATTGGGAATCGACGATAGCTGCAGCTGCTGCTAATGAGATATAATATTACGTGTACGAACTCGTAATGTACTATTAATTATTGCACGCGAGACTTTTCTTTTCGCTCATTAAAACACGACCGCCAATCCAATATAATAATGTTATTTTTGTACGATACGTGAAATCTGTTTTCAACGAGGTTATGTACAAATATATTGTAACAAAACGAAGAATTGAAGCTTTTACACTATATCGGTGTAGAACAGAACATTAGCGTGTATTTGTTGTTCTAAAAAAATATAAAACCTATATTGATATTATTAAATTATAGTATGTAGGTGCTGTTTATTGGTTGCGATTGTTAAATATACTTATAGATATTTCAGATGCATGATTAACACATGTTTTTAGATTTACCGATATAAATTAAAAAGTAAGGCAAAATACCAGGTCGAGTTTGTCATTGTGTTTATTGCAATTTGATTTTCTGAAACGTACCAATGTTGTCGATAGTCTAAATTAGATGTCGAGAGGAGAAAAACTATATTTAAACTAGTATTGTAGTGAACTAGTAAAAGTAGATTGTAATATAAATATATTAATGTTTTAATAATAAATAATTTATTGTATATTATAATTATTTTATGAAAAAAATATCACATTATGAAAGGAAATAAGTGAGTATAACTAACAAGTTAGCTGCAAATCATCAAGTAAACAGGAAAATTTTTTTTTACCAAAAAACTGCATTTCAATTTTTCCCTAAAATGTATGGTAGATATTACATCATTAAGTACATTAAGTAGTCTTTATTTAGGTACCAAGTGTAATACAAGTATGTAAATGATACGCTTTATGCCTGTTTTATTTAATTTTTTTGTTGTAAAAACTACTTACATTATATCAATTTATACCGTAATCCGTGATGATTAAATTTTAAACAAGTTTTATTAGTACCTCTAAGTAGCGGAAAAAAAATTGAAATCGGGTAGGTTTGTGCTTATATTCAATCATAAAAAAAGTATTCAAACTCAACTTATTGTTTCCAAGATTTTTGTAAAAATGTGTAAGATTTTTTTTGAAAAATACATATTTTTTATAACAAAGTAAGATCATTTAATATAATTTAGAAGCTTAAAGTTTAATATATATTTGGCGAAAAATAAAGTTGGGAAAAATCGTTAGGATCTTAGAAAAACTGTAAATTGTATTTTAAATTACAAACCTACACAGAGCTAATTGAAAATTTTATTTTAAATTTTAATATCTTCTAACTTCTAACATGACAATTCATAACTTAATAACATAATAAGTCAACATTCTGTATAAATAACTTTTAAATAATAACTATTGGACATTGATAATCACCAAATATAACTTACTATGAAAGGAATATATCAACATAATATATTTAGATAATTAGTATTGCTTCATTAAATAATTAAAAATAATTTTTAATATAAAATCGTTTATTACGTGAAGATAAGTAATTATGTTTTGAAATAGATTGTCAAAACGCTACCAAACAAGCTACTTTAGACGATTACGTAAACGGGCTTAATAAAGTTATAATTGATCGGTAATAGTGATTGAACTTGTTATTTAATATGATACATTTATTTTACTTTTTAAATGATTTTTTTTAATATCATTGCTAATTTATAAACTATTAAAAGATATAATATATTAAATTATAAAAAAATATTGATATAAAATAAAATGTATCATTTGATTGTGGGTTTAGATTCTTCTAATATGATGAATAGTAGCCAATGGTCATAAACTACAATTTTAGTCGTACTCGTATGTTATAACTTAGCATCATTTCACATTCACACGTAATAATATAGTTCATTATTCGTAACCATAATAATATATGTACCATAGGCTATGATGTAAATCAAATTTAGTTTTACTATCGATAAATGAGATCCTAAAATGCTAAAAATAAGATATTCAACATGATACAAATATTCAAATACACGAAAGAAAAATTTGAGCTTATCAAAAGTTATCTAAAATGAAGTAAAACCTATCCTAGATTAATATATATTTAAAAAAAAAATTAAATTATATAATAATTATATAGGTGTATTAGTAAATGATTACAAATATCAAAAAAATGGAATCTTGCAAATTGTTAACAAAAATAATTAATAGATTTTTTTTATATTGTACAATGTCAGAAGATATAATTGAAAAAATAAATAAATATCGTAATATTAAATATAATTTATCTTATATTTATTTTATCGACACAACTGATCTCTAATGGTTAATTTTTAAAATCTTTAATACTTGTAATTTTATATCTAGAAATGTTTAAGGAAGTTATAAAATGTAATGGAAGAGTAACAAACCATTAAGTAATCCAAATAATAAACAAGTACTACAATTTCACTTAATCTTACACAACATTATAATTTATAGTGTAATGTGGTACATTAAAATTAATTTATATTTCGAACATATTATTTAGTTTTTGATTTTAACACGGATATATTTTAATAAGAAGACTTAATAATTTTTCATTCTAAAACGTTATATACATACATATATGCATGGCCATTTATATAGCTAAAATGTTATATTGATCTTGTAAAAAAGTAAATTTAATAAACGTATATGACATTTGAATTGGATATTATGATTAATTTGTGTTTTATTTTTTAAATTGGTACCCGTTTATTTATTTTATATAGAATAATAATCATAAAATAGACATCCCAAGTTTGAATAAATATGTATCAATTTTTTTTAAACAAGTATTATACATTATTCTAAAATTGCTTATTTATACTATTATAAGACATTCATTTTATAATTTAACAATGTTATTCATGACGTAGACATTTCAAAGACGATTAATTAGAGTTGTCATCGATTATGTACCAATATAAGTAGCTTGCATACGAAGTCGTGTCTTATTGACTTGTACAGATGTACAGATGATAATTAAATTAATGGTATGGATTTGGCATGGAATGGCATCTAATTAAACTTATGATTTTATTTATGTTTAAAATACAATTTAATTATGTATTTAAGAAAATAAATTATTTCGATATAACAAGGAAGGAAGTTAAAAAGATCTCAGCAGCGATAACCATCATAAAAGATATAAACATGATTTATACATCAAGCAACTACCTAATTTAAATGTAAGCTTTTGACCTAACGACCACTCCAATTTTTTTTAAATATAAATAATGTGATTACTCAAGAGGACTTCACAACAATACATATCTGTTATGACTATCATAACTTAACGCAACAGCGACATCACGTTTTGTAGATTGAAATCAGTACTCTGAAATCTATTCACAGAATCCAAAGAGAGAAAGGAGACCATTGTATGTGATGATGAATAACTGAAGCGCCTATCGTTATAGAAGATTCCATCATAATATTAGTAAACATATTATTCTCGACTCATTTTTATAGTGGATACTATATTTTGTATACCTTATGTTTTCTGAGTTGAAACTCAAAACTAACTGAGTGTAATTATTGGTGATGTTATATAGATTGTAAAGATATACAATATAGATTTCAACACAAAGTTTATTTAATTTTAGAAAGTGTAATTACGCGAAAATAAAAACAAATTTTCAAAATATTAAGGTACACGCATTTTGTTTTAGCTAAACAATAATTAACACATATTTTATGTGATTATTGTGCGTGAAATCTCCCTAACGCTACAAAATAGCCATTAGCCATAGGTTGTTTTATACTTACCACATTATACAATTGTACGCCGTACCTACTGTTGTAAAGGAACCATAAAAATATTTGTAAATTGAATTATATAACTATATTGTAAAATGAGCAAAATTAGAAAGCAAAAAGTTACATTATTGTTTGAGAAAAATAATATGAAAAACAAATATATTATGTTTGTAAGTCACCAACCTAAAATGTTATGACAAGTAACAGACAGTGAGCAGTGAACAAAAAAGAACATATATAAAATGTATTCGTATAATGGATACAAACGTTTGATTGACATAAGCGTGCGCAGACCTGAATTTCGGTGAGTGCCTTCAATTTTTTCGGGCCCTTTTCTTAATTTGTGCCCTCTCTTAACAAGACATGTACAAATTTTAATAAATTATAATACACGAATAAATATCACTTACACTATATCACATATTAATCAGTGGAGTTACTAGTGCCAAGTAATACAATATTTCATTAGATAGTTGGATCTAAAATCTATTTTCAAGATAATTGCAATATTTATTTATTATTTTTACTTTTGTAGTCAATGACATAATCATAATAAGTTTTATAACGCAAATTTAAAATATTTTACGTTGTATTATTTTTTTTATCCCGAAACACAATTTTTTTTACGACATATTTTAGAAAAAAATACCATTTTTATTCTAGTAACATTAGTTAAAATACGGACCCATACATCATATATGCTATATAGGACTTACATTTTAGGGTCCCAATAACATGTCGGGGGGTGCCCAGGTACACCAAGAACCCCCCGTGCGCATGCCTATGTGTTTATAGTATTCTTATTAGGATTTACATTTATATTTAAAATTCAAACTAGAATATAATATAAGATCTACGTAAGTTTACTTTACAAGTGAAAATTGAATAGAAATTTCTTCTAAAAACTTTGATATCTAGTAAAATTACATAACTGACGGCAATATTCTAAGCATCTGACGTCAATATAACAGGTATCTGATGAGTTTCTAAATATCTTCCGTTGTTGGACCATAATTCCTATTCATATATGTAAAATATGGATATACATCTACCCGTCATATCGATAATTACTAGCTTCAGTTTTACTATCGCTGCGAATGTATATGGTTTCAAGATAAATCTCTTTCTAAATTTCATAATCAATATTATGTCATATTAGAATATCCTTATAACTATTAAGAAAATCTTTCATATTCACTACATAATAATATGTATAAGCTATTTAATATTTAGTTTGGATAATATATACCTTATACTACTTCACTAGTCGATAATTTTTAGTTGTTTTTGACTATACAGTTTACTACAACTTAAAATACATTTTCTAATTTCTATTAACGATTTTTTCGTATTTATAATGGTACTATGGCAGTTTATTGGTTGTTGTAACAAAGAAATTATGTTTTATGTCTATGGTATAAAATTAAGGATAGAGACTATATTTAATATATTTTGCTTATACAGATGAAATTTCAAAACTATTAAAAAATATAAACTTATTCATAATAAGTAATTAATTAAATAATAATCAAAATCACTATTTTATTTTATTGATAAGCACAAATATGTACCATGTATTTTATCATTTTTTATGTATTAAAAAAATAATACGATATATTGTATATCCTAATTATAAAAATGTATAATTTTTTTTTACTTTTTAAAATGACACAACACCTAACCTTGGGGGTCATATGATTAATTTATTCACATTATCGAATAATTATCGAATAATAGTATACTCTTAGATATGAGTTAGGCATATTATGAATAGGCAATTTCTGTTTTACATCGATGATAAATCAAAGTTGCCGAATTTAAAAGACCGATTAAGAACCAATCTAGGTGTCTATATATGTAGGTACTCGTTTGTAACAGTATTATGTTCGTGCCCTCTAGTGTTATATTTCGGAATGATGAATGATAAATTAGGATAGTCGATGGTGTAATAATGTTGCGCATTAGTGTGTGATTCCATTGTTGTTATATCAATAGTTGTAGATTTATTACACATCAAAATTAACAGTAACATACATTTAGAAATACAAGAAATACAAGTATGGATGTAAATTATGATCAAATTTTGAAAACGATTACTAGACAGAAATTAGTGACAATCAATATCATTAGTTAGGTTCTTGTACTTATATACCAACGAGAAGAAGGACTTGTGATGTATTAATACGATATTTAAGCACTCTCATCTCCTCGAAAATAAAAAAAATAATAAAAATACGGACAAATCATAAACGCTGATCAGTAGTTCCCGACACATACGCAACATTAATATACATGTTATTATTTAACTAATTACTGTATACGTAGTTGGCAGTTGCGGGTATCTGGTGGGGTTGTGTGCACTTTTAAAATCTATTTACTTTAATATTTAGTTAAGACCGTGCCTCCTAATTCCAGCTCTATTCATACGCCTCATATTGCAGGTGTATATTTATTTTGTATTTAACTAACTAGTATTTTTTATTTATAAACGCACCTAAACTTTGATAGAAAGTTCGTATGAGTAAACGTTTTTAAGTGGCTGTAATAATTCATGGAAAATAAAAAAAGTTTCACGACTTACTTTTATTTTATACGAGAGCTCAATTTATGTAGTAAAGTTCCGGATATTTGTATGATTTTAAAAAATAGGAGTAATACTGCAGTAGGCACGGTAATATGTATATATATTTTGTAAATTAATTATAATCAACTTTGTTACTTTTTTATCAAAATACTATTTTAATTAATTAAGTCTTTGGTTTAGATAAATACAATTGGATTAACTATAACGTATTAGTATAGATTATAAATTATTCAACACGTACATTAAAAAAAAAAAAAGAAAAAAGAAAAACATTTTGCTATAAGACGTGTAGCAATTAATGTAGATTGTAGATATTATCAATATAGGTAGCAAAATAAAGTTGACTGCAACTGATCTGATATGAACATAAATTAAAATAACCAGAAAAAAAGTATAAGATCATAACGTTCTAGAAAATATGTGTTGTGAGTACTGTTTATAGCCTAGAACGTTTTGATACTTTTTTAAAACGAATATTATATCATATCATTATAATCGAGTGTACCCGCCGTTATACTCGTATCGAATAATTTATATTTACACGCGATACGCTGTACATATTATATAATTTATATAATCTAAACACACTATATGATTTCCAAAATTTTATTATTATTGAATTCCTATAAATAGGTCAGTATGAATATCGTTTTTAGTGTTTTTACTTATTGTACAATATAGTGACAAGTAGGCAGCGGACAGGCAGTTTTTATGAACATGAAATGTTTTTAACTAGGATGATATACCGATATATAAGGACATACCATAATATATAATGTTTTGTAACTCATATGGAATGTAATATTGCGAAATTTTCTATCGTACAAGTGCGAAAGACTCGAGGGATCGAAACATCACGATAATAATGGTAATGAAGAACTGAACGGTATTCCCATGGCGACAATTTTCAAACACGAAAACTCACCATACGTAGGTACACTACCCATTATCATACACAAACCGACCCGCCGCAAATCGCATTAGACAGGAGGTCGACCAAAATCGTATGCCCATAATTATTATTGACGACGGCGGCGGAGAAACGTCCTCGACTGCCGGCACACCGCGACAGGATCGTTTCCGTAACCGCGTAACGACGAACAACGCAGCAACATCATTATTTACCGTCGGTACTCGGCATATATTTCGAAACACGGCGGCCGTGCGTTATGCAGTTATTACCCATATTATTATATCGTTATTGCCGATATAGGTTTGCTGTGACAAACCTGTGCGTTTTACCCGGTAACGTGCCTACGTCTGTACATTGTGCGTGCCCGTACGCGCGGGGAGCCCGGTAAGGATTTCGTCGAACGGCGCGCGTGACTCGCGTCACCCCGACAGACTTTCTCTTGCCACCGACGAACGCGCACAATGATAAAACATTACATTATAATACTACAAAATCGTACCTACGCGCGTGTACTATTCTCGTGTGTGTATAATATGTAGATATATATATATATATATATATACGGTTTGGGTTGTACGAGCGCTGCAACGGTCGTCACGAACGCCCGCGACAGACGTTGTCCGGATCCTGGCGATGCGTGTACTACAATGGTGCTGCGGGTCGTCGGTCGTCGTCTTCTCGGGGCCGTTAACGAGCCCTTTGCGAATTCCGTTTGCAGTAAGTTCTCCTGCTGTTTTCTTTTTTCGTTACCCTCGCCGCGATCTCTGCGGGCCACATCGGCTGCTTCTGCGTTTCTAATTCGTGAGCGAGTCAGTGGCATATCATAATGCTAATGCCTGTGCGTCTCGGCCCGTTACACACTAAGTGTGCGTCGTATACGAGTTCCTACCCAGTAGGCGTATTGTATGTATATCACTATTCTCTCGTTGAATCCGACAATGGGTGAAAGCGAGCCGGAAACACGATCGGCTGTTTTGTATACACACGCGTGATGTTCCACGCGTATTCGTAGTAGGTAGACAATATTATTATACCTAACGGAGATCAGTACAACGACCGAATAACGTTTGCCACGGCCGTCGGGTCATGGCGTTATATTATTATATTTGGTCAGTGTAGAACAACATTTGTGCGCGCCTACCCGACAGTTATAACGCGACTACTATACTGCGATCGTGCAGACTTTTTATTTCGCCGCGTACTCGCGGTATTCTATTCGGTTTACCTACGCAGCTGCGCGTATATTTCGGCTTGGCGTTTCGTCGTAATGTTATTTGCGATTTATAGCAAACTCGTTATCCAAACGGTACGGCCAATAATATAATCCTGTCGATAACGCATCACCTGTGATTAAAATATCATACCATTTTAGTCAATAAAACACGATAGGCATTCATATTTTGTCGTTACCGTGGTGGTATAATGCTTTTAACTCGTCGTGCGTTTAAATTGTAACGAAATAATAAGTAGTGAAAGCTGGGCACTAGGGCAGAACTACTTTCATGATTTTATCGTAACTATATAATAATTATTATTCGCTAATTTATACAATTAATATAATGTATACCCAATTGAAATGGTATCGAGTGATTATGGTCAACGGAACCGTAAAGAAAACATGTTTAGAATATTGACTTCAATTTATCGATATATATATATATATGCAATTCAATATTCTGAGAATGGTGAAGAATTTATTTCGTTTTTTTAACTCGTCCCGCGAGTGCTGCGATTTTTTTTTTTTTTTTATGTAGTACTTAACTGTTTTGTACGATTGACAATTGTATTTTGTTTTTTGGAAACTTTCTAACACATAATGTTTTCGTGATATTTTGGTAGTTGTAAATTTATTAAATCAGAATTTTGATTTTGAATACATTTCATTAGCACCTTCGTGATTTGTAGCGTTTAATGTCTGTATTTATTTGCATATAAATTTATAATTTATAATAAATAAGAATGCTAATGATGAGTGATGAAATAATAGTTTATTTTTAACTTCGAAAAATCACACATACATATTACAGATTAACAGATTAGGTATTATTCATAGTTGATAGTTCATTTTATTAACATACAACCTGTAGATTTATACGTGTTGTGTCAGAGATAGGGAGTTATGACTATATAATTATAAAATTAATATAAACATATATAATCGGTAATATTACAATTACTACAACACAAAATAACTCAAATTGTTATCATTACTATATATTATATACATTTTTTTTATATGTAACGAATTATAATATGTTTAGTTATAACTACCTTGTATTATTGAGTGGTGTGACGATTTTTTAATTACCTAATATAATGTAGGTAACTAAGGTAAGACATGTAAAATAAGTACACATACTTTGCACAGAAATATTTTTATCTCCACGAAATGAATGATATAATGTCATAATGTCATAATGTCACAAGTGCTATAAATCTCCAAAAACTTTTGTATACATTTTAATTTAGCGTGCTGATGATTTGCGTCGAACTAAAAGGAGTGTAGTTGATACAACGATCAATATGGAAATTTAAAGAAGAATTATTAAAACAGTGACTCCGTGTAAATAAGTTATTATATAATTATTATACTATAATAATATTGTGTATTGTATAATTTAAAAATGTTCAAAAAAATTTTTTTTATCAATAATTGAAATTTGTATTTTGAACGAAAACCACTTCTTAGCGCCGAAATGATTTGAAAAAGTTTTTCACGTGAGAGGTTTTTAATAAAATACAATTGGATAAGTGGTATTGAGGCGAGAAAAAATGCTGACAAAACACGTTATAATAATTTATTGTATCATTTCCGTATTAACTATTATTATTAATTCGTGCATAATACTCGAATGAAAATGATTTAACAATGTAGATTAAAACAATGTTGTTATTCGGATATTACAAAATTAATACATTCAAATTGTTATTAAAACAGTATGTATACAAGAACTGTATATAAATATTGGTTTTTATATCAGTGATTAATTATTATGTTTTATACGAGTGTATATCTCATGAGTTATAATTATTGACGTACCTATGTATGGGTAAAGAGGTATGCTATTTTAATTAGCATAATAATTATTAGTTACCTCATTATTTTTATAATATCATATTTTTTTTGTAATTATGATCATTAAAAACTTAACTTTCTATTTAATTCAAATTAATTTTAATAGTTTGAAATTTATAAAATGTAGAAATACACTGAGATTATACAAAAATATAGAATTAAAAAAAAAAAACATATAATGTATTATCTCGTACATAGGTATATTGTTAACCGGTAAATTCTTACACTCGTGTGGTGCTTATCACAGTGGTTATACCTTCAAATAATGGTTATTAAGTTCTTCTACAATAATTGTATAGTAGCTTATTATATTATAAAACTCATAATTTAATTGAGTGTTAATAAATATACCAAAGTAGGGACCATTGCCTAAGTGTTTGAAGAGACTTTTTCTTGTGAAAAAAATGCTCCAATCAATCTGTTAGACGATTTTAGAGACACCTTAAGTTTTTTTTTAAATCTTCATGTTAAATGTTCATGATACAATAAATTATAGTGTTAAAACGAAGTTATTATAGACGCAGGACAGTTTACATGTATTATCCAGAGGATACTGAAGTTGACCAAGAAAAGTTCACCATTGGGAGAGTTTACATGTTTATTAAAATCAGGAGAGTTTACAATCGTTCAAATTTTAACTGTTTGATACTTAAGGATTTTGGGGTCTCAATAGTAAATAATTTCAATAATTATCAAAAATAAATAACGAAAAAACAAAGATTCTTACACAAAACCAGTTTTTGAGAATATCAAGAATTTCAATAAATGTTTATGAATGCACTTCTTAGACATATAATATTTTTTAAATTATTTTGGATATTTTTAAGCTATTTATTATCATTTGGAATTATTGGCTTAATTTAATTTTCATTCCAATTTATAGTAAAAAAGCTTTTCAGGTTCAGAATCGTTTTTCATTGGATACATTGATTTATCGTAGAATTCAAATTTAACACATCCATTACAGTAACCTAATCAATGACAAGGTACACTTGACATCTACTTATATTGCAAAACGCGAGGTTACATATTTGTGATTTGTCCGCCTTTTTTTTACTTGTGTTAAACAATTTAATACTGAATCAATTAAGTAGTGACATTTTAAAGCAGCGTAGGTAACACACATTTCGAGTACATATATATACAAAATGTTTTTATTTATCTCAATGCAAGTCAATAACGCTAAGAACTCGATTATTGTTTATACTTATTTTGTTGATATAATTAAAATTTAAAAACTTGAAACATAATATTTTCTAATTAATTTACAGAATTCATAGCATTAAATTCTATTAAAATATTGTTTTCGACTAAATTATTGTCATCATTTCTGAAAATATAATTTTTCGGGAATTGTTTCAGGTGAACGTCTATTCCGTTCAAACTAAGTTTTAAAGTATTTTTTCTTTATCAATTCCACACGGAAATTTACATACTATTAATTTAGCACCTATCTAACAATATTAAATATTAGTATATTACAATACCTACGTCCTACACGACTAACACAAGAAAATATTAACTTTAAATACAAATAATAATTGTTTGCAAAAATTACACATCGGTGTAGATTAAAGTATTTTTTAGTTTATGGTTGTCCATTGTCATGTGTCTCGTATCATGAATAATTGCGGTTATTCGACTATTTTTTTTATTATATGGCTTACAAAATATAATTATAATGATAGGTCTAAAACTATGAGAAATATACTGGTTGGTGACTATATATATATATATTTACAATTTAAAACCTTGAAGCTAAAAACCTTGATAATGAGTTTAAGAGAGTGTAGAGTGTGAAGAGTCCTTCTATCTTTGCCATCTACCGCAAAATATTAAAGATGACAAATAAAATATTCACCTATCACTCAATCATTTCGTTACTAAAAAAACAAATGTTATACATATATATATATATATATATATACCACTCAAAAGATTATTAATAATTTATTTGTTGTTTCAGAAATGGCTTCGTTCGAAGAAGGTTTCTTAAATTATAAGCCACCCGTACTTCCAGATGAATTTAGTCACCTTCCTGATCGAGTGTCTAACAGTTTTATTGGTAAAACTATTTTTATTACCGGAGGATCTGGATTTCTCGGAAAGGTTTTAGTCGAAAAGCTTCTGAGGAAATGTCCAGACATCGAAAGAATTTATTTGCTACTTCGAACAAAAAAAGGTAGCAATCCTAAGCAAAGAGTGGAAACTATTTTCTCATCAGTAGTAAGTTTATAAAAACAATATTATTTATTTATTATCATTATTATTTTCACATTTTTTCAAGAACTGCATACTTATAAAATATTTTTTTAATTCCATAGCTGTGAATCATTAAGTTTTTCAAATTGTCCATTAGTACTTTTCTTTCAAAATTATATATAGCTTTTGTAGGTGTCTAATTAATTTATAAAATATTAATTATATTTCATTATCATTTACTTCTAATAAATTCAATAATTTTCAAATAATAACTTGATAATATTTTATATATGAAATATATCTTCACAAACATTAGGATTTTATTGCCAAAAGCCAATACAATATTTTACTTTCTATATTTCTATTCATTGATTCATATATTCATTCGAAGAACAATAATGATATTGTATAATGTCTTAAAATCTATTAAATTATACCATTAACAGCTACAAACTTCGTCTGAATGACGAAAACAGCACATATCCCTTAGGTTAGCATACAAACGTAACTTGTAGTATAATAAAAATACATATACCATTGATAATTTTACTTGCTATAAAAAAGTAATATAATATAAAAGTGTATTATAAAATAATACCTTTATAGCTCGAAATAATAATACTATAATAGCCTACAAACTGTACGCATTCGATTTCTCCTGTATGGTATTGTCTCAATATTTAATTCAATAACTACAAATGATTTTACTGGCTAATATTATTATGTACCTAGTAATAATACCAACGAGTTTCCTAAATAAAAATCATATAATATAATTTTTTTTATAGATATTTAAAATTTAAAATTGGACAAAATTAGAAATTTAAATGAATTTTAAGAGTTTTAGTTATTTTGTTGTAGAATAAAAACATTATTTGTAGAAACTTAAAACTTTTTGATAGTGTCTATGTTATTTTAGTTTTACTAAACTTAATATTATTTCTCAAAATATTAAGAATATTTGTATGCTATTTATTCTACAAACTTGTTCACATTAAAAAAAATTTGACTACTTCTACTGAATCAAATAAATAAATATTTTTTTAATTGTCTACTATAATACAATTTCTTTCTTATCTTTTGTGAAAAATACTATAACTTATAATACCTATATTTTTCCAAGAAAAGGTATTAATAGATTTGTTGTTATTTATGAATAAAATGCAAATTGTAGAAAATAATATAGTTTTTAAAACATAAAATATAATTTACTTTTTCTTTTTTTTTTATTTTTCTTTTAAACAAAAAAAATTACTATCTTATTTAATATTCTTGTGAATTTTAAGTTTTTATTTATTCAATTTAAATTTAGGAATTTTACGAACTCATTGTTATCTTGATAATCTATTGGTTACATATGAATTATGATAAAATAAATCGATATCTAACAAATAATGTAAATACGTGAATTGGTATCTATAGTGTATTAAATTACACTGTACTGATGAAGTTAAAATATCAAATAGATAGGTATTCAAAAAGTCTAAAATATAATTCATAGTATTACTAAATATTTTCAAAAATATTCGCACAATCATTCTACTGTAATTATGTTTTAAACAATTTTAACGAATCATGCTAGTAGTACGTGTAATGATATAGACCTAACAATATAGTTTAATACATATTATTATGATTGCTGTGAGCCACA
The DNA here is from genome assembly GCF_003676215.2 of Rhopalosiphum maidis. NCBI lineage: Eukaryota > Metazoa > Arthropoda > Insecta > Hemiptera > Aphididae > Rhopalosiphum > Rhopalosiphum maidis. Next base: position 67,901,540 of record NC_040879.1, read on the forward strand.
CGTTATAATAACACAATTTATTACTTTATTTTTACCTAATTAGTTATTAGCTGACATTGTTTAACGGTTATTTTTACCTATCTAACACTTTCATTATTACGATAATTAAGTTCAACCGTTTTGAGTTAAAATCATTATTATATTATTTGATATTTTTACAGTAGATAGATACTATAGCCTACGTCAGTAAACCGTCTCTAACTATTAAAAATTCAAAAATTTGGAAAAAATTAGTATCATAATAGACAAATTAAGTTTCTTGATTAAATCAGTATCGTATATACAACTGCAGGATAAAAACTATTTCGAAATATTTTTATAAGCATGTATAGATTCAACACCAATTAGTCATTCAGAGAATCTAATAAAAATCCAAATGAGACTATCTTTTATAAATAGGTATTGGTCCACTTAAAACAATTTTGGCACCAGAAGTCCAGAGTTTCTATTGTGACAATCAATGACGCATGTGTATGTACATGCATACATACCTATATTTATATATATATTAGTCACAAATATATTTTATTATTATCTATTAGAAGAACAAGACAAATAAATTATAATTATCGAAATAAAACACGAGGACAAATCTTAACTCTTCAATTTAGTTAAATTAAGAAATAAAATGTTAATTTCAAGCACAATTATATAATGGTAATCGATCACTTTACAGTATAACAATAATTTATTGACAATAAAAAAAAAATATGCATTTATTTAGAATTTTTAAGTATTCAAAATTTCTTAAATTGGATAAAACTTACAGAAATACACAAATTAATAATTTGTAACATATATTTAAGATTTGAGTTATAATATCTATTAGGAAATGAATTTGCGTCATATTAGTTTTGGGATAATACGCAATTCCTTAAGAAATATACAAATTACAAATATATATTCTAAGTCCTGGCAGTCCCGGTGTTAATAACTATAACTATAAATATATTTTGTTTTTATGTAGGTAAATAGTGTTATGTAGTTATGATTTTTTAATTTATGTAGGTAGTTTTTAAATGTATTGTTAAATTTTAATTATACATTCAGTAATAAAATATTTATTTCAAACAAATTAATTTTGGTATGTGTCATATATGTTTTAAAAAATTCAGTTATTTTTAATTATAAGCTTGGTAAAATAAAAATATTGATAATAAATTACTGACTTGCGTTGAACTGTAATATTTGCTTTTTAATCATAATAATAATGTTATAACACAATATTGGCCAAGTTATGGTAATACATTATTTAAGATGAAATTGTAAAAAAAATTGTGAAATTGTGAAATTCAATGTAATTATGTATAATATTATATTTTAAATTGCGACTATAGCTTTAAAGTCGTAACTCTTAATAAAGTGTACAACCAGTTCATATATCGGTTACTATTATTATATAGAGCTATACTCTAACAAAATTAATTTCGATTTTAAGTTCAAATGAATTGCACGTGACGTGAACGTATTACGAATAATGATCTACACGTGTTACGTAAAATCTCATTTTTTACAGCCACTTGTATGTCTGTTTTAGTTATTCGACCATCTGAAGGAACTACGCGGTGTGGAAGTACTGAATAAAGTGTACCCAATAGCCGGTGACGTGAGTGAACCAGATTTAGCCATCAGCGAATCGGACCGTCGTTTGTTAGCGGACACCGTGCAAATCGTTTATCATGCGGCGGCTACCATTCGATTCGACGAGGCATTAAAGAAAGCCGTCTTGCTCAACACCAGAGGCACGAAACTGGTATTGGCACTGGCCAAGGAAATGAAAAATTTGCTGGTACGATTTTTTACAAATCTAAACGTTTGCCTATAACGACACTGTAGTGTCTTCGCCGCGACAAATTGTTCACACGAGTTTAAAATCTGCACAGGTATTTGTGCACGTGTCGACTTCTTACTGCCATTTGGACGAAAAAGTGTTATTCGAAAAGGCGTATCCGCCGCCGACCGATCCGCATAAATTGATCCAAAACATGGAAATGTTGGACGAACATTCTGCAGAAAATATGACTAAAGAGTGGGTTTTGCGTTAAAAATATAATGATCGCACAACGTGTCGATCGCCGTTAACATGCGTTTTTTATTTTTATCTCCTTTCAGGATTCTCGGCAGTTTCCCAAACTCGTATGCGTTTACGAAATGTCTTTCTGAACATTTAGTGGTGGAACAGAGTGAAGCTGGAATGCCTTGTATAATCGCTCGCCCATCCATTGGTCGGTATTTTTTTTCATTTATTAGCAATTGCGCGATTACGATTCCCGTGTACCCATATCGGTTTGATTTACATTTTACACTGTTACGTTTGTTACCGTTACAGTCATACCGATATGGAAAGAGCCTCTACCCGGATGGACAGACAACATCAACGGTCCGACGGGCTTGCTGATAGGTGCCGGAAAAGGAGTCATCCGTACAATGTTCTGCAACAATCAAGGTTACGCCGATTATCTACCGGTCGATATTACCGTTAATGGCATATTGCTATTTACGTGGAATTATATAGACAACAAGTAAGCAAACGAATATGTATTTGACACTTACCACTTTTTACTTACTTATTTATATATATTTTGAAATTTATTTCTGCATAAATAATTTACTACTCGAATACTTATAATATAAATATAATAATACTTCTTCACTTCTTATTTATTTATCAATATCAGTCGTGAATAGTCACCACGTATTCGTAGTAATAATTCAATACAATATATTAATAAAAATAAATTGGTTCCCAAAAGTACTATCTAAAATATATTTTTATATCACCTCTTGCTATATCCGTAATCCACCTAAATTCTGTATAGATTACCGTCACAAAAATTTTAGCATTAATGCGTCGATCAATCGTATGCTGACTTCTTGTAAATAAATTAAAAAATTATGATTTCCATTTAAGATAAACTATTTATCCCTTCTATACATGCAAATCAAATTTATAAATTTATGAATAAATTTCAGGGTGTTATTTCCAAATAAATACATACATATAACGTCTTATTTTTTAATTTTGTATTTATTTTAAGTTATAAATGTAATCGATTTTAACAATAATCAGATGTATTGTGTAAAATAAACTTATTTAAAATACATTTTTTTTTTTTATCGCAGAGACATCGGCAGAACAATTTGCCATTTAACTTCCAGTCAAGAATGGAGAGTAACATGGCAAGAGATTATTGACATTGGAAAAAGTATTGTCACTACTGAAGTACCGTTGAACGGCGCAGTATGGTATCCTGGTGGTAGTATGAAGAGTAGTAAGCTGGTACATAATATATGTGTATTTTTTTTGCACACTATTCCAGCTTACTTTTTAGATGCTATTATTTATATGTCTGGCAATAAACCATGGTAAGGATAATAGTCGATGAAATATAATCCATTACGTCTTATATTATATTAAAAATATAAATTGAGTTCGTGAAATGTGTTTTATAATATTGATACTGAAAAGTGTTGAAGAAATAGATTTCTATCGAGCACATTCATTTCTTAAATATTTTTTGACCTTAATGAAAGCATGAGAGATATTCAGTACCTATTTTATTTCTCTTGAATATCACAAAATGTCAAACACTAATGGATAGACAACGGGAGATTAATATTAGCAATTCGTTTTTTTCTTTCAAAGCCTGGTACGTATTCAAGACAGAATAAACAAAGGATTTGAGGTGTTTGAATACTACGCAAACAACCAATGGGAATTCAGAAACGAGCATGTCCATTATATGAGAAGAATTATGAATCAACGAGAGAAGTTTGAGTACAAGATTGATGGAAACGATATGGACATTAGAAATTACTTTAGAGATTGTATTATGGCTGCTCGAATTTATATTTTAAAAGAAACTCCAGACACACTGCCTAGAGCTAGAATTCATATGAAAATGTAAGTTTTAAACATAATCGAGTATTAAAATTAATTTGTCTTTTTTTGTATTTATACAAATGAGTAAAAATATTTACTTTAACGATGTTATACACAATACTATAAAGTCGTAAATACCCAATATTTAATCGTTTGGTTTTAATATTTAATTTAATGTTTTATACCTATTAGGCAACTATAGTTTAATATTTTTTGTTTCAGAATGTACTTTGTTGATATAATCGCCAAAATATTATTTTTCGGTTTACTGTTATGGACTCTATTCAAATGGTCTGATACAATTATAGCAATTGGACTATTATTATTCAACCTAATACGGTTATTCTTCAAGTCAATATTTTCAACAATCAAAAGTGACACTACCGTTGGACCGATATTGAATAAAGAGCTTTAATCATTTATCATACGTTATTATTATTTTGTTTTAACGATAATAAACGATCCTCACTTACAATATTTTAGTATAAAAAACATATAAAATCAAAACAACGCATGTACATTTACCATTTTTAAAACTGACAAATCTATCAAATCTCTGTTTATTTTTAATTATATTTTAAATCTTTTAAAGTGTATAGATTACACTACAATTCAAAAATGATTATTTTATATTAGTTATATTTTTAAGTTAAAAAGTATTTTATTATATTTTATATTTAAAATAAAAATATACACAGATTTTTATTTTATCTTTTATTACATTATTGATGGTTCTAACAGTATTATTAGAATATAACATATACTCCTTTATATACTCTGTTTAATAAAAGTATCAACCACTTAAGTTTATAAGTCAAAACGCGACTATATTTTGTTATTTTTTTTTTTTAGAAAAGATATGAATAATATATAATTTTAGTGAACAATTATGTTACTATAAATATAAAATAAAAACATAAACAACCTCTTCTATTTATACAAATGTATAATATGGATTTATTTATTCTTACAATCATTTATTTTAGATTATGATCTGAACAATACTTACATGTTAGTTTTAAAATGGGCTATTTATAGATGCGTGAAATATTTGAATTTTTTTTATAAATGTTGTCAGTTTGACATTTTTAGGTAGATTAAAAAGCACTTTAAAAATTCTCATAAGTTGTTTCTACTGGAATTTAAAAAAAATGTAAGCAATTTTACAAATATTTTGTATGAGTGATGTTTAGTAAATGTTGACGAAATTGTAAATTCAAACAACGATCCATTATCAATGAATATCTTATTTTGTTGTAATTACGAATAACCATAAACTCTTCAAATTTTCATCAAATGTGTATATTATAATTTTCTATTTATGGAATTATTTTACTGTTAGATATTAATTTGTAAGTTAAAATGTTAACAACATTTGTCAAAAATTGATCAGTTATTTTGACTTGTTAAAAATGTATGAAATTTTTAATTTTTATGACTCTTCGTAATACAAAGTTCTTCATTAGTAGTTTATTCAACTAGATATTATGCACTTATTAATTTCTAAAAGAAAGCTTAGATTGTATATGTATTTAAAACGTATTTTAACCTCTTGATAAACCTATCGCTATGCTCGCAAATAATTTTTATGGTGGATGGTGGCAATAAAAATTCCTTTATTATTCATTAAATTATTTCATATAAAAAATAAACAATAAATATTATTTAAAATTAATCAGATAATACAATAATGTTTTAAAATTGTATTAATAATTTATATTATTTTAATTGCTATTATGTGTTTAATATATTTAATATTAAAAAAAAAAATAATAATAAATCAGAATCAACAAACAATTTGGTAAAATAAGTTAGATAAAAAAATCTAAGTCAATAATGTATAGAATTATAGCCTATAGGTAATAAGTCCTCTTATTTTAGAAATATTTAATAATAATAATAAATTAAGTTATAATTTATTTAGTTTACACAAAATTTTTTATTCTAGTTATAAGCTTAAACAATTTTTTGTAAATACACTAGTTTAATTTATGTTCCACGAAATCACCTTTTTGTTATGTATATTATAAGTAACATTGATAGAGTTAATCATTTTTGCTACCCGATTTATGGCGGTTGTAAATAATTATTATTAATACAGAAAAATATATTTTATCATTTTTATTAGAATGTAGCATAGAAATAAATTCTTTTTAAGGCTATTTAAACATTAGGGAAGTCTGTTTAAGCTTTAAGGTCAAATTATTGAGGTACATATTTTCATATTTTCATTTTGTTAATGGTTTCACATAAATGTCATTTCTCAGTGTCTAAACTATCTATGTACCAAATTTCATTTAAATCGGCTGAGTGGTTTCGGAGTCTATTCAATACAAACAATCAAATCTTTCCTCTTTAAAATATTAGTACAGATATGTAAATATATATAAATTATATTATGTCAATGATTAGATTTTAAGTAGGAAGGACATTCGTATATTTAAAACTTTTAAATTAAGTTTATTTTAAAAATTTTTTTTGGAACATCGTTCTAGATCTAAGTAAAATTTGGTCTTACTAATGTTTTTGTAAATTTACTTTCGGTAGGTTTTTTTAAACCATATGACTTCAGGACCAAATTATTCTTCCAAATCATCCGTGTAAATACTATTTACCAATTATAGTAACTGTAACTTGAAGCTTCGTTATTTTTTTTATATAAGTTAATTGATTTAATATTTTTTAATTCAGAAAAAATTAAAATTTGTCATTACATTGCATTTGAATAGTATGTCATTTTTACTTATTTAGTTGAACAATTAACAGTCATTATAAGAATAATTAATGATCCATTTTTAATTTTGATCTTATTAGAAAATAAAATTCTACAACTATACGTTCTTCTTTAGAAAAAAATATTTCTACCTTTGATTCTGGTTTCTATCCAAGAAAATATATTCACAGCGCTCGTTGCTGTTTTGAGTTTTTTTTCAATAATATTTTGTTAACTTTTTAATTATACTGATTTAGTATTTTTTTTATTTTTTAAAGAAATACAAGGGACGCCATAAACGACAAAATAATGTTAATTAGCTTAAGACTTTTTTAGATTATTGTATAGATTTGGTATATAGAAAATAGGATATTTTTTATTTCGTACCTAAAATATAAATGGTAAATATTTTTACTGAAAGAAAATTCCTATATTTTTATCATGCATTGCTTGTGTGAACAACAATCGACTACCATTAAATTACTTTTAAACATAAAAATTAAGAATATCCAGAACACTTACTTCTGCTGCATAGTTAATTTAAATCCATTAAATTCAATAAATCATTTTAAGTAGGTACTTTTACAAAAAAACAAATCTGAGCAGAATAGACGGATAATTTGAACTTAACATTCGTATGAATAAAATTGTGCAGAATATGTTCTGAAATTTGAAATTTTTTAATTTATGTAGGAAATATCAACTTGAGGATATAGTATCATGTTTTCTAACTTTGGGTACCTATTTAAATTGAAAATGCTAAGTTTTAAAGACAAAATATCTTGTGAATTTTCCACATTTTTATAGATATATTTATCGAACTAAGATAATAACTAAGTTGTTTGGCACATTATTTATGATAATATTTTATTAATGGTAGTTCGAAATAAAACGATAAAATTATTTTATTACATTTTAAGACACATCCATCCCCATACAATCCGCAATAACAGTAGCAGATTTCCTCCTATTGGTTACAGCCTCCAAGAAAAACGTCTGGCCATACCTGACTAAAGTAAGTCAGATTGAACGATTATAAACCACCAGAATACCGTTTAAATAAAAATGTAATGAAAAGGTGTAATGTAAACTCCGCCAGTTTTATTTTCTTACCTGTAATAATGAGTACATGGAAATTCCTCCAGTGTTGAGACGTTCCTACATTAATACGTTGACATCCGTTGCGATGACATACGTCAAAATTGCTAAAATTGATATTAGTTTAATATAACATAAGTTATATGAGGTATAACTATTACGATTATTTATTAAGATTATTCAGATTATTTGGGCGGGTCAATTTTCCTCCAAAAACAAAATACAGTTTTCCTCAAAAAAAAAAAAATAATAATAAAATCGTCATTCGTTGTCAGAATGTTAAATTATAAATAAAAGAACAAATTAAATAAATAAAACACCGTACTCGCCGAACTTGGCGGGTGGTTAAAAAGATAATGAATATAATAAAAAAGTCGATAAAGATATATCAATCAATAAATAAAATAATAATAAAAAATTAGATAATAATAAGTGGTTGGTGATAACGCAACCAGATGGTATGTAAAATATGAGATATAAAATATAAAATATAGTAAAATCACTACAGTATATAATATAATATTTTTTATAATTAAAGGACGTTTCAGAAACAAATGAATACCTGTTGAAAGAAAATATAAATTAGACATAATATATGAATAATTATTTTACTTTTTGTAATGATTACATACCTAGAAATTTCTCCGTTTTGTGAAATTTTATAATTGCATTGTCCATTGCTCCACGACGTTTGTTTTCTCGGTAATCTTTCGACTTTTTTTTTGGAGTATGAATACTTCTTATTTTACAATAAATATTAGTTTGAATTTGCTTCATAATATTGAGCCACATAAATATGTTTGGTTTTTCTTTACGAAAATTGACTTTAATATGTGAATGAAATGACACATGCATTATAGTAGTCCGTAATAATGAAGATGATGATTTTGCACAAATAAGTGGTGGAAGGTTAGAATATATTTACTATAATGTGTATATAGTCTAAAATATTGGAAAAAAATGGAAACCAACCTTTTTTTGGAGGAAAATGGACAGCGGAGGAAAACGGTATCTTGTTTTTGGAGGAAAATGGCTACGGATGATAATTTAATGTAATACACATTATAATAATATGTTTAGACAATTATTATTTTTGTCTTTAAGTTTTGTATATTTTTTTTGTATATTACGCATACCTAACTATTATTCAATATGGCAGAATTTTTTTTAATTAATAATAATAATATATTAGTCAATAATTTTATACTGTTATACCTAATTTTCTTTTCTGGTGGAGTTTATATGAATTCAATTTTTTCTGTTTTTTTTTCCTGGCGGAGTCAGGAGTTTTACATCCGCCGTCAGATTATCGAAATATTTTATACTTGTAACAAATTATACATTAGTTAATAAATTAGTTTTTTTTAGATACCTAATATAATTTATAAAATATAAATAAAATATATGTGAATGTTATGAAGTTATATTGATATAACATATTAATATAATAAAAGAAGTGGATGTACCTATCAATAGAACTTTTTGATACTCCTTAATTTGTTGTCACTAGGCAAAGGGTAGTCAGGATTTCAAATGACGAATATCGTTATGACTACGTAATGGTTGAATATATAATAAATGACTTAAAATTAGCAAATTGTAAGACATGTTAAAAAAAAAATCACTTTATTGTTTATGTAATAACTAAAAAATTATTAATAAAATAAGTCATTTTTTATGAATACATAACTGAATTTATTTAACTGTTATTTATTCGTTATCTACAACAATCCGGTATGGTCTAGTGGCTAGGATACCTGGCTTTCACCCAGGAGGCTCGGGTTCGATTCCCGGTACCGGAATAAATTTTTTGTTTATTTTTACTCCTTTGCATAGGATAAAATATGTATAATTGTTATATGTTAATCAACAAAAACATTAATGCACATAATTTTATATACATTTTTTTTATTTAAAAAATTCCCTGACTACTTGCAATCTAAAATTTTTTTATAATATTTTTAAAATTACAATAAAATAACATTATTATCGTTATTTTCTTCTACACTGTCTATATAAAAATTGTGCCATGTATTTTAAATATTTTTATACATTTAAAATAAAAATTTGTGTGGTAACGAATTAAATTTTATAACTTGAAAATGGTTATCAAGTAAAAAAAAAAACTGAAAAATACGAAAATTTCAAATGTCTACGAAAAGCTTAAAATGAATTTAAATATTATTTTTAAAATTATATTAAGTATAGAAAATGATAATTTGAGTAATAGTAAAATGTTTTAAACTGAATGTTTGAATTAAATACATTAAAAAACTTGAATCATGTGATGATTAACTGTAATTTCACTGGTTAATATTTAAATTTGTCAAATACGTTCATAAATTACCACAAAAAAAAATAAAAAAACGGAGAGATTTTAAACATCTATAAATAAAATATAATGTTTATAAAATATTTTGAAAATTATACCATTACAATGTTATTATAGGAGAATAAAAAAAATTGAAAATTGTAGGTAGGTTTTATGTATGGTAATGATCTTTTGAATAATAAAAAAAAAATTGATTTTAACAAAAACTGGTTTTATATAAAAATTCATGTTTTTTTTCGTTTTTTCCACTTATTAAGGAAAGTACTGAAAGTACTGTAACAATTCGTGCATGTATAATGTATATATTATACTGTATTAATATGTGTATTTGCAATTAAAAAACGTTGTTTCTCAAACCTACAGCCTATTACTTTTTATTGAATTATAATTAAATAATTTATTCTTTTTATTTTGCATAAAATATAGAATAATTTAATATCTTATTAATAGTAAATTTGAACTATTTAATTTATAAATTAAAAATGTAAATAGGTAATATTTTTATAAAAAAAAAACTAGGGAATACGTTTTATTATAATTATACAATTCTATCAAAAAGAAAGATTTCTTTCAACAAGGTTAAACATACAAAATACAGTTTTAAATCAAAATTCCAATATTCCAAAAAACTCGATGTTATGAAACACGCAGGTATAGCGTCTAAACACTAAAAATTGCATTAATATCATGTATAATCAATGGTACAATTATTGTACATAGCTATATATGTTACAAAAGAATGACCCAGTGACGGCGGTCTTGCCTTCTATGCTCGTTACGCACTAAAATATAATAATTTGTCACCTTAAATTTCAGATTGTGGGTATGATGGGTATCGCCGTGCCATAGTTACACGGTCACCTAATATCACGCTATTACATTGTTAGTGTGTGTGTGTGTATTATACTGCTATAATTATATTTCATCACTTACAAGAACAATATAAAATGTTTCCCGTAATTGAATGTTCCTACTATAACTATATAGTGTATATAATTAGAGGATTGATAATAATTATTTTTGTCACTAAAATGTGTCGAAATATTTTTGAAACGGACGTACATACGTCTTGATGTATTGTTTATTAAAAATATGTTGATATCGTTGACTAGTATACTATGTATTTTGTTTCGTAGATAAGTGACATTGATAGAGTATTGAGTAATTTAGGTTATTAATTATTGGTGAAATATTTTAATAAAGTACTTATAATTTAAGTAAATAAGTAGGTACCCGAACACCAAAAATAACATGTAGCTAGTATTCAAATATTATTACCACACATAATAGCTAGGTCAATGTCGGTTAGAAACACGCGCGTCTTTAATTTCTGCAGATCGCAACGAGGCAACTAAGAATTCTATAAATTATTATTATTATTATTTTTTAATCATAAATCGCCTTTTGAAACAGTGAAATCGTATTAAATGTTTCGTATAGCACTTTTCATTGACTAGCTGTATCGTCGATTCACTCTCCAGTTTTTACACTTCAAAATAATACAGGTACCTATACTGTGAGTTGTACGAGCTCATTAAAATAATTTAAACGAGAAATGAGAGGGTAATTATATTGATATTCTTAGGAACCTAAGTGACTAAAACTAGTTACTTTACTGCGCACTGTCCTCGTCTGTAATAACAGGAAGTAAATGTTAACATTCTTAACAAAACAAACACATGTGCCTAATCATTTAGCACAGGTATTGTTCTATTAGCAGCTTAAGATATTTTATGATGTTCTTTATACCACGAAATTCAAAATAAGATTAAGGTTTGACTATAATGCTCTACACAGTATGAAATTATAAATAGCTACGTCGTCGAAACAAAATTTAAAGATCATCGTGGTATGTAATCATGCTAATGATTGCTAAAGAGTGCATTTTTGACACTTATGACGTAAATGTAACTCTTGAGTCGGAAAAATCAACTTAGTGTTATGAAATTTGACGTCGAAATACCGTGTTAAGTTGAGATAATTTTTACGATAGCTATGTAAAATGGACTTTTGTTGCCATACACAGATGCCGTAGACGCAATAAAAGCAGATAGTATCCATAAGCTAATAACTATAGTAGTCTGACAACGAATTCGTAATGATAAACAATTTAATAATAATTTCGGTCATCTGGTAGTACGCAATTTAATTGAAAACAATAAATTATTCAATAATGCAATAATAAAAGATTGAGAGGGAAATTTACCATACGGTTTAACATCTGGTATATACCTATTTATATATGGTATATCATATTTGTACCCAATATAGTAATAATAATAATTTAAAAAAAATTTAAATAATACAATTCCAAAAATATTGTATTTAAACAAGTTTTTTTTTACTATGTTGCAATACACGAGTTGTGTGTTGCTGATCAGGCTCATCTCTGAAAAAGAAGAAAAAACTGCAATACCGTGCACAAAGCATGTTTGTATGTACCTAAATAGAATCCCATAATGGAAGTCTTGTTAAGATTATGAGTATTTTACGTCGTTTAAATGTCATTCGTAATTTTAGAATACAAACTTTAGTTTTTCAATGAAATACAAAGAAATTAATTAATGATAAAAATTAATTAAAAAAAAAATGTTTACATATATAAATAGACTTATTTGAACTCCCGGGCCCCCCACACGAACACGTTCAGTGGGGCTCATTATCTTCTTGAAGAATAAAGAAAAATAAAGTAATATATCAGAACACTTATTTTTCTCACAATACTAATTTCAAAATTGAATTTGCTCATGTAAATTCCAAACAAAACAACATTATTATTTAATTAATGTACACCGGTTATTTTTGTACCAACTTGATTTATATTGATAAAATTGTATATTGTGTGGTATACTCACTATAAGTCCTTACCTACTTGTAATTATTTTTTATAATTATTATATGAATATTATAATAAAAATAATTGTAATTATTGTATTTTTACGTTTATATTGACATTGCAATTAATTACGAAATCACACATTACAATTCAATTCGTTTCTAATGCAGATTCAGGATGTCGATTACTAATTAAATACTGAATTGATTTTTTAATTTTATCACATATTATATGGTATCATCACAGGATTAAAAAATCTCTTAACATATGGTTATATATATCATATTCTGACAGTTATCAGTTATCACATTATAATATTATATTTCAAAACAGTTAATTGTAACTATACGTGTTATACTGCCGTACTTGTATGTATCATATAACCTTCACATATAACCGGTCATATCCAGACGAATTTGCCAACAACTGTAAAACGTATTAACTGTCATAAATATAACATTCACTGATTCGCAGATCAACTTTTGTACAAATGAGTGTATCTATACTTTAAAAATTACATTATATTATGATATAATATAATGCATAAGCATTATACGACGCATATGGTGGTGGTTAAACATATTAAAATAGCTTATTAATATCATACCCTAAATAGCACTATTTAAATGTTTCTATATGTCTTGTACCATTTTACCGTGACACAAAAAATAAAATAAACACATAACGATATTGGTGACAAACAAAAATAAAAAATATAAAAAGTATACTTCACCTTTAATTATCAAAAATGTATGTCAAAAAAAAAAATAAACAAAACAAGATACTTAATCTAAGATATCAAACCAAAGTTGAATTAATGTTTAAAATGTATAATATATTATTATAAATAAAACAATTAATAATAATACCTATTATTATTTGTTATGTTGTATTTTAATTAATTGTATCGACTATATAAAGTATTAACCAATTAAAATAAAAAAGAATAGAAACTCACAAAACTGGAGAAACAACAACGACAAAATATTACACGAGCGTCACACGTTAAATGATAATAATATCAAAATTGTATCGATAATAATAATATTATTACAACGTATCGGCGTATCATCAGTAGGGTTCTAAATTTGAAATATTTCAATGAAATATTGAAAAATATTTTTTCTTTTTTGAAATGTGTTTGTTTATAGTTGATTAGAAATAATATATTGATTATATATAGAAAATTTCGATAGTAAATATGCAAAAATATGCACTGTACATTTTTGATATTTATCACTTGTATATTAATTGGATATCCTTATTGGTTATTATTAATATTATTTATTATGCATATTTTCTTTGTTTCACACAATAAACCAACTTTTGAAAATTTTCACTTGCAAGTTGACGTGATTATAAACTGTAAGATATAAATAATTTATATTTTATTTTTCATTGCAATGAAATATTTCAAGAAAATAAATTTCATTCAATTTTAAAACCCTAATCATCAGCGATTAAAACAGCATATATAATTCTTCTAAAAAATAATACGTCCGGGCATATTCATTTTTTATAAATAGATTAACAAATTTAATATTATCTAAAACATTACACGTCCAAAATTGAATGAATTATTTTTGACAAAACTAACAAGTTTGGACTTGTTATATTTGTCCGCTTAATATTTAGACCAGGGTAAAATATTTATTGTATGTCTCACTAATTTAGGACTTGTTATACGTGTGCACTAAAAAAACCTAACTTGCGCTAAAATCACAGAAATTAAATTACAAATAAAACATGTTTTAATTACAATATTGACTTATAGTGTTTTACCGAATCAAAAAGACGACCCAGATTAACCCAATAGAATTATAAAACGATTTTGAGAAAAATTTGACATACAACTTTTAGCCTCTTAGCCGTCGACATATAACCGGTCATATCCAGACGAATTTGCCAACAACTGTAAAACGTATTAACTGTCATAAATATAACATTCACTGATTCGCAGATCAATTTTTGTACAAATGAGTGTATCTACACTTTAAAAATTATATTATGATATAATATAATGCTTAAGCATTATACTGCGCATATGGTGGTTAAACGCATTAAAATAGCTTAATATCATACCCTAAATAGCACTTTTTAAATGTTTCTATAATATGTCTTGTACCATTTTACCGTGATAAAAAAAAAAAATAAATACATAACGATATTGGTATTAGTTACACTACGTATTTAATCATAAATTAATACAAAACTTCAATTTATTATGTGTTAACACTTATCTATTTTAATACGATTTTTAAGGATCACTGCAATCACAACGTTAGTATATAATAATATGTTCTTAGTTATTATTATAAAATAATAAAGCCTAAGACACTGACTTTTAAGGTCTTTAAATTTTAAATATATCGACTTAATCAGTGACTAGGAATAGAATTCGTAATATTATTAGCTCATTAATCAAATCGTAAACGTGAATAGCTAGTATATCAACGATTATTTTTATATTGTCAATACAATTAAAAGCTAAACTGAAACGACATATACAAATATTAGACCCAATAATATTATTTTTTAAACATGTAAATTACAGTATATTTTTAAAAAAGATTAAATAAATAAGATATTGGAGAACCTTCGAAACGCATCAAGGATATCATAGAAACGAAGTTAGTGATAATATAATATAATTATCTGAGTCTCTTCATGAATTAAGAAAAGATTTTAGCCTTTTTGATTAGGTACTTAGATCCTATCGTAGCAGTATTTAGTAACGTATAATTTGATGAAAATAATATAGGAGATTAAAAATAATATCATCTAGGTGTTTTGAGTTTACAGAAGGACATGAACCTATTAGTTTGTATGCTTAGACATTTAATATATTTGACCCAATTTATGAAAATATTTAACTTGTATAAAATGGTATTATCTCTCAAGGATGTGATAAGTAAATTTAATGAAATTCATGTTTAAGAAAATTAAATATTATGCGATATAATAGATAGTTTATACGAATTAATTTATAAAGTATAATTAATCAATTAAGCAAATTCAATGAGATTATATTTCAATAGATTTCGGGACCTTACAAAAGATCATCAATAAATGAAATTTATTATACATTTTATTTTTAATAATATAATAGCTGAGTATAATTAAATTAATTAATTTTTTAACAATTATTTCAATAACCTTCGACTTGTTATAGTGTTTTGGGTATCTTTTATTTTTCAAAAGATCTCATAAGACTAGTTGTGGATATATGAATTATTAAAATCTAAGAATAATAAAACGAGCTTGTATTATTATCTATTGTAATAAAATAAACATTTGTAAATATAATTTTGTTTAGATAGGACTGTATTTACCTATATAGTCGTAAGCCTTAATGTGTATTCGATCATTGGTAAACAAAATTATTATAGATTAATTAAATTAGAAAGGTTAAATAAAAAAAAAAAAAACTTCTCTCAGAAGATGGCCATGAATATTACTGAGGATTAAGTAATATTATAATTATATAATAATACTATATAGTACAACACAACCATTGTGTATAATCAAATAATATAATATATGTTTATTCCACCAAAAGATGGGTTCTAATATAATATATGGTTATTCAGGGCCGTATTTAATATTTTGGCGCCCTTCGGCCACAAATATATTATGCAACTCTCACCCTTTTTTATTTCTCATCTTAAAACCATGATACTCGCATAGCATATATATTCAATAATAGTTATCATTAAAGATTAATTGGTTAAAACGTATTTCCCCATAGAATTCTTACCATATCACATTTATGATAGTTGTTAAATTATATATGGAAGACACAAATTCTAAATTAAAAACGTTTGCAACATAGTGTGTTTAAATTTACACCTGGTGTGAGTTGTAATTATTCGTATTCAATTAAAATGTAGAGGACCAATTTTAATTGAATCAAAGTTGGAGAACTGAAATTATTTTCTCCCTTCACAATCAATCACGTAATATTTTTTCATACACAAAATTTACTTTTCGGGACTGTTACCGAAGTGTTGTTTCAGAAATTTTATAAATATATTGCACCAAAACTTTATGATATACCTTAGGTAATAATATTATTCGTTAATATATTTATTAAAAAAAAAAAAAAAATAATATCAATTCAAAATTAATTTAAAAAAAAATAAGGTATAGGTAATAAATTGGTTCCGCTGTGTTGTAGTACATTAGGTGCCAAGTCACTGTGAATGTTATAAACTTATAACCTATAGGTGTGTTAAATTTAAATTCAATTTCAATGGTATACATTATTGAATACGAAAAACGATTTTGAGCGGAGGCGGTCTGTCAGCCTAAGTTAGGGTTACCAGATTATATTTTCCAGGACATTTTAAATGTATATATATAAATAAATATATTTATTTTTTTTTTATCATTACATTTTTTTTTATAATGAATTATGTACGCGAGAAATATTATACAAAACCTTATTATTTATATTATTTAAAAATTATAGTTTACATTTGTTTTCAATCAAATTTTACGACTGTCAGTAAAAAAAAAAAAATCAAACAAAATATATAATAATGATTCATCGTTGGTCTCGGAACTTTCGGAGTCCAAGGTTTAGTTTATTTTCCTGTGGATTTTACTAAATATTCGGCTGATCCATAAACTTGTTTTAATAAAGATTTGTTTTCTAAAATTTTGTCGAACAATGCTTCACAAGATGGATTATTGAAGTACGTTTTTATAATAAGAAAAGCTTCTACCGTTATTGAATTTGTCCATGTGCTGTTCATGAGTGAAAATACACGTTCCACATTTGTATTTAACCGGCCCAAAAAAACTAAATTCAACAACTTTTTTGTAATCACTGTACCTAATGTGTAGGACGATAATGTGTTTTCCTAATTTAAAATCGATATTTTATCGAGTAAAATTATAAAGACGGGACAAATCACTATCCCGAAACACTTTCTCGGGGCACCGGGACACTTGGTTAAAAACCGGTAGTATTCCGGCAAAACCGGCACGTATGACGGTAACTCTGGCCTAAGTATATTTCGTGATCTGTTTCTTTGATATAGCTATTAGTCATTCATTTTACTCTTAGTATTACGATTAGGTTGATATAATTTTCTCGAAAATATTGCATTTATTATATTATTATAATAGTATATGTATTAGGACATAGTGTGTGATGTAATATTTGGCTGCAGTCGCTAAACAGTGCTGCGGTCAAACACTGTCCGATGTTGCTAACTCTTGGACAAATTGCCACCCGGGCTCTTAATGAAGAAGCCATCTACTACATACGAAAAAAATATGCTCCAAAAACTTACAATATTATACTCTACAATAAAAAAAAATACGAAAAATCCAATACTTAATGGTCTAAGTTGTCGAAGCTTAAAATTAAGTAGAAAAAAAAACTAGCTCTACTGTTTAATAGAGGCGGTAGGTCATTATAATGAATGTGTTAAATTTGAATGCAATGATATAGGTATCATTGTATACGAAAAACGATTTTGGACGGAAATGATTTGTCAGAAGGATATATTATATTACCTATATTTAAATTGTAATATTGTATATATTTTTTGTTACAATTAATTTATTTTTGTCATTTGAATCATATTTTCAGTTCTTAGTATTTTATACAAAATTGTCAATACATTTTTAACTACAAAATAATAAGCATATATTTGTGATTTTCACTAAATTTGTCAATTTTTCAACTTCAAAAAACTTATAAAAAAAAAAACAGAGTCTATGTATTTTGATAAGTTTTGAATGACTGTTAGACCAATTTTGTGGAATCATTTATTTCATTTTCAAGTATTTTGTCCAGCGAAAACTTTTTTATCAATATTTATGAAAAAATAACTTTAAAAAATCGAATATTTCAAACGCCTATAATTAGCATAAGAATTAGTGAAATATTTTGAAAAGAAAATTATGTAAAAAATATGTCAATCTCAACTACTGGCCAAAATTTCAAGTTTCTCCGACTTATACTTTTTGAATAACAACAATAATATCTTTAATTGTTAATTATACGATTTTGTGAAAATTTTAATTTTTACGCTCTCATCAATTTTTTTTATATTGACGCTTAAGTTATTTTTACCAGTTAATATTTGAAGGAAAACTCATGGAGAACCTTGTATCGAGTTTTTTTAACCTTAAGTATAAATCAAAAAATTTTTATGAATTTTTAACTTAAAAATTTCTTGAAAATTTGACTACAATAAGTACAACCTATAATAAACCTTGTATTAAATTTTAAAGATTTTAAAAATTTCATTATCTATAAATAGCTTAAAAAGAGTCAAAATATTTGATGAAAATTTGATCGTAAATAGAAAATAATAATATAAATATTTGGTGATTACTTCAAGTATCTATTATGGCTATTTCATTATTTGTTCTTTAATTATATCAAAAAATAAACAACACTGATTTTTAAGAAATTGGATTTACGTACAAACTTACGTTTTCCTTATTTATTTTTTTATTTTTCTGGTTATAAAAAAAGTAAAAGGAATTTTGTAATTTTATGCAATGTTTATAGGAATTTTTTGAATAATATTAAGTATTAACTATAAACTGTACAAAAAAATAAATTTTGTGAAAAAAAACATTTACATTCTAATAAGTTATTACTAATAAAACTAATAAATATTAAATAATAATTTGTTTATGGTGTTTGTTTTGATATAAACACATGCCAGGTAATGAATATAAGGTTGAGATTAGGAGTATCAAAGTTAATTATAACTTTTTAATCAAAACGCAAACTTGTGAATAAATATATTAATCATTTAAAAAAAAATTCTCAACTATCTTCAGTTAGTCCACTCGGAAATGTCCTTATAGACGATATTATAGGAAAAACGAAATTTTGCAATATGATAATAATATTTCGTCCGCTCTTTCCTAGTTTCAGATACATATTGCGATATAATATATTATAATAATATAAAGTGTACGTCTATCGGCCACAATGGCTACATGGCTCGTACGACTGTACGAATAATAGGTTTGTCGAATGCACAAAACAAAAATCTCAGAGTCACGTGCGTTAAGATTTATGACGTACATTGTGTTTTGATATTTATTCTTACCCGAACACTGTATGTATGAATAAATTGAAGACGTCATATGCGAAAAACGATCTTTGAATATTTTTTTTTAAATTGACGGGTACAGAGCGTTTGCTATTTACCTCTTCAAAACGGATAAATCGACAGTATCAAAAATAATAAACATACGTAAATAAATTAAATTCGTTTTTTCTATAATACATTTAAAATATCTTAAAATGTTACTCATAGGTATTTATTAAATTATTAAACGTTCAATTATTTCGTTCCACGACACCGCCCAACGACCAAGCACAGAACATTGAAATAGGTATATGAGGACGTGGATGACATTGAATCGTATATGATGATTATTGTATAGCAATATCGATAATGCATAATAATATAAAACGTGATAACACATTAAAATCGGACAATAAAAACTGATTTAAAAATTATTTTCCAGTTAAAAGTTTTACAGCCGTTATAAACCATTCGACGATACACCGATATCGACTTGTAAGTCATAGGTGAAACTAGACCTCTAAAACGTGGGGTACTAAAACTGTTGACAGTTTACCAATCGATGGTATTTCACTTAAATAATACTTGTTAGGTATAAAAAAAACAAGGGGTGCTAAAGACCTTTTTGTAACCCCCCAGTTGCGCCACTGTTGTAAGTTATATGTTATATTGTTAGCAACAAGTAGTTTAACATACCAAATTACACAATAATATGTACTTGTAATAGAATATTAACTATCTTAAGAAACGAATAGGTGCTTTTCTTTTCACTCAGAATCAAAACTCAAAACATTCATTATGGTGACTTATCAACGACCGGGTATACTTGATATACCAACAACACAGCAAATTTCCTAACTTCATTTATTTATTTCTACTGTTTATATTAAACATTTGAACAGGTAGGTAATCCATGAAAGTATAAATCGCATAAATCAGAAAAACAGCATTAATAGACTAAAATATACTTAATTTTTTTTTACACATTTAACTCCGCAGTAGCACGAATCAAGTTCGTATCTCATTTAGATTGTCTAAGGTTATAAGGTGATCTGATAATTTAGAATAAAATACAACGTACAAGTGTTTTTATTGCGTGTAGTGGGTTAGCTGTATACTTAATAATTGCAAAAATGCAGTCACAGACAAAATATATACACAATAAATTGCTGTTGACAATATAGTTGCGTATAAAAGAATCTCATCCAAATTACAATTGAAAATTATTTCTTGTGATAACACATAGCAATACATAATATAAAATGTACATATTATATTATGTATAATATATGTTTATCTTCTTAAACGTGTAGGTACATCTTTTTTTTTATTATTACATGTTTATTATAATAATAATAATGTTAAAATAATACACAGTGCGTTTTAACATAATTAACAACGGCAATTAATAAGACGTGCATCACATGTACATGTACTACTTTATTAAAAAAAAAAACTCCGTAAAGTTGCGCAATTTTTTGATGTCTGGAATGCATCGATAAGTCGACACCTGGATAAGTCCGAAATTATTGAATTTCGACTCGACGAGGTTTCACTGTACTACCTCCTACCCAGGGCCGCATTTAAGATTTTGGCGCCCGGTACAAATTAAATCGTACACCGCCCCTCCCTCTAGGGCATAATAGGGAGATATGTTTGGGTATTTGCCCCCCCCCCCCATGAAAATATAAAATATACACTTTAATATAATTACTTTCAAATTTTATAAAACAGGAATAATTTATAATTTATTGAAACAAAAAAAAATATTTATTTTAACATTTCATGATAGTAATAAAATAACTTTATTAGTACCTACTAAATATATATCATATATTATTATGTGTATGTATAAACTATAAACTAATTCTATGTTATATGTGTATTTAAAAATAATACTTAGTAGATTTATACTTATAAAGATATAATTAGGTATAATTCAAGAAATATCCAAAATATTTTTTTTTTTTATTTATTTACATTTCGCAGGCCACGCGTACATCGCGACGTCGCGATTTCCACCGAATATTTTGTGCGACGAATCCTCTTAAATCGTTTCGAGACGTGCGGCGGAAATCGCACGCGGCAGGTGCCGGACGAATTATCACCGTCGTATAGTATTGTTACATAAAACCATCATATACGCACCTGCCCACGACAATAATATAATAGCAATCACATTATATCGTATACGTCATATTATATTGCACATGTGGACGTGCGATCGACCGCGGTCGTGTTCGTTTGTTCGCCGTACAATAATATCGAACGTGAGTCGCCGTACCTTCCCGTCATACATAACATCACTATAATAATTATTATTATCGTACCCGCACACAGCTGTATAATAACATGTGCGTACGCGAGCGCGCGCGTGTAGGTCGAAATCGTTTCCTACTTTTTGTCTCGTATTATTTATTTATTATTATTATTATTATTATTTTCATCTCGCCGCTGCGGCGACCGTGTGAATCCGGTGATCACATTAAATATTACTATCATCGTCGTCGACAGCCACCGCCGCCGATGCAGAAACACGACCGCGACGACGACGATGCGTGCGTTGCACGGGGACCAGCGTATGCAATTTGACTACAACGCGAAGGGAAAGGGAGCTTCGGTGGCCGTGAGCGACGAGCGGATCCGCGTATAGTGTGGCACCCGGTAAACGAACCGATACTCCACAGGCTGCAGTCATTGTTCGGTGCCCGTTGGCTCTATCTGTCCTGTTCTGGTCAAACGCTAACTGCGATAATAACATATCGATACACACGCATTGTGTGTGTGTGTGTGTGTGTATATATATATATATATATTTACATATATTTACGATTTATATCACGTGTGCGTGCGTATATTTTTTTCATTAAATTTTAACGCAATACCGCACACGATATTATAGATTTTTTTACAGACCGGAACCGGGCCGGGCACCTGCAGACGACGGACGAAACGACGTTTTCCTGTGAAATTTCGTGCGTTTTTGATTTTTTTGATTTTCCGTTTCGCTCGCATTTATATTGTCATTATTGTTATTGTTCTCGCGAAGACTGTAAACTACGCGCGCGATACGCTAATATTAGTATTATTATATCCGCCGTTATTCGCCGCCCGTTTTCGTCTGTATGTACATACAGCACGACGTCGAAGTCCGGACAACAGCGTGAGTGTACACACACGATATTATCATCACCAGCTGTACAATATTATACGCTTTTATGTACGTAACAACAATTAATTTTTGTCCAGGAATTTTTCTCTCATTGCGCTTTCTGTGCACGCAGAAACGCCGTGTTTGTACTTAACCGCGGGGTTCGGTGTAGAACCGCGAACCGATGTGTCCTCCTGTTATATTACATTATATCGTTATAGACAGTCGTATTCATTCGTCATATCGTAATATAATGTATATATTGTGCTTAAACGCGTGATATCGATTATTATACGTTTTATTATTGTCCGCACAAAAGTCACAGTCACAATTATTATGATATACTACACTCGTCTTCCTATATGTTGAGTCATAAATTATGCGTCTAATCATCAGCGTGATTACATAGTTACGGTGTACGTAAATCGGCTAAGGAATAAACCGAAAGAAAATATCAATGTCTGTATTGAAATTTTTTTTTCTTATTACATAAATATACTGACTAAGTGCGTTACATTTGTAAAATAAAAAACAGAAATGTATAAATGTCAAAATCGTAATGTGATTTGTTCGTTACCGAGTCGAATGACTTAATATTGGTAATTTAAAAATCAACCTATAATTATTTTTTAACTCAATGTAGTCCACGTTTCAATTTTCAATCAAAACCGTTTAGAGAACTAGATTTTAGTGAATTATTGCATTTCTTCGTTTACATATACTATGTATACTATGTATTGTTTTTGTTTTATGGTAGATTTCTTAAACGTTATATATCTATTTTTACACCTACGTAATCTTTATTAAAACCACTTAGTTTTTTTTTTTCATATATATTTTAATACAACGGTATATTCAGTAGGCAATTAACTTAAATTAATTATGCGTATGTCCTTACAATTAATCATAAATATTATACATTTTTACGTAATATATAACTAAGGCATTATATGAACTCAATATATTTATGTACTTAATACGTATACAATATTTTAAAGTATTAAAAATAGGTTTATTAAAATTCGATAATATTTTAACAATGTTTAAATTTAAATCTTTAATTTGCTTTATTTTTTTTTTTTTTTTTTTATAAAATCTGCTAATAAACGTATGATGTTACGTCTCGTGCAAATTTAAAAAAATTAGTAATTACATTAACTATAAGTCTGATAGACTGAATTTATTGAAACCGACGATAATAATAATAATAATAATAATTAAAAAAAACTATTAATTCATATTTTTTTAATATAGTTGTCAACGAGATTTATTATTTCTCCTCTCTCTACGATCGCCGACGTAGGTAATGAACGAAAGTAGTATTCTTGCGGTTCGCCTTGTAATATAAAATGTATTTTACATTAAACCGTTCCGTTCGCAATACATAAACGACCAATTATTTAATCATAAAAAAAATGTATTATCACCCGCGAGCTTTATCGTCTGTGTCAATTTTTTGTTACAGATCTTTGTGACAGCATATAGAAAATAATGGTACGAAGTTAGATTGTGCATCGGGATATCGGATATCTCAATTGACTCATTTACTGTTCATTCGCTATTTTATTCGCCACCACTGCACAAGCCAGACGGAGGCGGACGATATGGATCAAAATCAGCGGAATTATTACAAAACCAACATAGCTGCTCTGAATTTGACCGCAGCACTGGTGAAAAGTGAGCCGCTCAACGAAAAAGAGGATGACGCGAAATGGCCTTGTCTCGAAACGGCCAGTGGCAAAGGCTTATCCACGGAGACGTCTTCCACAACCTCCAGAGGCGAAACGTCCAATACGTCTAATCACAAAAGGAAACCGCTGTGTACCATAGGTATGTGTTATATTATATTGTTATTAAAAACATAAAACCGTATAGATAATAATATATATTATAATAAATGTTCGACGAGCGCGAAAAGATTATTCCACTCAGCGATATGTAATAATCCGAAAAAATATTTATTTATTAATTGTCATATTAATGATTATTATATTACTGTGGCAGACCATAATTTATAATAATATTATACCAGCTGTATTGCTATAATTTAATCTTTTAAAACTTTTTTTTAAAAACAATGATGATTACGGTTTATTGTCATCCGACCGGAGTTCTCTTAAACCGTCCAAACTTTAATTTTCAGATAATACTTTTATACGTCAAATCAATTATTAAGTCAGGTAAATGATTAGTTGTAAATTTTGAAAAAAATTAACTGTAAATATATTATTGGTCACAAAAATCGTATACGATGTTATTTTTATTATTAGTCTTAAATATCAGATTTGTATAATATCTAAGTGTCTATATTCTTCATGATATTTCGGAGCAGTCGTATTTCGTCGTTAGATGATTTTATTTAAACGTCTAAAGTCATATTATTATTATCTAATGAGTTAGAGATTATCTTTTTTTTCAAATTAAAAAAAAAATATATTATTATATTATTTACATAATAATACATTTTTTTTAATATTTTATCACTCATAATGTACTTTAGCGATTTTTATGGTGAAACAAGCCTTATATACTTTAAGTGACTAATACCTTATAATTTAAATAAATATCTGTGTACCTATGGTTAAAATAACCTAACCATCTTTTGTACCTTCAGTTTCGACATACATCAAGGTTGTATGGTGTTCTTTAAACCACGTCATATTTAAAAAGACCACAGAGGGTAAAATTATGGTTTAATAAAATTTCTATTTTAACCCAATTTCGAACTTACGTCATACAAATTAATTTAAAATGAACGTTATTTGAATTGTATTTTAATGAGTATAGTAATAGAGTAGGTCTGCAAATATTGGAAAATTCTAAGACTTATTATGTGTATTTATTATATTTTTTAAGGTGTTATACATACATAAAATATATATGATAGATAGTATCTACATTAACTAAAACTAATTTTTTACTCAACACTAATTCCAACATTATTTTACATTTGAATTCTGGTAATTAGATTAAATTAATTAGTTTTTGACCTAGTCTACTAAAATAAAAATCAATTAAAAAAATTAAATAAACTATTATTTTGACTAAATTTCTCTGGGGAAACAAACAACAAACTTATGCTAAAATACTATTTAACGACGTGATTATTTTCCACATCACCGTTTTGCACTTTTTATTTGGCTATTTGGAAACACAATAATTATAGTTGAGAAAGGTCAACATAGTAGATCGCAAAAAAACATCGTTTACTATTAAGTAATACTTTAAAGTTATAATAATAATAATAATAATACGATTTTTATATATTATTTAGTCATACTATTTTGCATTTCACATTTTGCAAAAACCTACTACTATGGGTGATAGGAATTTTTCACCAATCTTTAAAAGAAGCGGTCAGCCTTGGTAATCGGTTTGTTTTTAGTATTGCGTATGCGATAGAAATTGAAACTAAATCAACCTTGCATCCCACCGGTTCCCAAACAAGCCGAATTAACAATTGCAACTTGTTTATTGGGTTAAATGAAATCGCTAACATATGGGAATTAAAATGATAGATATATTAGACAACGAATAGAAATTATAGAGTTGACGATACTCTATAGAAAGCTATAACTGCAGCAATTATCCACCTGGTGATTTATTCACTGTACGCAATCGTAATTACTAATTGTTTAGAAATATACATATTTTAAATTGTATTTTTATAGTTATGGACTCGCACAAATATAACATAGTTATTTAAGTAATTAAATAATGCAACAATATTTTATTGAATTATATTATAGTCAAATCTTCAGTTTCATTTTCAGTTTACATAACTTAACTTCATGATCACGGCGTAACCTCATTACCTCAATATAATTGATTATTTAAAAAATTTATCTGTATTATGTGAATTGAAATAATGAAAAAGTTTTTGAAAGTAAAACTACGAATAAACTGTATTAAATTCTGGGAAATTGCTAAACTTCTCAGTTAAAAATTGAAATATTTAAATAATAATTATACTTTATAGATGCCCGATAATTAATAAAATTTGGAACATCAATTTAATACACGTATTATGTTACAAAATTTACAAAAATATAGCACTTAAAATAGATTAAATATTTCATTCGTTACTTTGATTGACATTTTTAAATTGTTAATTTGTTTTTAATTTAGAATTGTTATCAACAAAAAAATAATAAACACATTATTCGATATAGTATGTCAAAAAAATTGACAAGATAGGGTAAATATTGAAAATAATTTTTAAAAAAAATATTAGAAATTAAAATAAAGTAATTAATATTATATCCCGATTATCGTATTTAAATACATATACAAAAAACGCGTATACGGCAAAGTACTTAAATGTATATTTACGTTTAGAAAAACAAATCATTTTGAATGTTTTTAAACTCATTAGACACAAAATAGAAAAATATAGCATTAAATATAAACATTTCGTTAAATATTAATGAGATCCTATGAAAATACGATTCGAATGTAAATTTAATGTGTTTGTGTTTCTAAACGCGTACTTTCTGTTCGGGAAAATGCAAAAAAAGTTACATAATTATTATTTTGTAGTTTGATATATTTTGTTGTTACTTTTATCAATGTCAAGGTGAATGCGAACACGATTTCGTCTTGCTAAAGACCAAAATAAAAATTAGGAGGTGTAATCATTGTATTAAATGTTTGTATAATATTACAAGTTCTATGCATTTTATTGAATTGTTGCTAACAAAATAGGTAATGCATTTCCTATAGCTATACGTGTATTGTTATTGTTATTACATATCAAAACTTTGCGTACTATTTAATTATTGTTACTTAAACAATGAACCAAAAAAACTACATTATTCACAGTGTATAAATAGTTAAATTGCTAATGTTTTTTGTACTCATTAACAATTATTATTATAGTTGGAGACGATAAAATGTTAATAATTATAGTCCGTCTCTGATTTTATTATGTGTTGTGTAAATACACGCCACTTACTAGTTTATTGAACTCGAATAAATGAACCGAATGGTTGGCTCCTGTTGATATTTTTGGTGCGAAAGACCATCGTCACTGTTTGCTGTCTGAAGATTTTTTTATTTGAGTAAAATAATCATTAAAATTAATTACCTGCGTTGAAAAGTACAAATATTAAAATACGCACATTGTGTTGTCATACGTGTATAATATACAATATAATATATAATACATTAAAATATAGATATTTATTGCACAGATGTATTATAGTAATTAATTCATAAAATATGCAATTATGAAATACCTACTCGATATTTAAAAAGAAAACAGTGATTTTGCGTACATTTATCAATATAGTGATGGTTTTCTTTAATACTATAAAATGATTTAAACAATTTTTATATTGACAAAAACATGTATAATTTTTTTAGTATTGAAGTAAAAAACTAGTATTTTTTATAATCTATAATATAATGTCTACGTGTTAAATGCAATAGGTACAATGGGATGGGTTTTAAAGACAATAATTCATAATATTTAATGTAAAATTTAACTTGGAGCATCCGAGTGCTGTACACAAGTTGGATGTGTTATACGGTTTTGGTGTTCCAAAGTCACATTTTTTCTTACGCATAACAAATTAAAAATACAAAATAAGAACTAGGAAAGACGTTCTTGCTTATAATTAGTTTCGGTTTCGATTGTACCTAGCCAGTCGTCATTGAGAATAGGTCATTGTAATGAATGTATCCAATTCAATGATAAATTATTGCACACATAAAACGGTCCTGAGCAGAGACGGACACGCCGTATTTATATAACTACTTATTAGTAATTTGTTATTATTATATTAGTAATACAGTAGGTTCAATTAATATTTTTGTTAATCATATCGTACAATCCTACTCATCCTATACAACGATAATTATAACGTTAAATGTATTATTGTTCTTACTTATAAATGAATACCTATTTAAATATTTTTAGAACAGTGTGAATAGGATCGCAATATAGATTGATTGAAATACAACTGAATATTAAATTACAACAAAACTACTTAAATTATTGTAGGAAAAATACCATATAAATCCGTCGACATTTTAACTTCAAATGTCTATAAAAATAAATGTTATGAATGTGTTTTTGAAATTACTGAAAAACAGTACGAATCAAATATACTTGATTTACATTTTGAGATTTAAGTAATAAAAATTAAAAACTTTACGAATTTACAGCTATAAAATGTTTCGCATATTATCATGGTTTATAAAGATTTCGTCGATATTTGAACTTCAAATAACGCTCATTACATTTTTTTTTTTTTTTAATTCTGATGAATGACCATGTACAGCTGCTAATGACGAGGAAAAACATTTTTACTGCTCCAAAAGCCGACGACACACAAACGAGAAAAAAAAAATTATACACATCATCGTATAAGACCAACACGCGTTAATGGCTCGTTCGGTCCACTCAGAATCTTAAACGACGTGTTTTCATTGCCACAACCGTCGTACCTCGTCTCGGGAATTTCGGAGTGGGTATATAACACTGTTATTATACTCGCCGTCCTCCACGTGGATATTGCGCAATCGCTCGCGTCCAACGCCGGTATAAAATATAATATCGCCTAGAAAACCATAACGAGTGATTCCGGGTATTTCCAGAACCGCATCCGAGTAGAGATCCGCGCGACACCACCCACATCGTGCGCAACACACATGTCATCGTATCACATGGCGCACAACGATAATATTATACGTCGTTACAATAATAATAATAATAATAATAATATATACGGCGGGGCCCAGGATGCGATGACGTTGGCGGTTTTCGAAGTTTTCACGAATATTTATTTTTTTCATCGCGCGCCGCAGCCAATATATCCCGCCCGCGGCAGACTCGTCGCCGTATATACCTGTACAATAGTATGGCAGTGTTGTAGGTATACACGATCTCACTTGTCTGTCTTGTCACGTGTCCGCCGGGCCGACCCGAATTTCAATGGACTCTCCCGTGGCGTGCGGTTAGGCTGGCGCGCGGTGACTAAGTTCACGGATCTACTCGAGTGCGTCAATGGGACCTTTTCTATATAATGTATTATATTATTATTATATTGTATATGTGCGCGGGACGTTCGCCGAATGCTTAATGCGCCTCCTCCTCCGCCGCCGTTGCCCGTTTTCGTTTTAACGTTGACCAACTGTTGACCTTGCGGGCGACGACGACGACGACGACGACGACGAATAACGACGTGTGTACTTAAACACTTTAACGCTACCGCGGATCCCGCCGACCGGGGAAGTCAACGTCGTCTCGACCGTCTGCTGCGGCGCGTGAGCGGCCACCGCCGCCGCCGTCGTCGTCGGTTCACCATGTACGTACGTGTATTATGATACTATAGGTACACCGGCTGTATTATCTATACACGCCTACTGCAGCCGGAACAGATACTATAGACCGGTCGTATACCCAAAACACTGTAGTGTTGACTATATGACGCGGTTCGACGGGACCGACGGTTATATTACGCGTTAGTTATCGAAGCTGTGTTGGTGCATTAGTCGTACCTCTTTTTTTTTTTTTTTTAAAAGAGAATTAAGGATTCGACGACAAAGGTTATTAGCCCGTGATACGATTATACATGGTAATATTTTTTTTACAATTTTTTAATTAGTCTTGCGGTACTTAGAAATTCAATTATTTTCAGGGCTTGGTCTTCATCGAGTGCTTCCGCTACGTTGGGTGGCGTGTTCAGGTGTATCGTGTGCGTTCCTCCAGTATGGGTTTGATGGTTAGAGTTTGGTCGCATGTGCCGCATATTGGTTGAGGATTTTTGTTGATTAAGTATGAGTGTGTTAGGAAGGGTACGTCCGATTCTGATGCGAGTGTTTGCGGTGTCTTGACGATCTGTTGAAATAGGTAGGGGTGTACCATATTTTGATTGTTTTTTTAATTTCTTTAAGTTTGTTGGATGGCGGTATTGCAGAATTCCAGTGGTTTTGCCAGGATGCAAGAATTTTTTTTTTTTTTATTGAACTTTTTACGTCGTTTGAGGGGACGTTATTTATTGTAGGATTTGGGATGTTTTTCGTTGCAAAATCGGCATATTTGTCTGCCTTCTCATTTCCTGCGATGCCAAAATGGAATGGTACCCACACGAATTCAATATTTTTTTTAATTCGGATTAGTTTAGCTTGGATGATGTTATTTTATTTTTTGTGGATGGGATTTTGAGAGCTAATAAGGTGCTTAGGGAGTCACTGATTATTAGTATATCCTTTGATTGAAGTGTATTGGCAAGTTTTATAGCTTTATGGATTGAGTAATTTTCGGCAGAGAAAATGCTGGTTATTATTGGAAATTTGTGTTGAATGATTGTGTTCTCTTTAATTACAGCAAAACCTACTCCATAATCAGATTTGGATGCATCCAAATATCTCTTTCTAAAGGCTTTCGTTCGACGAATCCTAAAAATGTTAAAGAAAAGTACCTATATATTGCAGGACTTTACAGTTCTTTCGAAGTTTTAGACAGTTTGAAACTCGTTTTTTACTGGTTTCGAATTATATACAGCTTTTATAATCATTCGATAACGGTACATTATCACCGTATATATTGAAAACGTACCTAAAATAAGTTCAGAAAAAATAATCCAAAATGTGTGTACGGATTTCTGTTAGTCCCGGATAATTATTTGTTAAGCGATGACCCATTTGACCGGTACCCTATCTTTCTACATAGTTGCACATCAGGAAATCAAAAACAAAACGCGAAGAGTCGTATTTAATTACCTAATTGACTTGTTGGCAGTATCTAAACATAATTTTAATTATCTATTACGACGATGTTATCTTATTCGATGGAATTCAGGAAAAATTACCTATCAATAATATGGAAATAATAATTATTATAATTATAGGTATATACATTAAAAAAAAAATCGATAAATTAATACTTGATAGATTAATTATTTATTATATATAATATAATAAATATCTAATAAAAACATGAGTAATTTTTTAAATATATAGGTATATATATATTGTAGGTACATCATCATTCATAATAAATTTAAACAAACAAAACAAAACCATAAAACACAAGTAATTACTAGAAGGGTACATAAAAAATCCATTACAAAAATATTTAATTTAATTTTGTTTTTAAAGATTTTTGACAGATTCAATTACAGTCTTTTCAAAATCGACATTTATTTATAATTAATGTTTCAGTATTTAAATTATGCTTTTCATATTCAGTCATTTCAGTTTTATACAAAGTAGATTGGGTTTTCCTCTCGAACAAACAGTATATGCCATACTTGTAAATAATACTGTTTTGATTTTACTTCTAATAACATGTAGCTGTTGGAACTGCGGAGGTGCAATGGTAAAATTTCCATCCATATATTAAGTGTTAACTTCAGTTAAATTTTGAAGACAAGCGTCAATGAAAAATATTATTATTCTTTCATTAGAATTATTAGGACCATTATTATAAAGTAAGAATCAATTCGATGACCGTCAAGCTCACTCGCTAGCTGCACGGCATTCGCCTATAATAACATAATATAAATATAATTTTAAAAAGAAGTATCAAATAGATATTAAATCAAAAATACAAATACACGAGACTTATAAATCCGGGTTACACGAACGGTTTTATTAAATTAATGGAATAATTTATGTACAATAATTTTCAAAATAATGACGTAAACAAATACGCTAGAAAAATTACTAAACCTTGAAATTAGCCGAAAAACCTATCAATATATAGTATATTATGGTAATATAATCATTTAACTTAAATACCTTCTATTATTAATTCATTCAGTTGCGTGGGACTACATCATCGCAGATCGCAGATATAAAAACGATAGATAAATATCAGTCTGGCAGACGATTATACGCGAAGTATAACTTAATAAGCTAACAGAGCTAAAATAATATAACTAATGGATGAAACCTACGCATTGAAAAATATTAGGAAGTATCAAGTTTGTAATTATAAAGGTACAATATATATATATATATATATACAACGGAAACAAGCTGTATTCTTTTTACTGCAGTATATTGCAATCATTTATAATAGGTGTACATTCAGTATTAAACATACTAACTTATATAGTACTCATGTGTCCCAAAAATTGTTATTGTTTTTTCTGTTTATTCTGTTTTCGGTATTATTTCCGCTTTCCACGAGTATTTTTTATATTGGATATTTTTATCGCCGATTACCTATTCGACGTGACGTCTTAATTTTAAAATTCCGAAGTTCAGCTTTTTAATAATTTCTATAGTCAAACGATGGTCGAACACACTTTACCGAATTAAATTACATTCCGATTTACAATGGATCGGTAAAACGAAATTTATAAATATTTGAAAATAATTTAAGCAAGACATGCGTGTACTACTCCATGGGTTTCAATTATGCGCAAGACATATAGCGGATGACTGTTTTATTGAGTGTTAACGTTTAAATGTTTAAAATATACGTAGCGATATTCATAAATTAGTGTTTGAACAATATCGTTTTATTTTTATTAATAATATTTTATTATAATTTGTTGAGTGTTGACATATTTTTATATTTACACGTTACCGTAAATACAATACATAATATATATGAAGTACCTATTTATCATCCGCACACCACATATAGGTATCACTGGATTGATGCATCATATATTAACATATTATTATTAAACACCACTAACCGCAAACCGTTGTTTTCATCTCACGTATTACCCGAACAAAAGCTAACAATCTTTGATGCCATCATCATATCTATAAAATAAACTTAATTATAAATTACAAAATTCTCATCGGTTAACGTCATACGTGCTTAGTGCTTAATATATAATATGTATATACATGTACCTATGTAGTCTTAAAATGTATACATTATGTACGTGTGTATTACCAAAGATGTTTTTCTCTTAAATTATAATTTATATTATTGTTCGCTACCTGTGACGTATCTAAGGAAATATTGAAATTTATTGATGTACATGCAAATTGAAGGTCACGAGGACGAGGGTTATGTCTTTAGCGTACAGGATATACATTGATTTCTTGATTAACACATTTTCAGAAAAACTTTAATAATTAATACAAAACTGCGATTTCAAAGTAAATGTATTTTTTTTATATGTCTATAATAAGGCTATAAAATACATATCATATATTTTTCTTATTTAAACACTAGGTTAGTACCCAATATATTTCATTTTTAACGTTATTTATACATATAGTATGATAATATAGTAGCTACGGTTCAGTCACCGAGGCCGAGTTTGTATTCATGATCAATAAAAAAAAAAAAATTTAATTAATTTCATGTCTTAAGAATATTGTAAATGGAGTGGATCGCACTATAGTTAGTTATAGAACGTCTATTTTTAGTGTTCTACTGCAGCTGCTACTCATTATGATTTATTATTATGCTTAAATTAAAAAAAAAAAAAATCACTGACAAAGTTTGTTACACGATTTCCATTATTCCATCATTACAAATCAAAGAGCTACTTCATTACATAGTTTTTTAATGGTAAATATCTAATATTATTTGCTGTAAATTTTGATTTTTGAACCATTCGAATAATATGATATTTTAGTCGCCTAATAAGCCGTTTTCCTGGTTCGAAATCGTTCCATATCATTTATAATAATACTCGTCATGACGTGTAATGCCGGAATAGAAAAAAACGGCCCACCGGGATTTCAATTCGTCTATTGGTATTTCGTGAGTGGTGTGTGATAAAAATAAACGTTAGTCTTTAAATATCACTGCAAAAAAAAAAAAAGTCTCATGCTGGCAGATCCGGTAACTTTGATGGTTAATTAATGTCACCATACATATTATAAAGCAGTAACGAAACTATAATTTTTTTTTTTTTTTTATGAAAAGCTTCTGTAAAAAAATATCTCGTTGTGCATCGTCGCAACTATTTGTGTGCTTAGTAGTAAATGAAATATGGTTAAAAATACGATACCGAGACGCGAGGTGCACTAAACATACCTAGCACAATGTCGTAGATAATTCGACACGCCCGGCAAACGATTGGTAACGGAAAAAACCCTGCGTTTACGACCGCTTACCAGCAATAAGCTCCGTCAATGCCGCGTACAACCCATAAGCCTAATAAGTCTTGGAGAATCGGCATGATATAACGTTTATCGATAAGACATATTATCTACTAGGTTGGTGACATATAATATACTTCGATCACCTCTACTCGTAGGTATACCATTCGTTCTCTACTGCGGTAGAACACGTAGAATATTGATTATTCGAATCATTCCTATTCGACTAATTAAAGAGAAACAATAAGGACAAAGGTTTAATTGATATGAAATCGATTTTTTTTCTCACGGAAATACAATATAAATTAATATTTAACTATGATGTACGTAACACGGCCAGAAGGTTGAATTTTCCAGTGTGTGTATTGGAATATTTAATTAATTCAAACGTCGTTTTGAAGAACACGCGCGCGCACGTCATAGGTTTTGGCCGGTATAATATATATATAGGAAGGTTGAAATTAAACAAGTGCAATCAATTTCTAAAGTATCTATAGTTTTGGATTAAAACGAACTTTTAAATTCACAAAACGCAACACATGGTTGATTATCGCATGTATAGATTTGAGAACCTATAAAAAAAAAAAAAGAATAAATAAAAAACACTATTAATATTTACACGCACAGATTATGCGTTTTATCATATTATTGAGTTATAACTAGTAATTTATTACAATCATTGATTTTCACGTAATAATGCGTAGGTATTATCCATCATCCTCGTTTTATATATATTAATATACCTATTTATGACGTGATGTCGCAATATATTTTCCAGTAGACGTTTTGTGTGTACGCGGTGTACCTACTACTGTTAAGGACGACGTTTTTACTATAAATGCAATATGCAAATAAATGAATACTACACCATTGCCAAAGTACGTGATTTTAATATTTTTCAGCGTACCGATAATTTTTTTTCATAAATTGCATCCTAGAAACTTCTATCATGCACGATATATATGGTTTACCTTCGTCTATACAAGACCATCAAACTTGTCTAACGATTTTAGCTGGATTTTTTTTCCTACTTTGCATTCGAAACTATTGCTAGCAATCTAACGTTTATTTTAAATAAATTCGATAGGAGTAAACACTATATGGACAATCTGGCTTGCATTCCTCTCCGAGTGTCAATGGACACGCTATATCTATGTATAAGTAGATTCTCACACTTCGCCGCCGTCTGATTTATCGGTCTGTAAATGTATTGTAAACTAGTCGTTTAAACATATACACTATTTTATTTACAAGAATGGACAGCAGTGTTCCATTATAAAGTAAATAAATAATAATTTCGTTGATAACACTACTTAATATAGTTTCATCGTTACGAATATATACATTTATCCGTAATATAGGTGTCTACATATCGGATTACGTTTTTAAATCAATTTATTTCGTTTAGTTTTAAAATATGTGCGTGCAATAAAAAAATAATAAAATCTATAAGCTCATCTCGAACAGAGTTCTGTTGAATAGTTTCTGTTCTCGGAGCGGGTAAATAATTATACGTTTACTTTATAATATTTTATATGGCATATTGATGGGTATCTCATATTGAAACGTATGTACCTACTAGCAACTAAATATATACGGCTAGAAAAATACACGGATATATACTATTAGGCGATAAGTCCGTGATTCGATAGAATACACAACCATATAATAATATTCAACTCTGTGAATAGGCAGTCGAGTGCAATCCTATAGACATTCTATATAGTATATGTCCTAGACAAGGTTACAACACACACACGCGCATATATAATATGTATATTGCATTATATACTCGCGGTGGTCTTATACGATGTTTCCGATTGAGTGTTCGTCTTAACCAATTGAAATGGAATGGGTACATAGAGGTAAAAACATCACACGCGCGCGAGATGGGCACGCATTACGCGTTAAGTTTACACACAAGAGGCATCTAACACGTCCTCAGCACGATTTTGCGTTCCCGGTTTTGGTCCGATAGTGATTCGTATTACAATAGTGCGTGCGCGACTATGAAATATTGGCACGTCCTTGCGCCATACATATTAGCCGGTGCCTATACGTTATATACACTTATACATATGTATCGTACATTATATGTACCTATTGTACTTGTACACACACACGTACATTTATATATATATATATATTATTCATATATGAAATAAAATAAAATATTTGAATTCTTCCTTTTTCCTATGTACTTGTGTGGTTCAGTGTCTGCCGCGCGTGTTGTACGATTATTATTATATTTATCTGCGTGGCGAAAATATAATTAAAAACTATGACCGTTAGCCGAAAAATAGTAAAAGTTCCTGTTCTTTTATTGTATGATTTATGATTTATGTTGTTATTATTGTTGTCGTCCGTTGTTGTTGTCGTCGTTATATGTATTATATATATATATATATATATAAATATGTATAATGTAATCATTCAGTGTATAAAAAAAGGTTAAGGCCGTGGAGGTCTCGCACATGTACATGGATAGAGAAGCCTATTCCATAATAATGCTCTATAGATCTTTTAAGATGTGTGCGATTTGTTCATGACCTTAACATTTTGACACTACGCGTTTGGGTTTTGGCGTTGGAAATTTGAGCGTCGTCATTGACAACATGTGTCTAAAATCGGTGGGGTCTAATGAAAAAAAAAAAAAAGAAAACTAATATAATTTATTTTAATGCCTTTTAATTATGATTGCACCTATTAGATCCGTGTTAATCATATGTGTGTTTTCTTGTATTTAATCACGGCCAATCGCAGTAAACAGCCAAAGTCTTTATGAAGACCGCATACACAGACCGCGCCATCCTTATAATAATATACCATAATTCATATTAGTAGCTAAACGACGACGACTGTACTATATAATACACAACTGTCGACCGTATTATATATAAATAAACTTTAAACGATACACATAGCTGCGATACGAATACGAATATAGTCGGCCCTTGACCGACTGATGGATCGATCGACTAAAAGGCCATAAGTACTTAATTAATTGCAGATGCACCGTATTATCGTATTATATCGCGCATACAAATATCGATGTCCGTATTAAAATATCAGCCTTGGGCGTAATAACGATATTATTACTCCTCAAAATCACTGTACATCTGTATAGAAGTCAAGATCTCTGATCGGAACAAATATAGTTTTGATTATAATATTACCTCTGACGTTGTGGCCGTGCATCTGTATTCAAATCACCAACAGGTTGTTGTTATCGTCGTCGTCTATTTGCAGATGTTATCGTCAAGAAAACCTAATATATATATATATATATATACATATATTATTATATCATATTGTACAATAATAATTAATATTCAGTTCATATTTCGACACCTATATATTGTACGACAACACGGCATTGTAAGTACATGTCCCGCAATGGCGATGCCACCAATTTTCAATTCACTGTTAAGTGATAATTAATACGATTCGAAAAAAAAGTCCGCGTGGGTACACAAATCAATAGTGTTTATTGAGCTTATTCAGATAAAATGCATTTATTTTTTACATAGCGTACTCATCGAATTTGCAGTATTCGGTACCTATTTAGGTGCTTACATACCATATACATATAATGTTATACTTGTAAATAGTTATAATTTAAGTATAAAAAATAATACGAACGATGAAGT
This sequence comes from Rhopalosiphum maidis, assembly GCF_003676215.2. Taxonomy (NCBI): domain Eukaryota; kingdom Metazoa; phylum Arthropoda; class Insecta; order Hemiptera; family Aphididae; genus Rhopalosiphum; species Rhopalosiphum maidis. The sequence continues at coordinate 67,940,297 of NC_040879.1, forward strand.
ATAATATGAGCGACTCCACGAACTTTGTCTGAGGGTTATTCGACAAAGAAGACATTTTCTTAAATGTCCTCGATTGCAACACTCTTGCTCAAGTTTTGCATAACAGCGGCTTATTGATTAATTAATAATTAGATATTAAATAGGTAATAATTATTACGTACTTACACGTTGTAACCGATTAGGATACTGTTCACTACGTTACTCGGCACATATCGTGATCGTAGTTAAGTCTTTCGAATGCTTCGCGAAATAAGTATAATTTGTTAAATTAAAAAAGGGTTTTTTTTTTTTATTATATTATTTATTGTGCGCACATATTATGTATATACATATGGTTTGATGCGACCATTGCGGCGAATGAGTCTATTTACTTTTCTAATATAATTAATCTCTGTGTATTGATTAGCAAACAAATGATATCAGTCATGATGCATACACTTTTTTCCAATACACATTGTCACAAGAATCGGTCTTGTTGACCAATTAGTCGTAATGTATATATACTAATGTTTATACGCTTAATGCACCCGATCAAAGTCGATCGTTTTCAACTAAGGTCAATGCAATTTAAAATAACTCGGTGTAAAAATTCGACCGAAATGTTTATCGTTTACCCCTCACTCTTTTCGTGTACAATGTTCTATTACGCGTGGTTATTTCTTTTGTTGACTATGACTATGTACATTCCATTCATAAAAAATGAATAAGTGCGTACACAGGTAGTATTATTGGTTGTCAAATAGAAATAATCTACCTAATGCATTTACGTATCCACAACAACGTTTTAAAAATCTATATTTTATTCGAATTTATTTCCTGAATAAAAACAAGTACCTAATAGAAACATCAGGTATCTATTACATATTTACAATTGACTTTAAATCGTGATATTTCTTATAGCTTAATTTTGTACAATATTGGAGGTACAATAAAAGTTTTTAATAATTAAACATACAATATCTTATAGTATGATTGATTTGTAAAGTGCATTATAAGCATCTAGTCATAATTCAAACAATTTCGGTACAATTATTTTTTTTTAAATACAATTATCCATGTACAGTAGTTATAACTGTATAGGATTGTGGACAAATTAGATACTGGTAGACGTATATTATTTACTTAAACGTTTTTCTCGCATTTCAAAAACTCTAATTTAAAAACCTATTTAAGAATTAATACTATTTATAATTTCTATTACAGCCGCAATATATAATTTTAATTTTTACTGATTTAGTATTATGGTATTTCCTCTTTCGTTTTATAAAGTTTCAAATGTCAAGTTTAAACAAGTTTTTTAATCTCAGCCTAACCTCTTTATTTTCTAGAGTTTTGGAATGAATGAAATCTGGTTAGGCCTGCTGTTTTAGAAATGCATGTGATGCAATAGCAAATATACATAAATTTAAAATATATCTTGAAAACGGATTCATAGCTATATCCCATTTCCCAGGACCACCCGGAGTTAACGAATTATAGGGCAATAAAAATAAATAATGCATTATATTATTATAATCATCGGTTAACCTTTCTACGTTTTACTAACCGAACGCGTTTTATTTCCCAACACACTTTTAGGATACGGAAATGATTATTTTTAGGCCTAAGGTCAACGCGTAAATAATAATTACGTCAAGACGGTGCTTAATTTGTTATGCAAAGTTGCTGCGGCAATCAAAAGGGCTACAAAAATCCATTTAAATCCTAATCCCAAATAAGATAATTACCTATATATATATCATTAAAAATTATGTAAATTGAAAAACATTTGGCAACAGACGTTAAATTATACCTTTGAGAAGTCGTCGATCACATTTTTTGGTATTACCGCCTTCAGTGTTCAACAATTATACCTATTATAGACTATAGTTATCTCAACATTGAATTAGCACTTACTTAAATTATTCGTCTATATTAGTTTAGGATTTAATAACAATTGAAAACTTCAATTTAAGGTAAAAAATCATGGAAATGCAGTATACAAAAAATAATTTTGCCCAAAAGTGTATTTATAATGAAATAATGACTGAAAAAACAATGATATTCAATAAGGACTATTTAAATAAAATTCGATTTATTGCTAAAATTGGTCTACCTAGTAAAATTTTATTTTAATAATTGTTTTTTAATGAAAGTTTTAAAATATTGTAATACTGGAAACACAATTTATACTGAATTTATAAGCGAGTGTCTTTTATATGAGATATATATATATATATATATAAGTATTCAACTATTGAAGTATTGGGTACCTAATTGTTTATTTAGTGCATAAAAAAAAAAAAACGAAGAATTCACTTTACTTCATACCAGATTTTTAGTATACATCATTGTCATTGATTCAGTCGTAGATTATGAATATAAATCATTGTATTCAATTTAAAATATTCTGAACAGAGCTTTAGTAGTTTAGTGTAATATACATAACAATAAATTAATGTTAGTACCTATGTGTTTAGTTTTCAATATGTTTAACATTGTATACTATCATAACAACAAAATAAAAAATAAATAATAAATTTAGCAAGTAAAATCCTCAAAATTTAAAATTTATTTTTATAATTCGCAAATGGTGAGCCGAAGCAGTTTTTAAGTCTTCAATATTGAAATGAGTAGCAAACAATGAATTAAGTGTGATAAAAAGCTTTTAATCGTAATATTTATACTATTAAGTTTAAAAAAAAATAGATTAAAAGAAGCTTAGAAAAGCCATATATGTATATTTGCTTCAGATCTGAAAATTGTTCAACATGCCACTACAAGTATCCCAAACTTTGAAAAAAAAATTGAAATCACCTAATATAATTTTAAATTATATATTCCGGTTTCAGTTTATACCTTAGAATACAAGAGTAATTTGTGTTATACATTACGGAGAAATAACAATACTCGAATATTAGACGAAATTGTGTTTATACCATTTTCCTGTTATTGCTCAATTGTTTTTTCTTTACGCACTTTTCTAGATTACCAAAAATGACCTAACCATTTAAAGTGTCAATTTGATCAAAAATTGCTGCTTTGAAATCGATAATACTTCAAGTACCGAAGGGATCAAATCTTTTGGTTAAAAAATTGTTTTCCTAAAAATTGAAAATAAAGACCATTGTAAAACTACTATAGCTCCCTCGCTCAGCTCAGAATCTAAAGTAAAAAATAATTTATAATTATGTATGTATCAAACTAAGTTTTTGCACTCTGTTTCGTGTTTCGGACAAAATATCATAGAATTTGATTAAAAAATGTAACTAACTGAATTATGTCGTAACATAATATCACGTGGTGTCTTAAAAACGTATCAAATCGTCAATATAGTTCGGTTTCTTGTATTATTTATACTGATCACCTATTATATGTGAGTATGAAAACACACCTTAAGTACGTCGTTTTTTTCTCAATAGGAATAATTTTTTCAGTTCTAACATTACATAAATTTAAGACATAATTACTATAATAATATCTATATATTTTTTTTTCGTGGAATCGAAAACGTCTGACCCCACTGGCCATATTATCAAAATTTTAATTAAAGACGAACTTTCCATCTAGAATATAAAAATGTGCATATTATTCTGCTGGCAATCCTGTAGGCCGGATTTTTGACATTTAAATGTTTCAAATAAAAATATGCTAATAAACGAGTTATGAACATGTTATCCCAATAACCAACATAATTGACCGCCGTAGATGTAGACATGCCGCATATTATTCAAGTTTCGTACTACTATATTAATATATAATATAATAAACGCGCCTATATAATATGATGACCGTCTGTATACTGCAACGTGTGCTCGCGTGTTTAGCCTTGACTCTTTGTGCATGTGCATAGTAAAAACCAGCGTCGTTCGAACCTTGCGAAGTGTTGCTTTGTAGATCGTATTTCGGTTATTATTGTTATTTTTTTTTTTCGTGACATATATTTTTCGAACGTTTCCTTATTCGTTTTTAGGACCGACGAAATAGAGCATATTATGAATAAAATAATGATATCGAAATCAATACAAACGTTTCTCATTAGGTTTTTCAAAAAACTCCATATCATTAAATTTAATGATAGTTTCATTAACCATGACCTTTGCAATTGTGTATAGCTATATTATATGTTTCACGCGCATTAAAAATGTATTTTTAAAATAATTTTGCTTGTTAGTTTTTCAACAAAAATATAATAATTCGTGAACAGTATTAATTTTTATCGTGCATGCCAAAATTATTACGAATTATTTCAATTATTATTTAAATTCATGATGCGTTTCAATAGGTACAATACTGTAGTCTATACGTTTTTATTAGGATCACGTTTTTTTTTTTTATTGTGATTTACACGAGTAGTTTTTAGTTGTAAATTATATTTTAACTATATTTTGTTCAATTTTTTTTCATTTTTTTAATGGTTTTACAATTACGTGTATTGTATGCAATTATTTTTTCCGGTCATAAATTTACTAAAAAATTATCATAACATAATTCTTCAATAAAATAGATACAGATGGAACTTTAAAGTGTCGTTTTTTAAATTACATATTAGTAGTAGTATTTACCTATACAATTAGAAATGATTATTGAATTTTTATTTCAATTATTATTATTATAAATTATAATACACTTATCCTGCAATTATAATATATGGATTTAAATTTTTTTTATTTATTTGAATAAACTCTTTAAATTTTTTTTTCTTATATATAGTTAACAATTTTAATTTCAACCAAAATGCAATAAGCACATTTCATTATTCTTATAAAATCATTAAGTTTATGTACTTATTTATATATATATATATGTATATACCGTACCTATCCATAATAATATAATGAAATATAATAATTTGAAGAATAATTTTATCTAGTCCCCACACTTTACTTATTTTTAGTATTTTTATAATAATTTACGAGCCAAATATTATTCGAAAACACATATTTTAAAATATTTATATTTTATAGGGATAAAAATCGTAAAAAATATTACATTATTACATTATTAGGTCAAGGTATACATTTTAAATTTGAATATATAATTAAATATAGAATAACCATTGAAGATAAATATTTTATAAACTATAAATAAACCTACGGATGAACAAACAAATAAAACAACAAATACAACAACTTTTAATGATCCGAAAAACAATAGGCAAAGAAGATTTTTTTGAATTTATTTTATTTTTGTTGATTCAATTTTTTTCAATAATAATTTAATCGCAATAAAGTCAATCGCGTGCGTGTCTTACGATTAAAAGTGTGGTCGTACTGTGCGCCAGACATTTATTCAAAGAAAGTGCCACTGGTTTTTACGGGGAGAAAAAGTAATTCACCTTGATTCGGGTCTATGCACTGCTGCAAAACGTGTATGCTATTTCGTTATTAGATCATATAGGTTAAGGGCAATCAGATTCAGGTGAACTCACGATAGCTAGTGGTTTTAATGTAGCTATAAAAACAACAAAGACAATATTTTTTCTTTGAGCAGAAATAAGCAATACAAAAAATTGCTCTTCATTACAATACATTGACGAGTGAAGCATCACGCGCGCGATTTTAAAATGATCGAAACAAATCGTGCGACGATGAATTCAAGTATCCATTATACTTTGAATATAATTATAGGATACAATGCCCCTTTCTAAGAATTTCAAGATTTATTTCGAAAACAACTCATTGAACTTACACGCTGATATTTAGGCTTGACTCAACAATACGTTGGTTAAGGGGCAATAGAAGTAGGTACCTACCTATTAGGTATGTTTTAATAAAAACACTAATTTTTTCAGTTAAATTAAAAAAAAAAAAAATACATTCTTAATATTGAATCGTATAATAGACATAAAATAATATATCTTCATAATAAAGACATACTTTTTCAATAAAATGAATTACAAACACTATTGTTTCCGAGGAGTCAAATTAACATTGATATTTGAAAATATAGATGTGCCAATAAAATAAAAGCTCTCTGCAAACGCCAAAACTCTGCTCTGCCGATGTTATAACCTCTAACGTTACTATTACTACACCTATCATAAAATAATATTCAAGTTTTTTTTTTTTTTTATGAATGGGAATAACTGATGTTTTTGAGTCACACAATCACATCAGTAAAGTGTACAATGAATATATTGTGTATCGTACCTATATAGGTATAAATGTTTAGATTTTTGGTTTACATAATGTTCGGGTAATGGGCATATATTATTCGTGTACAATATTTAATTGCAAATGTGTGCGCATTAGTCGATTAGATACTATACTTTATTGACGATGACTAAAACACATAACACGGTATACCTGCCTTTACAAATACAATACACGTACATTGCAAAAGAAATCAAATTTGTGTGACTAAACGGGCTACGATTCGGAATTGATTGAATGGCTAATTATTTAAGTGCCGTCTTTCCTGATTTCGTCATCTTAGTTGGTCACTTATTTATCGTTGTTGATATTTTGGAATATAATATTATAATCTCGCGGAGAATAACGTTAATTATATAGTTTTAATTATATTATCAAACGAATTAAATTATCTGGTGCTAAGTTCCATGTATATTATGGACTATATATAACATTTTTGTTAGTATTTATCATGCATAATTAATCGATATAATATAATCGTTTTAGAAACTTCAATTACTATGCATAACGCATCAAATTTAAAAGCTATATGGGTAATTATTGTTTATATTTTACTATAATAGACTCTTAAACATTAGCGTTCCTATAATATAAGCCACTGCATGAGTAATGACTATGCATAGAGTGTATTTGTATGTATATTAGTTTACATACATACAAATTTGTATATGTTTTAATATAAATAATATAATATTCGAATAGTCATTTTATTTTTGACAATATCTATCGAGTCGTCTGTAATAAGCTTGAGAAATGGTTTTTGAAATCAAATATTTTTTTAAATTCGAATAATGACCTAGGTATAACACCGACGTGAGTCTAAAAATCATTATAAAACGTGACCGATTGAGGATGCCCCATTCTGCACCTCACCTCGCTGTGTCGTGCCTACCACGGTTTAAGATTTCCATATAATATATAATACAATTCAAAACTTTACAATACTAAACATGCTAAATTCAACGGTGTTTCTTTGAAAGTAAAATCAACTAGGTATAATCTTTGAAATCATAATTACTTGCTATGTTCACAGCTTAAGTTGTTAAAATTAGTAATGTCGTTTAACACGGTTTCGACCTTATTTTATTGATTTGAAAGAACGTGAGAACATTATAATAATAAAGCTTATAAATATTGAAATAGTTAATCAAAAATCGATAACACAATTGTTATTAAACATCATATTTGCTGTATCATTTAGGAGTGCCAGCATTATCATTAAGATAATTATATTTGACGCATTACTTAGAATTGCAAAACTATCTTGAACCTAAATTACAACACATATACAGTCTTAGTCTTTACCACAATAGTTATCTTATCTTTTTAACACGAGGGAAAGTCTCAATACATAATTGCATCATATTAAATAATAGTGTAATATTGATGTAGGTATTTATCATGTACGTATACATTTCAGTTTCTATGGACAAATTAATTTATCTGATTAAAACATAATAATTTGGAAATACATATTTGGAAAATTGCTCAAATTCTGCATTAATTTGCTTGGTGTTTCGTTAGTTTATACATAAGAAAATCCATGTCCACTAAGCGCATCAATTTGTTAAAAAACAAATTTTATAGTATGATCATTAATTTTTTTATTCGTTAAAAATGTATATTTACGTACAAATTTTAAGGTAAATAAAATCAATATATTTTCAAGAAACTAATAATTTTAGTATTATCTTGGTTTTGCGTGGGTGCGATTTAAATTATTATTTATTACTTATAAACTCATTAAAATCATAAGATGTAAGAAAGAAACATAATATCCTGGTGTATCTTCACAATAAACTACGCATAAAATAAATAATCAACAATTTAATATGATGTTCCTAAAATTTCCCCGCATATTTTGATTCAAAAATCGTGCTCACGTGATATCCTTATCGTGTCTACTTGATATTTTGTTTATTAATAACACAGTAATAGTGTGTTATTAAACTTGTAATCATTACGATTGAAGGTGAGATTGGATGACCTTTAACTTTACAAACGACGAAATAACGATTAAAAAAATATTTAACAATAACACCCACGCCAAAATGTGTGATTAATTGACGGCTCGTGTGTAAAAACTTCCTTTAATAGTTTAACACTCTCTTGGAACAGGAACTAGTCATTATCCAGGACATTTTGAAGGGACCTACTAATATCCAAAGATAAAACTGGGAATTAAATACGTCAACTGTTTTTTAAATACATTTTATCTAAATTTCAAAATTCGTTAAACGTTAATTTTAACGTACAACTTTTTTTTTTTACAAATAATTTTTATTGGAAAAATAACTATCTTTGTACAAGTTGTTTATAATATTATTAAATTAGATACGTATCTACATATCAATCATAATATTATCAGTAGGAAGTATATCGGATTTTTTAAATAAAAAAATTAGGATCTGATAATAGATAAAATGCACGCTATGATTATAACAATGAATAATGATTAATGCAAAAATATGAAGTTATACATCAATTATATTAATTAATTTAATGAGTAATGACATAATACAACTAATATGAATTCATATTTATTACCTATCCCAAAATTATATCCAACTAGAAGATACTAATTTCAAACGTAATTTGCAAAAAGAACGAACTTGTTTAACGATCCATATGATTCATTAGAAATTACTATCAATAATGAAGAGTACTTAGTACCCCCCCCCACTACAATCGAGCACTACGCAGCAAATATTATAACGATTTTATACAATTACCAGTATATTTTGTTCATCTCTTTTTGGAATACTCCATCAAGTTGGTCAACTGGTCAAGGGCACTTAACATATTATGCTATTTTTTTTTTTTTCATAAAACTCCGTTAAATTTCCATTTCACTAAGCAACTGGAAATTATTACATCATAGCACTGCCGTTGACCCCGAGCATTACTTACCTATAATAGATTATTATTACAAGACACTGTAACTTGAAGTTCGACATAATCGAATATGTTTATAAACTTGACATAGTTTACAGAACTAAAAACTAAATTTCAATTTATTGTTTTATGTATAAAATATAAAAACACAATTTATTGTCATAAACTTATAGTAATATATAAGTGTTAATTTTTATGTGTCTGTTAGAAAACGACTAATTCATATTTAAAATAATGTACCTTACTTATTAAATCGTGCTTTCATCGACTTACATTATAAGTAAATAAAAAACATTACCAATCAGTAAGACTCTTTTATGCCGTTTGCTGATGTACGACATGATATGTAAATCATAACTCAAATTCCTACCGATTCCTTGTTAACTGATAAAATATTACCAATAGATATAATATATTTATTAATGTATTTTTACATATTTTGTTAATGTAATTATTTTGTAAAACTACCTTTTCAAGCGTAAATAAATGTACCTATATAATAATAATAAAACCATAACACGATTACACACCAAAACTTATATACAAAATAGTATACATTAATTATACTATAATAGGTTATACTAGAACTTTATAATATAATTATTATTATTACTTAAATAACGCAATAACATTGCAAATTGTGATTTATCAATCATCTGCATGTTACTGTTTTACTGCAATTTCTTACCAACCCACATTATAGATAAAATACAGTCAAACATTTAAATAGAATTATATGAAATTTAAATTTCATGAATTGTTGTATTTATATAATATATTTTAACTTAGTTACACAATATACAGCAGTTAGCAAAAAATAACTTTTTTAAAAAATATATATATTATTCTCAGTACATATTGTGAAAAATTAATTATAATATTTAGTATGTTGTACGTAGGTATATGATACATAAATAATTTGCCACGCTATCGTGTTGAGATTTTATCATGTAAAAATGGAAAAGTGTGCAATCGTGATGCACCACTCTTAATGGTTGCATAAAGAACCTCAGCAGACCTAAGCTTCCGCTCGAGCTAGTATTTATATTAAATACAATATTTGTCATTATTTTTAAAACACTTTATAATCGATTGAAAATATTAGTGATATTCGCATGACAGTTATTAATTAATAATGGTTAAAAAAATAGACAAAGATATTTTTGGATGTTATAATAATAATTTCAGTTACTGAAAGGAGCTTTTACTAATTACTATTTACTAACATTTATTAATAAAAAACATAATTCAAGTAGCACAATTTTCCTTCGACTTGGATTGATATTATTGATTTCACTCTAAAGTCCATGCAAAGTCTTTATGCTTAATATTTTCAGATTTATTTCCCTTTATTTGTTTATTTCTCAGTGTTATAGAGTTTTTTTTTTATTAGTTTTATTAGTTTTTTTTTTTTTTGCATTTATTCTAAACCATCTATCCTGAGAATAGTCTTTATTTGTAACTTATTCAAAACTATGAAGTTTCGCCATAATCCAATAATAATAATATTGTAATCAGTTCAAAAGTTCAAATTCCAAGCCATCGGTGATAATTGAAAACGTTTTTACATACGATTATATAACTTTCGTGAAGTCTATAATTTATAGACGACCCATTTCAATATTGTATACGTATTATAATAGTCGACATTAAATTGATGAATCATTAGTGTACGGCGGCCAACGGCTACGGGTTAACCATTAGGCCGGTCTATACATATAGGCACCGCGTATAATATAATGTCGTGTAGGAGCGCCCGTAATCCATCTCAATTGCAGGGGATTTTAAAATAGGAATCGTCTTGTGAAAAATAATTAAGAAACGTCGACACATATGTTAGCCCAAGGGCAAATCACAGGCTGAATATAATTTTTTATTTTTTTTTTCTAATAGTGCTTATAAGTTAAAATAATAATAGGTTCATACACGTATAAATATTTTAATTACATACGTTTTACGCGTTTGTAATGCTTATAATAATATCGTTAAAATGGCGGATACTGACATAATATTATCTAATAATAATATCGTGTAAGTACTGAAAAAGTTAAGATTTCTTAAAAAAAAAATAACTATTCTAATCCGTTGATGAGGTTTTTTTTTGTGAAAATATTTATTCTATTAAATATTCAATGTTACTTAATAATAGGTAATTTGTCCATCTAAAAGTCACCTATAATTATATAATATGCTCACTATCTTACTAACCGTCCTATCATTATACATTTTTCCCGATACGAGAAACTTAACATGATTTAAAATTTGTATTTATTTTTTTATAAGCCTCAAAACATTTTTTCTTTAAGTATCGTTATTATTTTTATTATCAATTTGGTTTTTTACCGTAGATTTTTGTTGGAGAGTATAATACGAGACATAGGTGTAACGTGTAACAAGAACCACATTTTTGGAGGCCTGTAACACTTATACTTAGTATTTTTTATATTTTGTAATGTGTATAAAAATCGTTCTTTACCCCTACGAGTTCGTACAAAATATAAACTTAAATTAACAAGTATTTATATATAATAATATTTTAATCAAAAAACTGTCTGTCTTATAAATTATTTATTTCCAAAATAATATTTTCATTCTTTAATAAGTAAAGTTAACACCATCTCTTTTGATATTGAAAATAATCAAAATTGAAGTCTTATTTCAGAAATTCTTATCCGATTTTTTTAGTTATTTGACTCCCTCTCTAGAGCTTCACATAAAAAACTCCTAAATATGTCATAACTAAATATTGGAAATTAATTATTAGTTTTTTGATTAGTTGAAGGAATATGTTGCATTACGTATTATTGATGAGATATTTTTTTTTTTTATATTTATCTGTAGTTTTTGGAAAATTTTTAGGTAATTAGTGCAAAGTAACTGTGAATCTACAAAAAAAAACTTAATTTATAAATCTAGCTCGACTTTTAAACGCAATAATTTGTTTGGCACTGGCGCATACAGTACATATATATATATATATAATGAATTACTAAAAATAGAAATTGTAAATTTTTTATTTAACTAATATTCTAAATTGATTAATCGTTCATAAACCGAAAGAATTTTTGATTGAAAACATGGAGATATTAATTATTAATATTTATAGTAAAAAATATAACCTAAATTTACGCATAATGTTGCAATAGAAAAACTAAAAATAACTACAAAAAACGAATTGAAATATGACATAAAATAATTTTAGTCGCCAACGCTCGTTTATTGTAAATAACGTTTTTCATTGATTAATTCGTATAGATAAATAAAGTTCATATTTTATTAATAAATTTCACATTTCACATTACTTTTTATGAAAATATTAATGAAACGACCAAAATATGACCAAAAAAAGGTAGTACAGTTCTTTAAGTTGGAAAATTATAGTATGTAGTCCCGATTAAGATCAATATATATCTGATTTCAGATATTATTATAATATAATAACACTTATTATAAATTGTGTTCTCTTGTTTTGGAAGATTAGAGTTCATTTTTACAAATCGTGAATCAAAATAAAAAAAAAACCCGATTGCCTATACTTATTTTATAAACAATAAATTTAAATTAACGTACCATACTCCTATGCGGATTATGTTATATTATATGATAATGTTGAATGTACATTTTATTCAATGAAATAAAATATTATTACACTCGTTTGGGCAACTAAGTACAAAATATGATAAATCTCATAAAAAAGTACATAATAATATTAAATAATATTAACTGCCTTATACTTTCGTATAAATATATAGTTGTGCAAAAGAAAAATATGTTTTTCAAGTAATTTTCAACTATGATTTTATCTTTTTTTTATTATTATTATTACCTACGTAATATTTACATTCTATTTATTATTTACAAATAAATACGTAATACTAAGGTAAATACGATAACATGTAACTATATATTTTTAAAACATGACGACGTGATAGAACCGATGATAGAAGACGTCATCGTTCATTGACAAATGGCATAACTTAAACAGATTAATTACCAACATTTGTCATTAAAATTGTTCTAATGCACATAAATTAGTTTAATTTGTTATAATTTACATAATGTAATGGTTTATGTTACACAATAGAATTGTAGACAGCAAATCAAACCTTGATAACGTGGAATTTTTGCAATTATTTTTATTATTATTAGTATAAATGAATAATAATTACAATTTATTTTCAATATTTTTTTTCATTTAAACAAAAGAGTTTATTTTACAATCTGTAATATTAATGTACAATAATTAAATTTGGTAACAAAAATAACAACATGAATAACGTAAGAAGGGAGGCCCACCAGTGTGGAAATCTTTATTGTCGATCTTATACATAAAAAGGTACAAAAAGTAGTTTCGATTATACGTAAATAAATGATGAGAATAATTAAATTTGGAAAGCACTTCACAGGAGTATCACCTGATTCTCGTTACTCCGGACAAAAAGTTCCTTTTAACTATCTAATAATAAATAATCAGGATCAATTCGAAATTTTCAATAATACGAATTTGTTCATTTACTTTAAACTTGAAAATTCCGAGTAAACCAAATGCGAAGTATAATAATATGTATACATCACTTGTAAAATATTTAATTTACATATATAAATTAGCGTATATTAGCTATAATATGTTTATTTTTATAAATAACAAAAATGACAATAAAACAAAATATTTATAAAATATTCACTTTTATGAAAAAACTTAAAGCGTATTTCTATTTGATTCTTAATTTAAAAAATAATATAGAAGAATTAAGTAACTTAAACATAATATGCATTTCAATAAAATATAAAAATGTCGACATTTATATTAATTTTTTAAAACAATATAGTGACTTGTATTTGACTTTATAAAGTACCTAATAGTTATATGTCCGAGAGTATAATCCGAGCTTTTTTAGTTAGATGACAAAAATATTATTGTTAAAATTATTTGTTGGGTTATACACGCAGTTTTCTCTCCGACTGCAACCGCACATATCTTAAAAGAAATGTCAATGACTTTTATTAACAGAACACGTGTTTTCGTTTTACTAATATTAAAATATTTATTTTGTTTTCAGGAAACTCGTTCTACATATTCTCAGCATTAGTGTTGTTCCTCGTGGGTAGTATTACAATAGTATACACACCATTTAACATATTAATGAATGAGGTAAGTACTTATTAGTTATTTTGTAATATTTTAGAATATTAGATAAATACACGCATTGCCTATATAGTCATATAAGTAGACACTAATTGTAAACATACCAAACCAAAATATTAATTTATTGCTTACGCAAAAAAAATATTACTGATATATTATCTTTAACAATATTTGGTCACATAATATTGATTTTTGCACTAAATACTCGACGTATTGATGTTTAACAACACCATGTTTGTATTTTAAAGAAAATAAATTACTAATTTATAGATTATTTTGGAAGGTCATTTTTAGTTTTTTTTTCACATAAACGTAAAAATATTATTTATGGAAAAAGCAATAATTATTTACATGGTGAATATGGATATTTAGTGAGCATCTATTGCGATTATCGATGGAATAAAATTAAAAATTAAAAAAATACACTATTATAACGCAATGAGGATTCAAAAGACTATTTTATTTTACAAGTACATTAACACATACATTATACTTCTCACAAAAATTGAAAATCCACAAACTTAGTTACAATTAAAGAGTCTGAGATATGTCATCATTTTTATAACATTTTGAATACAGCAGAGTAGCCAATAACTAATAATATCACGGGGAAAGATATTTAAAAAATAAACTTAGTGCAAATTTATGATTTATATTTATTTCTATAAACAGTATAATGGTGGGCCACTTATTAGATTATTTTATTATGTTAACTTTGTGGAAAACACGAATAAACCGATACCTATAACGTGAGAACATTAAAAATTTGATTATTTTATAGTTTTCCAGTACTGACCACAAAATACTCTATTTTGAATAATAACTATAGAATTGAAAAGCAATGTGATGATCGGCGCTAACTGAAACAAAAAATTGTCTAAAAAAAAATTCAAATTTATAATTAAGAATATAAAATTTCCAATGATTTCTAAATAAATTTTTATAATATTCCTCACTTATATACATATAGTGCTCCACTAGTATATTTCTTCCGTGGATTGTATATTTATATCTGAGGTTTTGGCGTACCACGCATTAATTTAAGTAGCGTGCTTTTTTTAGGAACACCACAATTAACAATATTTTCTTGTTATTCGATCTTCCGACAACCATTTTCACTATTTTAATGGACGTACATTAATTTCGTATTCGAAGAATACGCCCATAGGAGATTAGAAACGTGTAGGATCTTAATCAGTTTGATATTTATATTATTTACTATACGTATATATATATAAACACTACCGCTATATATTATATTATACGAAAATCCGACTCAGCTGGTGTCCACTTCGGGATACGCTGCAGCAGACAGCGTGGCGTGTTCAGAATATATTGCATGCACTTTAATGTGATACACGTCCCGTGTGAATCAAACCGTAATAAAATATGCATTTAAATAAATGGATACGACAGTCGACATAAGGCCTACAAGACACGTTAACAGCCCACTGATAATCCATCGAAGATGTCTTGAATACATCATAGTAACCGAATATTTTTCTTTTCTACTATACACTATCTGTACATAATTTTTTATTTTTTTTATCCAAAGAAAACCTGTATTGCCCACGGGTGTGTTGTTAATTCAGTACTGCTATTATAATACTACTATATCTATACCACCGCCAATACTATTACCTTTTACTACTTTATTATATATATATATATATATATATTGTATATAGTTATACGACTACTACAACTCCAACTCCTGCTGTATTAGATCGGCTGAACTGGAATATCATTCAGCCGTTATAATAATATTATACAATTGTGCAACTCATTTTAATGACAAACGCATTATACACACGTATATATATATATATATATACATATATAATATGTATACACACGATACGCACAGACATAGCGACGTTTGGCTCTTTTAGGCGTACACTTTACTATATATAGTATAATATATAGTGCATGCGTACACTGTAGGTATAGCCTTGTTAAATTTGATTTAATTTTTTTTTTCTATTGTTTTTTAATTGTCGGTGTATACTGTGTGTACATATTATATATACCTACTCTTACTACAATATACTCTTATATATGTCTGCCAATAAAACGTTATTCTCATAGTGATAAAATGAACGTCTTAATAATATTTTTATTGTAAGACAATTCAATGTATTTATATACACGCAGTAGTTAACAACAATCATTTGTTAATCGTGTCGCTAGCTGTTCATCGCACAATATAATGATATAATACATTAAATCAACTAAAACAACTTTATTATTATTTTTTTTTTTTTTGTGTGTTGTATAAATAATTTCCGCAGTCTTAGGTCCGTACTTCGTAACGATAATATATCACTATACCACATACCATACAACACGATCTATATACGCGTGTACCGAAAGTCAACGAACTTGCCAAACTACATTAAAAGGCATTTCGTGTTAAACTCCACTATAATAACTACTCCAATTCACTCATACAAATTATGTAATTCGTCATCAGTTTGTCCTGTGTCGGAATACAAAACATTTACCTAAGGTTACAATAGATATTGTTCCAAGGACATTTATGCACAGTTTGATAATTCAAAGTTTATCTTAAAGTCTATTCTGATTAGTCAGAAAAATCACCTTTAGTCATTCGATTGAATTGTATTTATTTCAATCATGTATTCGTGTGGTTATAAATAATACATGCGATTACTACTGTAAATACTAAAAAATTATCATGGTAATAATGTCTACAAAAAAAACATATCAAATGGTTTACAAAATAATTTTTATAATTGTACGGCAAAAAATTCATCTTTTATACGTCATAAATAGTTTTGAAATTTATACGGTAGTATATTTACATGTATCTATATATTATTATAATTTTAAAATCAAAATATAGCGACCTGTATTAAATAACAAAGTTACTAAAAACAGTATAAGGTATGTAAAATAAAATCAATTAATAATTAATTTTTTACTAAATCATTAATACTGCTATAATAGTGAAAAACGCATTTAATTATTATTAACTTGGAACATTTATTTTATAGACATAGATACATCTGTACGATTTTTTAATCATTTCCTATATTACATATATTACGTTTATAGGTATAACTAATTTAGTGTGTTAGTATAGCTAGTTGGGCTAAATATATTCACCCACTTATTTGATTTGAAAACAATAACAATTTGAATTATTTAAATTAACATTAATGTAGTAAAAATTATATTATATTAAATTAATAATTATCATTGTAACTAGAATGAACACACTTCATGAATCTTATTCTGAAACTATTAAATATTCATCGCAATGTACTAAAACTTTTCAAACACGTGGTAAAATACATATGTATAAAAAACACCACAATTTGTCTTCTTTTTATTATTATTTAAGGTAATCCTCGACAGTAGTGGTTATTTTCTACTGGAAGAGATTTTTAGAGATAATTAGATTATATTCATTAGAGTTTGTTGAGTAAATTATCAGAAATTATGGATTTTATAGTGGCAAATAGTGATGAATTGGGTCAACGATTCTAGAAGTTTTAAATGTTTTCTAACATGAGCACATTCGTATATATAAAAAATATTTTGAATGAAATATTGAAATAATTATTTATGAATCTCTCCTGAAAAACGTCTACATTGGAACGTACTCTTAAAACCAAAATAATTCTTATTAACGATTTAATAATCGTACCTAACTTATGTAAATATTTTTAATTTTATTCTGACAATTTATATTAAAAAAGCTTTTACGTAAACTCTATTACTTAAAATTATAAATAGTAGCTACAAAGAAACTATTATTTTTACAATTTATTATTAATTTGAGCTTGCTGTATGTGGGTTCATTATTTTTTTATGACGATACTTTTATATTATAAATATGTTTTCTATTGGTATATATGCAATCTACGGTCAATATATTACTTTACTTTATTTTTTTTTTTTGATTTCTTAGAGACTGAAGATGGTTCGTGGTCTGCCAGCATATGAATGGTGGAAGAATCCTCCCGATGAAGTTTTGCTTAGAGTGTACCTATTTAATGTAACAAACAGTGAGCGATTTGAAAACGGAATCGATAGTAAACTAGAGTTAAACGAAATCGGCCCAATAGTATTCAGGTAAGCAATAATATCTATAAGAAAATGATTCAATTTTACAATTGATAACAAATGTAGGTAGAATATTTTTTAATTTTTTTATCGAGAAAGAAAGAAAATTTGAAATTTTCAAAATAACAATGATTGAAACAATAATATCGTATAGATATACGTCGTATATCATGCATGTATGAATATTTTAGTGTCAAACATAATAATACGCATGTCAAATCAAAACTAAACGATTCTCGTATTTCGGTTTATGTATTTTAAATCGAATTATTCAAATGAAACTAATAAAATAAAATCGAATAAGTGTGATATTATATTGTGTTAACATTTAAAAAGCTTACGATTAATAAATATAATAACATGGTCTTACGACATTAGTCGAATTACGCATCTTCTAATAAATTAGTACCTACATTTTATTGTTTTCTATATTTCAATATGTATGATTCGTAAAAATAACGAACACGGACAATCAGCTGATTAAAATAATTATTAATCAATAGAATCATACTGCAGCTGTACTATAGTAATAAATAATTAATTGTATGACTTCGAACCATTGTGGTGTAGCAGTGCACTGACCAGTGACCACTTTACAATAATTGATTTACTTGCATAATATTTTCGGGCGTCTAATAGATTTGTTTGTCTAGCTGCCGTCTAACGACATTTTAACGATACGGAATTAATAATTTGTACCTACACATTGTAACAGCAATAAGCAATACACGAGCAGTCAAAATATTAAAATCAACGGTATTGTGTACAGTATATACCGACAATTTATAAAACAAATAACAATCGATAGTAAAACAAATGTTAATACTATACAAACGTCTACGAGTCGTAGCGTTTTACCCACGAAGACAATGCAGTGGTAATATTCAAAGTCAAATAGACATCTTATTACTCTATTGGCGCAGCCACGCAGGTATCTTTATTGGCACTATTAGGTAGGTACTTGTACCTACACGCTGTCATTGAACGTATTTAGTAGATACTAAATAATAATGAATATAAATATATTCTTTTTTTTTTTTTCTATTACTATTAGTATTTATATTCATCGTAGGTTTGAAAACAAATAAAATATTGAATGTAAACTCAAATTTCTTTTGAACAGCTTTATTTTTTATTTATAGACCTGAAGCCCTTGAACAATGTTAAAACGTGTATAGGTACCTATCTATGTATTGGCAAACAAATAACAATACCCAGGTATATACATTAGGCATAACGAATTTTTAGTTTTAGTTTTCTGTTTTTTTTTTTTTTTTTTTACAATTTAGGCCGCTGTCGATATATTTTTTGAATTTATTTATCTTTATTATCAATTTTCTATTTATCGAGATCTATTAGTAAACAGTTATATAGGTGTATCTCAAAAGATACTTCAACCGTGTAAAATAAAACACACACACAGTTGAAATACAAACACTATTACTGTTTTGTTCTATAACGACTGCATCACATGACCGCCGATGAATGTCTTTCCGACTTAATAAATTTGTTTCTTATATTATGTATTAATGCCTTAAACCAATCTTACAAACACTGTTGTAATACATTTATACTCGTGCATAAATATAACCTACGAATGCATACTGATATTTAATAATATTATTAACATTTTCGCAGGGCTTTATTATTGTTATTTTTTTTTCATTAAGATCTTCATTGAATTATTAATTAGTCATTAAAATACTAGCTATCTCCGTACACTTCGTTTCCCGTACAAAAACATCATTACATCCATGTTAGATTTAGTTGTCTAATGCGTTTAGAACATTTAAGTTAAAAAAAACATTTAAATTAACATTTAGTGTAATAATAACACGTGTGAATAAACAATATTTTTGGTTTACTCATTTAGTTCATTTCCGACATATCAACTTTATAAATAGCTGTTCCGTCCAGCGTTGCTTTTTTTGACCATTTAACAGTATCGTTTTTTTACAATTATTTTATTTTTTTGAACGACCCAAATTTGATTTCATTTTTATTCTGGACCAAAAACCAAAGACTCATAAGACTTATTCAATAGAGTGAACTAAAAACAATGAAAAAGTACTGTACTGTTATACTACATCAACTATTCACTAAAATACTAATTTCTAATAATAAGCTAATAATTGGTAAAAAAAATTATCTTTGTGTGTGTATTTGCCGATTATTTAAAAAATGAATAATTCGATTTTTCATAAGCTTGTAGAATTAAAAATAAGCTTAAAACCTGCTCCACGTTGAACTCTTTCATTTCAAAAAAAAATCAAGATAATCGAATAAGTAGTTTCGGGGAACACGTGTTGCAAAGATTTATATTTTCACATAATATATGTATTATATATTACCGACAATTTTGATAATTTAAGCAATAATAATAACCCCTAGCAAATAATAACAATTTTTTATACGGTAAGGAAATCATATCATTGGTTAGGAATTGTGATCATTTCCGTAGTTTATTGGCCAATTTTAATTTTAAATGAAGAATACAATTTTAAAGTATAATAAAAATCAAACATGCATTTTTTTATGCATATTTTCACATCCTAAGGTGTAAAAAATATATACGAATGCTATTTTAATGGCTGCAGGTAACTGATTATTATCGTATATTTATAAATTAATTTTTTAATCACACTCATGATATACGAGATACAATAACAAATACATAATTAATTTAAACAATTATTTTCGAAATAAATTATGTTCGCATTTATTTATTTTTTAAACGTCGACGGACTAGTTCTGTGTACGCCGTTTTATATAATTTGCGCATTTGGCACGATATAATCAACTATCTTTACAATAATAAAAATTGTTTAAATTGTTTAAATTGTTGATGCGTTAGTTATAGTTAGTTTGGTATGTGTCGAAGTAGAATATTTTGATTTCCGATAAGTGTTAACACAATTATATAATTGTGTATGTGCGTGTATACGTGCACGTGTAACCGTTAAATGTATATTCCTATCTAAAAATGATTTGTTGCTAATTCATTATTTATACACTGACGTTTACAGGATATTTTTTATGTGATTTGCTTCCAGAGAATTATTACGACACAGCGATGTTAGATTCAACGACAACGGCACAATGACTTATGTGGCCACAAGAACAGCCGTGTTCTTGCCAGAAATGACAAACATCAGTTTGGACGCTAATTTAATACTACCCAACTTTGCCGCGTTGGTACGTAATGAACATATGAAAAACTGATAACGTGTAACGTGTAATATTATTGTAATAACAATAAGCATAATTGCTTACATCGAATATTACAGCTAATTATAATTACGTCGGTCACATCGGATGCGAAGCTTCGTATAACCATCAATAAACACAATATTCAGAAACAAAACGAAAATTCTTTATAAATTAATTATAAAATAATATCACAGTTTATGTTAATTCGAAATAATGATTGTAATAATGTCACACGAAATGAATCAAATTAAATCAGTAGTATTTTGTGTTAGTTACGAGGCTTAGTATAAATACTATACTATTATTATTATTATTATTATTATTATATTGTCAGTTCGGAGGTTACAGTTCAAAATTGAACACAATATCAACAAGAGCATCAGCTTCCTATATTAATGTATGAGTTTCCAACAGGATAATATTGATTTATTTTTTATGATTGATAACAAATAAAATAAAACACTCATATTTTTTTTTTATCTTTAAAAATGCTTAGTTTGTAATACGATATAGGTAATACTTGAAAATTAAATTATTATTAAATTTTTTATTATTATTAATCTAATTATTTTAACATAATATGTTTATGTTGTAACAATATATTTTAAATTAATTAATACAAATTAATACTTCGCAATATACTTTTCATTCGTAATTTAATACTTACTTCTGAAGTGTAAAAACATTATTTTTCCAAAAATATGGTTAAGATATTCCATATTTTAATAGTCAATAACACAAGTAGTATAAATATCAATGATTTTAAAAACTATATAATAGATGATTTTCAACTTAGTATTCTATTTCAAAATTACAAGAACCTTGGATCTCCGAGCCAATAATATTTTTCTGTAGAAAACCTTAATGAGTCATAATTTTAATTTTAGAGAAAAATCTTAGCACATTTTGATTTATTCTCAAATGTAACGTTTATATTAATATTATAATGATGATTTTAACTATCTTATTTATCTTAATTAATATGAATAATGCATTTTATAAATTAAATTTCAATGATTTGTATTTTTAAGTTTATAAATATATTCATACAGAAAAGTTTTTTGCGTTACCTAATTAATCCAATTTAATACGATTAGGCATTAAATACATATATTATAAAACAGCAATTATTTTTCAGGCAAGCATAACTACTTTTATAATTCTATTTAAAAATTCTAACTCTATAATAAATATAATATTTTAATAACGTTTTGTGTTTAAAAAAAATAAGTATTAAATTATTATCTAATAAAAATTAAATAATTTCCTTATAACTTTGTATTGGTTGCTTGATTAATAGTTTTAAAAACTAAATATTAAAAAAAAAAAAATTTTTGAGTTTGAGTTTGATAGAGTGAATAATATTCATAACTTATAAGGGTCAACTACCTTTGACAATTGACAATTACATAAATACATAATATTATTATATTACATTATATTATATTTAATGTTTTATTTTTACACATATGTACTTAATATTAAATTAACAAAAAATGTTTGTGTATTGCGTTTATACTAATGATTATGACACGTTTACCATATATTCATTTCTTTTTTTTTACACAGGGAATGGCATCATATTTATGGGATGCTTCTTATTTTACTAAATATGGTTTCAAATTAATGATGGACATGTTGGACACGAAAATGTTTATCAAGACATCTATTAATGACTGTTTATGGAATTTAACTGACCCGTTAGTCCAAAAAGCAAAAACCATGATGCCCGGTTTAGTTCCTGAAGAGAATATGGGTATATTATACCAGGTAATTAATTTATCAAAATTTTCAATTAATACTTTCAAAAAAACCAAAATAAATTGGTGCATTCAATAAATGATATTTAAATTATATAATAGAATGATATACACTATTATATGTTTTATAATTATATTCGCGGTACCAACATGATTACATGAATAATAACTAAAACAAAAGCGTAACATTTTATAAATTTATATTTATAATTTTTAGTAGTATAGATAGTAAGTACCTATTTTTTTCATTTTTTTTAAAAAAAGATTTAATGTCCTTACATACTAAGTTAGATGTTAAAAACTTCTATATTCTTAAATGTTTTTAGATTTATAACAAATTTACGGATGAAGTTACCGTATTCATGGGTCCGGAAAACGGGCGAAGGTTTTTTACAGTAGATAAGTACCACGGTAAATCTAATCTTGGAATTTGGGATGATCCTAAGTGCGACAGTGTACAAGGTTCTTCTGAAGGTGTAACGTACCATCAGTTTGTATCGAAAAATGACACATTGAAGTACCTGAGAAAAACCATGTGCCGAGTGACACCACTAAAATATAAAAGTACGTGCTGAAAATCTTAACACGTTTACTTGGTAGTCAATAGTTTTAAAATTAATATATATATATTTTTTTTTTAGACGAGGTGACCAAATCGGGCATGACAATGTACAAGTTTATTCTCCCGAATAATGTATTTTCTCATCCACAAACCGATCCAAGCCTAGAAGACTGTTTTCATAATCCAAAATCAACTCCACTTCTTTCTGGACTCTCTGACGTATCACCGTGTTATTATGGTATGCAATTAAAAATATTATATTAAAATCAAACAAAAAAATAAAATTATAAATTCTCGCATTATATTCTCATAATAAATAATTTATCGTTAAATGGACACGCATACTGTACTTATCAAATAAATAAAATTATTTGTTGATAATCATTTTTATTAGCCATATTTAACAGCGCAGCTTGCTTTGGGTCTTAACAAGTAAGTTATAACTATAATCCCATTCTCTGGTGTTGAAACAGCGAATGAATTCACTCATCCGGGGCTTGGCAATATTATTCACGGTTTAATTTCGTCATGAAACTTCTCATTAAATGAATCAAAACACCATGTGAGCCTTAACAATAAATTTTTGATTATTGTGTGTTGTCATAGCCACAGAAAAAAATTAATTATATACATATATATATGTATAAATATTAATTAAAATATTCAATTTTGAATATTTAGAGTATATTATAGCTACGGTATGTAATGTGAAATGCAGAGTAATACTGATTACAATAAACAATAATTATTATTTCTATAAATATTCTATCTTACCTACTGATTTTCATCATACCATTATACAAGCACCAATAGTATATGTAATTTTACTGGCTTTCATTTTTAGCACACTGCACACTAATTACATAAATTAATCAACAGGCGTGGATAATAGTGTTTAGTAGAAAGACGTAAAATTAAAAATTATAAACTTTGACACTGTAACGTTGTTTGTAAGGGTATAGTGTCGAATTAGTTATTATTTTTTATTTGATAAATGATTTTAACGATAAGTCACAATAATTGACATTTATAGTTTTTTTTAACCATTATTATTGCTAATTTACATTGTATTATGCAATATCTTCATGATTTCAAAAGGGTGAGTAAATTTCAAAATAATCATACCTTAATAATATATTGTATAGATTGATCAATAATTTCTCTTTTTCAATTACATTTGTTACTTTTATATAAATATATGTTCAAAATTATTCAAACATTTTAAACGGTAAAATTGTTTAACTATCAAAATATACCTATTATTTATACGTAGGGTAAATATTTGTTAAAAATAAAATTAAAAACGTAGGAAAAAAATTAAATTTAAAGCTATATTTTACTGCAATGAAAGTAAATTTATATAATAATTATAATTTTTAATTTATCGTTCCATTTTAAAATATTCCAAAATACAATATATTATTAAGTATCTGTTGGAATCATGACAATTTGAATGAATGTTAAATTATATATTTTTACGGTTATTTTAAATTAGTTTTGATTAAATCTAACTCCATCTAGCTTTAGATTAATTCTAATCCGTGTTTTAAATTAAACAAAATTAACTTAGCAAATAATTTCATAACACAAACTGAAATTTTGTATAGCTTAATATTATAAAAATTATAAAATATAGCTACAATAAAATGACAAAAAATACGCTTACCTTAAATTTGAAAAACACAAATATTTGTTTAAAAAACGTGGAAATATTTTTTATTTTGCAGATTTCCCTATTGCAGCTTCATTTCCTCACTTCCTCAATGGCGATCAAGCACTACTAAAATCATTATCAGGATTAAAACCTAATGAAGCAAATCATGGCTCGTACTTAATCGTCGAACCGGTATGTACCTAGAATCTAGACTTAACAATTTTTTTTTTTATATTAAAATCAAGACTTAAATCTCAGTACAAAATATATTTTGAAATAGTTGACAGGAGTTCCAGTCGAAAGTAGAGCTCGTAGCCAAAGCAATCTAGTCATGCATCCCACTAGTGGATTTTCAAACATCGATAAATTCAGTAATATGACAATACCAATGTTTTGGGCTGAATATGTAAGTAATCTGATGTCATTCTGTAACAATACCATATAGGTTTTATGACTTAAAATACATAAATATATTATGATACATGGATAATAATAATTGTTATAGAAAATCATTAGGCCGTCTTGTTCTGTAATATTTTGCACACACAAATTTAAATGTTTTAATGGTTTTTAATATATTTTCTGGTAATCTCCTTTCCACAGAACTATTTTTATTTAAATAGATGGATAGTTTAAATTATTAATATTCAAATTGTTCAATATTATACTCTCATAGAACTCAATCATTATTGAAATATCTCTACAAATAGGGCAATTTTTTTTTACATCAAATGCTATATTTAAAACACTATAACTTAAAAAATAAATTATTATACATTGTTCATTGAAATACTTGTAGTAAGTAATAAGTAAAATATTTGTAATGAAAGTACTTTTTTTTCTTTTGATATTCTATTGTAGATATTTGGCTTATAAATATACCTATGTTACACATTTTTAAATGTTTTTTAACCCAATTTTCATCATTAATTTTTGCATTTTTTTTTTCAATTTGTATTCGCTTTTAGACATACTATAAATAGTAATAAAAAATGTTTATTTAAATGTTATTTATTATTATAATATATAGATATATAAGACTCATTAAAATAAAAATTATTATTTTTCAGAATCAAGTGGGTTTACCTTGGTACATTACAACTCTAATGTATTTTACTGTTATCGTTTTGCCGTACACACAATCGATCGGGAGCATCCTCATGATGATAGCCGGTTTGGCAATGATCGGAAAATCGATATTTGATGCAGTATTTGGTTATAAAAAACCTCTATACTCGTATAGTTCTTTGGATCTCTTGCCGTCAATTAGTTAATACGTTTTATAGACACCTATCAACAAAGACAATATCAAAATTTTATTTTTATATAATTTATTTATACACATAGTTTTAAGTATTTAAATTTTATTTCTTATCATTTTATGTTCATCATATTTTGTCAACCGTGTTTACTCATAAATATGTTCTGACAATTTGTTATACCTAATAAATATCATCTTTTTCACCATAAACATAATATTGTATGTTATTAAAATAATTTTATTATACAGGTACCTATATTAAGTAAACATACATAATTTTGATAATATATAATTATAATGCATCATAAAATATTAAATATACATTAAACAACAATATTAGAGAGGGTTGATTACAATAATTATTTTGTCTATATTTAAAGTAATTTCTGATTTGAGGTAAGTAACTTTACTTAGGTACATTAAATAACTTTTTTGTATTTATTGATTATGACAATGCATTCTAAAGATTACTGTAATTTCTAATATCTTTTGATAAACGGTCACCGATAGGCTACAACGAATAGGAACATTGTTGGAAACAAATTAACTAGGTAATCATAGATGATCTATTTGATTTAATAGAAATTTGGTCAATCAGAAATAAAAACTCGAGATACGGCATAAAAATAAAATAATACGTTACCTACTGATCTGTAATGATCAGTCTTAGGGCTGTGTGATTATTTTTAATGAATGATATACAACCAAATTTCACAACGACGCATTTTGTATGGGTAACGAAGTGCACGGGGTTTTGCTAGTTATAATATTATTAATATTATATTATTATGCTTCATTAAAAAGTTTGAAAATGAATCCTACCAAGTTGTACTTGAAGTACTTTAATAACATTGAAAATACGTGGTCACAATTTTTTTTAAGCTTTTTAAAGTTCTATAATTTTGATGAAATTGGACATTTCAATGAAAAATAACGATTTTTTGAAAGATTTTAGTTATTATATTGTAAGTAAAATAATATTAATCGTATTAGTGTATTACTATAATAGAAAAATAAATTACCAACAATAATATAAACAAATTATAAAATATTTTTAGAAATAAAAAGACTGTCGCCTTTTCCACTCAAAAACGTTTTTTATATAGACACAATTAATAATATGTCGTTGAATTTTTACAAATTTAACACATCCATCCCAGTGACATAGGTAGGTAATAAAGAGGTGCACACGAAATTTACAGCTGAGACACTTTTCGTAACTTTATTTAAAAAATATATTTTAACTAATTAAACAATGGTATAATATTTACAAGTTTTGTAAAACATATTGTTTATGAAAATTTACAGAGTGGTGATTTTAGTGGTATTAAAATATATTGTATAAACTATAAATATAAAAATATATACGCCTACAATAACAATGTATTATACTAGGTAATATATCAAATTACACCGTATAATAAAATAGATTCAGCCAAAATTTTTTTTGACTTATTTATTGTTCAAATACCAAATCTTATTTCGCATATTTTATGGGTTAGGGTATATAAATGCATGTTTTAATGACTTTTTGTAGAAATGCTTTTTTTGTTCTATTCTATTTCTAGTCAGGTATTTAACGTATATTATCGACTATTGTAGGTGCTATCGAAGTCGAGATTGAATTAATTTACTGATATCAACTCGTACATAACGTGCGAATGACAAAAATCGTTTGATAATCGTTTTTAGTTTGGTGCGATCCATATTGATGACCAATGTGCGTTGTGCGTGTGTTCGAGTATTATTCTTATTCGCGTTGATTTTTTTGTTTAATCATACAAATAATGAAAAATTAAAATGAACAAATAAGAATAAAAGTTAAATTTTAATAGTTTTATTTTTGAATATTTTTGAAAAATGAGAATACATTTTTAAGCATATTTTGTCAGTTTTTAGTGCATACATGCATGTATATTTTATAGTTTTTAAGTGCATTAAATTCACAGCCTTGATTATAAGTTATTATAGTTGTTTAAACAAATAATTATTGTTATACTTTTATAGAACTATAAATTATTAAATTATTAATAATATGTAATAAGTGTATAGTGTATACCAATATAACTTATTCAACACCTCTTAATTATAATATTATTGCTTTACTTAGGAACGTTTTTATAATAATAATCATAGAAACACCGTAATAATGAACTGGCTTAAACAATTAAAAGTTTAACAGGCAACCAAAAATGCATCTATATCATAGTATTCAAACAAAAATACTTAAATAATTCAAATTTCAAACCAAATTTCAAAATAATTGAAATCAATTAGGAAGCATACATTTTAGACGTAAGAACTACATCAACAATGACTACACATGAAAACCTGCTCGAAAATGTATTACAATCTACACAGAAATTTAACTGCGGCTCATCAATTATTACATTATTACCTTCAATTTTATTTTTTTATTATTTTTGGCGTTTATCCGAAACTTATATAATAGCATACATGAATCCAATTCAAAGACCACGCCGTCTGCACAGAGTTCCAAAAAATACATGGTGGAAATTCTGGCTGAAGGTACTTATTATATAATCATAGTTGAAATAAAATTGTATAATCGAATTGTATCATACATATTTTTTATGATTAAAAAAGCGCTAGTAGTAAGTAATAACTATATTTTATTAAAAAAATAATAAGACAATTCACAAGTGTAGTAACGATTTGTAAGGGATTCAATGTAGGCAATTTTATTACCAGTCAATAATTATAAGAATGATAATAATTATACAAATTATAAAAATTATTTAAAATAATGGGTTAGGTAGTATTTAATATTATTACCACGTTTACTCGTTATATAATCCAAAATGTGTTCAAGAATAAAATATAGTTAATATAATTAGGTAGTATACCTAGTTATGTAGAATGCTCGTATATTTTTGAGTATCTTGATAGAACTGTTTAAATAATTTTGTGTAAATTATTTCGATTTATTTTTATGTATTTCATGTATAACGTAAAACAATACACATACAAATATAGTTATAAATAAATATACAACTTAAATAAAATTTTAAATATTGTAAAACGTAACTGTTGAAAATAATATAACAGAGAACAATGTACTTAGTTATAATGTTATGATCTAATAAATAGCTAATATTAAGGAATTTTCTATTAAAATACAAAATTGTTTTACATTTAAAATTATTTTACATTTGTTATGCGAGTGTCATTTGTATTAATTATTTAAATACTTTACAGATAATACTTACTTCAATGCTAGTATGGAGTGGTAGTCAATGTTGGTCAGATGGATTAATACTTGTGCTTAAAAATTACACGTTAGTTTTTCTTACAATGGTACGTAGTTATTCGTTTTTATTATGTAATAATAATAATAATAATATGTTATTATGTAGAAATCAAATACAGTGGAACCTCGATAACTCAAACCCTCTATAAGTCAAATTTTTGAAAACTTGAATTTTATTTTCGCCCCCAACCGATTCGAGTTATCGAAGTTCCACTGTATATTATTCATTACATTTTTAATTAGAACCCAACGATAATGTATGGTTTTCAATTTAATAATATTATTACCAATGATACTTGAACACATAATGCATTTTTCATTCGTGTAGATAAACAATTGCTTAGAACCGCACTATGAAATGAACCAAACTGCTTTGGAATTACTGGAATGTATTTGTAATTTAATCGTTTGTTATTCTGTTGTGGCTTTTATACGCTGGTGTTACATCTATGTTGATAATAACTATCAATACACAAGAAGGAGATCGAGAATACGCCGAATATACAACTGGTAGTTACAATCACGTATTATATTATTTATAAAATTCATAAATAGCTTTTTAGTTTTGCAGGACTTTAACGTTAGGCTTATAATAAACGTATAGTATTAATATTTCTGAACTTAAAGAAATTATTAAAATATAAAACCCATTTAAAAAGTTTTTTAATATTTAAAATATAACATGATTGATCTTAACTGTGTAGGTATTAATTTCTAAAATTAAAACTCGACCTTTTATATTAAAATTATTAAATTGAAAAAAGTTAACACTCACCATAAAGATAAATAGGTAATGCAACTGATGAATAATATACTTGTGGATTGTTGTATAAATTAGACAACAATATAATTCCAAACACTATACAAGAACAATATAATTAATAGGTATACCTTATTAGTATGGTTCGGAAATAATTGTAAAGTTCCATATTGTTCTATATAGTCTCGATTTAAAGCAAACCAAGCTCAAGAAATCTGAACTACACAATAATTTAAAATTTAAAATTTAAAAACTCATATTTTGCATATTTTAGGGGGAAAGTGCATACTTCATTAATTTTCAAACACGTATTAAGCATATTTTTAATATTTTCTAAATTGAACGATTTTTTTTTTGCTGAACATACGTACTCGTATTTTAAATAATATTTAATATTTAACTCAATATACATATATTATTTGTTAACATTAATTTGGCGAAATGCATTTAATCTATATGACTTATATGCTAATATGCCTAAAATATTATCTTATCATTGATAAGTCGTCGACTTAACTTCATAGGTGAAATTAGATATTTTTATAGTTAGGCTAAAATATTTTAAAAATTGCCCCACTTCCTCATCAAAAAAATATTAGAAATTCAAATTTGTATATGTATATTTTTTTTTGTTTGTGTTAATTTATACAATTAGTACTCGGGGCTTATATTTTTGTTTAAATATTAAATATACTTAGATATTAGTAATTTTATTTTATATTATAGTTATCTCTCTTTTTCTCCATTGGTTCAAGTTTTTAATTTAAACACCAAACAACTATAAATACAAATCTTGTGAACTGTTCCTTTCTTTTGCTGCGTCTCTATCTTCTTTTTGTGATTTCTTTAAACATGCTAGGTCTCTGAATTGCATTTGAAATACATAATATTGTATAATGAATTTTCCATTCATTGATTTCACTATCAAAAACCGGTCCATATTTTTTTTAGCACTTTTTTCTCAAATATTCTAGCCTTAGAACTGTACAGGAAAATAAATAATAGAGACAATCCTATAAGATAATAATTTTTATAATTATGTTTAACAATTTTTATTTATTAAGTCAAATGCCTAAAAATGTACTAAAAAGTAAAGATAATAGGTTTTTGTATAATCCCTTGCATCTGCTTTATACATACATCCATAATACTGAGTATTGACTAATATATAACATATATTTTTTTTTTGATTATACGACACGTTATATAAATTGTATTTTATTTATTTTTTGAAGTAAATATAAAATGTTTGAAGTTTCTTATATAGTTACAATAATGAATAAATTCAAAATATTTTTTTTTATTATTATTATTTAGGCGTACGCTGATTCCTGGGAGAGAAACAAGCGAACTAGGAGAAGATGGTTATTTGTTAATGCAAACTATTATACCTACAGAATCCCAACAACATTCAGAGTTGATAGAAAATAACAATCCGAAAAAATTGAAAATTACTCAAAGTTGTCAAATGTCTACGAAATACAAATCAATTATTCCAAAAGTAATTGTGAGACGTAAATCCATATAAATATAATAAGTATATATATGTATATATACTATATTTCAATGATAATTTAATACATAATCAAAGTACTACTATAATTATTTAAATTATAATTGTATCTATATTTTATTTTCTCCGCTATGATAAAACGTGTTATCTAGCTATATTACTATTATTTTTTTCGTATAATAAAGAAGTGTGTTTAATAATTCTATTACACATTTTATTCAAGTTGGCAGATATTGTCTTACTAGTAGCGCAGTTTATCATTTTAATTTAAACATTTTTACGCACATTGCAAAAACACCAGACATGCATTACACTCGTGCACTCTACGTGCAGGATTGCTAGCTATAGTTGCGTCCCAAAGATATAGAAATTACAATAAGTGCCAAACAAATATTGTATTCGGGATATACGCATTTAAGGATTTTAAGAGCGTCGGAGCACAAAATAGTACTCGAATCCAGTTGGATTTCATAATGCTTATTTTCACTACCTATACGCCCCCTAACTAATTTAGGACACATTATTAAATATTTATGTTGCAACTAGCAAGTATATTTTATTCATTGATAAACAATATGTCAATACGAATGTACATTATAATTGTATAAGTTACATTACACAAATACACGTAATATATAGCCAATAAAGGTACCTATAATAGGCAACAGTTATATCCTTATAACTTACATAAATATAATAATAGTTAAAATAAAATATATATTAATTAATATCAAATAAATAATATAGATTAATATTCTGAAAATAATATAAATAAATCATCAATAAAATATTATACGAACAATATTTATGTCAAAACATTATAGATTAATTTTAATTTATTTCCTTGTTTTAACTCGAACTTATTCACACTGTTTTACTATAAGGTGATGGACAGGTGGAATTGACTCAAAGTCTCAAAAGTTAATAGCAATAATATAACATGCTATAAATAATAAATATAAGTAGGTATATGTTATTATATACTATACTATGATGACTATAGTAATTACTAATAATATAGTAAAATGACTAAAATATAATGTTTTTTGGAGGGGGGATGTAATCAACTTACTGCAATGCTATTAATAAAATCAATTAACTTAATAGCAATATAAAAAAGCATATCATTTTATATACGTTCTATAGCGATTAGTGATATAATACCTAAGCTGAAAGATTCCGCTCAAATTTTTTTTCTTGTAAGTACAATGATTTATGTATGATTAGATTCAAATCTAACTAATTAAAGTGACCTCAATGACCAGCTACACTTGAGTAAGTACTCGACACTTAACTGTATGGCAGTTCAGTTACTTAAATACTTGTCTACTTATTTTTTACTTGAATACTATTCTATATATACTTAAGAAATAGATGTTGTTATTTATGTATTATAAAAACCTACGAATTATTTTTATTGAACAGCATATTATAAAGATTAAACGTGTTAGATAAGAAAACCTAACCGATTAAAGCTTTCGTAATAAAATGTATCAATTATTAATTATTTACTATTGTGTATAATAAAATAATGAAAAATTAAAATTAAATTAACATTTATACAGACGGGAATACGGAGTACCTGCTTATTAAAAATGTGAAATAAAGTAAGAAATATTAAGCTAAAAATTTTAAAATGAAAGAAATAAAGTAATGTAATCGTATTATTGAATAAGTAATTCAATCATGAGTAATTTAATGTATCTAATATAATTATCTACTGTTAAGGCGTGCAATCGATGTAAAATAAATATAATTAATAATATATCTGATCGATCATTGATAATTGTATTCTTATAATGGTTCATGCGAGCGAGTGATATACTTTTATTTCTCATCTTTTACTTCTATTTGTGCTCTGTGATGTAGATGAATGTTTTGTGAATATTATATTATACATAGACGCATAGTATCATCATTTATATTTTATAGCGTGTTATTGATATTTATTTTTTGTTAGATAATTATTAATTGGTGTTGGTGGTATTTTATGCATGATTTGACGATTTGACATATAACTTAATGTGTAGTAGCCAGTATATACTATATAGGTAAACTGTCATACAGTCATACATATACTGATTAATGTTATTTGTGGATAACGATTGACTGCCGTGATTATTTAGTTAGTGATTTTTGTTATAATCGTGTTAAACTATTCTGTTTTTTTAATAAATTGTTAAATATTACAAATTATTTTAATTTATTAATAAAAAAGGAGCAGAAAAAAAAATAAAAGTAAAACAAAGTGATGTAAAAATGAGAATATGTAGGTAATACCTATAAATACTTTTTATTTCTAATAAAAGTATTCAAATAATTATTGAAGTATTCGAACACGTATTCTGAATAATAAACCTAAACAATCAGTTATTTGAAAATATAATTAAAAATTTTCGAGATATATCTATTTTGAATTAAATATTGATCGTTATGTCAGGTAGTTAGTTTTCCCTCATATTACATATTTAGTTACCTATTTATGTACTTATATAATTCATTTTCCCTCTCTGTTTTATGTGATGTATATGCAACTTCTCGGAGAGATATAATGATTAATAATTAAACCATGTGACTTCTATGTAAAGTCACACAAATATTATCTCAGAGATTTTTTTATCGCGAGTTCTTTGGGACTTCAAAAATTGTTTATAATCATGTGTAGTCTATTTAACGGTACATAGAGGTTCAAATGTTATTTAATGTATTTTATATCATCTGGTGACTTCGCATGGATGTGAACCTCGCGTTATTGCACATAGTATGATTTCTATGAGATGTTACAGTGGAAATAACATGTACATCCTTTATTTGAAATCCCTTGGATATGAATATTGATTACAAATTTTTAATAATTATTGTTACGTTCATAAGACATTACCTGAATATTATATTTGAGAAGTTAAATTTTATTAATTTAGAATATCTTAGATACGTATTATAGATGTTTATTGCTAGGTTGCATTTAAGATTATAAATTGATCATCTCTACGAAGTAATGTTACTCCCATTGCACAGTGGATTGTAGATACTTCTTTGTAAAAGTGCACATCAACAAATCTAAAAAAAAATGGCATTTAAAATATTATAGGAATAGGATTCGTGTTAAATAAATAAATTATATAAAATAGTTGTTACTTTATACAATTCACTTTACGGTTTGCGTACTTGACGAATACTTCTATAATTTACTAGGAACTACGAGTATGTATATAAATATAATGATTATAGAAAATCAATGGTAGGTAGTACACTAGTATGTAGAAAGCATGAAATAAATTGTGATATTTAATATTTATGATAGGTACTACAATAAATTACATATACAAATTATAAAATAAATTATAATCATTATTTATGATTAATGATTATAGAGCGACAAAGCGTGCATTTTTATGCAATTTCATATGTTTTTCCTTTTCATGTTTTTGGAATTTTGTCAGTAATCTTTACGAATCATAATGGGTAGTTTGAAGTTACTGGCCAATTTTTTTTTTTTTTGCATATTTCCGGATATTTTATGATTTTTGCATATTTTTACGAAATTCAAAATGTATTGCATTGAATTAAAATTAAATTAAAAAAAAAGATTGTATCAAGCAAAAAAATAATTTAAAGTTCTAGGTATAATTTGAAGATTGAAGATGCCAATGTTGTCAATGAATTAACATTTTATGTACTATGTACACTCATTTGAAATATTTAGTGATAGCAGTAAAAATAAATTACCTATATAAAAACTTAAAATATGACATAACATATTTAAAACATTTCAACAATAAATTGACGAATTATAAGAAAAATTTAAACTATTACTATTGAGTTATATATATAGTTACTTCAAATATGTGCCAATCACTTGGGTTGATGTCGAACGATCATTCTCATCTGTATTTATTTAAAAATATATCGACAGAAGACATTACAGCTTCACTGAAGAAAAATTAGCAATAGATAATATTATGTTTATATTCATTTTAATAATAAATAAAATATAAAAAAAAATATTAATTTTTAAATTTATGATACCTTTTTTACAATATATTTAAATATAAGTATCAATATTAATATTTTTATTAATATCATAAACATTTGTCATATAAATAATAAAAATTTTCTTGCACATTTCTTGCATATTTTTACGATTTTGAGTTTTGACTGCATATTAGCATATTATAGGTACATGGCATATATTGATTGTTTTTAGTGCATAAAAATCCGCTATCTATTCATGAATCATAAACACTACCTATATATAGATGTATATTACATTTCAGTTTTCATCATGATGACAATTCATAATAACATTATTAAATTGGTACTTACACAATAATAAGTGCTTTACATCACCGTTTACCTCCATACCATATAAATTGATAAGCTATTCTGCAATATGATAAAATTGATAATG
This sequence comes from Rhopalosiphum maidis, assembly GCF_003676215.2. Classification (NCBI taxonomy): domain Eukaryota; kingdom Metazoa; phylum Arthropoda; class Insecta; order Hemiptera; family Aphididae; genus Rhopalosiphum; species Rhopalosiphum maidis. Next base: position 67,976,966 of record NC_040879.1, read on the forward strand.
GTTATCATTCAAAGATAACTTAAAAAAACTTTTGTCAATACTAAAGAGTCGGTTATGTAGGTAATTAATTAATGTTATAGTCTCGCTACGATCTATTTTTTTAAAGTATGTTTTCCGTTAAATGTCCAAAACTATATTTATTTAGTCTTAAAACCAAATAATCCCACATCGAATGAATACGACAATATTTATAAAATTTCAATGACTCAGTGGACAACAGAAGGTGAGCTTGAAATTAATTTTTAATCTACCGTGGGCGTATTTAATTTACAAATTATGAAAAGTGTTAAGCTCAACAGACTCCAGACAATCATAGTGTTGATATTATTTTTTATTCACTTAAGTACTGATACCCTGTGTACATTTTAATTTGACACAAATAAACGATATTGTTTTCTAATCAATCTGTTGTTGGTGAAGCATACTTTAATACCTAATTTATTTGTTTACAACTGTTTTAGGTATGGTGAATTGTATACATTGGAATGAAAATAATGATGTTAAAATCAGAAACCATCCGTTCACAAGAATGGGTGCCTTTTGTTACTCAACAAGTATTTACGTTGAATATTCAATTGAACACCCAGAGTTTTTATCAGTAGTTTTTAATTTTTTAGCAAAGACTCAGAAATTTAATTCAAATTAATGGTTACAATCTTTGTGATGATCCTGAGTATACAGCTAATAAATCTTCATTTTATTACACATTACATTTAACAACAATGTGTGCTCCTTTGTATACTAGCGAAAAAGTGTGCGGTCGTAATCCAAAATGGACAAAAATAGATATTTGTAGTTCAATTGGATCTGCTAAAGGTATTTAAATACTTAATTATATTAAACTATTACGTTTTGTTTTTTTTTTATTAAAATTATAACTAAAATATGTACCTATATATTATATAATACCTACATATTTGTTCAATGTTAAAAAATTGAAACTTACAATTAACATTGATTTATATTCCACAATTTTGTTTTAAAAAATTCCATATTTTTATATTTAATCTAATTTAATTTAAGCATTTGATTATCGTACATATTTAGGTGCAATATAATTTCATTAAAAAAAATTTTGCTTAAATGAACATTTGTCTTAAATAAAAAACTATAATTTTCAATTATGATTCATAAAAACTGATTCAAACATAATATATAAGTTAAGAAATTTAGTCAGCAGCGACCACTTTTTGTCAGGCAGTGGTCAGACAACACCTGTTTGTTTGTCCTTACCGGGCCAACCATCTTTAAGTCTACCGTGTATAAAAGCCACACCCCTACACAATATTCAGCAGCCGACTATGTTTCTTAACTTGAATAAAGTATTGTATTTTAATTGTCCAACTTTGGCTATATTTATATAGAATATTTTATCATCACTTAAAAAATGTAATCAAATTTTCTGATTTATAAGTAACTAAAATAATTATAGAAACAAATTAATATACTTGTTTGAAAAAATGTAATTAACTTAAAGTATGTTAATTATAAACCTACCTATAATTTAATATCTGTACTATAAATTAAAGTAGCACACAATTAAAAAAAAAAAATTAAAAAAATATTATACAATATACTATTAAAATGTTCACTATAGATGACTCAAAATGGCTTCAATTGACATTGTTTGCATATACTGAATGATTTCAATTGATGTTATGCACCTTATTTTATTAAATATTCTATAATGTAATCAGTGCTATGTTTGAGCTATTAAATTGTACTAGCGTATCCCAGTGTTATTTAATAAATTCATGCACTTTGTATATTCATTTTAAACTTTTAATACATTTTTTTAAAGCCTTGATTTGTTTAGCACTATAATAATTATACTCAAATATGATATATACTAACATTTTAAATAATGTATGGATACGTCTGTTTGAATGACATGCATATATAATGCTGTTTAGGATAGCATATTATATTATTAGTCCAAATATATTATGTCCTTTTATTTATTGTACATTAGTATCCAAGTTATTGCTAAATAATGTTTAAAGTATTCGCCATATTTTCAAAAAAATACTTTTACTCGTTAGATCTCAAACAACACATCATTAAAAAAAAAAAAAATTAGAACGATATATACAAATCACCCATATTATAATTATTTATTATTATTATGATAATATTTTTTTTATATAAATCTGTTGGTCAGTCTATATCCTTTATTTTTTTCAAGTGGTATGGCTGATATCTTAAGTCTTAACTACAGAATTTAAAATAGAATAAAATACTAATTTTCCAATACTGTTCTCTTATTCAAGACTATGGCTATTAGCATGACTTCCACAATCTTAATGATATTCTTAATTCGCGTTCTAATGCCACAATTTACAATTATCTATATTACCTATATTATTAGTTTGTGTTACGTAGTTAGTAATGTTCTGTTTTGCTCATATTATATTTACTTGCTAAAAGTAGATTGTTTGTATTCTCATTCTGATTTTTCGATTTTTAGGATCATATTAATCACATCTGTTGTATTCAGTTAAAATATATCTGTTTATTTTATTTTATAACTAAATAATAATATTATGGATATTAAGACTGAAGAAAAATCAGTAAGGCATAAGAACGTAGTATTTTACATACCCAAAGAAAATACAAGAACTTTGAAAAGCCAACTTCTATAATATGATACAAAAACTTATTTTGAATTCGTTTTTGTACCAACAAAAATATTTTCATAGACTGGAGTAACTGTTTTTGGAAAGTTTGTGTTCTCATTATTGATTCAAAAATCAAGAAAAAATTATTAAGATAGACAAAAGCTTATTTTTTAAACCCAAAATTAATGTAGGCTAAATAATTCTGTAACAATGGATTTTTGGAGGATTAAATCATGAAACTAAAGAATGTTTTTGGTTCAGGTTCCTGATCAAATTAGGTTTGGATCCTTGGCTCTCCTAGGTGTGATAGCCCCCCTCCCATGGACTCCGGGATGTTTATTTTCGACAACTGATAAAATACATTGTCTAGCCAATAGTGTTTCAGCTGTACCTGATTTTATCGGTCCCTCCGTAAATATATTCTGGATCCGTGCCTGGATCAAACCTTATCTACTTTCCTCAATGCAATATTGTTAAATATAAAAAGTGGAACAATAATTTATTCAAATTATTCGTAGGTATACAACACAAACAAACTTGAAAAAGTGAGTGTTCAGAAAAATAGCAAACATAACAGCACAGCCCTTTATCGCTTAAAATTATATTTAACTGATTTTGTGGGAGACAGAATGTAAAAGAATTTATATTTATTAAGTTTAAAAAAATCTAAATCCAATTTTCTTCAATAAATAATTACTAATGAATTGTTTATTATTGTTGTTAAACTTTTTCTTACATTTAACATCTTATACATATTAAAAAAATTCACAAAGTAGACATGATTTGTTAATATAAATTATATTAATATATATTATTATTATTAATTATAAAATTAATCATAAAATCATAAATTTTAGCAGTCTTAGATAACAGAATAGTGATGTTTTCCTAAACAAGGTAGTCCCGTGTAACAAAAAGTACCCATTGCATATTGCATACTTATAAAATTAATGAAATGTTTGTGTACATATTTTTTACAAATATTGTTATGAGTATATGTTCCAATACACCCATGATTGTACTATGTAATTTAACAATTTTAGTTATTTAAATAAATCTTTTCTGTGTGTTAATATTTTTTCAAGAGAGAATTCAAATTAATTATTTTAATATGTACATTTGATGTTAGTATTCATAATATTATGTTAATTTAACGTTATTTGAACTATGTAGTATATTAAAATAACTTTGTAACTTTACAGCTGTTGTTATACGATTGTGGAGAACTACAGATGACCAAACCAAAGTTTTGTTTGTTTGGGGAATTGAACTTAGTGGTCTTTTGTATATAACCCCAATGTCATTAGATCCAAAAATGTTTCATTCTAATTCTTTAGTATTTTGTATGACTGGAGGAAATTATACTGCTCCACATTGCATTGCTGAAGATCAGCCTACTTTAGCTCGAATCACTCATCTTACTTTACCTTCAAAAGATGTAAGAATAAGTGGTACACTTTTACAACTGACAAGGTACTATTCAATATCAGTTAACAATTTATCAATTTTAATCTGTATCATACTTGTTATAGGATGCATAATATCCAACGAATTACTAGTAAACAAAGAGAAGCAGCTACTTTATTAAAAGAAAAAGTAGTTCAAGGTGAAATAGGTTTGAATGAAAATCGAACAGGAAGACATCAAAGTGCTACAATACGTAGATTGATGAACAAAGAAATTACCCAGAAACCATCTCGTCAAAGTATTTTATGTAGACGAAAAGAAATTGAATTGGTAAAATTTAGAGTATTGTTGCTATGCCAAGAAAAATCTCGTAAAATTGTCCTTCTTCGTAATAAAACTCAAACTAGTAAAACATTTTATGATGCAAATTTTATAAAAAGTAAGTTCAGTTCAATTAATATTTTTATAAGTATTTATTAAAATGCTTATTATAAAGTAATGAGTCCATATAATATGTATTATTTGGATTGATTTATTCAAAACTTTTAAATGATACATTATTAAAGATTAACAGTTTTTTAAAGTCTTAAATTGCTTCAATTTTCTTATAAAAAATGTTTAAACATTTTATACAATATTTTTCTGTTAAACTAAAAGAAATTAGATAACAAAATATATTATACTTATGTCGCACCAACTAAGTGAAATAACTATTTTCATAAATTGAACATCTGCTTCAAGCCATATAAAACAATATTTTACTCATCACTCCCCACCAAACTGATTCATGGTTAGTCATCCTGTTTATGGTTTGTATCTTTTATAATAATAACAATAATTATATAATATTATGCATTTTTTTTATACACTTTTTCACGTGAACATTTAATAATATCATGCAATTATTATACCAGCACACATAACATAATAGTGCCTTTATAATATAATAAGTAGGCTTAGAATATTTATAATTTTGCATATTTTTTTTAGGTTGTCCAATAGCTCTTATATATTATTCTTTTATAAAAATGTGTTTTGTGATATCTATATTAAAATATCAAAATTTTATTTTTCATATAATTACATATTATACCATTTTTTATTTATAAGTGCATTATTTGTGTTTTTCTGTTTTTAAGTGCATATTTGACATTTTTTGATGCAAAATACTGAAAAATACAATAATTTTATTAACCAAATCTGAAATAAGTTTTATTATCTGTATTTTACTAAGTGTTTTACATAATTATTACTATGTAAAATACATACGTATTAGCACCAAATAGACAAAGATTTACAACAGGTTATTTAAAACAAACAATAATTATTCAATGCAACTTTTTTTTTTAAATATATTTTTTTTATTTTATTAATTTTTTTATAGTAAATAAGAAAATTCAAAAACTGTAATAGACTAAAAAACACATAAAATAATACCGACCCAATTTGTTTATATTCTATTAATGATTAAATATGTCTGTATTTATTGCATTCATTTTTGTCCATATTTCTTTTTTTTTTTAATATATATTTTTAAAAATTTTCAAGCACATTTAACTGTTTTTTAGTGCATAAGTGCATAAATATTCATACATTTTTTAGTGCATAAACGTCCTAACCCTAAATAATAAGCTAATATATAAGGCTAAAGGTATTAAAGTGTAAATTGTATTGCTAAATAAAAATAATTTAAGTATTTGTATAATGAAAAGTAGATAATTAGCTAAGACAAATCATTGGAACCTATGTGAAAAAAAATTAATAATAGTATAATAAATATAATATTTTACTGAGTTATAATAAGTAAATAGATGCCACTAAATGTATACAAGAATAAAATATTTATTATATTTTAATCACATTATTATTACATTTTTAGATTTAATGGTTTACGTACCTATGATGACTTTTTTTCTTGTTGAGCATCATAATAATACATTGTGGATTTCTAATTGGTCTTCCTGGATACTTGGTTCCACAAACTTAAACAGTCATTAAAAAATGTTTGTAATTTGGAAACATTTGTTCTTCTCATAGTTGTTTATCAAAAAGGATTGTTTTATTTTTTAGTTTTTTTGTAGTCCATACAGAAACTACACACAATTCTCATTTGTCCTTGTACTTAATAATGGTACTTATATTTTATTTTAAAACTTCCAATACTCCTATCTTTATTTATAGACCAAAAATCAATTTTTTATTTAATAAGGTGCCATATTAGCAGTAAAGTATTAACATTTTATTTCAACCAGTTCATCGTTATCAGTAAACCATCTGAAGTAGATCCTAAAAATAAATTTTCTGCATCTATAAAAATATCACAGTCACAATTATATGAGTATTTATTCTTAAAATATCATATTTTTTAAATAGTACAAACATTATTTAATATTTAAGAACTGTTTCAATGAATAAATATTAAATACAAATTATACAAAGTAAATCATATAACTTATTCGTTCGGTTCAGCCAGTTCAAGTAATTTGAAGTTAATAGTTATTAAATTGAATTACTGGGTTGATAGTTTATATATTTTGATCATAAGATCTGCTTTTAATATTTTACTGTTGTTGATTTTCAACAATTAACTATTGATAAATAAATTACAAAAACTAAAAATGTTAGCTATGTATAAAACGTTAAATAATTTATAATTAATATTTATTTATTACATCTACCCAGTTGATTTCAAATATTAAATAATGACTGTATGTGCTACTTAAAATTTATGGTATTGCAAAAATACTGGTCATATATTTTGTTATTTATTTGTAAATTTTTTTTTTTTGGTGAATATAATGTTTGTTTAAGAATGTATGATGATAAAATCAACAAATAGTAAACCGATTTGAATTTTATTAAAAATAAGAAAATAATAATTCTATTGTAATTTTGTATGTGGTGAAATATATGAGTAGTTTATCACTATTAATTATACAAAACTTATATCAACTAATATGTTTAAACATTATTTTTTATTATGTTATAAATAGATAGCAAGCTGATTGAAATGAACGAAACACTTTGCATTAATATCCATCAGCTAAAACAATTGAGCAATACATCTAACTCGATTGATACACTATCAGCACTAAATAGTCAACTCATTTATCGAAAAAAACAACTTGTTTCAGAACTTAACTTTATATATCCTATAACTGAGGTAAAAAACTAATCACTATAAAATATATACAAGATATAAAATTTAAATTATAATAAAATTGATATATTAATCTCATAAAAAAAGAAAGTTCTTATGTAAACAAAAATAATTTTTAAAGTTATAGTATTCTTACGTATCATAATGTATATTATAGTAAGTTACGCTTAATGTGATCACTGGTTTATAGAATAAACCGTTTATTGGAATCAAAATTGAAAATTCTAAACCAGGTCTTATGTTACTAATGTTAAATTAACCTTTTATTAGAATCACCAAGTACTGGATAATTGAATCATTTTTAAGAACATTCTTATCGTTTTAATGGTATTTCAAACATTCACTATAAAAAAAACAAGAATTTTTTTGAATAAGTTAAAAGGAGCTATTCAAAAATACGTCAAAAATGATACTTTTCAGTTGTTTCAAAAATTATAGGTACAATGTATAGGTCCATACATTATTGTTTATTTAAAAATCATATATTATATTAATTGAATAGAGATTTTAATTGCTGGCTAATATGAAAATGAAATTAGTAGATTCTCAAGTACAATAAAAAGTAAATAGTTTCTTTACTTTATTTTAATTTAATTTTAAACATATATATAAATATACTCTGATTAATAGACAAAAAATTGTTTATGGAATTAACCGGTTAATATAACCTACATTATCTGAACCAATGTGATCACATTAAACGAAACTCACTATATTTATTTTTGTTTTATTCTGAGTAGTGAAAATAATTTAAAAATTATTATTATAAGAAAAATTTAATTTTTAACTAGATAATAGCTTGTCATTTTTTGCGATTTTAACAAATTTAGTCAAAATCCTAACATTAAATGCTATATATTATGCTTAAATACTCATTTATTTTTAATATTTTTATACAGATCCAAGATAAACTTATGTGAAATTATGTATTAAATTCTTAAGAACTTTGACCTAGCTAATATTTTTTATCGATATTTATAAAAAATTAAAATTTGATATGCCTATAAATAGCTCATAATGAGTTAATTAAAATTTTATCATATAATAAAAATGATGATATAAATAATATTGTTAATTATTTAGAGATAAAAATGATTTGATTCTAATCATGTTTATATAATAACAAAAATGAACTATCAAAATATTTATTTATATAATAATTTATACTTTTTATATAAATAATTTTTCTTTCGAGATTGTTTTTCAATTGGAATGTTCTTTTAACTATATACATTTTTATATATTGTGTATTTTAAATAGTTTAATACAAAACTTACATTTACTAAAATATTGTAGAATCTTTAATTTTAATAAATTATATTTTTATTTAGGTATAAAAAGGTAATACTTCAGTATAATTAGTATCTCATATTTTGTTATTATTATTATTGTATTGAACTTAGATTCAGGGACAAGAACCTTTTGCCACTAGCTCTATTTTATTAATTATTTACATTTTATATTAAATATGTAAAAAAATATAATAATACAATTTTTTGATTAATCTTGAATTAGGGACAATTAATTTTGTTATTTATTCTGTTGGACTGCCGATCGATTATTATCTATTTTTTTAACACTAAAAACTTTATCAATAAATAATTATTACTTAATTACTTAATGTTTATTTAATTTGTGTTGTTTATGATACTGAACAAATAATTAATTTTTTTGTTTTTTTAAATAATCCAGGTCAACGAAAATATTTCAATATGTGATGTTCATCTTCCAAACTCAGAAAACTTTGATGGCTGCAATGATATTCAATTGAGTATTGGTCTGGGTTATGTTGCCCATTTAATTCTTATGATTTCCTACTTTTTAAATATTCCTTTAAGATATCCAATTAACCACGTTGGATCACGTAGTAAAATTATCGATCATATTTCATTAGATATACAAGATAGAGAACGATTGTAAGTTTAAAAATAAAATATGTGTATTTTTTTAAACTAATTATCTTGTTTTCAGGTTTCCTTTGTTTGGTCGAACTAAAGCTCGATTAGAATTTAACTATGCCGTTTATTTGCTAAATAAAAATATTGCCCAACTTCGTTGGTATAATGGTTATAGTACTAATGACTTGCGTACAACTTTGTACAATTGTTTAGTTATGTTGCAACCACAATCAAGTTTGTACGTTTACATTTTTTTCTTCTGCTATAAGAACATAAGGTGTACCTAATTTAAGCTAATCTAATTGAACATATTCTTAACTAATAAATATATTTTATATTGATACATAATAATAACTAAGAACCATTAAGAAATATTATAGTTTCTTTATTTCTTATATAAATGTTAAAAGAACTTTTTATTCACATGTGTTATCTTAGTCTAATGTGCATATAACATAGCAGATCTATTACCAGATTAGTGGTCCCTATTACACATGTAAATGTATCATTAAATAAAGGTTTATATATTTTTATAAAGTATATAAATATTAAAAATATAATCTATTTTGTTCTGATATTTAAAAAAAAATTTATAATTTATATTATTATTTCTACAATAATTTATTTTAGATTTTTAAAGGTTAAATAATTCTTTTTTTGGACGAAATAAGTTTGTCAATTAAATTAGTCTAATTTTCTAATCAAGTATTTAGCAATCAAATAATGTACATATAACTGTACTCAGTGGTGGTCAAGTGATTTTTTTCACGAGGGGGAAGGATATGGCTGATTTTATAATATAATATATACTACTTAATCATTAAAATATAATTTATGGTTATGTCTTATATCAATTTTTAAATTAAGGTAAATTAGTACTTTATTTATAACAAGTGAGGAGTGTGTTGTTATTGAATATTCACAATCATCGAGTGGGGTAATTCCCATATATTTTGTATAAGCAATAAAGCAACTAAATATTAATTATAACAGCCTTGTTTCTAGAATGAGTTTAGAATCCAAATAATAATATAATATGTTTATGATCATAGTCATTGTTTTGAGAAAAAAAAAATAAAATTTAGTACATTAACATTATAGTACAATAAATACACAAATTTAATTGTTATAAATATTAAAGAAAAAAAGTCATGGTGGATCTATCCCCCTCATCCTTCCCCCGTTTGACCACCACTGACTGTATTTGATAGGATACCTCAACCAAGTGTCAGTAAGTGGACTCTCTTTTCGTTATTTTCTTCATTCAATATAATGGTTTTATCAAAAACGAGCATCTTTGTTAGTTCTTAATATATATTTAATAATATTGCTTAATAAATATAATTTTAATTTGTGGAACATTAACTACATGAATCAATTACACGTGTTTATTAAATACATAGACTTCATGAATACGTGTATTTAAAGAACGCGTTTAAAATTGTTACCTCTATACCAGATTCTTCACTTTATATATAATTAATATTATAGTAAATTGACCTATTATTTGTAGAGAAGAAATAATTTGTTTCATACTTTTATTTTAAAATGAGTTAAATTTGAAAAATGAATTATTTATGTATTAATAACTCATTTTAAAATAAAAAATATAGGAAAAAAATGTATATTCTTTTTATAAATGATATGTAGATTTGCACCAATATTAACTATAAATAAACTGTATTATGATTTGATATCTAGATTTTCTATGTAATGCATGCATATTATGGAGACAACACAAAAGAAAATAAGTGTATAATGTTCTAAAAATTTAAAAATTAAATTAGTTACATCAAAGTATAACTTTACTAATTTTTCTAATCATTTAAATCATATTTTATTAAAATCAACAGTTTATATAAGTGAATGACTACACAAATTTCCTGTTGTATGATTGATTATTAAAATTTATTTATTTTTGTATGAAAAATAAAATATAATATCTTATATTTATTAAAAAGGACGCTATACTCGCATGTGTTGTCTCTGTCTTACTAACGTACATCATAACAAATTTTCGTTCAGAAAAATACATTTTATGATGTTAGCTTTAATATTAGAGTAAATTTACCTATTATCAAATTTAAAGGTAAGAATATTATCGAGGCAATAACATATTGCTTTTATTGATATTATCATTTTAAAGTGAGTTATGAACATTTTAAAGTTGTAATAGTTTATATAGCTATAACTCATTTTAAAATAATAATGTCAATAAAAACATATGTCATTGTCTAGATAATATTCTTACATTTAAATTTTATAATAGATAAATTTACTCTAATATTAAAGCTAACATCATAAAATGTATTCTTCTGAACGAAAATTTGTTATGATGTACGTTATTAAGACAGAGACAACATATGCGGGTATAGCGTCCTCTTAATTTAACAGATATTAAGAATTCATAACCATATTTAATGCACACATTTACTACATTAATTTATGACAATCTTAATTTTTGATCATTGTAAATTGTATTAATCTACATATCTAATCCAATTATTATTTAGATTAAAACTACAAACCTCAAAATTCACATCTTCAAATTCTTCATTAGAATCTTCTTTAAACATACCACCAAGATCTTCCCGAGATGTTTATAAAGAAGATACTAGTAGTTCAGATGATTCAAAAATAAAAGGAATACCTCACTCTTCATCAGATCCGTCACTAGCTGAGGATAAAACTCAAGCATTTAATGATTTTAACTCATCATAACATGTATTGAATATTACTCAATTTATATTGGCCAATGTTACCGACTGTTAAATTAATTAAACATTTTAAGACTGGTCTGTTTGATTTCTAAGTAATTTTTAATTCATTATTCTTATTACCGTTTATTATAATAGTTATAAATATTTCATTATTATTTATTTATAACCAATTTGAATGCTATTACTATTATTTATGGGTATTCAACGTTTATTAGTTTTTTATAATATACTTACACAAATATTTAACAATGTAAAAATATATTTTATATCATTATTTAATATGTATGTTATTACTTATTTGCTATTTGTAATATAAAGTAGCTTACAAGTTTTTTATCAACTATTTGTAAAAAAGTTTTGAAAATGTTAAAATAATATAACAGTAAGATATAAATTATTTTAGGTACCTATTTCTATTTATTCAATAAATTATGTGGAGAATACAATGTTTGATAATATAATCTAGGTAAAATCTCTAGCCTTTTTTAATGGAAGGCCAAATCTAAAAAATGTGTTTTGACATCACAAGGTAGAATAGTTTAAGATAGCTTGAAAGGTAATAAAATTTAAGAAAGATAAAAATTATTTTATAATTCATTAACTGTTATACCTTTATAAGTTTAGAAAATAAAAAAATAATTGTATGTTTCATTATTTAATAAGAATTTTTAAATTGCTCATATTATAACAATTGAAAACAATTGATAAATTCAAACGAATATAATATTTTCTAAGTGTCAGATAGCTTGACAGACACATTTGAAAAAAATTGCGTAGGTTGGAAATTCCTGGTCTAGGTTATAGAATTCTTGTAATTAATATCATATATTATACTTAAAATTAATTTTATTTTTTTTTTATTATTTTGATACAAAATTATCAAACAATTAATTATTTCCATGTATAGTTATGCTCAATGTACATGAACAAAATTCTCATGTCAATTTTTCAATTCAAATTAATTTACTTGTATACTTAACATGAACATTAGCAGCTAATTCATAATAATCTAAATCAATTTAATCTTAATTTTAAATGATGTAGCACTAGAAAACTAATAATTTTTATTAGTCTTATGCTTTGCTTTACATAAAAAAAATTCTTACTTATTTCCAATAAAACATTAAACAAGAAATAAATAAAAATCAAGAGCTTACTTATTGACTCACTTTTGAACAGATTTTTCCAACTTTATATTTAATTCAATTTGGCTTAAGCATTTAAGACATTAACTACAAAAATATTGTTTTAAAAAAAATATGCCGAACTCGTTTATAAACCAAGCATAGTTTAAAATTAAAATATAAAATACCAACAAAAAGCCTTAGTTAAAATTTAACTTTTTATTTCATTTTATAAATGGAATAATTCTTTGGTTGTAATGATTACATTTTGAATATGTGTAGTTATCCCCTATAAATTGTTTATTCTTACCATGTTAACATTTGTATGAATTAATTTTTTTATTTACAATATATAATTTAATAAATATCTAAACAATTTTTGTTTTTTAAATTAATGTGCATATTAATTTTTGTTTTTATAATAAAATACTTGGGTAAGTATTATAGACTTAATTTCAATATACTAAACAAATTGTGAATATGGTTATATACTTTATTCATATACTAAATAAACATTTAAATTCGGTGATTAAACAATGACAGCATATTAAAATATAAACATTATTGTTGTTATAGATTTATCTTTAAATATACATTCTAATCTAGTGCCAGTTCCACGTATTCCTATTAATAACAGATTTTGGAAACAATATATTAAATATACCAGCTTTTTGACAAAAAAAAATATGTTGTAGGGCCTACAATGTAGGCCATATGGAAAATTAATTTTTTTGCAAAAAGACTAAACTCTTTGCAATGGGGTAGCAAATTGGCGATCTACTTATTATTTTTCCAAAGAGCCTGCTGTTTTTCAAGCTTATTGCATACAGACTAACAGCAGTTAGGCCTTTTAGGAACTATAATCATTTTATGGTAAAAACTATTTTAATTATTTTATTTTAAAGGTTATTGATAATAACACAGTACAATATATGTAACATGTAACATTATTATTTATAACTTGTTATTTATTACTTATTACTTATTAATTGTGTACAGTTGTTGACTATTGAATTACTAGTTTTATCATATGTTACTAACAGAAAAAAAAATATATGTAACATTATTATTTGGACGGACGTTGTGAGAAATATGTCAAGTCAAAAATGCTAAATTTTCAGGAAAATTTCTTAATTTATATTTTTAATTTGTTAGAATAGTTATTTCAATCTCATAGACATAGTAATTTTCAGATTTAAAATTAACTTAAATCATTTTAAGACTTTTGTAAGTGACTTGACATTAATGAAACAAACAATAACTGACTTGACATCTTCTGTACATATAATTTAGCTGTAATAATTAGCCACAAATTAGGTTTTATAAAAGTCAAAGCTATCATACTATGTTGATCAATACATACAATTTTTTTTCCTAGTTAGGTTCTTAGAACCTAATTGGTTTATTAACAACTTTGAAAAGAACAGTTTTATAAAATATTACCTACACAAGAAAACCAAAAAATAAATCTATAATAAATTAAAAACTGTAACTATTTCAATGTTTTAGAAATGGATGTATTATAATAAAAGAATAATACCTCAAAAAATGGTATTTGAGAAGCTGCTATTTCAGAAACGGCATCAAATATTGTAGCTATTGTTAGTGGTTGTTTAACTGCGTCAGTTTTATTTTTATAATAATTAGTAACTTCATTGTTAAATTTATTCATAGCTGTTACATTTACAAAATTATGCACTCGTCAGTATTAACCCATTTGTTGAAAAACACTCGATTTAGTAACTTAAAATATCCACCTACATACAGCATGCCAAAATAATGTGCAGTGAAAAGTTATAATCTAATCTATTGATTAGGCATTATATTATAGATTCTATCATTTATTAAGTATACATTGTCAATCCGTATCTAATCCTAAATATCCTACGTAGTACAGAACAGTGTTATTATCAATAACCCTTAAAATAAACAAGAATTGTTTTCCAAATAAAACATTATAAATATTTATAAAAAATTCAATGTGTTTGTCTCTCTACTTTTAACTATTGTAAATTCAAACGTTAATACAACACCTTAAATGATAAGAACTAGTAAAACATGAAAAAGCTATAGACAATAAAAAAAATATATAAATATATATTATGTTTTACAAAAGTTTTTAACATTTAAATTAAGCATATTCTTACCAAATGGTTAAATTCTTGACAATTTTGTAAACTCAGTATTTAAAGTTTTTGAAAATTACATTAATAACATTAACCATTGAATGTATCAAGGAGCGTCAAATCATGAATTTAAGGTAAGATAAAATAAAATATATGTATGAATAGTTTTACAAAATAAACATTGTACTTACTGTTAAAAGCTTAATTGTATTTGTAATAAACTAGTAGCATACAACTTATAGCTGTTGTAAATCTAAATACTAATACAACTACTATAAAGTTATATATTACTAAAACATGAAAAAGATATAGAAAATAAAAAAATATATAAATATAAATTATGTTTTACAATAGTTTTGAACAATTATATTAAACATATTTTCCCAAATGAATGAAATTTCATAATTTAGTAAAAAGGGTACAAAAAACTTTTAAAAATTAATCTAGAAAATGACAGGTGAATATATCAAGGAGAACAAAATCCTGAATTATAGATAAAAAAAAATAAAATATATACATAGGTGCAGCAAGGAAGGTGCTAGGCGGAGCACTTACACCACTAGCATTACATAAAATTAAATGAAATTAAAAAAACTGAATGGTATTAAAACAATTTTAAATTGCAAAACTATCTACATTATATTCTATTAATAATTTAACAATTATAATTATTATCATTATAATTACGTATATAAGCATTAAATAAAATCAAAATTAACATAAATCTATTTGCACGATGCTCCCCAATGAAAAACTCCTGGCAGCGCCTATGAATATACCCAAGAAAAAATTCACAAAATAAACTTTGTGCTAACTGATAAAAACTTGATTGTGTTTGTTACAATCTAGTAGCAAACTACAAAGACCTGTTGTAAATTAAATACAAATACAACAGTTATAAGGCTATGACTACTAAACCATGAGAAAATATAGCTAAAAAAGAAAATTTTAAAAATATAAATTAAGTTTTACAAGAAATTTTAAGAATTTTTTTAAAACATATTTTTCCTATATCAAAGAAAATTTCCAAACAATATTAATATACAACTAATTTTAGGTAAATTGATCATTACTCATTTAGGACGAGTTTTGAAATTTAAAAACTACACTTACATTAAACACTTGATTGTGTTTGCCACAATCTAGTAGCCTATGACACATAACTGTTGTAAATTAAATACTAATACAACAGTAATAAGGGTATAACTACTAAACCATGAGAAAATATAGCTAAAAAAGAAATTATAAAAATATAAATTATGTTTTACATTAGATTTTAATATTTTTTTAAAACATATTTTACCCATATCAAACAAAATTTTCAAAAAAAATTAATATACAAATAATTTTAGGTAAATAGATCATTAACTCATGTAGGAAATGGTTGAAAAATTAAAAACTACACTTATCACAAAAATTTGATTGTGTGTGCCACAATCTAGTAGCATATGTCTTATAACTGTTGTAATTTCAAATATTAATACAAAAATTATAAGGCAATGATAACTAAACCATGAAAAAATATAGCTAAAAAGTAAATTAAAAAAATATAACTTATGCTTTACAATAATATTTAAGTATTTTTTTAAAACATATTTTTCCTTTATAAAAGAAAAATTTCTAAAACTATTAATATACAACTAATTTTAGGTAAATTGATCGTTAACTAATTTAGGAAGAGTTTTAAAAATTAAAAACTACACTAACCACTAAAAACTTGATTGTGTTTGTCACAATCTAGTAGCCTATGACTTATAACTGTTGTAATTTCAAATACTAATACATCAGTAATAAATCAATGACTACTAAACCATGAACAAATATATCTAAAAAAGGAAATTTTAATGATATAAATTATGTTTTACAAGAATTTTTAAGAATTTTTTAAAACATATTTTTCCCAAATAAAAGAAAATTTTCAAAAAAAATTTATATTCAACTAGTTTTAGGTAAATTGATCATTAACTCATGTAGGAAGAGGTTTAAAAATTAAAAAATACACTTACTGCTAAAAGCTTGATTGTGTTTGTCACAATCTAGTAGCATATGACTTATAACTGTTGTAATTTCAAATACAAATACAACAGTAATAAAGCAAAGACTACTAAACCATGAGAAAATATAGCTAAAAAAGGAATGTTTAATAATATAAATTATGTTTTAGAATAGATTTTAAGATTTTTTTTAAAATATATTTTTGACTTATAAAAGAAAATATTCCATAATCAGTATTAAATAATTACTTTTAAATAAATTGATCATTAACTCAAGTAGAAAGAAGTTTAAAAATTAAAAACTATACTTACCACTAGAAACTTGATTGTGTTTGCCAGAATCTAGTAGCCAATGACTTATAACTGTTGTAATTTCAAATACTAATACATCAGTAATAAATCAATGACTACTAAACCATGAAAAAATATAGCTAAAAAAGGAATGTTTAATAATATAAATTATGTTTTAGAATAGATTTTAAGATTTTTTTTAAAACATGTTTATGACTTATAAAAGAAAATATTCCATAATCAGTATTATATAATTAATTTTACATAATTTTATCATAAACTCATGTAGGAAGAGGTTTAAAAATTAAAAACTACACTTACCACTAAGAACTTGATTGTGTTTGTCACAACCTAGTAGCCTATCACTTATAGCTGTTGTAATTTCAAATACTAATATAACAGTAATAAGGATAGGACTACTAACCCATGAAAAAATATAGCTAAAAAATGAAATAGTAATAATATAAATTATGTTTTAAATTAGATATTAATATTTTTTTTAAAACATATTTTACCCATATCAAAGAAAAATTTCAAAAACTATTAATATACAACTAATTTTAGGTAAATTAATCATTAACTAATTTAGGAAGAGTTTTGAAAGTTAAAAACTACACTTACTGCAAAAAGCTTGATTGTGTTTGTCACAATCTAGTAGCATACATCCTATAACTGTTGTAAATTCAAATACTAGTACAACAGTAATAAGGCAATGACTACTAAACCATGAAAAAATATAGCTAAAAAGTAAATTATTTAAATATAAATTATGTTTTAAATTAGATATTAATATTTTTTTTAAAACATATTTTACCCATATCAAAGAAAATATTCAAAAAAAATTAATATTCAACTAATTTTAGGTAAATTGATCATTAACTAATTTAAGAAAGTTTTAAAATTTAAAAACTACACTTACCGCTAAAAACTTGATTGTGTTTGCCACAATCTAGTAGCCTTTGACTTATAACTGTTGTAATTTCAAATACTAATACAACACTAATAAATCAAGAACTACTAAACCATGAAAAAATATAGCTAAAAAAGGAATGTTTAATAATATAAATTATGTTATACAAGTATTTTTAAGGATTTTTTTAAAACATAATTTTCTCTTATAAAAGAAAATTATCAAAAAAAATTATATATACAAATAATTTTAGGTAAATTGATCATTAACTCATGTAGGAAGAGGTTTAAAATTAAAAAATACACTTACTGCTAAAAGCTTGATTGTGTTTGTCACAATATAGTAGCCTATGACTTATAACTGTTGTAATTTCAAATACTAATACATCAGTAATAAATCAATGACTACTAAACCATGAAAAAATATAGCTAAAAAAGAAAATTATAAAAATATAAATTATGTTTAACAATAGATTTTAATATTTTTTTAAAACATATTTTACCTATATCAAAGAAAATTTTCAAAAAAATTAATATTCAACTAGTTTTAGGTAAATTGATCATTAGCTAATTTAGGAAGAGTTTTAAAACTTAAAAACTACACTTACTGCAAAAAACTTGATTGTGTTTGTCACAATCTAGAAGCATATGATCTATAACTGTTGTAATTTCAAATACTAATACAACAGTAATAAGGCAATGACTACTAAACCATGAGAAAATATATCTAAATAAGGAAATTATTTAAATATAAGTTATGTTTTACATTAGATATTAATATTTTTTTTAAAACATATTTTTCCCAAAAAAAAGAAAATTTTCCAATAACAGTATTATATTACTAATTTTACATAAATTGATCATTAGCTCATGTAGGAGGAGGTTTAAAAATTAAAAACTACACTCACCACTAAAATTTTGATTGTGTTTGCCACAATCTAGTAGCCTATGAAATATAACTGTTATAATTTCAAATACTAATACAACAGTCATAAATCAAGGACTACTAAACCATGAAAAAATATAGCTAAAAAAGGAAATTTTAATAATATAAATTATGTTTAACAATAGATATTAATATTTTTTTAAAAACATATTTTTCCTTTATACAAGAAAATTTTCAAAAAAAATTAATATACAAGTAATTTTAGGTAAATTTATCATTAAATTATGTAGGAAGAGGTTGAAAAATCAAAAACTACACTTACCTTAAAAATTTGATTGTGTTTGTCACAATCTAGTAGCCTATGACTTATAACTGTTGTCATTTCAAATACTAATACAACAGTAATAATGCAAAGACTACTAAACCATGAAAAAATATATCTAAAAAAGGAAATCTTAATAATATAAATTATGTTATACAAGTATTTTTAAGGATTTTTTTAAAACATAATTTTTTCTTATAAAAGAAAATTATTAAAAAAAATTATATATACAAATAATTTTAGGTAAATTGATCATAAACTCATGTAGGAAGAGGTTTAAAATTAAAAAATACACTTATCACTAAAAACTTGATTGTGTTTGTCACAATCTAGTAGCCTATGACTTATAACTGTTGTAATTTCAAATACTAATACAACAGTAATAAATCAAGAACTACTACACCATGAAAAAATATAGCTAAAAAAGGAAATTATAATAATATAAATTATGTTTTACAATAGATTTTAAAATTATTTTTAAAACATATTTTTCCCATATAAAAGAAAAATTTCAAAAACTATTAATATACAACTAATTTTATGTAAATTGATCGTTAAATAATTTTGGAAGAGTTTTAAAAATTAAAAACTACACTTACCACTAAGAACTTGATTGTGTTTGTCACAACCTAGTAGCCTATCACTTATAGCTGTTGTAATTTCAAATACTAATATAACAGTAATAAGGATAGGACTACTAACCCATGAAAAAATATAGCTAAAAAATGAAATAGTAATAATATAAATTATGTTTTAAATTAGATATTAATATTTTTTTTAAAACATATTTTACCCATATCAAAGAAAAATTTCAAAAACTATTAATATACAACTAATTTTAGGTAAATTAATCATTAACTAATTTAGGAAGAGTTTTGAAAGTTAAAAACTACACTTACTGCAAAAAGCTTGATTGTGTTTGTCACAATCTAGTAGCATACATCCTATAACTGTTGTAAATTCAAATACTAGTACAACAGTAATAAGGCAATGACTACTAAACCATGAAAAAATATAGCTAAAAAGTAAATTATTTAAATATAAATTATGTTTTAAATTAGATATTAATATTTTTTTTAAAACATATTTTACCCATATCAAAGAAAATATTCAAAAAAAATTAATATTCAACTAATTTTAGGTAAATTGATCATTAACTAATTTAAGAAAGTTTTAAAATTTAAAAACTACACTTACCGCTAAAAACTTGATTGTGTTTGCCACAATCTAGTAGCCTTTGACTTATAACTGTTGTAATTTCAAATACTAATACAACACTAATAAATCAAGAACTACTAAACCATGAAAAAATATAGCTAAAAAAGGAATGTTTAATAATATAAATTATGTTATACAAGTATTTTTAAGGATTTTTTTAAAACATAATTTTCTCTTATAAAAGAAAATTATCAAAAAAAATTATATATACAAATAATTTTAGGTAAATTGATCATTAACTCATGTAGGAAGAGGTTTAAAATTAAAAAATACACTTACTGCTAAAAGCTTGATTGTGTTTGTCACAATATAGTAGCCTATGACTTATAACTGTTGTAATTTCAAATACTAATACATCAGTAATAAATCAATGACTACTAAACCATGAAAAAATATAGCTAAAAAAGAAAATTATAAAAATATAAATTATGTTTAACAATAGATTTTAATATTTTTTTAAAACATATTTTACCTATATCAAAGAAAATTTTCAAAAAAATTAATATTCAACTAGTTTTAGGTAAATTGATCATTAGCTAATTTAGGAAGAGTTTTAAAACTTAAAAACTACACTTACTGCAAAAAACTTGATTGTGTTTGTCACAATCTAGAAGCATATGATCTATAACTGTTGTAATTTCAAATACTAATACAACAGTAATAAGGCAATGACTACTAAACCATGAGAAAATATATCTAAATAAGGAAATTATTTAAATATAAGTTATGTTTTACATTAGATATTAATATTTTTTTTAAAACATATTTTTCCCAAAAAAAAGAAAATTTTCCAATAACAGTATTATATTACTAATTTTACATAAATTGATCATTAACTAATTTAGGAAGAGTTTTGAAAGTTAAAAACTACACTTACTGCAAAAAACTTGATTCTGATTGCCACAACCTAGTAGCCTATCACTTATAGCTGTTGTAATTTCAAATACTAATACAACAGTTATAAGGATAGGACTACTTAACCATGAAAAAATATACCTAAAAAAGGAAGTTTTAATAATATAAATTATGTTTTAGAATAGATTTTAAGATTTTTTTTAAAACATATTTTTGACTTATAAAAGAAAATATTCCATAATCAGTATTATATAATTACTTTTATATAAATTGATCATTAACTCAAGTAGAAAGAAGTTTAAAAATTAAAAACTATACTTACCACTAGAAACTTGATTGTGTTTGCCACAATCTAGTAGCCAATGACTTATAACTGTTGTAATTTCAAATACTAATACATCAGTAATAAATCAATGACTACTAAACCATGAAAAAATATAGCTAAAAAAGGAATGTTTAATAATATAAATTATGTTATACAAGTATTTGTAAGGATTTTTTTAAAACATAATTTTCTCTTATAAAAGAAAATTATTAAAAAAAATTATATATACAAATAATTTTAGGTAAATTGATCATTAACTCATGTAGGAAGAGGTTTAAAATTAAAAAATACACTTATCACTAAAAACTTGATTGTGTTTGTCACAATCTAGTAGCCTATGACTTATAACTGTTGTAATTTCAAATACTAATACAACAATAATAAATCAAGAACTACTAAACCATGAGAAAATATATCTAAATAAGGAAATTATTTAAATATAAATTATGTTTTACATTAGATATTAATATTTTTTTTAAAACTTATTTTTCCAACAAAAAAGAAAATCTTCCAATAACAGTATTATATAACTAATTTTACATAAATTGATCATTAGCTCATGTAGGAGGAGGTTTAAAAATTAAAAACTACATATACCACTAAAATTTTGATTGTGTTTTTCACAATCTAGTAGCCTATGAAATATATCCGTTATAATTTCAAATACTAATTCATAAATCAAGGACTACTTAACCATGAAAAAATATAACTAAAAAAGGATATTATAATAATATAAATTATGTTTAACAATAGATATTAATATTTTTTTCAAAACATATTTTACCCATATCAAAGAAAAATTTCATAAACTATTAATATACAACTAATTTTAGGTAAATTGATCATTAACTAATTTAGGAAGAGTTTTGAAAGTTAAAAACTACACTTACTGCAAAAAGCTTGATTGTGTTTGTCACAATCTAGTAGCATACATCCTATAACTGTTGTAAATTCAAATACTAGTACAACAGTAATAAGGCAATGACTACTAAACCATGAGAAAATATATCTAAATAAGGAAATTATTTAAATATAAGTTATGTTTTACATTAGATATTAATATTTTTTTTAAAACATATTTTTCCCAAAAAAAAGAAAATTTTCCAATAACAGTATTATATTACTAATTTTACATAAATTGATCATTAGCTCATGTAGGAGGAGGTTTAAAAATTAAAAACTACACTCACCACTAAAATTTTGATTGTGTTTGCCACAATCTAGTAGCCTATGAAATATAACTGTTATAATTTCAAATACTAATACAACAGTCATAAATCAAGGACTACTAAACCATGAAAAAATATAGCTAAAAAAGGAAATTTTAATAATATAAATTATGTTTAACAATAGATATTAATATTTTTTTAAAAACATATTTTTCCTTTATACAAGAAAATTTTCAAAAAAAATTAATATACAAGTAATTTTAGGTAAATTTATCATTAAATTATGTAGGAAGAGGTTGAAAAATTAAAAAATACACTTACTGCTAAAAGCTTGATTGTGTTTGTCACAATATAGTAGCCTATGACTTATAACTGTTGTAATTTCAAATACTAATACAACAGTAATAAATCAAGAACTACTACACCATGAAAAAATATAGCTAAAAAAGAAAATTATAAAAATATAAATTATGTTTAACAATAGATTTTAATATTTTTTTTAAAACATATTTTTGACTTATAAAAGAAAATATTCCATAATCAGTATTATATAATTACTTTTATATAAATTGATCATTAACTCAAGTAGAAAGAAGTTTAAAAATTAAAAACTATACTTACCACTAGAAACTTGATTGTGTTTGCCACAATCTAGTAGCCAATGACTTATAACTGTTGTAATTTCAAATACTAATACATCAGTAATAAATCAATGACTACTAAACCATGAAAAAATATAGCTAAAAAAGAAAATTATAAAAATATAAATTATGTTTAACAATAGATTTTAATATTTTTTTAAAACATATTTTACCTATATCAAAGAAAATTTTCAAAAAAATTAATATTCAACTAGTTTTAGGTAAATTGATCATTAGCTAATTTAGGAAGAGTTTTAAAACTTAAAAACTACACTTACTGCAAAAAACTTGATTGTGTTTGTCACAATCTAGAAGCATATGACTTATAACTGTTGTAATTTCAAATACTAATACAACAGTAATAAGGCAATGACTACTAAACCATGAGAAAATATATCTAAATAAGGAAATTATTTAAATATAAGTTATGTTTTACATTAGATATTAATATTTTTTTTAAAACATATTTTTCCCAAAAAAAAGAAAATTTTCCAATAACAGTATTATATTACTAATTTTACATAAATTGATCATTAGCTCATGTAGGAGGAGGTTTAAAAATTAAAAACTACACTCACCACTAAAATTTTGATTGTGTTTGCCACAATCTAGTAGCCTATGAAATATAACTGTTATAATTTCAAATACTAATACAACAGTCATAAATCAAGGACTACTAAACCATGAAAAAATATAGCTAAAAAAGGAAATTTTAATAATATAAATTATGTTTAACAATAGATATTAATATTTTTTTAAAAACATATTTTTCCTTTATACAAGAAAATTTTCAAAAAAAATTAATATACAAGTAATTTTAGGTAAATTTATCATTAAATTATGTAGGAAGAGGTTGAAAAATCAAAAACTACACTTACCTTAAAAATTTGATTGTGTTTGTCACAATCTAGTAGCCTATGACTTATAACTGTTGTCATTTCAAATACTAATACAACAGTAATAATGCAAAGACTACTAAACCATGAAAAAATATATCTAAAAAAGGAAATCTTAATAATATAAATTATGTTATACAAGTATTTTAAAATTTTTTTTAAAACATATTTTTCCCATATAAAAGAAAAATTTCAAAAACTATTAATATACAACTAATTTTATGTAAATTGATCGTTAAATAATTTTGGAAGAGTTTTAAAAATTAAAAACTACACTTACCACTAAAAACTTGATTGTGTTTGTCACAATCTAGTAGCCTATGACTTATAACTGTTGTAATTTCAAATACTAATACAACAGTAATAAGGCAATGACTACTAAACCATGAGAAATATATCTAAATAAGGAAATTATTTAAATATAAATTATGTTTTACATTAGATATTAATATTTTTTTTAAAACATATTTTTCCCACAAAAAAGAAAATTTTCCAATAACAGTATTGTATAACTAATTTTAAGTAAATTGATCATTAACTAATTTAGGAAGAGTTTTGAAAGTTAAAAACTACACTTACTGCAAAAAACTTGATTGTGTTTGCCACAATCTAGTAGCCTATGAAATATATCTGTTATAATTTCAAATACTAATACAACAGTCATAAAACAAGGACTACTAAACCATGAAAAAATATAGCTAAAAAAGGATATTATAATAATATAAATTATGTTTAACAATAGATATTAATATTTTTTTTAAAACATTTTACCCATATCAAAGAAAATTTTCAAAAAAAATTAATATTCAACTAACTTTAGGTAAATTGTTCATTAACTAATTTAAGAAGAGTTTTTAAATTTAAAAACTACACTTACCACTAAAAACTTGATTCTGTTTGCTACAATCTAGTAGCCTATGACTTATAACTGTTGTAATTTCTAATAATAATACAACAGTAATAAATCAAGAACTACTAAACCATGAAAAAATATAGCTAAAAAAGGAAATTATAAAAATATAAATTATGTTTAATAATACATTTTAGTATTTTTTTTAAAACATATTTTACCTATATCAAAGAAAATTTTCAAAAAAATTAATATTCAACTAGTTTTAGGTAAATTGATCGTTAACTCATGTAGGAAGAGTTTTAAAACTTAAAAACTACACTTACTGCAAAAACTTGATTGTGTTTGTCACAATCTAGAAGCATATGACTTATAACTGTTGTAATTTCAAATACTAATACAACAGTAATAATGCAAAGACTACTAAACCATGAAAAAATATATCTAAAAAAGGAAATCTTAATAATATAAATTATGTTATACAAGTATTTTTAAGGATTTTTTTAAAACATAATTTTCTCTTATAAAAGAAAATTATTAAAAAAAATTATATATACAAATAATTTTAGGTAAATTGATCATAAACTCATGTAGGAAGAGGTTTAAAATTAAAAAATACACTTATCACTAAAAACTTGATTGTGTTTGTCACAATCTTGTAGCCTATGACTTATAACTGTTGTAATTTCAAATACTAATACAACAGTTATAAATCAAGAACTACTACACCATGAAAAAATATAGCTAAAAAAGGAAATTATAATAATATAAATTATGTTTTACAATAGATTTTAAAATTTTTTTTAAAACATATTTTTCCCATATAAAAGAAAAATTTCAAAAACTATTAATATACAACTAATTTTATGTAAATTGATCGTTAAATAATTTTGGAAGAGTTTTAAAAATTAAAAACTACACTTACCACTAAAAACTTGATTGTGTTTGTCACAATCTAGTAGCATACAACCTATAACTGTTGTAAATTCAAATACTAATACAACAGTAATAAGGGTATGACTACTAAACCATGAAATAATATAGCTAAAAAGTAAATTAAAAAAATATAATTTATGTTTTTCAAGAATTTTTTGGATATTTTTTTAAAACATATTTTACCCATATCAAAGAAAATTTTCAAAAAAAATTAATATACAAATAATTTTAGGTAAATTGATCATTACTCATTTAGGATGAGTTTTAAAAATTAAAAACTACACTTACTGATAAAAACTTGATTGTGTTTGCCACAATCTAGAAGCCTATGACTTAAAACTGTTGTAATTTCAATTACTAATACAACAGTAATAAGGCAATGACTACTAAACCATGAGAAAATATATCCAAATAAGGAAATTATTTAAATATAAATTATGTTTTACATTAGATATTAATATTTTTTTTAAAACATATTTTTCCCACAAAAAAGAAAATTTTCCAATAACAGTATTGTATAACTAATTTTACATAAATTGATCATTAGCTCATGTAGGAGGAGGATTAAAAATTAAAAACTACATATACCACTAAAATTTTGATTGTGTTTGTCACAATCTAGTAGCCTATGAATTATATCTGTTATAATTTCAAATACTAATACAACAGTCATAAATCAAGGACTACTTAACCATGAAAAAATATAGCTAAAAAAGGAAATTTTAATAATATAAATTATGTTTAACAATAGATATTAATATTTTTTTAAAAACATATTTTTCCTTTATACAAGAAAATTTTCAAAAAAAATTAATATACAAGTAATTTTAGGTAAATTTATCATTAAATTATGTAGGAAGAGGTTGAAAAATCAAAAACTACACTTCCCTTAAAAATTTGATTGTGTTTGTCACAATCTAGTAGCCTATGACTTATAACTGTTGTCATTTCAAATACTAATACAACAGTAATAATGCAAAGACTACTAAACCATGAAAAAATATATCTAAAAAAGGAAATCTTAATAATATAAATTATGTTATACAAGTATTTTTAAGGATTTTTTTAAAACATAATTTTCTCTTATAAAAGAAAATTATTAAAAAAAATTATATATACAAATAATTTTAGGTAAATTGATCATAAACTCATGTAGGAAGAGGTTTAAATTTAAAAACTACACTTACCACTAAAAACTTGATTCTGTTTGCTACAATCTAGTAGCCTATGACTTATAACTGTTGTAATTTCTAATAATAATACAACAGTAATAAATCAAGAACTACTAAACCATGAAAAAATATAGCTAAAAAAGGAAATTATAAAAATATAAATTATGTTTAATAATACATTTTAGTATTTTTTTTAAAACATATTTTACCTATATCAAAGAAAATTTTCAAAAAAATTAATATTCAACTAGTTTTAGGTAAATTGATCGTTAACTCGTGTAGGAAGAGTTTTAAAACTTAAAAACTACACTTACTGCAAAAACTTGATTGTGTTTGTCACAATCTAGTAGCATACAACCTATAACTGTTGTAAATTCAAATACTAATACAACAGTAATAAGGGTATGACTACTAAACCATGAAATAATATAGCTAAAAAGTAAATTAAAAAAATATAATTTATGTTTTTCAAGAATTTTTTGGATATTTTTTTAAAACATATTTTACCCATATCAAAGAAAATTTTCAAAAAAAATTAATATACAAATAATTTTAGGTAAATTGATCATTACTCATTTAGGATGAGTTTTAAAAATTAAAAACTACACTTACTGATAAAAACTTGATTGTGTTTGCCACAATCTAGAAGCCTATGACTTAAAACTGTTGTAATTTCAATTACTAATACAACAGTAATAAGGCAATGACTACTAAACCATGAGAAAATATATCCAAATAAGGAAATTATTTAAATATAAATTATGTTTTACATTAGATATTAATATTTTTTTTAAAACATATTTTTCCCACAAAAAAGAAAATTTTCCAATAACAGTATTGTATAACTAATTTTACATAAATTGATCATTAGCTCATGTAGGAGGAGGATTAAAAATTAAAAACTACATATACCACTAAAATTTTGATTGTGTTTGTCACAATCTAGTAGCCTATGAATTATATCTGTTATAATTTCAAATACTAATACAACAGTCATAAATCAAGGACTACTTAACCATGAAAAAATATAGCTAAAAAAGGATATTATAATAATATAAATTATATTTAACAATAGATATTAATATTTTTTTCAAAACATATTTTACCCATATCAAAGAAAAATTTCAAAAACTATTAATATACAACTAATTTTAGGTAAATCGATCATTAACTAATTTAGGAAGAGTTTTGAAAGTTAAAAACTACACTTACTGCAAAAAACTTGATTGTGTTTGCCACAATCTAGTAGCCTATGAAATATATCTGTTATAATTTCAAATACTAATACAACAGTCATAAATCAAGGACTACTAAACCATGAAAAAATATAGCTAAAAAAGGATATTATAATAATATAAATTATGTTTAACAATAGATATTAATATTTTTTTTAAAACATTTTACCCATATCAAAGAAAATTTTCAAAAAAAATTAATATTCAACTAACTTTAGGTAAATTGTTCATTAACTAATTTAAGAAGAGTTTTTAAATTTAAAAACTACACTTACTGCAAAAACTTGATTGTGTTTGTCACAATCTAGAAGCATATGACTTATAACTGTTGTAATTTCAAATACTAATACAACAGTAATAAGGCAATGACTACTAAAGCATGAGAAAATATATCTAAATAAGGAAATTATTTAAATATAAATTATGTTTTACATTAGATATTAATATTTTTTTAAAACATATTTTTCCCACAAAAAATAAAATTTTCCAATAACAGTATTGTATAACTAATTTTACATAAATTAATCATTAGCTCATGTAGGAGGAGGTTTAAAAATTAAAAACTACACTTACTGCAAAAAACTTGATTGTGTTTGCCACAATCTAATAGCCTATGACTTATATCTGTTATAATTTCAAATACTAATACAACAGTCATAAATCAAGGACTACTAAACCATGAAAAAATATAGCTAAAAAAGGATATTATAATAATATAAATTATGTTTAACAATAGATAATAATATTTTTTTCAAAACATATTTTACCCATATCAAAGAAAAATTTCAAAAACTATTAATATACAACTAATTTTAGGTAAATTGATCATTAACTAATTTAGGAAGAGTTTTGAAAGTTAAAAACTACACTTACTGCAAAAAACTTGATTGTGTTTGCCACAATCTAGTAGCCTATGAAATATATCTGTTATAAATTCAAATACTAATACAACAGTCATAAATCAAGGACAACTAAACCATGAAAAAATATAGCTAAAAAAGGAATGTTTAATAATATAAATTATGTTTTACAATAGATATTAATATTTTTTTTAAAACATATTTTTCCCACAAAAAAGAAAATTTTCCAATAACAGTATTGTATAACTAATTTTAGGTAAATTGATCATTAACTAATTTAGGAAGAGTTTTGAATGTTAAAAACTACACTTACTGCAAAAAACTTGATTCTGTTTGCCACAATCTAGTAGCCTATGACTTATAACTGTTGTAATTTCAAATAATAATACAACAGTAATAAGGCAATGACTACTAAACCATGAAAAAGTTTATCTAAAAAAGGAAAATTTAATAACATAAATTATGTTATACATGTATTTTTGAGTATTTTTATAAAACATAATTTTCTCTTATAAAAGAAAATTTTCAAAAAAAATTAATATACAAGTAATTTTAGGTAAATTTATCATTAAATTATGTAGGAAGAGGTTGAAAAATCAAAAACTACACTTACCACTAAAAACTTGATTGTATTTGTCACAATCTAGTAGCCTATCACTTATAGCTGTTGAAATTTCAAATACTTATACAACAGTAATAAGGATAGGACTACTAAACCATGAAAAAATATAGCTAAAAAGGAAGTTTTAATAATATAAATTATGTTTTACATTAGATACTAATATTTTTTTTATAACATATTTTTCCCTTATAAAAGAAAAATTTCAAAAACTATTAATATACAACTAATCTTAGGTAAATTGATCATTAACTAATTTTGGAAGAGTTTTGAAAGTTAAAAACTACACTTACTGCAAAAAATTTGATTGTGTTTGCCACAATCTAGTAGCCTATGACTTATAACTGTTGTAATTTCAATTACTAATACAACAGTAATAAGGCAATGACTACTAAACCATGAAAAAATATATCTAAAAAAGGAAATCTTAATAATATAAATTATGTTATACAAGTATTTTTAAGTATTATTTTAAAACATATTTTTCCCTTATAAAAGAAAAATTTCAAAAACTATTAATATACAACTAATCTTAGATAAATTGATCATTAAATTATGTAGGAAGAGGTTGAAAAATCAAAAACTACACTTACCACTAAAAACTTGATTGTGTTTGTCACAATCTAGTAGCCTATGAAATATAACTGTTATAATTTCAAATACTAATACAACAGTCATAAATCAAGGACTACTAAACCATGAAAAAATATAGCTAAAAAAGGATATTATTATAATATAAATTATGATTAACAATAGATATTAATATTTTTTTTAAAACATATTATTCCTTTATAAAAGAAAATTTTCAAAAAAAATTAATATTCAACTAATTTTAGGTAAATTGATCGTTAACTCGTGTAGGAAGAGGTTGAAAAATTAAAAACTACACTTACCACTAAAAACTTGATTGTGTTTGTCACAATCTAGTAGCCTATCACTTATAGCTGTTGTAATTTCAAATACTAATACAACAGTAATAAGGATAGGACTACTAAACCATGAAAAAATATAGCTAAAAAGGAAGTTTTAATAATATAAATTATGTTTTACATTAGATATTAATAGATTTTTTAAAACATATTTTTCCCACAAAAAAGAAAATTTTCCAATTACAGTATTATGTAACTAATATTACATAAATTGATCATTAGCTCATGTAGGAGGAGGTTTAAAAAATAAAAACTACACTTACCACTAAAAAGTTGATTGTGTTTGCCACAATGTAGTAGCCTTTGACTTATAACTGTTGTAATTTCAAATAATAATACAACAGTAATAAATCAAGAACTACTAAACCATGAAAAAATATAGCTAAAAAGGAAGTTTTAATAATATAAATTATGTTTAACAATAGATATTAATATTTTTTTAAAAACATATTTTTCCTTTATAAAAGAAAAATTTCAAAAACTATTAATATACAACTAATCTTAGGTAAATTGATCATTAACTAATTTTGGAAGAGTTTTGAAAGTTAAAAACTACACTTACTGCAAAAAACTTGATTGTGTTTGGCACAATCTAGTAGCCTATGAAATATAACTGTTATAATTTCAAATACTAATACAACAGTCATAAATCAAGGACTACTAAACCATGAAAAAATATAGCTAAAAAAGGATATTATTATAATATAAATTATGTTTAACAATAGATATTAATATTTTTTTTAAAACATATTTTTCCTTTATAAAAGAAAATTTTCAAAAAAAATTAATATTCAACTAATTTTAGGTAAATTGATCGTTAACTCGTGTAGGAAGAGGTTGAAAAATTAAAAACTACACTTACCACTAAAAACTTGATTGTGTTTGTCACAATCTAGTAGCCTATCACTTATAGCTGTTGTAATTTCAAATACTAATACAACAGTAATAAGGATAGGACTACTAAACCATGAAAAAATATAGCTAAAAAAGGATATTATAATAATATAAATTATGTTTAACAATAGATATTAATATTTTTTTCAAAACATATTTTACCCATATCAAAGAAAAATTTCAAAAACTATTAATATACAACTAATTTTAGGTAAATTGATCATTAACTAATTTAGGAAGAGTTTTGAAAGTTAAAAACTACACTTACTGCAAAAAACTTGATTGTGTTTGCCACAATCTAGTAGCCTATGAAATATATCTGTTATAAATTCAAATACTAATACAACAGTCATAAATCAAGGACAACTAAACCATGAAAAAATATAGCTAAAAAAGGAATGTTTAATAATATAAATTATGTTTTACAATAGATATTAATATTTTTTTTAAAACATATTTTTCCCACAAAAAAGAAAATTTTCCAATAACAGTATTGTATAACTAATTTTAGGTAAATTGATCATTAACTAATTTAGGAAGAGTTTTGAATGTTAAAAACTACACTTACTGCAAAAAACTTGATTCTGTTTGCCACAATCTAGTAGCCTATGACTTATAACTGTTGTAATTTCAAATAATAATACAACAGTAATAAGGCAATGACTACTAAACCATGAAAAAGTTTATCTAAAAAAGGAAAATTTAATAACATAAATTATGTTATACATGTATTTTTGAGTATTTTTATAAAACATAATTTTCTCTTATAAAAGAAAATTTTCAAAAAAAATTAATATACAAGTAATTTTAGGTAAATTTATCATTAAATTATGTAGGAAGAGGTTGAAAAATCAAAAACTACACTTACCACTAAAAACTTGATTGTGTTTGTCACAATCTAGTAGCCTATCACTTATAGCTGTTGAAATTTCAAATACTTATACAACAGTAATAAGGATAGGACTACTAAACCATGAAAAAATATAGCTAAAAAGGAAGTTTTAATAATATAAATTATGTTTTACATTAGATACTAATATTTTTTTTATAACATATTTTTCCCTTATAAAAGAAAAATTTCAAAAACTATTAATATACAACTAATCTTAGGTAAATTGATCATTAACTAATTTTGGAAGAGTTTTGAAAGTTAAAAACTACACTTACTGCAAAAAATTTGATTGTGTTTGCCACAATCTAGTAGCCTATGACTTATAACTGTTGTAATTTCAATTACTAATACAACAGTAATAAGGCAATGACTACTAAACCATGAAAAAATATATCTAAAAAAGGAAATCTTAATAATATAAATTATGTTATACAAGTATTTTTAAGTATTATTTTAAAACATATTTTTCCCTTATAAAAGAAAAATTTCAAAAACTATTAATATACAACTAATCTTAGATAAATTGATCATTAAATTATGTAGGAAGAGGTTGAAAAATCAAAAACTACACTTACCACTAAAAACTTGATTGTGTTTGTCACAATCTAGTAGCCTATGAAATATAACTGTTATAATTTCAAATACTAATACAACAGTCATAAATCAAGGACTACTAAACCATGAAAAAATATAGCTAAAAAAGGATATTATTATAATATAAATTATGATTAACAATAGATATTAATATTTTTTTTAAAACATATTATTCCTTTATAAAAGAAAATTTTCAAAAAAAATTAATATTCAACTAATTTTAGGTAAATTGATCGTTAACTCGTGTAGGAAGAGGTTGAAAAATTAAAAACTACACTTACCACTAAAAACTTGATTGTGTTTGTCACAATCTAGTAGCCTATCACTTATAGCTGTTGTAATTTCAAATACTAATACAACAGTAATAAGGATAGGACTACTAAACCATGAAAAAATATAGCTAAAAAGGAAGTTTTAATAATATAAATTATGTTTTACATTAGATATTAATAGATTTTTTAAAACATATTTTTCCCACAAAAAAGAAAATTTTCCAATTACAGTATTATGTAACTAATATTACATAAATTGATCATTAGCTCATGTAGGAGGAGGTTTAAAAAATAAAAACTACACTTACCACTAAAAAGTTGATTGTGTTTGCCACAATGTAGTAGCCTTTGACTTATAACTGTTGTAATTTCAAATAATAATACAACAGTAATAAATCAAGAACTACTAAACCATGAAAAAATATAGCTAAAAAGGAAGTTTTAATAATATAAATTATGTTTAACAATAGATATTAATATTTTTTTAAAAACATATTTTTCCTTTATAAAAGAAAAATTTCAAAAACTATTAATATACAACTAATCTTAGGTAAATTGATCATTAACTAATTTTGGAAGAGTTTTGAAAGTTAAAAACTACACTTACTGCAAAAAACTTGATTGTGTTTGGCACAATCTAGTAGCCTATGAAATATAACTGTTATAATTTCAAATACTAATACAACAGTCATAAATCAAGGACTACTAAACCATGAAAAAATATAGCTAAAAAAGGATATTATTATAATATAAATTATGTTTAACAATAGATATTAATATTTTTTTTAAAACATATTTTTCCTTTATAAAAGAAAATTTTCAAAAAAAATTAATATTCAACTAATTTTAGGTAAATTGATCGTTAACTCGTGTAGGAAGAGGTTGAAAAATTAAAAACTACACTTACCACTAAAAACTTGATTGTGTTTGTCACAATCTAGTAGCCTATCACTTATAGCTGTTGTAATTTCAAATACTAATACAACAGTAATAAGGATAGGACTACTAAACCATGAAAAAATATAGCTAAAAAGGAAGTTTTAATAATATAAATTATGTTTTACATTAGATATTAATAGTTTTTTTAAAACATATTTTTCCCACAAAAAAGAAAATTTTCCAATTACAGTATTATGTAACTAATATTGCATAAATTGATCATTAGCTCATGTAGGAGGAGGTTTAAAAAATAAAAACTACACTTACCACTAAAAAGTTGATTGTGTTTGCCACAATGTAGTAGCCTTTGACTTATAACTGTTGTAATTTCAAATAATAATACAACAGTAATAAATCAAGAACTACTAAACCATGAAAAAATATAGCTAAAAAGGAAGTTTTAATAATATTAATTATGTTTTACATTAGATATTAATATTTTTTTTAAAACATATTTTTCCTTTATAAAAGAAAAATTTCAAAAACTTTTAATATACAACTAATCTCAGGTAAATTGATCATTAAATTATGTAGGAAGAGGTTGAAAAATCAAAAACTACACTTACCACTAAAAACTTGATTGTGTTTGCCACAATCTAGTAGCCTATGACTTATAACTGTTGTCATTTCAAATACTAATACAACAGTTATAATGCAAAGACTACTAAACCATGAAAAGATATATCTAAAAAAGGAAATCTTAATAATATAAATTATGTTTAACAATAGATATTAATATTTTTTTAAAAACATATTTTTCCTTTATAAAAGAAGAATTTCAAAAACTATTAATATACAACTAATTTTAGGTAAATTGATCATTAACTAATTTAGGAAGAGTTATGAAAGTTAAAAACTACACTTACTGCAAAAAATTTGATTGTGTTTGCCACAATCTAGTAGCCTATGACTTATAACTGTTGTAATTTCAATTACTAATACAACAGTAATAAGGCAATGACTACTAAACCATGAAAAAGTTTATCTAAAAAAGGAAAATTTAATAACATAAATTATGTTATACATGTATTTTTGAGTATTTTTTTAAAACATAATTTTCTCTTATAAAAGAAAATTTTCAAAAAAAATTAATATACAAGTAATTTTAGGTAAATTTATCATTAAATTATGTAGGAAGAGGTTGAAAAATCAAAAACTACACTTACCACTAAAAACTTGATTGTGTTTGTCACAATCTAGTAGCCTATCACTTATAGCTGTTGTAATTTCAAATACTAATACAACAGTAATAAGGATAGGACTACTAAACCATGAAAAAATATAGCTAAAAAGGAAGTTTTAATAATATAAATTATGTTTTACATTAGATATTAATAGTTTTTTTAAAACATATTTTTCCCACAAAAAAGAAAATTTTCCAATTACAGTATTATGTAACTAATATTACATAAATTGATCATTAGCTCATGTAGGAGGAGGTTTAAAAATTAAAAACTACACTTACCACTAAAAAGTTGATTGTGTTTGCCACAATGTAGTAGCCCTTGACTTATAACTGTTGTAATTTCAAATACTAATACAACAGTTATATAGCAAGGACTACTAAACCATGAGAAAATGTATCTAAAAAAGGAAATTATTTAAATATAAATTATGTTATACAAGTATTTTTAAGTATTTTTTTAAAATATATATTTCGTTTATAAAAGAAAATTTTCAAAAAAAATTAATATTCAACTAATTTTAGGTAAATTGATCGTTAACTCATGTAGGAAGAGGTTGAAAAATTAAAAACTACACTTACCACTATAAACTTGATTGTGTTTGCCACAATCTAGTAGCCTATGACATATAACTGTTGCAATTTTAAATAGTTATACAACATTAATAAGGCAATGACTACTAAACCATCAGAAAATATAGCTAAAAAAGGAAATTATAACAATATAAATTATGTTTTACAATAGATTTTAATATTTTTTTTAAAACATATTTTTCCCATATCGAATAAAATTTTCAAAAAAAATTAATATACAACTAGTTTCAGGTAAATTGATCATTAACTAATTTAGGAAGTGTTTTAAAAGTTAAAAACTACACTTACTGCAAAAAACTTGATTGTGTTTGTCACAATCTAGAAGCATATGACTTATAACTGTTGTAATTTCAAATACTAATACAACAGTAATAAGGCAATGACTACTAAAGCATGAGAAAATATATCTAAATAAGGAAATTATTTAAATATAAATTATGTTTTACATTAGATATTAATATTTTTTTTAAAACATATTTTTCCCACAAAAAAGAAATTTTTCCAATAACAGTATTATATTACTAATTTTACATAAATTGATCATTAGCTCATGTAGGAGGAGGTTTAAAAATTAAAAACTACACTTACCACTAAAATTTTGATTGTGTTTGTCACAATCTAGTAGCCTATGAAATATAACTGTTATAATTTCAAATACTAATACAACAGTCATAAATCAAGGACTACTAAACCATGAAAAAATATAGCTAAAAAATGAAATTATAATAATATAAATTATGTTTAACAATAGATATTAATATTTTTTTAAAAACATATTTTTCCTTTATAAAAGAAGAATTTCAAAAACTATTAATATACAACTAATTTTAGGTAAATAGATCATTAACTAATTTAGGAAGAGTTATGAAAGTTAAAAACTACACTTACTGCAAAAAATTTGATTGTGTTTGCCACAATCTAGTAGCCTATGACTTATAACTGTTGTAATTTCAATTACTAATACAACAGTAATAAGGCAATGACTACTAAACCATGAAAAAGTTTATCTAAAAAAGGAAAATTTAATAACATAAATTATGTTATACATGTATTTTTGAGTATTTTTTTAAAACATAATTTTCTCTTATAAAAGAAAATTTTCAAAAAAAATTAATATACAAGTAATTTTAGGTAAATTTATCATTAAATTATGTAGGAAGAGGTTGAAAAATCAAAAACTACACTTACCACTAAAAACTTGATTGTGTTTGTCACAATCTAGTAGCCTATCACTTATAGCTGTTGTAATTTCAAATACTAATACAACAGTAATAAGGATAGGACTACTAAACCATGAAAAAATATAGCTAAAAAGGAAGTTTTAATAATATAAATTATGTTTTACATTAGATATTAATAGTTTTTTTAAAACATATTTTTCCCACAAAAAAGAAAATTTTCCAATTACAGTATTATGTAACTAATATTACATAAATTCATCATTAGCTCATGTAGGAGGAGGTTTAAAAATTAAAAACTACACTTACTGCAAAAAATTTGATTGTGTTTGCCACAATGTAGTAGCCCTTGACTTATAACTGTTGTAATTTCAAATACTAATACAACAGTTATATAGCAAGGACTACTAAACCATGAGAAAATGTATCTAAAAATGGAAATTATTTAAATATAAATTATGTTATACAAGTATTTTTAAGTATTTTTTTAAAATATAATTTTCTTTTATAAAAGAAAATTTTCAAAAAAAATTAATATTCAACTAATTTTAGGTAAATTGATCGTTAACTCATGTAGGAAGAGGTTGAAAAATTAAAAACTACTCTTACCACTATAAACTTGATTGTGTTTGCCACAATCTAGTAGCCTATGAAATATAACTGTTATAATTTCAAATACTAATACAACAGTCATAAATCAAGGACTACTAAACCATGAAAAAATATAGCTAAAAAAGGAAATTATAATAATATAAATTATGTTTAACAATAGATATTAATATTTTTTTAAAAACATATTTTTCCTTTATAAAAGAAAAATTTCAAAAACTATTAATATACAACTAATTTTAGGTAAATTGATCATTAACTAATTTAGGAAGAGTTATGAAAGTTAAAAACTACACTTACTGCAAAAAATTTGATTGTGTTTGCCACAATCTAGTAGCCTATGACTTATAACTGTTGTAATTTCAATTACTAATACAACAGTAATAAGGCAATGACTACTAAACCATGAAAAAGTTTATCTAAAAAAGGAAAATTTGATAACATAAATTATGTTATACATGTATTTTTGAGTATTTTTTTAAAACATAATTTTCTCTTATAAAAGAAAATTTTCAAAAAAAATTAATATACAAGTAATTTTAGGTAAATTTATCATTAAATTATGTAGGAAGAGGTTGAAAAATCAAAAACTACACTTACCACTAAAAACTTGATTGTGTTTGTCACAATCTAGTAGCCTATCACTTATAGCTGTTGTAATTTCAAATACTAATACAACAGTAATAAGGATAGGACTACTAAACCATGAAAAAATATAGCTAAAAAGGAAATTTTAATAATATAAATTATGTTTTACATTAGATATTAATATTTTTTTTAAAACATATTTTTCCCACAAAAAAGAAAATTTTCCAATAACAGTATTATATTACTAATTTTACATAAATTGATCATTAGCTCATGTAGGAGGAGGTTTAAAAATTAAAAACTACACTTACCACTAAAATTTTGATTGTGTTTGCCACAATGTAGTAGCCCTTGACTTATAACTGTTGTAATTTCAAATACTAATACAACAGTTATATAGCAAGGACTACTAAACCATGAGAAAATGTATCTAAAAATGGAAATTATTTAAATATAAATTATGTTATACAAGTATTTTTAAGTATTTTTTTAAAATATAATTTTCTTTTATAAAAGAAAATTTTCAAAAAAAATTAATATTCAACTAATTTTAGGTAAATTGATCGTTAACTCATGTAGGAAGAGGTTGAAAAATTAAAAACTACTCTTACCACTAAAATTTTGATTGTGTTTGTCACAATCTAGTAGCCTATGACTTATAACTGTTGTAATTTCAATTACTAATACAACAGTAATAAGGCAATGACTACTAAACCATGAAAAAGTTTATCTAAAAAAGGAAAATTTAATAACATAAATTATGTTATACATGTATTTTTGAGTATTTTTTTAAAATATAATTTTCTCTTATAAAAGAAAATTTTCAAAAAAAATTAATATACAAGTAATTTTCGGTAAATTTATCATTAAATTATGTAGGAAGAGGTTGAAAAATCAAAAACTACACTTACCACTAAAAACTTGATTGTGTTTGCCACAATCTAGTAGCCTATGACTTATAACTGTTGTCATTTCAAATACTAATACAACAGTTATAATGCAAAGACTACTAAACCATGAAAAAATATATCTAAAAAAGGAAATCTTAATAATATAAATTATGTTATACAAGTATTTTTAAGTATTATTTTAAAACATATTTTTCCCTTATAAAAGAAAAATTTCAAAAAAATTAATATACAAGTAATTTTAGGTAAATTTATCATTAAATTATGTAGGAAGAGGTTGAAAAATCAAAAACTACACTTACCACTAAAAACTTGATTGTGTTTGTCACAATCTAGTAGCCTATCACTTATAGCTGTTGAAATTTCAAATACTTGCACAACAGTAATAAGGATAGGACTACTAAACCATGAAAAAATATAGCTAAAAAGGAGGTTTTAATAATATAAATTATGTTTTACATTAGATATTAATATTTTTTTTATAACATATTTTTCCTGTATAAAAGAAAAATTTCAAAAACTATTAATATACAACTAATCTTAGGTAAATTGATCATTAACTAATTTTGGAAGAGTTTTGAAAGTTAAAAACTACACTTACTGCAAAAAACTTGAATGTGTTTGGCACAATCTAGTAGCCTATGAAATATAACTGTTATAATTTCAAATACTAATACAACAGTCATAAATCAAGGACTACTAAACCATGAAAAAATATGGCTAAAAAAGGAAATTATAACAATATAAATTATGTTTTACAATAGATTTTAATATTTTTTTTTAAACATATTTTTCCCATATCGAATAAAATTTTCAAAAAAAATTAATATACAACTAGTTTCAGGTAAATTGATCATTAACTAATTTAGGAAGTGTTTTAAAAGTTAAAAACTACACTTACTGCAAAAAACTTGATTGTGTTTGTCACAATCTAGAAGCATATGACTTATAACTGTTGTAATTTCAAATACTAATACAACAGTAATAAGGCAATGACTACTAAAGCATGAGAAAATATATCTAAATAAGGAAATTATTTAAATATAAATTATGTATTACATTAGATATTAATATTTTTTTTAAAACATATTTTTCCCACAAAAAAGAAATTTTTCCAATAACAGTATTATATTACTAATTTTACATAAATTGATCATTAGCTCATGTAGGAGGAGGTTTAAAAATTAAAAACTACACTTACCACTAAAATTTTGATTGTGTTTGTCACAATCTAGTAGCCTATGAAATATAACTGTTATAATTTCAAATACTAATACAACAGTCATAAATCAAGGACTACTAAACCATGAAAAAATATAGCTAAAAAAGGAAATTATAATAATATAAATTATGTTTAACAATAGATATTAATATTTTTTTAAAAACATATTTTTCCTTTATAAAAGAAGAATTTCAAAAACTATTAATATACAACTAATTTTAGGTAAATTGATCATTAACTAATTTAGGAAGAGTTATGAAAGTTAAAAACTACACTTACTGCAAAAAATTTGATTGTGTTTGCCACAATCTAGTAGCCTATGACTTATAACTGTTGTAATTTCAATTACTAATACAACAGTAATAAGGCAATGACTACTAAACCATGAAAAAGTTTATCTAAAAAAGGAAAATTTAATAACATAAATTATGTTATACATGTATTTTTGAGTATTTTTTTAAAACATAATTTTCTCTTATAAAAGAAAATTTTCAAAAAAAATTAATATACAAGTAATTTTAGGTAAATTTATCATTAAATTATGTAGGAAGAGGTTGAAAAATCAAAAACTACACTTACCACTAAAAATTTGATTGTGTTTGTCACAATCTAGTAGCCTATCACTTATAGCTGTTGTAATTTCAAATACTAATACAACAGTAATAAGGATAGGACTACTAAACCATGAAAAAATATAGCTAAAAAGGAAGTTTTAATAATATAAATTATGTTTTACATTAGATATTAATAGTTTTTTTAAAACATATTTTTCCCACAAAAAAGAAAATTTTCCAATTACAGTATTATGTAACTAATATTACATAAATTCATCATTAGCTCATGTAGGAGGAGGTTTAAAAATTAAAAACTACACTTACTGCAAAAAATTTGATTGTGTTTGCCACAATCTAGTAGCCTATGACTTATAACTGTTGTAATTTCAATTACTAATACCACAGTAATAAGGCAATGACTACTAAACCATGAGAAAATGTATCTAAAAATGGAAATTATTTAAATATAAATTATGTTATACAAGTATTTTTAAGTATTTTTTTAAAATATAATTTTCGTTTATAAAAGAAAATTTTCAAAAAAAATTAATATTCAACTAATTTTAGGTAAATTGATCGTTAACTCATGTAGGAAGAGGTTGAAAAATTAAAAACTACACTTACCACTATAAACTTGATTGTGTTTGCCACAATCTAGTAGCCTATGAAATATAACTGTTATAATTTCAAATACTAATACAACAGTCATAAATCAAGGACTACTAAACCATGAAAAAATATAGCTAAAAAAGGAAATTATAATAATATAAATTATGTTTAACAATAGATATTAATATTTTTTTAAAAACATATTTTTCCTTTATAAAAGAAAAATTTCAAAAACTATTAATATACAACTAATTTTAGGTAAATTGATCATTAACTAATTTAGGAAGAGTTATGAAAGTTAAAAACTACACTTACTGCAAAAAATTTGATTGTGTTTGCCACAATCTAGTAGCCTATGACTTATAACTGTTGTAATTTCAATTACTAATACAACAGTAATAAGGCAATGACTACTAAACCATGAAAAAGTTTATCTAAAAAAGGAAAATTTGATAACATAAATTATGTTATACATGTATTTTTGAGTATTTTTTTAAAACATAATTTTCTCTTATAAAAGAAAATTTTCAAAAAAAATTAATATACAAGTAATTTTAGGTAAATTTATCATTAAATTATGTAGGAAGAGGTTGAAAAATCAAAAACTATACTTACCACTAAAAACTTGATTGTGTTTGTCACAATCTAGTAGCCTATCACTTATAGCTGTTGAAATTTCAAATACTTATACAACAGTAATAAGGATAGGACTACTAAACCATGAAAAAATATAGCTAAAAAGGAAGTTTTAATAATATAAATTATGTTTTACATTAGATATTAATATTTTTTTTATAACATATTTTTCCCGTATAAAAGAAAAATTTCAAAAACTATTAATATACAACTAATCTTAGGTAAATTGATCATTAACTAATTTTGGAAGAGTTTTGAAAGTTAAAAACTACACTTACTGCAAAAAACTTGAATGTGTTTGGCACAATCTAGTAGCCTATGAAATATAACTGTTATAATTTCAAATACTAATACAACAGTCATAAATCAAGGACTACTAAACCATGAAAAAATATGGCTAAAAAAGGAAATTATAACAATATAAATTATGTTTTACAATAGATTTTAATATTTTTTTTAAAACATATTTTTCCCATATCGAATAAAATTTTCAAAAAAAATTAATATACAACTAGTTTCAGGTAAATTGATCATTAACTAATTTAGGAAGTGTTTTAAAAGTTAAAAACTACACTTACTGCAAAAAACTTGATTGTGTTTGTCACAATCTAGAAGCATATGACTTATAACTGTTGTAATTTCAAATACTAATACAACAGTAATAAGGCAATGACTACTAAAGCATGAGAAAATATATCTAAATAAGGAAATTATTTAAATATAAATTATGTTTTACATTAGATATTAATATTTTTTTTAAAACATATTTTTCCCACAAAAAAGAAATTTTTCCAATAACAGTATTATGTAACTAATATTACATAAATTCATCATTAGCTCATGTAGGAGGAGGTTTAAAAATTAAAAACTACACTTACTGCAAAAAATTTGATTGTGTTTGCCACAATCTAGTAGCCTATGACTTATAACTGTTGTAATTTCAATTACTATTACCACAGTAATAAGGCAATGACTACTAAACCATGAGAAAATGTATCTAAAAATGGAAATTATTTAAATATAAATTATGTTATACAAGTATTTTTAAGTATTTTTTTAAAATATAATTTTCGTTTATAAAAGAAAATTTTCAAAAAAAATTAATATTCAACTAATTTTAGGTAAATTGATCGTTAACTCATGTAGGAAGAGGTTGAAAAATTAAAAACTACACTTACCACTATAAACTTGATTGTGTTTGCCACAATCTAGTAGCCTAT
Organism: Rhopalosiphum maidis; assembly: GCF_003676215.2. Lineage (NCBI taxonomy): Eukaryota > Metazoa > Arthropoda > Insecta > Hemiptera > Aphididae > Rhopalosiphum > Rhopalosiphum maidis. Next base: position 68,021,018 of record NC_040879.1, read on the forward strand.
GAAATATAACTGTTATAATTTCAAATACTAATACAACAGTCATAAATCAAGGACTACTAAACCATGAAAAAATATAGCTAAAAAAGGAAATTATAATAATATAAATTATGTTTAACAATAGATATTAATATTTTTTTAAAAACATATTTTTCCTTTATAAAAGAAAAATTTCAAAAACTATTAATATACAACTAATTTTAGGTAAATTGATCATTAACTAATTTAGGAAGAGTTATGAAAGTTAAAAACTACACTTACTGCAAAAAATTTGATTGTGTTTGCCACAATCTAGTAGCCTATGACTTATAACTGTTGTAATTTCAATTACTAATACAACAGTAATAAGGCAATGACTACTAAACCATGAAAAAGTTTATCTAAAAAAGGAAAATTTGATAACATAAATTATGTTATACATGTATTTTTGAGTATTTTTTTAAAACATAATTTTCTCTTATAAAAGAAAATTTTCAAAAAAAATTAATATACAAGTAATTTTAGGTAAATTTATCATTAAATTATGTAGGAAGAGGTTGAAAAATCAAAAACTACACTTACCACTAAAAACTTGATTGTGTTTGTCACAATCTAGTAGCCTATCACTTATAGCTGTTGTAATTTCAAATACTAATACAACAGTAATAAGGATAGGACTACTAAACCATGAAAAAATATAGCTAAAAAGGAAATTTTAATAATATAAATTATGTTTTACATTAGATATTAATATTTTTTTTAAAACATATTTTTCCCACAAAAAAGAAAATTTTCCAATAACAGTATTATATTACTAATTTTACATAAATTGATCATTAGCTCATGTAGGAGGAGGTTTAAAAATTAAAAACTACACTTACCACTAAAATTTTGATTGTGTTTGCCACAATGTAGTAGCCCTTGACTTATAACTGTTGTAATTTCAAATACTAATACAACTACTATAAAGTAGTTTACTACTAAATCATGTATCAGGTATAGACAATAAAAAAAAATATAAACATAAATTATGTGCTACAATAATTTTTATGAATTTTTTTAAACATATTTTCCCAAATGAAAGAAAATTTTTATATTTCAGTTAATTGGTTATTTAACATTTTTGAAAAATCATTATTAATTTTACTGGTGAATATATCAAGGAGCATTAAATTCTGAATTTTAGATAAAAAAAAATAAAATATTTTTATGAATAATATAGAATTGAAAAATATAAAATGTATTAAATATATAAATAAAATTAATAAATATTTAAATATAATCATATAAATTATGTTTTACAATATTTTTTAATAATTATATTAAATATAATCTTTTACAATTTTCCAAAATTTAGAAAATTTGATATTTAATGTATTTGGAAATTCATTTTTAAAAATTTCAGTTGAATATATCAAATTTAATTTTCTATAATATAATAAAAATATATGTATGAATAGTTTTACAAAATAAAAAATTGTACTTACAATAAAAAACTTGATTGTTTGTCACAAGCTAGTAGTTCTATACTTATAATTATTGTAATTTCAAACACTAATGAAACAGCTATACATATACAACCTACTAAATTATGAAAAAGCTATCGCAATAATTAAATTTATAAGTTTTTAATGTTTTTGAATATTACTTTTTAGAGTGACAGGTTAATGTATTAAGGAGCAAGAAATTGTGAATTATTGGTAAAATAAAATAAAATGTATATATGAATAATTTTACAAATTAAACTGGGTACTTACTGTTAAAAACTTGATTTTGTTTGTCACAGTGTAGTAGCATACTATTTATAACTTTTGTAAATTCAAATACTTTTACAAAAGTGATAAAATTATATAGTCTTCAACCATGTAAAAGATATATTCAATAAAAATATATGAAATCAAATTATTTCTTATAATGTTATTTAATCTTTATATTAGGTATATATTATTCCTACGACGATGTAAATTTCATATGATTGGTAGTATTAGTATTTAATATATCCATAAAGTAATTTATTAATTTGATAACTGTAAGCACCAAAGAGTATAAAACCATGAATCATAGGTAGTATACAATTTATATTAAATAAGAATAGTTTATGAAAGTAAATATTATACTTAGTGTTAAAATTTTGATCTTGTTTGTCACAATCTAATAGGTTACTGCTTATTTTTGCTGTTAATTGCATTAATATTAGTTGTTTTTTATAAAGATTTTTATTATTTATACTATACATATATTTCTATATAAATATAGATTATCAAATATTAATAACTTTGGTACTTTTTTTTTTTGTCATAAATTAATGTATTAATGCAACAACCTTGAAATACCAAAGAATACTAATATGTGAATCATAGGTATTTTTAAATTTAATATACATATTTATTTCTTTAATAATGAAAGTTTATACTTTTTTAAACTTGATTGTGATTGTCAATGATTAGTAGCCAGGTACTTAAAGTATTTATAAGTGTAAATATTAATACAGTACCTCTAAATACCAATCTACTAAACTGCAAAATAGATATAGCTAATAAAAAAATAGTAGGTAAATGATTTTTATCAAATTTTCATAATGATGTTTAATATTTATATATTACATACCAGATAGTATTCTTTTTAAAATGTAGATTGTCAAAATTTAGTAACTTTGGCATTTTAAGTTGTAAATTTATTTATTAATACATCAACTTGAAATTCCAAAGAGGACTAAACCATGAATTATAAAATGTTAATAAAAAATAAATAAATAAAAGCTTAGTATTAATTACATAATTGTGTTTATTATTATTTTTAAATCTCATAAAAGTGTTTGTAATTTTTAAATAATTGTCATAATCTAGTATTTCAGAAATTTATTGTTAATGTTATTTTATTTATTCAGAGATTTAACTTTAATATTCTGAATGTAGTATACCATAAACTCATATAAAAATCATTTTTAAATAAGATTCAAATGATTTATAGTTAATTTAGAATTACCCATATAATATATTTATTTTTACATACTTTATTGAATATTGTTAAAATACACTAAATGTTGTACTTATAGTTATATCAAGTTTGAATATTAATATAAAAAGTTATTACTAACCATTACACCATGAAGTATGAAATGTTAATAAAATTTAAATCAATATACTTATAAATTACAATTGCATATAATATTTATACAATTCTAATTATTCTTATTAAATTGTATATTATCAAAATATTTTAAATCAACATTAAAAGTCTTGATTTAAATATTATTACAGCAATCCATAGAACTAATTTTTTAAATCATGATATATACATTGCTAATAAGAAAAAATGTAAAAGATTTATTTTAATAAATCAAATTATTTAATTATTTAATTTAATTTTAATAATGGTTTTTAAACCATTGCGTATACTTTTTAGATTTTATATAATGCTTAATTTTCTTATTAAAATGGGATTTTTAAGTTTATATAAGTATGTACTTTTAAAGGGTTTACAAACTTAGTTTTAGAATACAAATATATAGTTCTTTTATAATTCAATAATTAATCAAGAATATACTAAATTTTACTAAATAATGAATTATTTACTGTTACAATATACACGCTTCAATCTTTATGATTTTACTTACTACTTAATTTTTTTTTTTTTATCTCGATGTATTGGTATACGATCATAATCTATGTAATTCTCAATCGCGATAATTATAATAAGTACTTATATTATAGTTTTTAATTAATTAAAAATCTCATTTTGATTATTTAGCATTTGAAATATCAATTTTCAATAATAAAAATAATAATAGAAACATAAATTGTATACTACCTTATGATTTTATTTGAGTATATAGTTCCACAGTTGAAGTCTCTTCACAAAATAATCGTTTTGTGCTGCTCCAAACACGACGACACACTGACCCTTGGATAGTACAGGTAGTTGTTCTTTGCGTTTCCCATATCGAAAGTCACTGTGTATTCAGAGGGGATGATGTGTAGCACCTATTGTATTGTTGCCCATCTGTTGATTTCACAAAAATTCCTTTGATATATATTTAAACTGAATTCAAATAGGTCTGTAGGTATATATATATATTTTTACCGAACTGTATATTTTATATCGTATAAGTATAACTGTATAAGTATGTCCAATTATTGTTATATTTGTATAATATATTATACTCTATTAAAATTTTTAATATACGGGTATAAATTTATATTTGGCGTGTTTTTGAAATAGGTTTTGTTATTATTATTATTATTGCAGATGTGATATGTAATTATAATCACTAATTTAATTTAAAATCACTCGTATTATTTTTTTAGTGTACAAACATGCTTAAACTAAATAAATATATTTTTTTAGTGAATTTGGACAATTTCTCATCAGGACTGTTTTCGATGGAGTAGTACATTTTTCCTGGTACGTTGTGGACATATTTTTTTAAAAATGTATTGTGATAGAAATTTTTTGGTTTGTTCTAATGTGTAATAAAATTGATTTAAAAATATTTCAATAAATATAGTTATCTATATCTTACTAGTTAGTAATATAGATAATTATACAGATTATATTCATCACTCTTGCAACGTAGGTATACTCTTTATTATATACTACACTTAATAACCATACCAGCAATTATTATCAAATATTGAAAATAACCCATTTATATGAGCTATTAGCTTATAGATAACACCATCGCCCACGCAAAATATATTTGCAACCATATCACCTTGGATATACGTTTTTGGACTCGCCACTTTTGGTAGCCATATTTTCATTTTTCCGTTATACATATATCTAAGTGCCTAGCTATCTTATAGTTGTTCCAAAAATCACCCTGTATAATAATTTAAAGTACATTTTTCAATACCTGTACAAAGCAACCAGTTTTTATTAATAGTACCTATATTGTGTGATTGAATGGGCAGTCCGAAGTAAGCTATTTCAGTCATAAGCGACGTTTATGGAATTCAAGCCTCTGCATGGTTAGGTCGTCTTCGAAAACACATCTATCGATATTTATGGCCATCATCCATTATGTACCTTCCTACAATTTCAATTGTACATATATATTTTGGTATTTAATTTACGTATGGAACTAATATGGCTTCTTTTATTAAATGTCCTTTTTTTTAAAAAAAATATATTCACAACAACGGCGTACATTAGAGAAGGTATCTAATGTGTAGAAACTAAATAAAAAAGATTCAGAGAAGTAAAATCCGACGTTAATATAATGAAGACCCACGCGGCGTGATTTCCGGTTTGCCGAAATTGAATTATATAGAGTATAATAATATATTAAAATGTTATCTTCTCTCGGAATTTATCGACAATGTGGACTCTTGCAGACACATTTAAAAATCTTATTTTTCACGTGTTTAATGTGAAAAAACACTATAATGAAATTGACAGACGATATATAAAGGGACGCCAAGGTTGTCATTTATCATCCATATGTGACCATTGTTAATGGCAACAGGTTTTAAATGCACAGATATTTTTTTACACAGAATGTCGTAAATTCGACTGCTAAGCAAAAACAGATTTATTTTTCTTTTAAATTTTCTACAAAATTCGATTTGTATTTTTAGGAAATCTCCATTTTAGGTTCGGACCCGATTTGCTGACTAGGTATTCGTTTTGCCGACGCGAAAACCAGTGCCTGGTAAAAATGGAAAAAGACCCTATTTAAATACAAAAACAATTGTATTATTTAACAAACATATTTTGAGTTCGACCCTTTTGGCACAAAAAATGAAAACTATTGTACCTATAGTAAATTAGAAGAAATATTATCATTTTCAAAAGAAATATATAGGTAACATTTATACTGTTGAATGTGACACGGTACGCAACGGTCGCCGGTACAAAGTACCGCTATGAGTCAACGACCGATCTGCGCCTTACCAGCCGCCACCACGAGCAACGACGATGCGATACTGTCGACTCACCCATCCCCCTCCCCTGCACGCCGCAAAGATACAGGGCTGGACGGTAAGACAAGTCGGTGCGGACGAGTACCTCTTGCGCGGTAAGACGTTACCTGATTACGGCGACAACATACGTCATCGTAAGACCGCGTAAAGCACAATGGTGTTATTTTTTTTTATGTCGTCAACACCTGACAATGAAATTTGCGTACCGTTGTTTATCACCATTAAAAATACATCGCAGTGGCGTGCTCAGCTTTTTTGAAAGGGAGGAATATTCATTTTTGACTTAGTTTTTTTTTGAAATTAAATTTTTTTTCATGTAGATAATAAAACATTACGAAAAAATCCAAAACCCCCCCCCCCTATATAACACCCTGATACCACCGTGAGCACGCCACTGACACATCGTACTAATAGCGAAAATCGTGTTTTTCTTGTCTAACATGACCGGCTCACCGTGTATTCACCGAGCACCTATCGGCTATCGCCGTAGCCGTGTCAAATGACATATAATTATATATTTTTCCTAATAACGTTTCAAATTATTATTTTAGACAACAAATTGGTATGGTTTGTAAACTCGTAAGGTTAGGTATAATGGTATATGGTTGGGTTTTGATTTGAACAATGTTCATTATATATTAGTCCAGTCATTTAAGCTCCAAAATTGGTGATTTGAGGAATTAAATCGGAAAGTTTTGATACTTTGCTAAAAGTTTGGTTATAGGCCCTTGATTAACCGAAAAAAGTCGCCATCCTTCAGAGGTCCGGAAGTGTCCGCCATCTTGGATTTTATGCGTGATTTTTCAGCTTTTTTAAATTATCTTTTAAAATACTTATTTTATCTCAAAAAACCTTAATACTCAAAACAAATATGGTTTTATTATTTTTTTTGTAGTTTGAATAGATTAAGAGAAAAATGTATCCATGTGTTATAATATTAGACGCGGCGAGCTATAATACTATATATAGGCTGCAAGTTGGCGCCGGGTGAGTCCTAACGTGTCGCAGAAAGTACTAATATTAAATGACACAAAATGTACGAACCTTGTTGACACTGTATTTACAAAAATTAATAGGTATTATTCTTATTTTTTTTTTTTTGTTGTGTGTCACAAAGTATGAACAATTTTAATAATAGTGTGTCGCCATAATATAAAGATTAAGAAACACTGCACTAGGAAACGCAATATTTACCTACGTTTTTTTTATATATATATTCACATATTAATATATTACAAATAAACATTATTATTGATATACACTAGGTATATAATAAATGATTTAAATACTATAATCACATTATTTGTCCACTGCATATTATTTAGTAAAATATAAATATTATTATAAAAGTAAAATTAAAACCACGATGACGATACTGCCCGGGCATCGACTATTCCTTGCACTATTGAATTATTTATAGTTTGGATAATTATTATAGTTTTTACTATTTATGGTTTATATTATAACCGAAATTCGTAATAGACTAAACAAAATTAAAAGCTAATATTAATATATAATTAGTAAAAAAATTCGAAAGTTTGGGAATGGACTGCAACCAATATGTTGAACAGCATGTGGCTGCAGAAAACAAGGATTGAAGTGTTCTGCTGCATGTTATACATGTTCTGGCCTATCATGTTTAAATTGTTAACAGAAAACTATTGAAAACGAGTCTGATGATAATACAAATGATGACGAGGATGAAATAATATATGGTCCATCATCCAAACGTAAAAATGAATTATTTAATGTATTATAATAATAATATATATATATATATTATATTATTATAATATGAATAATGAATTAGAATAATAATATTAATTGTAAAAAAAAATGTAAATAAATCAATTTGCATTAAAAATATTGTATTAATTCTGTAAAAAATACTCAATACACCTATATGTCCTATACGTATATAATAATGTTATAAAATAATATTTTCATTTTACTAAATAATATGCAGTGGCGCGGTGCACATAATATGATTATAATATAGTGTATATCAATAATAATGTTTATCTGTAATATGTTAATATATATATATGTTAATATATATAAAAAAAACGTAAATATTGCGTTGTCTAGTGGAAACGAGTGCAGCGCGTCGCTAACTTGCAGCTTACATATAGTATTATAGCTCATCGCGTCTAATATTATATAACACATGGACAAATTTTGCTCTTAATCTATTCAAGCTACAAAAAAAAAACAATAAGACCATATTTGTTCAGAATTTTTCAGCTACATTTTTGTATGTATGGAAGTATTTTTGAAATAAAATTAATATTTTCAAAAAGATAATTTAAAGAAACTGAAAAATCGCACATAAAATCAAAGATGGCGGACACTTCCGGACCTCGGAGGGATGGCAACTTTTTTATGGTTAATCTATATACAAACTTTTTGTAAAGTATCAAAACTTTCCGATTTAATTCCTCAAAAAATCGTTAAGTGACTGGACTATATAAATAATTTGAAATAATAAAAAAATATTTTTAAGTTTAATTAATTTTGAACTAAATGTTTAAATATAATGTGTGTGTTGGATGTCGGCTATAATCGGTACGTTACGGCAATTTTTTTTGAAGTGAAACTTCTTTACAGAGGGTACACAAAATAAGACGACGGTCGGGCACGGTCGGCATCACAGTCGGTCGTCACGGTTATTATTATTATTATTTTATTAGTTACAAATAAATAATAAAAAATTACTTATTATAATAAATTATAAAACTAATTTCATAATCTATTGAAAATAAAATTGTAAAGTGAGTTATTTTTATTTTATTCCAATACATATTTAATATCAGTTGCATGCGACTGAAGAAGTTTCACTCCATCAACGCGTACTTGTTACACGCACAGTTCTTTTAAATTTAAATTTTATTTTCATTGGTGTATTATTGTAGTCAACACAATGAAAAACGTTTTGGAAAAAATCCAAAACTTTAAAAAAATGATTGATAAACGAGATAATGAAAGTTGATGAATAGTCGCGTGACGACATACAACCGACGACTGAGCAGCCGTCCATGTATTACGTGTAAAAGTAGTTAGATTTACATAATGTTTTTATTAGCTTAAAATAGTATTTCAGAATTTTTTATTAATAATCCTAAGTATATTTATGTGCTTAAGACGATGGTGTGATTCAAAATTAATTATATCTCGTTGTTACAAACATGTTATAAATTATAATTTAGTAAAATTATTGAGTTCGTGACTCGCGTTGTTGGTTGGCCGTGCCAACTAAATTTTACGAAATTGACTATAATAGTTTTATTTACTTTAAAAAAACTAGAAAGTATATTAAAATTGTAATCATACCAGTGTCATAAAAACAAAAAACACTTAAGGTTACATAAAAAAAAAAATTAAAAATATTATATTTTACGATTAAAATCGTTGTGTTAATCTAATCACTTGCACGTAAAACATACGCCGTTGTTCCGACTTCAGCTATATCACGTCAGTACATCACACGCATATTTCATTGAATAATTAGTATTTAAGTGTGAGACCCATACCATATTTCTTAGATAATGACATACTTTATATCTAAGCAAACTTGTCTTTAGTTTTGTGATGTCCTTTAATTGAATTTAGATGAAAGTAAAGCTTACGAATTAAAACAAGATTTCTCACATACATTTAGTCTTTTTTCTTTAAAATTCTAATTACAGTTTTATATTTTATACCTATGGCTAGGTCGAAAAGATTAAAAATGTTTATCAAAATTCACGTTTATTACGTGTAACAATTTATAAATATTAAAAATATACATACGTAGAATTTTTTTTTATACGCTTATTAAGTGCAAATTTTAATAAGATTCGGAAATCCATAATATTTTGCAAATTAAGTTAAAAATATGTAACATTTTAAACTTAATTTAAGGTTATTCATATGTTAGTATTACAGTGTTTTAAAAATATTCTTAAGTAAATAAGCATAATTTTCTTATAAAATGTGAACTTGAAATTTTAAATTTTAACGAAATTAAATATAAAAATTAGATTTTATTGAGGACGAAGGCATTAATTGTAAATTTATTGTTAGTTAATCCGGTTAATTTAAAATACTACTGATAATTTTCTATCATAATTATACGTCAAAATTATTAATTTCTAATCTAGATATGAATTTTGAAGTGTACCTACGATAATATTTAAAAATAAAACGTAAGTATCAACGGGAAAACAGCTCAACTTCGTAAACCTACACTTTTTCAGTTAGATAAGAGAGTATTGATTTTGTGACTCTAATATAAAATTAGTTCTTACATATGCATAAAAAAAGTTACATTTTTTAATTTTTTGATATATGAAATGAACTTTGTGCTTGGAAAGAAATATTTTCGAACATTCAGAAAAAATGCAATTTGCATATGAAATATATATTCTAAACCCATAGGTTTATTATTCATTAACCTAATGGTTTATTTTAACCATGAGATGGCAAGAACAGCGCTTAATGACTATTAGTACCTAAATAAAATCATAATTTATACTTATATATTTTATACTTTGTACACAGCATAAAGTGTATTTATTACGTATATTTGATGTTATTTAGCTGCCATTGATTTTATTTTTATTTTTATAATAGATTAATAAGTGTTAATGAATTGTAATAACAGTATATAAATATTAATATTATTAAAAAATATAAAGTAAAATTTAATTTAAATTAAAATTTTATAATTTTATAGATAGGTTGGGAGAATGAGAATCTATAATAATCTTTATGATGCCTCAATAAAATTATTCTTATACATATAATAGACCTATGTACGTAAGTAGGATCCGTTTTTATGTAACATTATCATACTGTAGTATGTAATCAATTTAAATCATATATTTAATTTTAGCTGTTGTTTATTTAAAACTGTGACATTTTGCTTGTATGTATGAATAATACGAATAATGTTATATATTCATTCCAGTAACAAATTATTATGTAATTTAAAAACTTGATAACGAAAAAATATATTTATTTTTGTAGACCCATTGGAACATGAAACTTTTAAGAATATCGTCATATTGATCGATATCGTCGCTTTAAGCTTTGACGTGAATGGTTGCCATCACTTTCCACCCCACAGTAAAAGTTTAGTTTTATGATGCTGTCAATTTGGCAACTCGACCACCGACCCAGTATTCGGCCGTATTGATCGTAAGTTTCCATGGATACGCCATACGCCCCGATTTACCCCTCGACATATTCCATTTCCTCGCCGTCATCGTAGTTCACCGGGTTATGGATTCAGTGCACCGCTAGCTACTCACCCGACCCACTACTGCCTGGTGCCGTTTTCCCGACTGCGCTGGCGCGAGATTTCTGCAGATTTCCCCGGCCAAAGCTGGTGCCCGTTATCGAGTTATTCTCAAGAACGCTCCCAGACAGCTCAGACGTCGCAGTTCGTTTTCAAACCTTCAGTCCAAGATGTCTAACACTAAAGACCCGTGCCTAGAAGGGGAAACTATCGAAGATACACAACGTCCCGCTGACGACATCGATTGGTCGCAATTTCACGACATGTTTCTAAACATCGAGCAGCGTTTGCCGAATTTCGATCATATGTTAATGGCCATGAATAATTACGCATACCAGAGGTGAGTTTATCATCACGATTATTATACGATAACTAGTCTTATTATAACTGAATACTGATATGATTTATGAATATGATTTATTATTATAATATGATCCGGTATTATTTACGATCGTCTTACGTTTTACAATTTCAATAATGTGCGCTACAATAAAATACATCATACCCCCCCAACCCTCCGTCACTCGCTCTGTGCGTTTCACGACTGCTCAACCCTCCCTCTCCCCTTCACCATCAGCACCCCTCACGAACACTCACACACACACACACACACACACACACACACACACACACACACACACACACACACACACACACACACACACACACCCACACACAGACATCCTGACCCACCAACCGCACGATAATGTATTATATTATATTCTTGTTGTATACCGGTTTCTGGCCGTAGTCATTATTTGAATAACGTGTTCGATTTATTTTCACGTCTTGTACTAACATTGTCGTTTTTCGAAAGCGGCGCCAATCGAGTATATTGTCCGTATGAACCGTACACAATATTTAATATATTTTTCATCGTATTTGTCCTCTACCCATGTACTCGTGTTTTGTTGTATAATGCTCTTTCATATACATTTTATACATTATTATACACCATATGTTACACATACGCAGGCGTGGACTGGCTGGAGTGTAGGGGTGTTATAGCATCCCATGCCCTTCTAATGCTTTGGCCTTTTATCTAAATAGTTGACCTATAAATTGTAACAACTATCATATTTTTACGGTCTTGGGATTAAACCAAAAATTAAATGTTCTATTACATTTCCCATAAAATCATAAATTGATGCCTTTAATAAATATTACATCCCTTACTTTTATATCACAATTCACTCCTGCATATACGTATTATACACAAGGAAATAAATACGATAATTTAATCTAAATTAGTTTTATTGGATATATTATATTGCTATTTTTTCAGTGGTGTAGTGACATTTTTAATGAGCGTAAATTAAGTTAAGATTTAAATTTTCTGACATCATTGTCTATTAATAAATTATTTCAGGCAATATCAGATGAAATGAATGATGACTTATTGTCATGTAACCTCATTTGTTCATAATGTCGGGTTTACCACCACCCCTACCACATCCATCCTACACTACTCGATCGACCACGGCCACACGGCCCTTTATTTTTTCTCCCCCTTCACCCCTTCAGAACTACCTCACCATAACTCAGTTATTTATTGATCCACCGCCCTGAGCATTTACAACTAATATTACTTGTGTACAAATTTATATGTTTCTTTAATATTGTACATCAATTAAAATAATAGAAATCGTAAATAAAATCATTTATTTTTTCATACCTAGTTGGATTTTTGTATTTAATTAAGTTTTAAGATGATTTAGTTATCATAATTTTTTATTACTTTTATCGATTGATTTTATTCCCGGCGTTGTCACATCATGTAAGTCGTTATTGGTGATGAGCCTTATTAGTTTTTCGATATTTACTATAAAATCTATTTTTATGATTGTTTTTACAAATGTTTCAAATGAGTTGTAATACTATTATTGAGTTATTATGAATTTGTAATTTTCTTTAGACCTAAGCACAATTTTTTTTTCAAATTTGTTAAAATGGTTGAAATAAATGATAATTATTATTATAATAAATACCTACATTGAAAATTGATTAGCGTATATGTTTTATCCGTGCTGTTGTGATTTATTTTGTATAGATTGTTAGTAAACTTATGTAACTATGTGTATTATACAGCAACTAGTTATTCAATTAACAATTGATAGCATTTTTTATACAGTTTATAAGCACGGCATATGAAATACTTGTACTTATAAGTACATATATACTAAACTAATACATTTATATTTCTGGCGATTTTTGCGAATTTTTATAATCCTATAGTTTGCCAATACAATAATATCAGCCCTGCTATATACATGAGAGAAAACATACATATACGTATATATATTAAATATTATGATACACGAGTATATCGTATAATTATAAGAGTGTTTGGCTTGATACATGTACATACATTATTTATATAAATATAGGTTTAAAAGGAGACAACAAATTTGTATTGACTACATAGTACTATTGATTATAAATAATAATAATAATAATAATAATATATAATCAATGATAGAACATACTACCTGTTTCCCTCTGTATAGACGGGTTACGGGCATGTCCATTACCGAACTACCTGCCACTTTGTCTATCGCTAGCTTGTTTATTACGACCCTTATCCCGTTTTCACAACACCGTTTATTGATTCCACCCACTACCATCACGCAAAAGGTCATTCAAAATTAATTGTATATTAATTGTATTTTAATTTAGCATAGAGTATAGACGATTGACTTTGAAATTGTATGATGTAATTTGAAAATGTAGCGCGGGCCAAATAAAAAAGGTTTGCGGGCTGAATGCGTCCCGCGGACCGCCAGTTGCCCACTCCTGGAGTACACCAAGTTTAATACTTAAATTCTTCATTATTATCCTCGAGAAAAATATGTCTTTTTAAAGATTAGCTCGTAAAATATTTTTTCCCATAAAGCAGACCGGATTTTCAGTGTCAGAGAAGTACCAATACTGTTCTGATATTGGAATACATACACATGTGTTTTAAAAAAAATCACGCAACAAGTACGCGCGCGGATGAAGTGAAACTTCTTTCAGTCAGGCAACTGATACTAGGTGTGTATTAATTGTAATAAAATAAAAATAACACACTTTACAATTTTATTTTCAATAGAACTGTATTTTTTTAAATTTTATTTACTATATGTATAAGTGCGGTTCATGACGGCGGTCCGTGACGGTCCGACCATAATGTCGACCGAGCACGACCATCGTCTTTTTTTTGTACCCTCTGTAAAGAAGTTTCACTTCAAAAACTTATTTGAATTAAATTAGAATTTAAATTGTATGATCGTAGGTACGCCTATTATAAATGCGTTTTAAATTATTATCAATTTTAAATTTTCATATTAAGTCGATTCAATTATTAATAATACATTGTATACAATATATTTATTATTTAAAGAATCTCGATATTTACTTATATAGTTTGAAAATAAAAAAAACGTCGCTTTTTGAAAAAAATTTTATTTAATAAAATAGAAACACTGTTTTAAAAAAATACCTAATGGCTAATGATATATAAACATATTTTAAACTCATTATGAAACCTTTAGGAATCAACTACATTATTATGCTTAATTAAGTGGGATGATTTATCAATAAAGTAATGTATGGTATTATAATGACAATATGTGCGTGCGTGCGTGTGTGACAAAATGAAGAACAATCGCGTTGAACATTATGTATGTATTTTAACGTTTGCGATATTGCATAATTTCAAGTTCGCGAACAGTCAACGCTATCTTTGGAAAAAAAATAACCCAAAATCCAATATTAAATAGCTAACCAACCATCGTTAGGTTTATAAATTTAACTTTTACGGCGTCTACCGTCTTGACCGGACCTTTCACAAAGGGAGGAGAGTATGCGTGCAAGCCACACAGGCAGTCGTTATCGTCAATCGGCGTGTGACCCGTGTGACAAAAAATAATATTCGAGCGTCCATCACCAAATTAAAAAATGATTTTATATAATATTTATTCCTTTAATATGTTTCACTCATTCTCTTCGTCAGATATTGTTGAACTAGGTGTATTTATTGAAACTATTTTATATACTTCAACACAAAAATATGCTCTAACGGCACCTGTAAATAAATCACAAAATTTGCTAAGAAGCCCTGCAAATCGATTTGTATAATTTTAAACTATAATTTGTATTTAAGTTCAAATCCGACGAAATAACATATTTTAAGTATAAATAACGATATTCATTATTATGTTAGTAGTATGAAATAGCCGGTTCAAACTCCCCCACCTCGCTTCACCACCCGCCAACCATAGACGCGCCACCGCACCACCACCTCTACCCACCTACAGACGTATATCGGTCCACCGTGTCGCCACGTCCAGCCTACCCGCGGCACCTATTAGTCTTATCAGCTATGCCACCGCCGCCGATGGGCACTATCAGCTACGTCACGCCTCGTCCCATGGCGTGCAAGCCTACGTCATCACACCTATATACTTATATATATATATATATATATATATTATTTTAATTTGTATTAATAATAATAATATTAATATTTCTTTGCAATGTCTTCGCAATGCCTTCGAACTGTATGTGCATCCAGCGCAGTTTTTGTCAGACATTATACGAGTTAGGAGTATCTACATACATGTTAACCTCCGTACTACAGCGTATTATTTACGTTTTAAATACAATTACTTTGAACGCTCTATTACAAACACGAATTTATTAAAACGTAACGTCGATTGTCGGACACTAGTGCGGTCGGTACAAGGAGAACTCGGTTCCAGAATATCCCGAGTATTCAACCTTTCTTCTATCGAGGCTCGAGACGTTTGATTCGCACCCGCCTCGATCATATCAAGATAAATATTTGCTAGTCGAATGCTGTTTCACTTATACCGGGACGGGTGACTTGGTTAAATGTTTCTACTGCGGGTTACTGTTGACGAAATGGCGGGAAAATGACGAAATATGGAAACAACACGCCATGCACAATCCCGATTGCGTTTATGTAATATTAATTATTATATAAGGGCGTACAATTTATTGAAAATGTTAAAAATGAAGTCAATATTAATAGTGCAATTCATAAAAGTGAATGTAAAACATGTTTGTCGGGTAACATATATTATTTACCAAGTGCTCATTATAGTGTATGATTCTAACTATAATATAATATGTATATTTTTTGAATAAATAACAATTTTATAAATAATTAAACGCATTATAGTATCTGACCCGGGATCCTGGTAATTGTCAGAGATATTAATGTATTTATGTATGTATGTATGTGTGTAAGTAGGTATGTATGTATATAGGTATATACATAAATAGATATATGACACAGGGTGGCGCGAGCGAGCTAGGGTCATGCGTCATAAGCGGAGCGGGGGAGACTATGTGTATATGTATGTAGTTAGATAGGTATGTATGTATATATGTATGTGTGTATGTATGTATGTATGTATATATGTATGTGTGTATGTATGTATATACGTATGTATGTATATAGGTATGTGTATATGTATGTATGTATGTATGTATGTATGTATGTATAAATGTATATAGGTGTGATGACGTAGACTTGCATGCCCTGGGAATCGGCGGCGGTGGCGTATCTGATAAGACTACATGAGGTGCCACGGGTTGGCTGGTGGTGGGTACAGGTGGTGGGTACAGGTGGTGGTGCGGTGGCGCAGTATATGGCTGTGGGGGGCGTAGAGGTGGTGACGCGGTGGCGCGTTTATGTTGAGCGGGTGGTGAAGCGGGGGGACTCTGAACCGGCTATTTCATACTACTTATGTTATAATTCAATTTTAATTAGATACATATGAGACTTTTACGTGTATAATAATTTTTTTTACGCTAAATTAAAATTTAAATACTATTTTTTCGGTAAAAATTTATTGAATTTACTGTATTGCGAATAATAAAATAAATAAGTATAATAACCATATCAAAAAATATGACATAAAATATACATATTAAAATGATTACCTATATGTTATTATGTTATAGCAGTGTTTATCAACCTTTTTATGCTTACGACACATTTCTTATAACCATACATTTTAGATGGAACACTACAGTAATGAAGTACAGTAGAATCTCGGTAATTCGGCCGTTCGATAATCCGATACGTCCAGTAATCCGACTATATTAACCTACACGTACCAATATGTATTTGTATATAAATTTACTATCGTAAACGATAAAACGTTAGATAATATTTTGTCAATAATTAATAAATAATTTTTAATTTTTTAATAAGTAAAAATGCGTTTTTATGTGGACCCTCAATATTCTGTTTAATCTAATAATATAGTATAACCATGTTTATTTTTTTTAGATTTTCAAGTCTAAGACAATCAAATGATTTGACTGAATTTTGTGGGGTGATTAAAAAAGGTGTTTTTGATTGGTATGCAAGTAATATCAATAATGAAATTAGGTAAGTTTAAACTTGCATTTACTACTTTACAAGAATTTATATTTTACTACTCTGTGTTTTTTATTTCAAAAAATAAATATCATAATCAATTAAACAATATTAATATCATAGATACTAAAAAATACAATAAATACTTAATTAAATAATTATTGATTATATGAATTATTTTATGCTAGTATAAGAATATAAACTCAGTACGCAGTTGTTTTTTATAATAATAGTTATGTAAAATTAGTAATAGATGTACATTTTTTTTAAAGTAGAGTACCGGATTTTGTGGATTTGACAAATCAAGTTTTTGATAATGACATATTAATGAGAGTTGACAAGAAACTAGTTACTAATACAATTAGTAAAGGTACTAACACGGATATTAATAAAGACATTAGTAACATTACAAACTCAAGTGCTAATACAGATACTTGTAATAGTACAAACACAAGTACTAATATATGTTCTCATGCAAGTGCTAGTACGTGTTCTTATAAAAGAGCTAGAACAAGTCTAAATACTTATTCAGTGATGACGCCAAATAACAAACATTCGTAAGGAATGATTTACTTAATTAATTTTTATCTTATACTTTTTAATAAATTTTTAAATTTTTTTAATTATAGTAAAAGTGAATTAGAAGCTTTACCACAGTTAACTAAGACAAATGGTGATACTGATCAACATTTTAAAATAATAATGCCGAATATAACTGTTGATAATATTTTTACAAGGTAAGTTCTAATATTTCTAATTTAAATCTATAAACGGTGGTAATTATAATAAACTATTGTAATAACGTATATAAAAAAAAAAAAGAAATATAAAAGTGTAAGTGTAATAAGTACGTGCGGATGAAGTGAAACTTCCTTCAGTCATGCAACTGATATTAGGTGTGCATTGTAATAAAATAAAAATAACACACTTTACAATTTTATTTTCAATAGAATTGTTTTTTTTTTTTAATTTTATAATTTATTATAATATGTAATTTTTTATTATTTATTTGTAACTAATAAAATAATAATAATAATTAATTAAACCTAACCGTGATGGCCCGACCATGATGC
The DNA here is from genome assembly GCF_003676215.2 of Rhopalosiphum maidis. Classification (NCBI taxonomy): domain Eukaryota; kingdom Metazoa; phylum Arthropoda; class Insecta; order Hemiptera; family Aphididae; genus Rhopalosiphum; species Rhopalosiphum maidis. Next base: position 68,039,663 of record NC_040879.1, read on the forward strand.
CGACCGTGCCCGACTGTCGTTTTTTTTTTATATACCCTCTATAAAGAAGTTTCACTTCAATAATTAAAATTACTACACTTAAAAGCGCTGAAGAATAAAATCATCCACCAGATATTAATATTTAATTTACGCAACTACTTTACTCCTGATTTCGAAGTCGTGTATTCGAAAATATGATCAAGTACATCATATATAGCAGTGGTCGGCAACCTTTTTGGACTCACGAGCCACATTCACGAATTAAAAAAATGTCACGGGCCGGACAAAAATAAAAATTGTATGTTCTTAAATTAGTTATTATGAAAATAATAATACTGTCCAAAACTTAAAAATAATGAAATGTATAAAAAAAAATTCGTCGTTCTAAAATTTAAAGCGGATTGTATACAATAGTCGTGGCGCAGGCCGCCAGTTGCCGAACACTGGTGTGTATATGTAGAATAGATATATAAATTATAATAAAACTATAAAAATATATTATAATCATGCACCTTACCTAACTCGTAGCTGAAAAAAATAATTCTCTGAACACGTGAATCCAAATAAATACAACACTTGTTGAATAAAGTGGTCCAGTAGTCGCTCGTAAGAACCGACGCGGTGTTGAGAGTTGTTGCTAATGTGACTGGTGCGCATAAACTAACGACAATACGATACGGTCATGCCGGCCAGGGTGGCTGACGGCTTCATAAAAGGACTCTGTGTTTCCAAGAAACTACCTACTTTATCCTTGGTGGCGGCAGAGACCTTTATTCGGCTATATCTTGTCTCTGGCGACAGAGTCTTGCGCTTCATTGTCACAAATTCGTTCGAGTTTCTTATACGTGACCTTACAATGTAAACCGTCCCTTTCATAGCGGACAAAAGATTTATGTTGATATTAACTGCAGTATCTGTGTGCGACAACTCGATAGTTATTTATTTATTTTATTTAAACTGCTATACAGTGAACTATAGCAATAAGGTTATATGGTGGGCAATTGAATATGGTACTTTATATATATATATATATATATATATATAATATTAACGGTATTCTTTGTACAGTTTAATGTATTTGCGTTGTTAATTTTCAGTTGAATATCTATATTATTAGGTATTTAAAATAATGTTATAGTTTTTGATCAAAAAATAATTTCCAAGTATAATTATTACATTAGATACATTTTTTCTACGTTTATTGTTTGCGCCGCCGCCGATAGTACCGTTATATCAGACTCATTGAAAGGTAGGCTGAATTCACGAGTGTTTGTCAATTGCGCCGATTTTTCTAGACTAGGTACCTGAAATTCTTTTGCGCTGGTGGATTTATCCCAAACTAAAAAGGTATACATCTTTTGCGCCAGTAAATTTATCACAATTTAATTTGGTGTATATCGATTGCGCCAGGAAAATATAATATAATATATAGTTAATGAGTTATACGTATTTAAAGTTTAGTAGCGGAGTAGCAGGCAAACAATTTGATACTGTGTAAAAAAATGTTTTCAAAAACATGAATACTTTTTGAAATAATGAGTGTTTTATGATAAAACAATCGGCCTGTATAATATTACTATACTACTATATTAGATATTTTATTTTAATTAAAAAGTACACAATAAATTAAATTAAATTATTAAGTCTTAAATACAATCAAACATATAAAACATAGTGTGATTTCAAAAATATAAAAAATTAAAATATTAAAATACATATTCTAAAAGAAATTGTCAAAAAAGAAATTTAATTTCTTGTAGTAGTGACTTGTATGTAGATAGATATTTTACACAGTATCACCGGCGCAATTAATGGATAATCTTTTTTCGACCTCAATATCGGCCAGCGCAGTTGATGTATAACCTTTTTGAATCCCATCATTTTTTTTCCTTACCTGTGATTTCTGATACAAGTGACATATGTCCGAATTCACAGACTTCGCCGGCCGACCACACACACACATTAATTGACAATTGTTATTTTTATTTGTATAATATTTATTGTGAATTATTTTATTATAAAATATGTAGGTTACGGCGATGCGCCATCGGCCGCCGCCAACTCGCGGGTGCGCGGATAATTAACACGGCCGCCGTAATTCGTCAGTCGCTTTTTCGTATCGTACGCTGTCGCATCACATTTCGAAATTATTAACTGAATCAAGCGAAGTCGTTAATCGCCAAGCACGAATCGCCAGTGTTTTTTGATTATATATAGCAAGGCGCGAATCACCTAACCCTTATTATATTATATAACCTACATTGAATGAGCGCGAATCGCCACTCTCTATCTTACAAATTATATTGGCGCTAATCGCCGGCAGTTGTATTATATTTTATAGGCGCGAATCGCCGTTAACTATATTATATCTCATATAGGCGCAAATCGCTGTATTTCATTATTACATTTTTTTTTTTGCCGCTAATCGCCGCATTATATTATTTAGAGCACAGACAATTTGTGAATTTTTCCTAAATTATTATTTTATTTATATTTTTTAAGATTGCGTCAATTTGCAATTTTATTATACATTATTATTAATACTTAGCTGTTTAATATTATTATTTATTATTGGTTGTACCGAACCGGCAACTATTATATTATTATTTTACCTGTTGGACCCAAAGGGGTTGTAGTTACCTTTATTATTACTATACCACATATATTTTTATTAACTGCATTTGAGTTACCATCAATTTAATTAGAGTTACCTATTGTCCTTAGTTTTTAAGATTACACACTCAGTGGCGGTTTATCCTAAAAATGGGCTTGTGTGCAGAATTAAAAAGGTTCCCTCTTACATCTTTTTATTCTAAATAATATAGATATACATAAATTTATATTTTATAACAATGATAAACTAACATCAAATTGAGAAAATTAGAACCATTTGAAATTGAAAACAATTTTTACTTTTTCATACATAACTGTATTTATTTAATTTTTTTTTTTTTGTTTTGTTTTGTGGAACGTTGAGCAATAATGGTCCCCCCAAGCCGAGGGCCCGTGACATTTGCACACATCGCACACATGTATGACACGCCACTGTTACATACTCACACACAAATATACACACATACACAGTATATACCACCCACACACTAGCACTCGCAGGTTTTGCTCGGCGACCCTGTTCATCTCCTGCTGAGTACTATACACACATATACGTATTTACACAGGCGGTGGGTGTGTAAGTGCAGCGCACGAAGTAGCTAGGTGCGTAACCGGACGCGCGTATTAATACCTCACGATCCCGGCCCGTACATTTATATCTAAATTGAAGTTATTATAGTTAATCTTAATTTTAATTATAGTTATTCCTGATATACAACCTTAGATCGCATATTCGTATACTATGGATAGAGCCACAGCGTGTTATTTTGCTGCCGATATTAGCGACGCGCCTCCGAATGAGGTGATCGATGTGCGTATGCGTGATGCAACTCATCGCATAACTATCCACCGATACAATGGACAATTTAATTTTTTTGTGGATAAATATGCGAGAAGTTGCGTTCCGTTTGCATACCTATCGTGAGTATTGGTTTATTATCCGGTCCTAATAGTTGTATAGTTGTATTATGCTCTGCGTAATTGTATATTCGTTGGGAAGTAAACAGTAACTCTTTCTAATACAACATATTATGTTTGCACGCGTGTCAATAGTTAGTGGTGTTGTTTTATTATTAAACATGGAATTTATATCATGTATAATGCATTTGATGTATTATGTGTTTAATTTATTTTTCGAATTGTGTCTGCTTTCTTAAAGGTTAGATTATTTACAACTGCATTTTACCTAAATCTTACATTTGTTTCATTTACTTATAAATTATAATTATTAGCTGAATGCCAAGTATGGCAGTGGCGTAGCTAGGATTTTTTTCGGGGGGGGGACTGATCAATTTTTTCAAATACAAGATTTTCGTAACGATTTTTATAGATCATTCAAAATTAAAATAATTTTTAAATTTTCTTAATATTTCGTGGGGAGGGGGGGGGGTTGCAGCCCCCTCAACCTCCCGGCTACCACAGTTTATCTTTGAAAAACATTTATTTTCGGAATGATTATGGATCTTTGGCATTTTGAACATTGAGATATTTATTTTAATATATTGAAATCTATTTTGTTTGTTAATTATTCTTATAATATATATTATAAACATTCTCTTAAGAGGACGTCGCACCCACATGTGTCGTCTCTGTCTTACACACATACGACATAGGTAAAATTCGTTTACGTAGTCTAAGTATAACTCGTTTAATTTTGGTTCTAGAGTAAATACACCTATTATAAAATTAAAAGATGACAATATTTTAGAGGGCAAGACGTTGAGTTTTTTCAGAAAATTAAAATTTTGAAAATTTAAAGATAATTTAAATATTTTAAAATTTTTACTAATTCTAAACGGTTATAATTAACGTTATATTGAAAATAATGGAAAAAACTTATCGTTTTGCCCTCTAAAATATTGTCATATTTTAATTTTATAATAGGTATATTTACTCTAGAATCAAATTTGAGCGGGTTAAACTTAGACTGCGTAAATGCATTTTACGTATGTCGTACGTGTGTAAGACGGAGACAACTCATGCGGCGGATGCGACGTCCTCTTAACGTACCAAAAATTGCTTTTTGTAATTTTTGCCGTTTTTATACTGAAACCCAAGTAAACAATTTTGTTCTAAGCAACCCTATATATCGAATATTAAACTTTTGTAATAAGTTAAATTTTAAAGGACATATTTTTTGCAGATGATAAAGCGAAATTAAAATATATTATAACTTTAATTATAACATAATGTCATAATAGTACCTATCATTATATTTTAAAATGTTGCCCTTTGCGGGCGTAAATTATTTTAACATATAATAAATAATAATATATAATTATAATATTTTTATGAATCATTTAAGATTTCATTAATGTTTTTTTCTTATAAATAACATATCATAATATAATAATATTAAATAAGTTAATTATAACTATAGTAACATTTGTAAAATGTACTAGATCATATAATAGAATACGTGACCTCTTCGAAGATCAGTAGGAAGGTAATTGCGTAAATTTAGTATTCATATCTGGTAGATGGTTTTATTCTTCAGTGCTTTTAATTTTAGGGAAGAATCCCCCAGATCTGGACATTTTATTAATGCTGAAAATAACCTTTAGCTCATATTGATTTTATATTGATTTTATATCCATTTTTAAGTTATTACAAAGTGGCGCCTAACGTAGGGTTCGAGATCAGCGACGCTCAAAATGCGATCAATTTTCATCTGTCGATCGAATCAGCGTGAAACTCCTCGTATTTTTAATTTAAAAAAATTCAATAAAAATAGCAATACATAATGAGTAATCAAAGGCAAACCAATATTTAAACAATAAAATATTCGATTTTTATTGGCCAAAACGAATTCATAGCTATAGAGCAGCGGTCCTCATTAGGATTTTAGAAAGGGTCAAATGTAATTTTTGAAAATTACTCACGAGTCACATACATTTTTAATGATAATAATTAAAAATATAAAAATAATAAGATAAGATAAAAAGCGACGTTTATCTTATTTATTGTTTATTGAATTTTGGATTTTAGAATGTACAATTTAATTTTACTGCGGGCCGCTTTAAATTTGTTAAAGAGCCGCGTAGTGAAGACCACTGCCATAGAGTATAGATGTTTAAAAACGAAGCTATAAACATTTCCTGAGTCTTGAGGAATATAAAATTTGATGGAAATTGGTTTAGTAGTTTCCAAGTATATTCAAACGTACATTAATTTTTCTATAATAATAGATATATACATTGATGTACCGATCCATTAGAGTTGTGACTTGCGAGGATTAAACTATATTTTTTTATACAAGTTTAGGGTTTTTTTTTAGTTTGAATTTATTTCGATAAGAGGACTTTACAGTTTACATTAATGTTTTAAATTTTTATATTATTTTATTTTTCAAGTTACCAATGTTCAATAATAACATTATACTTAATAATAGAAAAATTTTTAATGTGATTATTATTCTGCTTTTCATAAAAATTTATATAAAAACATTAAAACTGTATAGTACGTAACCGTTTCCAAAAATTATACATTAATATTTATTTTAATGTTTCAGAAAAAGACTTACTATCAATCATGATTTGTATCTTGGAAATGATTATGAACGACATTGGTGGAAACAAACAAATAATAAAATTATTTTAAATGTAAAAATATATTTTGTTTTAAATTTAACTCTATACTACTATTATTAAAAATCAACTTAAAATGTAATTAAAACATATGGAAGGGTCTTAGATAAAATTTAATAAATCGTCAAATTGACAATTAATTATGAATATTATCTAATGCTTTTAGCTTGAAAAATGAAAGGTTTGAGAAGAAAGAATATTAAAATAGTAGAACCTCAAGAGCTTAATTCTTAGATATTTTTAATAAATTCTTAAATATATTGGTGATAACTGATACTAGTGATACTATATTGCTATTTAAAAATTACAAATAATATATATATATATATATATATATATATATATATATATATATATATATACATTATGCATAGTTTGTTTAGAATTTCTAGAACTGTTTCCAAACATACGATATGATCGTGTTTACATGTTTTTTTACTCTCTATGATTTCAGTAAGTATACTACAGGTGAGGAGAATTTTTCAGATCTTTCAAATGATCTTACATACATTTTTAATCAGTTCTCTAATCCTAATAACTAGGTTATGTAGAAAAAAATGTTTATGCTTTACAAATACAAATATTTATAATTAAACAAAATATTATTTTGATCATCCATTAATTTACATACTCAAAATTTAAATGACAAATCGAATATAGTCTGAATAAATAGGATTTTATGATTCTGAGACACCTTAGCTTTAAATACTAGGTCCGCTGATTATTTTCGTTATTGTGTATAAATTAGAAAATTAATATAGAATTATATTATACAATTATTACATTACATATTTATGCCTTTCATTAAGCCTTTAATAATATCATACTTAAACTCAACTCAATAAATATTATACTACTATAGTCTATATTATACTCTCTAATCTATACTAATACAAATGCTCATTAATATATAGACACTTAATACTTATAAGTTATAACCAATATAGGAAATATGAAATATAATATATTTTTTATTATTATTATTTTGTATTTTTATTTATTTGTAAATAAATTTCTCTTTATACGTAGGGCGTAACATATATTATAGACTATAATAGATTACAGTTAATAAAAAATATAAAAGATAAATATTTGTAAATAGTTATAGATAGTAAATACATAGCTACAGCAGTTTTTTTTGTGTTATTGTTAGGTGGATATATCTGACTTAGTTGACTGTATTCCAAATATCAAAGTTGTGGTAACCATAACTGGTTTTAAGATTAAAATAAAACGTTCCGATAAGTGGACTGTTCTTGTATCAAATAAGTTTGTGAAAGCTATCAACAAATGCAAATGGGTAATCAATAAACTCATGCATGTCAAAGTAAGCTATTTTAAACAACTAATAATTTCAACATATAACTATAAATGATTATTTTATCCTTATTAGTTAACTATTAATAAAAGGGAAAATGAATACTGGAGTAATTGCCTTGTTACTGAAACAAAAGAACTAGATACATTAAATTTTAAAAATCAATCTTCTAATGTGTGCAATTCATCTAAAATTGAGTCACAGAAATTAAAAATCAGTTCAACGAAAAAAGAATGTCTGGCATCTTTAACAAAATTTCTCCGAAACGTGAGTATAATTAAAATTAATTTTATCTATATTAATCTGTCATTTGTAGTATATTGTATGTTGAAACTACCGTAGAAATTTAATATTAGGTAAAGGAATAAGGTTTAATATTAGTAGATTAAGTTACTAGAAACAATATAAAATCCGCAATAATTATGAAGTCATAGTCGTATAATTCGATGACCTATATTGAATGTTCAACAGAATGTTATTTTAAAGAAAATTTTTATTTCATAGTACTTTGACATTTTTTAGTCTATAGCCAAAAATTAATCAGCCTTATAACATATATTTTATATTTTAAATTCCTGGGGAAGTATGGTTATTTTACTTACACGTACATGCAACGACGTTTTTTCGATATTATTGTAATAATTTCAAATGCTTTAAAAGTTTCTGATTTAATTAAAAAAATATATTTTTATATTAAACAACGTGTCTACAAAAAATTACAATTTATATAATTTATGTTACAATTCTTATATTTGAAACTTTAAACATTAGTTCAACTTGTTTTAAAATATGAAATAACATATTTACTTTAATGGGAACCCATTAAATTATCACTCAAATATTTGTTACATAATGAATAATCTTTTTTTAATAGGAATATGGCATGGATAATTTCGATACATTTATAAAAGGAATAGTTCAACCTACAGTAACCAATCCTGCTCAGACTGTAGATAAATTGCAAGATCCTACTATAACTTTGAAGTTGTCTGTTAATCCAAATACAGATAAGTCCCTGAACTCTGATTCTGAAGGTCCACCGAATACAGAATTATCTTCTATGGACACTGAAGTTCCACTAACATTAGCAGAGTCATCTAACTCTGAAGTCACTCAAATTCAGTCAGAACCTTCAATAGATTTAGAATCTGTTAAATCCTTTTCACATCATTAATAATAATAACAATATTTATAAGAAGCATTACCTCAAGCTTAGTGACAAAATTATAAAGTATAATGTATATAAAGTGTTAAGTTTCCAAGAAAAGCATTTTAGACAAAAATGTATAATTCATAAATTTTTAAAATTGCGTATACTTAGTTTATTATAAGCAAAATAGTTGAAATTATAATTCATCAATATTTGAAATTTAATTATGATTATAGGTAAAACTTAAAAATAATTATTTTATATTTATTTTAAGACGAAATACTATTGGTTTTTAATTGTTTGATTAAATGTAATCACTACTTATTAACGATAAATTATAACTTATAATGACACATAAAACTAATATATGCCTATATTTCAAAATAAAGTATTGAGTTAAAAACTTAAAAATCATAAATGTTTAATTTCCCAAATGAGTAGGAGTTCTTGGAGAACTTAATACTGTTTCACTTTTCATCAAATTCCAATTAGAGGTATAATGTTAAACATTTTTATAAAATTATTATGAAGAAAATTTTGAAAATGCAAACTTAACATTTATATATAACATGCAAAAACAAATTTAATTAACTAACATAATATGTTTTTATAAATGTAATAAACTGATTAAAAATAAAAAAAAAAGTAAATAAAAATGATTGACTAAAATCGCATATTTCACATTTTCTGATTAATAAATAAAAAATATGAATGATAAAAAAATTAGTATCTACCTATGGATAACTCAATAAATTGTTAATAAAATATATTATATTAAAGTTTATTCTTATTAGTGTCATTAATAAATAATTGCAATGGGTTCAGCTTTCATTAAAAAAGACAGGAAGAACTATTGACAATCTATTGGATGAATGAAGATAAATCTATTAAAACGTATACGAGTAACTAGTCAAAAACACGAAATGCAAAACATTAATGTAAGGAACAATATAATATTTTTACAATTTCAATCTTAAAAATGTCTTATAATAATTTGGTTTTGTTGAATTGTTATAGGTAAAAATTTAAAAAAATGTTACTTTTCCGTCGAAAATCATTCAAGATTGTCAGTTTGTCAGAAATCACAGTTGTAAACCAATGCAATAGTCTATATTGCTAGAGCAGCGGACATTTCATCTTTATGTAAATATATTTCAATTTTCTTTAATACTACATAATATATATTATACACATTCAGTATCTATACTCTCCATTACCCAAGCAAATATAATATTTTTGCGATTCCACTTGAGAAGTTTTGTTACGTAATCACCGACATATGTTCGGTATCAGAATTAACATTTTATGAATATTATTTATTATTGATCATGCATTTAAAAATTGGCTAAAGCAGTAGAAACTTGTAGATCGGTAGAAAGCATGAAAGCATGATAAAAATATAAACAATTTGTAATGAACAAATTGTTAAAAATTTGAGGCCTCGTAAAAACTGTTAGAAATGTATGTCTACTTAATTACACTTTATCAACCAATAAAAATGTATATTGTTATATTATTTACTTGCTGTCCACTTCGTTGCCCCTAAAAATTACGACCTCTAATATACTTAATACATGAATGTTCAAGAGTAAAAAAAAATAATAATACTCGAAATATAAAACCGACGAATATGACATCTGCAAGGCTCTTGTTTAACGGACTTAACTGGCATTGCGGACATTGCCGCCCCTGGTCCGCCGCATGACAACGCCAACTGGTGCAATAACGCTAATAATTCGTTTTCGCTTAGCGTCCTTTTTGGCTTTTTTTCGTATGATCTGAATCCTAAGGGTTGTAGTGTGATGTTGAATAGCTACAAACCTTAGTCACAAATCGGCCTATCAAGTTTTTAAAGACTTTTTAAAGTAGTTACAGAGATTCTAGGTCGTTTGAATATCGAAAAAATTATCAAACTCTTCAGTTTTCTTAAGTTATATTATTAGTTCCTATACGTTTTTATATTCATAAAATCATAACTAGTGTTGCGAATTTAATGTGTGTGCATGGTGTGTTGTGCTATATATCGTATACAAAAATAATTTTATCGTTATTCGTTTGTCGTTTGGTGTTATTTATAAGTCATATTATAGTCATTATACGAAATATTACATGCTTGTATGTTTAACAGATTAAGGTATATTATATAAAAACATGAATGTTTTTTTTCTTTTTATAAATAAATTATGGATGTAGACTGTTGGTCCAAAATATGGTCTGTTTGAGCGTATGCATCAACATTAATAGAAAAACAATTTCACCCGCCCAAACAGTACAAATGATAGTCGCCCAAACGGACTATTATTTTTTTGGTCAAAATTATTACCTTTGCCTAAAGGTTAGGTTATCGTATATTTATAATAATATTGTACATATTATTCTTTTGATCTCAAATTGGTGACCCACGTCTCTGTTTGATAAATCTTCAATAATGATAATAGGTAAATGCTTTTTTACTAAGCATTTATTTCTAAATAAAGTTTTTTGTAATATTTTTGTATTGCTTCTTATTACATTAGCATGCTTTCCGTGTTTCAAATTTTTGACCGAGATAAAAGTTAACTGTATTTAACCTTAATAGCTAAAGGCGTCGTATTTGTTGAATTATTATTATATTTTATTATTACGGTATACCTTGTATTGTAATATTTATCAATTTTTTTTAAGTACACATCTTTTAATATTTATTTGTATTATGAATGTTTATATAATTTATTATTATAATTCATTATTTAATGTTTTTATTATCAAAAACAGTACAGATTAGGAACTAACTAAATATTTTAATTGCACGTTAATTTAAGAAATAATAAGTTAAATAGTGTACTAATTACTGATATCTTATACTAGAAACATAATTATTAGGTACACGTCTTATTATAAAAATTATTAATTAAATGGGCTATTAAAAAATAATATCGTAGGTCTTTTTTTTTTTATTTCTAATTTCAGAAAATAAGAAATTTTATATTATATAAAAATATCTTGTGTGATATTCAACTATATACATTATATACATCATTAAATATGTTATTATTATTTTTGATACCTATATAATATGTATATCTTAATATAATACCTATACATGATATATAAATTTGTATATGTTTTTTTTTTTTTAATATACTGACGATTTGTTTAAATACATAATAAAAATCCGTTTTATAGGTATTATTTTATAATATCTGATTTTGTACAAATTTAATTTATTTTTATAATTATTCGTTCGGGCAAACTTATTCGTGGAAATTAAACACTCTAAACAACATATACAAAAGCATTTCATATCATTCCAAATCTGTAAATGGGAAGTACCTACTTAATTGGTTTCACAGAGCATCAGAGCATGAGGCTAAGCCATCAACAACTTACTATTGGAAACGTTTGAAGAATACTCAGCAAATCTTGTTTGTCGTATAACATGAATAACATAACGATGTAACTACTGTTGGTGGGTTTTCTGCAGTAAAGAAGAATATATACAATATGGTAATGCGTTAATGTACTTAATAAATTAAATAATAACTTTTCGTAAAACTGTTTTAATCATTTAATATAATATTTAAATATCCTTAGCACGTACTAAACCATTACGAATAATTAATAAATACATGAATTTTAATATTAGCGTTTGGAACTTATTCATGGAGTCGACAATCTCGAATGTCGTTGAGGAAGAGCTATCGACGATCAATTGAAGAATGAAAATAAATCTATTAATGCAAATTCAAAAAAATGTAATATTTTTATAATGTAAATCTTAAATGTCTTATAATAATTCGGTTTTGTTGATTTGTTATAGGTAAAAATTTAAAAAAATTCTACTAATACAGAACTTTTCCATCGCAAATCATTAATAATATCACTTTTACCCTGTGCCCTGGAAATTGCCTTCACATAACCTTGTAATGCAATTATTTTTCATACAAGAGAAGTCTCATATACCTACCTTAGTCTACCATTTGACAAAACTCACTTGGGGCCCCTGCTTCAAAAACAAACACAAACATTTGAACAGCTAAATGAATTACAAATCATAAATGAACATTTCATATAGTCTAATTTTGTACAAAAGTCTAGTGTAACTTATTTAGTGGTATCTTACTTTGGAGCTTACCAAACTAGTAAGCCCCAGAACCATTCAAGCTTTTCAAGCTATCTGCCTACGAATGCCAATGCCTTTGGTACGTTCCAATATCACAACGATCTACTTAACCCTACCATAAGATAAACAACTGTTACATACTATTCGCGCCTTCTCTATCAAACAGAATATCATATGTCAATAGCCTTAATGCTCAGCTGCATTCCAACTGTAAACTGGAAAATACAGTCAAACGCCTTAAACGTGAATGAACCAGAAGGACTACAGATTTTCTAAATGCATAACACGTATTTCCCTTACACACAATTTAATTTATTCATGTTAAACTGCTTCTAATGTTAAATTCCTTAACGTATTTTCCCTCACATTTATATTATATAGCTTACTTATTGTAAATTAATTTAAATAAAAACAAAGTAGGTATTATATTATAGGAAAAAAAAGAAAATAAGTTCACGATTTTCCCGATTTAAACTTTTTTTTTGTATGAAAATATTCTGGCATTAAATAGATTTGATTTTTATATTTATTTTAATTTTTCTCCCGTTCTTTTGGCTACGCCGTTGTGTATTTTAATAGCCGATTTAATTTAGTTTTAATGACAAATTTATTGTATAAACCTTTTTAATGTTTATAAATAAGTTAAAATAGTTGTATATCTTAAAATTGTTTTTCTTCTTTCTATTTATGTAAAAGTACCTAATAATTAAAATTGTATAAAATAATTTATTTTAAACCATTTATGTTTTTACAATAATATATAAAATATTAGCCAATTCATTATAAATTTTATTATAATTTTTGAAATATTATTATGTATTACTGGTATAAACTGGGTGATTACTTTATGGAATTACACTTATTATTATTTAAATATCTATTAACGTTATTGAAAATATTTATTTACATTGTTTCCAATTGAAATAAAACAACATATTTTTTAGTTAATTGATTTTGAAATACCTAATGAGTAGGGCTGGGATTTCGATGCACTTTGCATTTTTTTTTTAATCTTTCTGTATGATGCTCGTTTTGTTACAAATATGTTTTAGGTATTTTTAAATTAGAATAAGACATTTAACTTTGCATTTTTTGACAATTTTTTACTTTTAAGTCATTTTTCTCATTTTAGGTGTTTTTTAAAGTTATTTTTGGCGTATTTAAAATTATAGATTATAGATTTATAATATAAAATATTTATATGCTATCAATATATGAAAACCCAAATTACCTATTTCTTATCTACAGTTCTTAAATATTAAATTTATATTGTATATATTCTTAAACAGCGTAGCGATCTACTAGAGCAATAAAATCGATAACGACGTCCGACGACACATCACACCAGGTCACATCGTTTAGTGCGAGGTTTATCGTTTAATAGTAAAGTTGAATTTAAATTATTTTATAATGCCGAAAGTAAAATGTTCGACGGCAAGTCGACTGCGTGCATTTGTTGTTGTGTAAGGTATGCAATGTAAAAGTCGCTGCTGAAATATTTATGTACATTTAATGTAATTTTTTTTAATTTTAATTTATTTTAAATACATTTTTTTCAATGCATTTTTTGAGTTTTTTAAATCATTTTTGCATTTTTTTAAAGTCATTTTTCGCGATTTTTAAGGACATTGAAATCCCAGCCCTACTAACGAGTATTGAGTATTATTCGATAAAAGAATCACCATACTATCGTTTATCATGATTTTACGCAGAACCATACCTAATGAAATAACTATAATAGAGTATTATAAATTTATAACTAAAATTTATGTCGATGATTTCGATTTCACCGTTGTCCACAGTTACATTTGATCATTAGGTATATTATCGTTTTCTACACATCTAGACACGAATAATAATCTAACAACTCTAAACGTAACTGTGATCAGTAGCGTAAATTGGGCGGTACAAGTTTATATCTTATATGTATTTTGGCACCACCAAAAGATTATAAAATATGTGTGTAATTTTTATTTTCCAAAATCTATATTTGTTCATTAAACAAGTATGAGAAGTATACGTTGTATACAATTATTGTTATTGTTGTATAAATGTATTTTTTTATATTAATAAGTAGGGCACGGATGTTGTAGAACTAAAAAACTAGGAAAATTAATTGCAGTATTACACTAAAAAATACCAAATAATGCACTAAAAAATAACAGCGTTTTGTTATAAATGTTTTAAATTTACTGGGGCGCAACTAGAAAAACATTTCGGGGGGGGGGGGTTCACATTAATTCAATATATATAAATAACTACATAAGATAAGTAGGTACATAGGTTATTATACTAGGCCTTGAGAAATTTTGAGAGTGGTTACAACTCCTTAACTCCCCCCCCTCTGGTTGCGCTACTGTATATTACAACTTTATTAGACATCATAAAATCATGTCATCACCATCATAGCATTATATTATATATCATTGCGTTGCACTATAAGTGCTTAATTTAAATTTTCAAAATCAAACCCTCATAGATTTGGAGCTAATAATATGTATTTATGTCTCGAAAAACTTCGTTCCACGTCGGTTATTGATGTAAGTGGAACGTATTTAAAATAAGGTTAATTGATTATTGGCGAGTCTTCGGGTAAACGTAAACCATCGAACACTTTTCCTTGTCCACTCAGTATATCATTGATTTTAATAATAGTTTTATATTCAGTATTCATTTCAGGGTGGCTGAAAAACAAATTATACAATATATCGCATAATTTTAAAATAGTCACATTTCATAAATTATTTTTGTATTGTATTAAATACCTACAAACTTGAAATTATCTTTATTTTATAAGATAATATAGATGTTACGACGATTGAAAGTCGACTATAACCAAAAAAGTTGTATAAATATGTAAATTCTATAAAATTGCGATAAAAATCCAAAAATTGTCAAACTTACAAAAAAATGCACTTAAAACTTTTAGATTTTGGTTTGTATTTACATGACACGCATTTAAAACGTACTTAGCAATAAATTGAAAAAGAAGAAAAAAGTTGTAAATGCAACAACATCCGTGTCCTACTATAAGGCAGGTAGAATTAGGTGAACAATTTTCCGGCGATACACGCATCATGACTTGAAGACGGAGTTAGGAAATTTTAATAGAATAAATACTTCAGACTTCAGTATCTGGCTAATTTGAAACAATAATAGAATACATAAGAGAAAACGATACTCAAGAAAATTGTCCATTATAACGGAGTCATTAAAAATATTCTTAACCATACCAACCAACACAGCAAGTTGTGAACGATCAACCATACCTACATTACGATACGTAATTACATAAATAATAACTACAATCAAAATTAAAGCTAACAATAATATAGGTATTTAAGAATACAAATAAATAATAAGCAATTATAATTGATCAACATAAAAATATACAATTACAGAAAGGTGAATGGTGAAGACGTGAAGTGGTAATTATAGGTGAGATATATCCATTTTATAAATTTTTAACTACAAAATAATTTGGAAATTTTCGTGATTTTATCAAAATATGAACTGTGTTTATAATTTTTATGCTATTTTACTGATAAGCTGATAAAAAAAAATATAAATTAAAAACCAACTAAAAAATAAATAAATAGCATAGCTAAAATATTTTGAAAATAACGCCATGTCTAGTAAATACTAATAAGACCATTCTATTTCTACAGTTATCATTTTTGAACAACAAATGCATAACTTCAAATTTGTTTTAAAAATGTGTTTAGGATAAACAATTGTTTTCCTCATTTGTACTAAATGTTTTCCTAATTATTTAAAAAAATTATAGGAATTTTACCACAAAAGTGTATCTATAACATCTAATTTACTACCAGAAACCACCTGGGAAGTTAGATTAGAGTATTTTATTCTACTATACAACACACAATAATACATGCACATCATTGTAAAATCAATACATTACATCTAGAGTTTTAATGAACTTAGATAAATAACTTAATGTAGATAGAAACAATATCTAAACTATAAAGGTAGTCCATTAGGTTATTGTATATTAGAATTGTTAGCAAAGCAAAATATTTTAACAATTAAACTACTAACCTATCTAACCTTAACTATCTACCTTTTAATGTTTTATGAGTTCTAGCATTCTTTGATCAATAACATTTTGTTTCAATGCATCTCCTATTTCTATACATTATGAATTAAAAATTATTCTCATTTAGACAAATATTATTTAAAATTTATATAATTTAAACATAAAGAATAATTACATTAAATATTTTGACCAATTACTACAATACTATAACTTCTATAAGACTTCTAATAAGTAATCTTGTTGCTTTACTATAATCCTATGAATGATATTATTCTTATTAAGGATTAAGTTTAAAATTGA
Source organism: Rhopalosiphum maidis (assembly GCF_003676215.2). Taxonomy (NCBI): domain Eukaryota; kingdom Metazoa; phylum Arthropoda; class Insecta; order Hemiptera; family Aphididae; genus Rhopalosiphum; species Rhopalosiphum maidis. The sequence goes on from NC_040879.1 coordinate 68,056,769, forward strand.
TAGTCGTTGGTACTCACACACTTTATTGGAATAATTTGGAATTATGTGAACAAAATTTGGACACAAGTTGAACTTATATATTATAAGGCTATTTTAATTGTTAGTTGGTTTTGATTCTGTTGTTTATGTAATTTAGAGACTTGTTACAGTGTGTGTTCAAATATTTTAAAAATTGCAACTAAAGAGTAAAATATAAAAAGTTAATATTTAAAATAAAAATATTTTTGTATGATGAGTGATAAACATTGCATGGTACATGGAAAACAACAGAAAGTTACACTAATTAGAACCATATACTTAGAAAGTGTAAATACAAATAATTATTTATATCAAAATCTTGTCAAATATTAATACCATTCAATTTTTATAAACTGTTTTCATTTGGTTCTAAACTAGTACTCCTGTATACAGACCTCTATTCAGCGCCAAATTGGTAAGTATCAGCCTACCGAGTTTTAGATGACGTTTGATTACAGCTATAACTACTGTACAATTTAAATAATTTAATTCAATCATCTTTTTAACTAATATTTGTACTAATTAATTACTAAAAAAAAAAAAAAATACAACCTAACATTCAAAACCATCTATATTTTGAGCAGGTCACCGAGTTTTACTCGGTAACTTGCCAGGCCATCTTCTCTCTATCTATAGTTAACTATAGATATCTATATCTCTATAGTTAACTTAAATTAGCTTATAATAATAAATTGTAACTATAGTTACTTTTAAATAATATAATACATCATAGTATTTTAAGTATTCTATTAGTTTTTATCTGGTAAGTACAATATATTTAACTAACTTATTATCTTATCATTTTTATATTACTTATTACCCAGTTCTCGTTGTATAGTTTTTTTCTTCATTTAATATACCAACACTAGTAATTTATTTTTAAATATGTTTTTCCTGTGTTATTAATTATAAGAACTACATAGGAATATGTACCTAATTAATTTCTAATTTTATTAAATTTAAAAAAAATTAATAATAATTTACCAAAAGCAGGTTAATGCAATTAATATGTAATTCTCTAATATTTTTTTGTTAAATATATAAACGTGTATCAATTTTATAATAGTATACTTTTTGAAAATCATACCTTATTATCTAACTTAAGTTAATTTGTACAGAAAAATGATGCATGGATTATATACATTTAATTTGATTGAAATTATTAATATTACTAAATTGACTCTTCAGTATAAATAATTATACAAAAATACACTATTTAAAGTCAAAAATAAAGACTACATTGATTCTGCTTGCAAATTTTAAAATTTAAACAACATGCATAAGGATTATTTTTATGATTTCAAAATAACATTAATAAAATGTCACAAAAATTGTCCATCTAATACCAACCTACTTGAAGTATGAAATATTGGTGATGAAATTGCTTAATACAATACTATAGAGGATAAAATTACTAAGAATATATATATAATACAACAAAGCTGTTATAAACAAAGCCAACATACTATTAATCACAATATTGTACTTTGTTAAAAACTTTTAATATATTTTACTTGTACAAACAATATTTAATATTATATTAATAATGATAAGATTATTTGAATAAAATAAAGAGAAATGTTTAAAATAGTGAAAAAAAAAATCTTAAAAATAAATAATATATACTTCTATATAAAATAGAAAACTTAGCCTAAGACTAAAAACATAATTGTTTTTTATACATATAATATAAATTTGTGTATCGAAAAATGTATAAAAAAAAATGTATGATAAATATAAAATTAATAACAATGTATAAAGGAGTAGACGAAAAGATACTAAAAAACTAATTTTTTTTCGATTCTTAAGTATTTTGTTAGAATGGGAAAATGTTTGCAATATTATTTATCATTAAAGCTGATGTATATTTTTAAGATTACAAATTATTATTAATATTTATTTAGTTTAAAATATGTTGTCATTATTTTGTACTTAATAGGATTAGGACTTTTATTTTATAGTTGTATATTGTCTCATTTCCACAGTGCTAAAATTGCCAAGAAGAAAATCTTTTGTCGAAATAGGTGAATGTATTTTAATTAGTCTAATATGACAATTATTTCCATTTTGATGATTTTTTAAAATTGCAATTTGTAATAAATGAGTTTTCAATGATAAACTATGGACATCCTTGATCTTTATTCTTATCCAACTATATGGTTCACACAGTTCGACTAATTCAACTTCTTGTAAGTCATTAAAATTTTTACCTGCACGAACTGATATGATACTTGGTGTATAGCTTTCATCAATTCTATGGTCAACATATATATATACATCACTCACAATAGTCTTACGTCTAAACTGAATATTAACTAAATGTGGAAGTTGACCACATGACTGCCAGTATGTTTCTATATTTTCATCTCTTAATTGGTTAACGCCAAAACCTAAAAAAAAAAAAAATGATTTTGGTTTGTGATGAACGTAGTTAATTTATTTATTTATTTAAATATATTTATACATTAACCAATCATTGGTATTGTGTGATTCTCATTGCTATTATTTCAAAAGCCATCAGTTTAAATACCTATAATAACCATTATAGGTTATTATTTTATAATAACCTATTATACCAATAATAATTTATTGTGTTGTCTGTGTTTTACAAACTTGAAAAATTTTTGTTCAGAAAAACCAATTTTGTGTGTTTAGCTTAAATGCAGTGAAATGATCTATTATCAAACTTAAATTTAAGAACATTGTTTTTGTTCTATCACAGTGTTTTATGTATTTTAATTTTTAAGCAAGTTATGAGTATGTAAATATTAATATGTAGAAAATGCTCATAATTCAGTTAAAAATTTAATTTTCATAAAATACTGGCAAGAGAATACAAATAATATTCTTATCTTTAATTTTAATAATAGGTCATTTCACTTTAATATTTAAGCTAAACACACAAATTGGTTTTACTGAATACAAATTTGCTATTTAGTATGTTTGTAAGATGGAGATAACACATGCAGGTTTATCCCCGGCAAATAATATTTTAAATATATTTGCTTTTTATACTGTGATTTTTAATTTTTATTGTTTAAAATTTTATTTTGAACAAAATATTAATATTTTAATATTTATATTGAAAAATGATTAAATTAATTTATGAAAAATGTTAAAAAAAAATAAATATTTTGATTTTGGTTTTAATATTCTATATTTATTGTATAATTAAATAACAATTAACTACTTAGTGATACCAATGAAAAATTAAACAGTTCTAAATTAAATATATATTATGCAAGAATATTTTTTCCATGGTGTCATAGTCGAGGGCAAAAACTTCAATATTATAATCACTAGGGTGCGGATTTATATGTATTATAAATTTAAAAATATATACATATATATTTATTTATTTTTATCCAAAAATGCAATTAAAAATAGAAAATATGTAAAAAAAAAAATGTTTTTATTCTAGAAAAAATTATAAAATAAGTGTATAGGTACGTAATTATAAATTATACAACACTACATTAGATTATTATTTTATTAATTATGAATATATTCAAATTAAGTAATCATTCATTGGAGTTATGACATTTTTTATTGTCAACAAAACAATTGACAATTAAATACGTTTTTAAGTTGTCAAAAGTAAATCGACGTCAATTAGGATACAATATATTTTTTATGTCAACAGAAGTTATAGGATCAAATTTAAAAAACCCTAAATCAGTAAGACTAAATTCAAAAGAAGTTTGCGTATCGCAAGGTTAGTTTAGTTTTATTATCACGTGGTGTGGACTATGGAGAGTTGAAACTCACGATTATTAATAGCATACATACACGGACTGGAGAAGATAAAAACACATAATATAAATGGGCAATACAGTACTAATTTTGTAAATAGTTGAATATTTTACAAACATATGTAATATAAGTAAATTATGTAAAAATATGTAATATGAACCATAGCTTACAATAATCAGATAGTCCTATAACATATTTCTATAAAGGAATCTTTCGAATATTATCATTTGCGACAAATATGTAAATACATACAAAATCTGCACCCTAATAATCACCTTATAATATTACATTATTTAAAATGTAAATAAATACATCTGAATATTTAATATTATTTTGTTCCACATTATAGTATAGATACTGTAGCTAAATTTTGAATATAATAAAAAATCTTCATAATATTGTACTAAAATTAAAAATATCAGTACTTAAACCACATTAAATTAAAAATAATTGGAGTTGTAGAATTTTAATTTTCACATTAAGTATCAAGAAAAATTCAAAAATGAATCAAGTATATCATAGAGTATATCCATCATTAATTACTCATAATTCAATAGAAATCTGTAGCTATAAAAGAAATGATAATTTACTTGGTACACAAATATTTTTATTTGAAAATTATTAATAAAATAGGTAATATACAAATAATTAAAAAATACAATACGCTTGCTTTTAGGATATTGTCAAAATCAAGCCTATTAATAGGCAGATACATTTAGAATTTTGGTGTTTTCTTCGCTCTCCTACTTTATCGTAAATTGATGATGTTAAAAATTTATTATTATACATTTTATAGAGTTAAGGAAAATTAACTAACAATTTATAAAATATAAATCATTTTTCAATTTTGGCAACCCATAGCAACTCAGACATCTCAAATTATTTTTATACAAAATTTGGTTTGTATTCATTGTATATATGCTATGATTAGCATTCAAATACGTTCTAATACTTTCGTGCACAAGATTATGAACAAGTATTAAAAAAAAAAATTGTAAAAATTGTAAAAACCAAACATAGATCTATAAGCCAACAATATGTTCTTTAATTTGTTTGTTGAAAAAGATATTCAGTTCATAAACAAAGATAAAATTATTGATATTTTAATATCTTTCATCAATAAATTTTAAAAACACCAGGCATTATTAGAATAATAATTTATAACAATATTACTGGTGTTTATAACCTACTCTTTATTTTACAACCGAATTTTAGGTGTATCTGCATTTGTAAAACAAAAAAAAAAGTATGTACAATTTTAATTTTTTTTTTGTATACTTTTAAAGTACCTAACACATGCATTTTTAGTTTGTATCGGGCTCGTTGTTTAAAATTACAGCTAGGGCCCTAACAATCGCGAGCCAAACCGACACCGACTGCTAAGTAAAAAATAACAATAATAATAATAATAACCATATTATAATTTATAATGCAGTATAATTTACCGGGTTTACACGAGGACACAGACCATATCGCTAACGAGCCCACTTCGCGTACCAGCCCAGCACGTACGTCTCGCATCGGGTCGATCGTCTCGAAGCAAAACGAGCCACTGGCGTCCCAAGTCGACATTTTTTTTTTTATCAAACCCACACTGCATTACGTTAACCAAAAGCCAAATAACATCATCCCGAGCGAACGAATGGAAACAAAATACACGGTGGACATTAGGTTTTCAGGCAATAACTACTACAGCAAGTCCCAGTTTAACATCGTCTAATTGTAAGCACAACAATCGTTACCCGTAAATGTATATATTAAAATATATCGATCGTTAATAACTTTCTTATCACCGCAAACAGCTGCGCTTCGGAAAGTTACACTTGACTACTTGAGATACCTAATATTGTTATAATATTGTACAATACGCAAGACTCATTGAAAGAGTAAGAATTAATGACACGGGCGATAATTAGTGATTAGTCAATGGGCTAGGGTTACGATGTTTAATGTTTATGATTCGTGACTTACCACGTCGCCGAAACCCAATTTGCCGACTTATTAAAAATAAAACTAAATACAAATTTGTCATGTATAAATGGTTATTAATACATTGACACATTGTCAGTAGATATATTATATAAAAATAAAAGTAGGTTATGATATATTATTATATATAGAGCTAAGGCACCATAAGCGTGCGTACGTGGGAGGCTGCGGAGGCAGCTACCTCCACTGCGAGATTTTCTGCTTCCCAAACATTTTATATTATACAATAATACCTACAAATGTTTGATCCATCGTCCCGTTCACCGACAGTCAGTTGTGCGAAATATCAATTACCTATCATCTCTTACGCCCGCAAAGGGCAAACTTCCATATTAAAAATATTATTTCCTCCTCTACTTTGGCTACACTGTCAATTTCGACAGCGGGCATGTGTCATAGGGTAATATAATATATATATGTTTATAATATTAAACGCCCTTTGGTGTGCGTCACAGACGAGCTGATTCGCTGATTGACCATCATCGATATATAAACATTAAAACACGTATATCGTTACTTGTGCTGATAGAGTCAACATTTCCTCACCGACGTTGAATACAGTTTCTGACAACTTCCACACCACCGCTATGTCCGAAACTGCTAAATTCAACTTATTCGGCTCAGGATCCGAATCCAACGACGGCAATGATGAATACGATATGCAGCTGCAGTCAAAGGTGCGATCATTTGATTATATGAGTAGGGCTAAAAAAATAAGGGTTCACCCTAGTGTAGACATACAAGCGGCACTCACGCGATTAAAATCGATTTCCGCGTATAATGGGGTGGGTATTATTATTGGCAAATATTTTTCACCTCTACGAGCTATGAGATCGGGACAATTTTTAATGCCGGCAAACAAACAATGTTTGTTAATATTGGTCGGTACCCACTAGAAAAGGCTGTATATAGATTTTATCCGGATGAGGGGGTTTGGACTCTGGATTCTTTATAACCACTCAAGGTACTGCATTGTATTAGTTAGGCAGGGTAGGCTATTATATAATAAACGCTCGTTCAGTGTTACAATTACCGGGGTGGCGGGGGCGGGGGCTATATTAAACGTTTAGCATAGCTCAATCATTCAAAATTTTATTACACATTTATAATACAAAATTTATTCATGAACCTTAAATGTTTATATAACACATTGTTTACAAAACATTGACGTAAAAAAAATTGAAAAATCATCCTACGTAACACATCACAATCAGTGACATACATAGGGGGGGGGGTTTAGGGGTTTAAACTCCTCCCGAAATGTATGGTTGGTACGGGCAATGATTTTAATTGTATAAGTAATTGGAATTTAAGAATAGAACTTTTTTTTAACCCCCCCCCCCAGAAATTATTTTCAAGGGCGGTTTTCATTTGGGTGAATGACCCAAAATAACATATCGTTAGGCGAGTTATAAATATATTTATAAAAAAATTTATTTATAGAGACTTAGGAAGTTAGGACTAAAGTTAAAGTTAACTCTAACTGGTATGGTTAAAAATGCATTATATTGTTATTATCTTAACTAATTTTTTTTTTTATTAGCATGGTATCTCACAGTGGCGTGCCCAAGAATTTTCGATGGGGGGGATATGTGTTATAAGAAAAGACCTGATTTAATTCCATTAAAAACACATAAAAACTGTATAATTATACCAACAAATACATAAAAATTTCATAATAAATTACACTGTAAAAATACAAGTTATATAAAAAAACTTTAAATTCTCAATAATAATTAAATTAATTTAAAAAAAAAATTGATGAATGTATTAATTTTTTGAATTAAAGTTAATAATTAAATATATATTTCCAAATTATGTTCATTGAAATTAAATCTTTTATTTTTTTAAATATGTTTGTACAAAGAAAAAATACGTTCTACTTCTACTACACCAATTATTTATCAGAGAAGATTAAAAAAACTCAATAATTTAGGCGTTATATCTAAATAAACATCTGCTTTACCCGATATGACTTCATAATAAGATTTAATAGTTTTATATGTTATATCCTTTATTTTTTTCAATTATATACATATACATACATTTATCTATAGTTTTTTTCCGTTTGGACCAAGAATATTTGTTAAAATATTTTCAGCTTTTCTAAACCTATTCATATTTTAAGTAGCTCACTATTCGATTCTTCCAAGCTTGTAAGATTAATGGATAACTCAGATAAGTGTAATTGTATGAATACTATAAACCACATTTGGCTGCATTATATTGTACAAGTTATTTCAGATTTTTCACATTGATGGGGATTAACATCGTTTTATAAATTTTTAATCACAAATAAAAAAATTTCAAAATTATTTGCATAGAAAATTGTAGCAATAACCATGTTTCCGACCTTGTAATAATAAATTCGGGAATCAGGAGTAAAGGTATACCCGGCATTTCTGTTCTGTATTTATTCACTCTCGATGGTATTACTTTTAAGAAATCTTTGTTTTCCTAAAATAAACGAAATAAGTTACATATGTATTTAGATTTTATGTATTAAAATAATTACCATTGTTAAATAATCTATTTATGTTATAATGAATTTAGTTTAGTTAAGTATTTTGTTCATTAAAATACCATATTTAAAATAAAAATCCAAAAACGTGAAAAATTGCAAAAAATTGCATTATAAGATTAAATAGGCAGAGAATGAGAGAACATTAAATATATAATTATAAAAAAATGTACATATTATAATTTATAATAAATATATAATTTATAAGCAATAACTTATTACTTATAATCAAAAGCAATGGCTTTATAACTAGTAACAACTCTAATATCTAATAATTTGTTTTACGAAAGTCAGCAAAAAAAAGTCAATGGGGGGGATATAATCCCTAACCTCCCCCTCCCCGGGCACGCCACTGGTATTTCATATGCCCATTTGTTTAATAAAATGTATTATAATCTTATATAAATTATCGTAATAATATATTGTATTAAAAATCCTAACTAATTATAATAATTAATAATTACCATGGTGTCTCATGCCCATTTTTTTAAATATAATCGATTATTGTTAATTTTTCGGTTTGATTTTAATGTATAGTTTGGTTTTTCTTTAGTATTTTTACGTAATATATTGATTTTTTGTGTGTTGAAGAATTAATTTTTATAAAGTTATAAATAGTTATCAACAATCAGCCGAAACGATATAATAATAATATTGAGTTGAATACATTGTAGTAAATACGAATATAAAAATAATTGTATAGGTAAGTATGTTACTTTTCTATTATTCCTTGTATAAATCCTTGAATAATTTATAAATTAATTCGCCAAAACGATCGGTTAATTTCTCACCCAAATGATAATGCTCTACTCAGGTAAATTTTAAATTATTCGCCCAAATGAATAACGCCCATTTCAATGTACGCCACTGATCACAATTATAGTATATTTGTGGAAGAGTTTAAAGCGATTTATTACACCAAATAATGATGTATAAACAACTGGGGCACTAATACTTTTGCTGCCTTGGAACCCAAAAATCTTAGTTGCGGTACTGTAGTTATATTTGTGGTACTTATATATTTGTAGGTACTTCTCTGTAACATAATGAAACACCCCATTTCACACAACTAAACATCAACCAATTTTTTATAAACTAATTATTACAGTATAAAAACTGTAATAATTAGATAGGTAATTATATTTTATAGCTTCTATTACAGTATTATATACTGAATGTATATGTATTGTGTAACCTAAACCTATTTAATGTATACCTTCAATATATTAATACATAATATTATTCACTATATATTTAATAGTTTTTTTTATAATGCCTAAAAAAAACAAGTACTGTTTTATTGTTTTTTTAATTAATAATTTTTATTTGATACTAAATCAATGTTATAACTTTTTATTTTGATGATAAAGTAGTAATTGTTACTAAAGCTTTCCATTTATATATTATTTTTTTGTATTAACATCCAATGTATTAGTTATGTATTTTGAATGATGTTTAGACTGAACATTTTGATGAAACAATTATGAATCAAGAATACCAAAAAGAAAAAAATGAAACAAGTGCAGGTTAATATATTGAACAAGGCTGTGAATTTTATACATTTGCATGTGTTTTTTTTTTGCTACACTGTATAATAAAATGGATTTGGCCAAAATTTGTTTTTACTTATTTTTAGTTCAAATACCTAACCTATTTTGCATATTTTGCATATTTCATGGGTCAGGGCATATAAATGCATGTTTTAATGATTTGTTTGTATAAATGCTTTTTTTGTACTATTTTATTTTTAGTCAAGTATTTAACGTGTATTATTGAATATTGTACTATTGAAGTCGAAATTAAATTAATTTACTGATAACTCGTACATAACGGATGACAAAAATCGTTAGAAAATTCTTTTTAGTTTTCGTTTAGTGTTTTCGAATATTATTCTTATCACGTTGATTTATTTGTTTAATTGTAAAATTAATAAGAATGAAAATTAAATTTTAATACATAGTTTGTTTTGCATATTTTTAAAAATGAGAGCATGTTTTGTCAGTTTTTAGTGTATATATACAATATGCATGCATATTTAATAGTTTTAAAGTGCATTGAATTCACAGCTTTGATAATAAATTTGTCAAATTTGAATGAACTTGTTTTTTTTATATTAACCAATGGTTATATATTTCAGTGTTAGATGAAACCATTAGTAATTATGATTTACCTGAAGGATGGGAAATAATAGATCATGATAGTGGTATGCCCGTTTACATGAATACTGAAACAAGAGTATGTTCATTTTCAAAGCCATATTATATTGGAATTAACAGTCTCAAAGTAAGAAATTATTTGAAACTTAATGGTGAAAATGTTTTTTCCATTAAACTTTTTAAAATTTTTTTTTTTTTAATTTTTTAGAATCATAAAATTCCAATAGCAAATATACCTTGTTTGAATCAAAAATTAAATAATGAAATAGATATTGCATCAACGTCTACTTCAAACGGTAATATTTTCACAATGTTTTTATCAATTAGTAGTTATTTTATATTGTTTTTCAGAATGTCCCAAAACATTATGCCACGAAGAGTATCGAAATTACTGTAGTAAAGTATTCAAATTTAAGAATATTAAATTTTATAAATTTAAGTAAATATTTATTATTAAAATATTATTTTTTTAGAACTGTCAATTAAGTTATTATTCTATTATTTTCTTGTTTAGTTCATGGGTAAAACGCAGACAATATATTCGAAAACAAAAATCTGATTTAAGGATTAAAGATCTTCAAAAATCTACAATAATTCCAACTGCTTCTGATTCTGTTGGTGAGAAAAAACAAATAATTACTATAGTATTATTGTTTCTTTATTTGCTATTTGACTTTTATAGTTTTATTTGTATATAATTCGCTATGCTAATTTAATATATATATAAATTTTAGTTAAAAGTGAAAATAATGCATTTAATTCTGAAGACCTGCAACATTTAATTAATTTAAAAGGTAAAAGTTACATTGGTATATTGCATGAATACATTCAACGTGTACTGAAAACCTCGAGTCATTCATTTATGGTTAAAGAACTTGGTTAGTATGAATATCAAATGATTAACATGTATAAAACTAACAATGTGTAATTATTTTTTTAAGAACAATCCAAGTATCCTTATTTATCTACCGTAGTCATAGATGGAATACAATATGGTATTGGTACTGGCTCTACCAAAAAACAAGCTAAAATAGATTCCGCAAGAGCTACTCTTCAAATATTATTACCTTCTATTAAACATTTTCAAACTAATGATTCTAATCAAAGCAAGAATGGAATTGAAGAAAATAATTTTCTTGAACAATACAAAGTAAGTGTTTTTAACTAGTTCAATAATAGATACTACAATAATTATTTAATTTATTCTTATATATGTAATGCTTTAGATCTTTGACAAAATAAAGGTAACAGATTCTAGAATACCGCAAATTTGTGCTCAATCTACCGAATCCACACCTTATGAAATGTTAAAGCTTTGTGTAAAAAAGTATGATGATTTATTTAATTTAATACATTACTTTTCTTAAACATAATTTATATTTTTTCAAATATTACTTTCTATTGAGTATTTATTTATTTTATAGAAGTGCATTTAACTAATGGATTTTATGTTTATTTTGTTCATTTAAGATTCTGAGCAGAGCAACAATGTATTGATTAAAATACAAACTTCTTCAATTTAATGATAGTAAAATGATGTTTTTAATTATTTATTTATTTTTCTATCCGTGATCATTGTTTAATGCAGTAAAAATGCTTCAATTTTCAACGTTTACTTTATTAAGAAAGTCAATCTTTTTTTTAATTTACGGAGAGAGGAAGAAGGATCAAAAAAACAATCCTCAATAGTTTTCTTGGTATTTAAAAAAAAAAATTAAGGGAAACAGGATTTTAAAGTAACGCAGATAAAATTGATTTTTTTTTTCATAATTAAAAAATTAAAGACTACAAGTATAATACATTTTCACCAAATGTTTGTATAAACATTTTTAAAATATATTTAGCTATTTATATTTTATAGACATTTGAAATTTTTAAGTTTTAACAAAATTGAATATTTCAACAATAAATAACTTCAATTAAAATAATGTAATTTAAAAATATTTTTAGCGACTTGAAACTTTTACTCATATTGTTTCATTCTATTAGGCATAACGATATTTTCAAAATATTTAAATTTATTTTTAGCTATTTTTTAGGTATTTATACTGTATGACTAATAATTTAACAAATCAATATAATATCTCCTCTCAAAATTGTCTATTGAATACAATGCAGCTAACTGTATACAATTTGTCTATTGATTTAATATACTATTTTTTTTTTTATTAATTCATGTTATAAGTACCTTAAATAATTCATCAAATAGTTTTATGGTTAATTTTAATTATTTTTTTCAATATTAATTCATAATAATTGTACTTTTCATTTGGAAAACTTTAATTCTTCCCCACTGTTTAAAAAACAAAAATGATTGTTTTGTTTTTTTTTTCATAGAAATTTTGGTGAAGGTTCAAATCTATTGTGTGAAATGGAACAGATGCAAAGTGGATCTGATACAGACAATTATTATCGCTGCACTATGACTATAAAAAAATATTCTGCAACAGTAATTTGTAAAGATAAACTTGGTGGACGCCAAAAAGGAGCTCAAGCTCTGTTAAAGGTTAACTTAAAACAATAATATGTCTATATTATATTTATATTTTTGTTTTATATTGTAAATTTATGTGTATTTATAGGTATTGCACCCTCACATTCATTACTTTGGTTCTTTATTGAGGCTTTATAGCCATCAACATTTTGAATACACTGAGAACAAACCAATTAGACCTAAAATTAAAACAAAAAAATATATAAGTCGTCCTGATGTTAATCTTCTCGAAACATTGAGAACAGCTATGTTAAAACTGGAAACTCAAACAAATAATAATAAATAATAATTGAAAGATATGACATGTTTTGTTTGAAATTAAGAATATTATTTTTTTTTTTAAAAAAATATTAATTATTTTGTTTTTAACAGCGGAGACTCTCCATAAAAGACATATCTGATATGAAATAAAATGTATTGAATAATTTGTATAATTATAAATATTATTGATTATTTGTGATAAATCTATAAAGTTTTAGGATTGTATTGGAAAAATCATTTAAATTTCCAACTTTATTTCATAACATGGTTATTCTTAACTAATTAATTGTACATGTTTGTTATGGAGTGTCTTGGATATATAAATTTTACTTCCTTTATATTATACTTATTTTGTGTTGGGAGAATAATAAGTTTCTACCACTATTAATTAAATATATCATAATTATTAAGTATGCTTATTTTTAATAGTATGTAACACTTAACTCTTAAATTAATTTTTATATTGATCTTTATTTAATAACCATTTCCCTTTTAGATTTAGAATTATTTTGTAAAATCAATTTCATCTAAGAAGATATTACACCTGCATGTATTGTCGCTGTTTTATAAACGTACAACATTGCAAATTTGCATTCAGTGGAATTATTTGCATTATCATTTAGAGAAAATTGATCTATGATTTAACTTAAAAGTAAAAGCATTATCTATTATTTGTTATTCATATTTTATGAAATTTTCATTTTAAGCAATTAGAAATTAAAATACTATAAATAAACACAATTCAACAAAACAAACAACATTGGTTCAAAGCGAATATATTATGTTGTACGTTTCGAAAATAAAGACAATACATGCAGGTGTAACGTCCTCTTAATATATAATATTATAATAAGTATCATTTGAGGTATAGACTATAGGTAATATGGAAAATAAATCATGTTTTAGTTAAGCCAAACATATCTTGAAATAACATTTGTTTAAATTCCATCTAATTTATTTTAATTAAAAATTATGTTAATTATAAGCAATTAAAATTGTTTATAAAAAAGTAATTCATTTCATGTGGGCTAAGATCATATTTTTGCTTGTAATATATAAATATATTTTTCTATTTATATATTTTACTTTGATTTATTTATAAAATTTGATAAGACTAGTACTATTTATTTTTGAAAAATTATCTAATGGTATTAAAATATATAAACGACTGATTTTATTAAAAGAAAATCATTAATGATTTGGTAAATGGTAAAAATAATTGTATTTTTATCATTTTAAATTAATTCAAATTTGCTTTATAACATGATAAATGCTAATGTAATATATTTTTCAATAGATATTTATAATCATTATTAAGTTCAATTGTTCTATTGTTAAACTTGCATTTAAAACTTTTAAAAAAAATAGTTTAATAGTAAAAACAAATTAAAACTTAAACAGAATTAAAAATAATTATCACTTTTTGATAGTGCTTTATATATTTTTACTTATAAACAAAGTACAATATACAGGTTAGGCCAGACAAACAGAAAAGGTTTAAACAACTCTCACAAACGTTTAAAAAAATAGTTCAATATTTATTGCAAAACACATAGAGTAAACGACCGTTTCGCCAGCATCGTCCATTCAAAAAATTAAAATTTTTTTTTTCACAGAAAATTAGCATACAATTTGTATGAATTTGCACGAGTGCACGACTACTCCCAAAATTTGCGTGACTAAATTTACACCCGTACGACTAAAAATGTCGGGCGGTGCTGGAGAGACGTCTCTCTGTCTCCAGCACCGCCAATCATCAAAAATTAATAACAATAAACAATTTGACATACTAAAATTTAGCACGCGATTAGCATGAATTTGCACGATAGACTCCGAAATTTGCACGTGTCTGGTTCGCTAGTAAAACAGATTCAACAATTTCACGCGTCTCGCCAGCACCGCGTAAGTCTAAAATATTGTTATGTCGAAAGTTAGTGTATGAATAGCATGAATACGTATTTCTGATGAATTATCTAACAAATATAAAATGTTCAACCTAATAATTAAACAGCAATAGACATAAAAAAATAAAATATTATAAAATAAAATACTAACATTAAAAAATAATAAATTAAGTTTAAATAATAATAGAAATATATTATATTATATTTTATATAATAAGTAAGTACATAGATAGCTAACCATTTTTTTTATACATAGGTATTTTGTTGTACTTATAATTTAAGAATTTAGAATTTATGATATAAAATTATTTATTTGTCTGTTATGAAAAATAATAAAAATCTAAATGGAACAAATTTAAAAATTTTATAAAAATCTATATTCAATACATTTACATATTTTGGGCTTTTAGGGCCAACTCTTATGCTTATACAATCGAAGGTGAAGAAAAAATAAAAACAAAAGGTATCAAAGCCCATGTGGTAAAGAACATGACCACATGAGACATTACCTTTAAAGATCATTATCAATGTTCGTTTAATTATTAATTGGTAACGATTAGGAGTAATAAATTTACTTATAACTGTTTTGACGATAAAAGTCTCATTAGAAGACAAGGTACCATACCTTGGCTCATGGTCACTATCTTGTAGAGTAAGTCTAAAATAATTATATTTTCATTTACTTTTTTTTATATTATTTTTATTTTTATAGGAAAGCAGAAGAACTTGAACTAGAAGCAGAGATAGTTGAAACGATGGATCTGACAGGATATCAGTATGTAATTATAATAATAATTGTGAAGACTGCCGTTTGAGATTAGTCACACCCAACGACTTAGAAGACGATCACCAACTACGTATTTTTACTTTTTAATACAAAAGTTAGATAGCACGTCACCGAAAAACCACCCAGTGAGCAATTTATAGTATTTATAATCAATGATGGAACAGTCGATCTAATAAAAGAAGATTTTCCGAATTCCGACATTCAATTTGTGAAAACAAAAATCAGAAATTGTTTTCGGAGACAATACAATAAAGTGAAACAATTCCAAAATATTCCTGTGGGAATAAATTCGAGATATTATAATAAATAGCTTAAAACAAATTAAGCTGTTATGGTGACAGGATAAATTTGAATCATTCGATAATGACTAGAAACATTATGTATACTCTATTATTAGTACAATAGGCCATTAGGGATACAAGATACATCTCTGAAATTTGATGTAATTAGAAGTAATTATTTCTGTTACACTTTCAAATATACACAATATTTACAGAGGTATTTTTAGGTTTTTTTCATTAACCATTTTCGATACATATTAATGAAATCTTCTATGCTTATAGATGCAGATAATGTTGACAGCTTTACACGATATTCCACTCGCTGAAACGCGCAGTACAGTTTAGTATACAAAGAGTTAATCGTCGGCTAGGTCCACGTAAGAAATTTGATCGCTGTTCGAGCGTACTTTTCCTGTAAGCGGAATCCAACGATGATGCTCCGTCGTTACTGTAAAACGTGTCAGTGGGAATTTTATCGGATATTCAAAATGGACGAAGGTTTCGATATTGTAAGCCGTCACATATATAAATGTTATGTTTTAAATGAGTACTATTTAACACATTTCTGATAGTCACGAAAAGCACTTTTTGACGCATTTCGCGGTGTCATCTGTCTTAGAGTTTATCGACCATTATCAGTGAATCCCGATACTACGCTACCTATAAGGAAGTGGTTTTTTGCAGCTGTTAACATTAGTAACGGTTACTAATTTTTAGACTGAATAATCTCCCTTTTTTTTTTTTACATGATCAACTATTATACTAGTTGATTATAAACTTGTATTATTTAATACATTTTTTTATTGTCTAAAATAATAACTAGTAAATAATAGTTAAAAAAAAAAAAATAAGGCCACCGCCGTTCTGCAGTTGATAAATTTCAATAGTGTCTCCATCCTCAATGTCCATGTTTTGCACAGTACTTGATTCATGAATCGCTGGTCCGTCAATTCTGAATCTTATTGACGACAAATTTAGCCTTGTCGAGTACAAGTTACAAAGTTAAATCGACACGGATTATATAGAACTAAAAGGAGATGACTTGTTATTCCTCTTAACGAATAATTATCAAAATTCCATATTAAGCAAAGTTGGAAATGATGTCATTTGTATTTGTATTGATGAAAGCATGGGACGATTTAGTTTCATTTTAATTTCACCACAATGATGATTCATGATGATTTAAGAGAAAATTTTCCATGTTCCTTCATCTCCTTTTAGTCCTGTATGATTCGTGTCGATTTGATCTTGTTGCTTGTAATCAGCAAGGCTAAATACGTCGTCAATAAGATTCAGAATTGTCTGACGAGCAGTTCTTAATCAAATACTCTTCAAGACGCGGGCATTGAAAATGGAGAAACCGTTGAAATTTATCAAGTCATGTCATCCTCTAGCGATTAATCCGGAGAAAACCGATATTGCCCCGGGGCGGAAATCAAAATCGTCCGGTCAAAACTCAAGGGTAATTCGTCGATAATATCAAACAAGGCACTCCACTTGAAGCGTGTCTCGTGTGATTCTGTTAACGACCCCAATGACGTGTGCCGTATATCAGTCAAAGGTATCTGCTGTGGCGTGTTGTTGTCTGTTGGCTTGTAGTTATCCGACACGGTTTATCGGTAACCTTTACACGGACAGCTCGACTGTCTAACCTGTAGTTGATGAGTCTGACGAATGACGAATCGTCGGAAACACGGTAGTATTACATATTCCTGTTTACATTATCGTAGTCTTCGTTAACTGTCATGTCCAATTCACGGTTCTAGTGAACAACGGGATAATGTTGACAGCTTTACACGATATTCCACTCGCTGAAACGCGCAGTACAGTTTAGTATACAAAGAGTTAATCGTCGGCTAGGTCCACGTAAGAAATTTGATCGCTGTTCGAGCGTACTTTTCCTGTAAGCGGAATCCAACGATGATGCTCCGTCGTTACTGTAAAACGTGTCAGTGGGAATTTTATCGGACATTCAAAATGGACGAAGGTTTCGATATTGTAAGCCGTCACATATATAAATGTTATGTTTTAAATGAGTACTATTTAACACATTTCTGATAGTCACGAAAAGCACTTTTTGACGCATTTCGCGGTGTCATCTGTCTTAGAGTTTATCGACCATTATCAGTGAATCCCGATACTACGCTACCTATAAGGAAGTGGTTTTTTGCAGCTGTTAACATTAGTAACGGTTACTAATTTTTAGACTGAATAATCTCCCTTTTTTTTTTTACATGATCAACTATTATACTAGTTGATTATAAACTTGTATTATTTAAAACATTTTTTTATTGTCTAAAATAATAACTAGTAAATAATAGTTAAAAAAAAAAAATAAGGCCACCGCCGTTCTGCAGTTGATAAATTTCAATAGTGTCTCCATCCTCAATGTCCATGTTTTGCACAGTACTTGATTCATGAATCGCTGGTCCGTCAATTCTGAATCTCATTGACGACAAATTTAGCCTTGTCGAGTACAAGTTACAAAGTTAAATCGACACGGATTATATAGAACTAAAAGGAGATGACTTGTTATTCCTCTTAACGAATAATTATCAAAATTCCATATTAAGCAAAGTTGGAAATGATGTCATTTGTATTTGTATTGATGAAAGCATGGGACGATTTAGTTTCATTTTAATTTCATCACAATGATGATTCATGATGATTTAAGAGAAAATTTTCCATGTTCCTTCATCTCCTTTTAGTCCTGTATGATTCGTGTCGATTTGATCTTGTTGCTTGTAATCAGCAAGGCTAAATACGTCGTCAATAAGATTCAGAATTGTCTGACGAGCAGTTCTTAATCAAATACTCTTCAAGACGCGGGCATTGAAAATGGAGAAACCGTTGAAATTTATCAAGTCATGTCATCCTCTAGCGATTAATCCGGAGAAAACCGATATTGCCCCGGGGCGGAAATCAAAATCGTCCGGTCAAAACTCAAGGGTAATTCGTCGATAATATCAAACAAGGCACTCCACTTGAAGCGTGTCTCGTGTGATTCTGTTAACGACCCCAATGACGTGTGCCGTATATCAGTCAAAGGTATCTGCTGTGGCGTGTTGTTGTCTGTTGGCTTGTAGTTATCCGACACGGTTTATCGGTAACCTTTACACGGACAGCTCGACTGTCTAACCTGTAGTTGATGAGTCTGACGAATGACGAATCGTCGGAAACACGGTAGTATTACATATTCCTGTTTACATTATCGTAGTCTTCGTTAACTGTCATGTCCAATTCACGGTTCTAGTGAACAACGGGATAATGTTGACAGCTTTACACGATATTCCACTCGCTGAAACGCGCAGTACAGTTTAGTATACAAAGAGTTAATCGTCGGCTAGGTCCACGTAAGAAATTTGATCGCTGTTCGAGCGTACTTTTCCTGTAAGCGGAATCCAACGATGATGCTCCGTCGTTACTGTAAAACGTGTCAGTGGGAATTTTATCGGACATTCAAAATGGACGAAGGTTTCGATATTGTAAGCCGTCACATATATAAATGTTATGTTTTAAATGAGTACTATTTAACACATTTCTGATAGTCACGAAAAGCACTTTTTGACGCATTTCGCGGTGTCATCTGTCTTAGAGTTTATCGACCATTATCAGTGAATCCCGATACTACGCTACCTATAAGGAAGTGGTTTTTTGCAGCTGTTAACATTAGTAACGGTTACTAATTTTTAGACTGAATAATCTCCCTTTTTTTTTTTACATGATCAACTATTATACTAGTTGATTATAAACTTGTATTATTTAAAACATTTTTTTATTGTCTAAAATAATAACTAGTAAATAATAGTTAAAAAAAAAAAATAAGGCCACCGCCGTTCTGCAGTTGATAAATTTCAATAGTGTCTCCATCCTCAATGTCCATGTTTTGCACAGTACTTGATTCATGAATCGCTGGTCCGTCAATTCTGAATCTCATTGACGACAAATTTAGCCTTGTCGAGTACAAGTTACAAAGTTAAATCGACACGGATTATATAGAACTAAAAGGAGATGACTTGTTATTCCTCTTAACGAATAATTATCAAAATTCCATATTAAGCAAAGTTGGAAATGATGTCATTTGTATTTGTATTGATGAAAGCATGGGACGATTTAGTTTCATTTTAATTTCATCACAATGATGATTCATGATGATTTAAGAGAAAATTTTCCATGTTCCTTCATCTCCTTTTAGTCCTGTATGATTCGTGTCGATTTGATCTTGTTGCTTGTAATCAGCAAGGCTAAATACGTCGTCAATAAGATTCAGAATTGTCTGACGAGCAGTTCTTAATCAAATACTCTTCAAGACGCGGGCATTGAAAATGGAGAAACCGTATGAAATTTATCAAGTCATGTCATCCTCTAGCGATTAATCCGGAGAAAACCGATATTGCCCCGGGGCGGAAATCAAAATCGTCCGGTCAAAACTCAAGGGTAATTCGTCGATAATATCAAACAAGGCACTCCACTTGAAGCGTGTCTCGTGTGATTCTGTTAACGACCCCAATGACGTGTGCCGTATATCAGTCAAAGGTATCTGCTGTGGCGTGTTGTTGTCTGTTGGCTTGTAGTTATCCGACACGGTTTATCGGTAACCTTTACACGGACAGCTCGACTGTCTAACCTGTAGTTGATGAGTCTGACGAATGACGAATCGTCGGAAACACGGTAGTATTACATATTCCTGTTTACATTATCGTAGTCTTCGTTAACTGTCATGTCCAATTCACGGTTCTAGTGAACAACGGGATAATGTTGACAGCTTTACACGATATTCCACTCGCTGAAACGCGCAGTACAGTTTAGTATACAAAGAGTTAATCGTCGGCTAGGTCCACGTAAGAAATTTGATCGCTGTTCGAGCGTACTTTTCCTGTAAGCGGAATCCAACGATGATGCTCCGTCGTTACTGTAAAACGTGTCAGTGGGAATTTTATCGGATATTCAAAATGGACGAAGGTTTCGATATTGTAAGCCGTCACATATATAAATGTTATGTTTTAAATGAGTACTATTTAACACATTTCTGATAGTCACGAAAAGCACTTTTTGACGCATTTCGCGGTGTCATCTGTCTTAGAGTTTATCGACCATTATCAGTGAATCCCGATACTACGCTACCTATAAGGAAGTGGTTTTTTGCAGCTGTTAACATTAGTAACGGTTACTAATTTTTAGACTGAATAATCTCCCTTTTTTTTTTTTACATGATCAACTATTATACTAGTTGATTATAAACTTGTATTATTTAAAACATTTTTTTATTGTCTAAAATAATAACTAGTAAATAATAGTTAAAAAAAAAAAATAAGGCCACCGCCGTTCTGCAGTTGATAAATTTCAATAGTGTCTCCATCCTCAATGTCCATGTTTTGCACAGTACTTGATTCATGAATCGCTGGTCCGTCAATTCTGAATCTCATTGACGACAAATTTAGCCTTGTCGAGTACAAGTTACAAAGTTAAATCGACACGGATTATATAGAACTAAAAGGAGATGACTTGTTATTCCTCTTAACGAATAATTATCAAAATTCCATATTAAGCAAAGTTGGAAATGATGTCATTTGTATTTGTATTGATGAAAGCATGGGACGATTTAGTTTCATTTTAATTTCATCACAATGATGATTCATGATGATTTAAGAGAAAATTTTCCATGTTCCTTCATCTCCTTTTAGTCCTGTATGATTCGTGTCGATTTGATCTTGTTGCTTGTAATCAGCAAGGCTAAATACGTCGTCAATAAGATTCAGAATTGTCTGACGAGCAGTTCTTAATCAAATACTCTTCAAGACGCGGGCATTGAAAATGGAGAAACCGTTGAAATTTATCAAGTCATGTCATCCTCTAGCGATTAATCCGGAGAAAACCGATATTGCCCCGGGGCGGAAATCAAAATCGTCCGGTCAAAACTCAAGGGTAATTCGTCGATAATATCAAACAAGGCACTCCACTTGAAGCGTGTCTCGTGTGATTCTGTTAACGACCCCAATGACGTGTGCCGTATATCAGTCAAAGGTATCTGCTGTGGCGTGTTGTTGTCTGTTGGCTTGTAGTTATCCGACACGGTTTATCGGTAACCTTTACACGGACAGCTCGACTGTCTAACCTGTAGTTGATGAGTCTGACGAATGACGAATCGTCGGAAACACGGTAGTATTACATATTCCTGTTTACATTATCGTAGTCTTCGTTAACTGTCATGTCCAATTCACGGTTCTAGTGAACAACGGGATAATGTTGACAGCTTTACACGATATTCCACTCGCTGAAACGCGCAGTACAGTTTAGTATACAAAGAGTTAATCGTCGGCTAGGTCCACGTAAGAAATTTGATCGCTGTTCGAGCGTACTTTTCCTGTAAGCGGAATCCAACGATGATGCTCCGTCGTTACTGTAAAACGTGTCAGTGGGAATTTTATCGGACATTCAAAATGGACGAAGGTTTCGATATTGTAAGCCGTCACATATATAAATGTTATGTTTTAAATGAGTACTATTTAACACATTTCTGATAGTCACGAAAAGCACTTTTTGACGCATTTCGCGGTGTCATCTGTCTTAGAGTTTATCGACCATTATCAGTGAATCCCGATACTACGCTACCTATAAGGAAGTGGTTTTTTGCAGCTGTTAACATTAGTAACGGTTACTAATTTTTAGACTGAATAATCTCCCTTTTTTTTTTTACATGATCAACTATTATACTAGTTGATTATAAACTTGTATTATTTAAAACATTTTTTTATTGTCTAAAATAATAACTAGTAAATAATAGTTAAAAAAAAAAAAATAAGGCCACCGCCGTTCTGCAGTTGATAAATTTCAATAGTGTCTCCATCCTCAATGTCCATGTTTTGCACAGTACTTGATTCATGAATCGCTGGTCCGTCAATTCTGAATCTTATTGACGACAAATTTAGCCTTGTCGAGTACAAGTTACAAAGTTAAATCGACACGGATTATATAGAACTAAAAGGAGATGACTTGTTATTCCTCTTAACGAATAATTATCAAAATTCCATATTAAGCAAAGTTGGAAATGATGTCATTTGTATTTGTATTGATGAAAGCATGGGACGATTTAGTTTCATTTTAATTTCACCACAATGATGATTCATGATGATTTAAGAGAAAATTTTCCATGTTCCTTCATCTCCTTTTAGTCCTGTATGATTCGTGTCGATTTGATCTTGTTGCTTGTAATCAGCAAGGCTAAATACGTCGTCAATAAGATTCAGAATTGTCTGACGAGCAGTTCTTAATCAAATACTCTTCAAGACGCGGGCATTGAAAATGGAGAAACCGTTGAAATTTATCAAGTCATGTCATCCTCTAGCGATTAATCCGGAGAAAACCGATATTGCCCCGGGGCGGAAATCAAAATCGTCCGGTCAAAACTCAAGGGTAATTCGTCGATAATATCAAACAAGGCACTCCACTTGAAGCGTGTCTCGTGTGATTCTGTTAACGACCCCAATGACGTGTGCCGTATATCAGTCAAAGGTATCTGCTGTGGCGTGTTGTTGTCTGTTGGCTTGTAGTTATCCGACACGGTTTATCGGTAACCTTTACACGGACAGCTCGACTGTCTAACCTGTAGTTGATGAGTCTGACGAATGACGAATCGTCGGAAACACGGTAGTATTACATATTCCTGTTTACATTATCGTAGTCTTCGTTAACTGTCATGTCCAATTCACGGTTCTAGTGAACAACGGGATAATGTTGACAGCTTTACACGATATTCCACTCGCTGAAACGCGCAGTACAGTTTAGTATACAAAGAGTTAATCGTCGGCTAGGTCCACGTAAGAAATTTGATCGCTGTTCGAGCGTACTTTTCCTGTAAGCGGAATCCAACGATGATGCTCCGTCGTTACTGTAAAACGTGTCAGTGGGAATTTTATCGGACATTCAAAATGGACGAAGGTTTCGATATTGTAAGCCGTCACATATATAAATGTTATGTTTTAAATGAGTACTATTTAACACATTTCTGATAGTCACGAAAAGCACTTTTTGACGCATTTCGCGGTGTCATCTGTCTTAGAGTTTATCGACCATTATCAGTGAATCCCGATACTACGCTACCTATAAGGAAGTGGTTTTTTGCAGCTGTTAACATTAGTAACGGTTACTAATTTTTAGACTGAATAATCTCCCTTTTTTTTTTTACATGATCAACTATTATACTAGTTGATTATAAACTTGTATTATTTAAAACATTTTTTATTGTCTAAAATAATAACTAGTAAATAATAGTTAAAAAAAAAAAATAAGGCCACCGCCGTTCTGCAGTTGATAAATTTCAATAGTGTCTCCATCCTCAATGTCCATGTTTTGCACAGTACTTGATTCATGAATCGCTGGTCCGTCAATTCTGAATCTCATTGACGACAAATTTAGCCTTGTCGAGTACAAGTTACAAAGTTAAATCGACACGGATTATATAGAACTAAAAGGAGATGACTTGTTATTCCTCTTAACGAATAATTATCAAAATTCCATATTAAGCAAAGTTGGAAATGATGTCATTTGTATTTGTATTGATGAAAGCATGGGACGATTTAGTTTCATTTTAATTTCACCACAATGATGATTCATGATGATTTAAGAGAAAATTTTCCATGTTCCTTCATCTCCTTTTAGTCCTGTATGATTCGTGTCGATTTGATCTTGTTGCTTGTAATCAGCAAGGCTAAATACGTCGTCAATAAGATTCAGAATTGTCTGACGAGCAGTTCTTAATCAAATACTCTTCAAGACGCGGGCATTGAAAATGGAGAAACCGTTGAAATTTATCAAGTCATGTCATCCTCTAGCGATTAATCCGGAGAAAACCGATATTGCCCCGGGGCGGAAATCAAAATCGTCCGGTCAAAACTCAAGGGTAATTCGTCGATAATATCAAACAAGGCACTCCACTTGAAGCGTGTCTCGTGTGATTCTGTTAACGACCCCAATGACGTGTGCCGTATATCAATCAAAGGTATCTGCTGTGGCGTGTTGTTGTCTGTTGGCTTGTAGTTATCCGACACGGTTTATCGGTAACCTTTACACGGACAGCTCGACTGTCTAACCTGTAGTTGATGAGTCTGACGAATGACGAATCGTCGGAAACACGGTAGTATTACATATTCCTGTTTACATTATCGTAGTCTTCGTTAACTGTCATGTCCAATTCACGGTTCTAGTGAACAACGGGATAATGTTGACAGCTTTACACGATATTCCACTCGCTGAAACGCGCAGTACAGTTTAGTATACAAAGAGTTAATCGTCGGCTAGGTCCACGTAAGAAATTTGATCGCTGTTCGAGCGTACTTTTCCTGTAAGCGGAATCCAACGATGATGCTCCGTCGTTACTGTAAAACGTGTCAGTGGGAATTTTATCGGACATTCAAAATGGACGAAGGTTTCGATATTGTAAGCCGTCACATATATAAATGTTATGTTTTAAATGAGTACTATTTAACACATTTCTGATAGTCACGAAAAGCACTTTTTGACGCATTTCGCGGTGTCATCTGTCTTAGAGTTTATCGACCATTATCAGTGAATCCCGATACTACGCTACCTATAAGGAAGTGGTTTTTTGCAGCTGTTAACATTAGTAACGGTTACTAATTTTTAGACTGAATAATCTCCCTTTTTTTTTTTACATGATCAACTATTATACTAGTTGATTATAAACTTGTATTATTTAAAACATTTTTTTATTGTCTAAAATAATAACTAGTAAATAATAGTTAAAAAAAAAAAAATAAGGCCACCGCCGTTCTGCAGTTGATAAATTTCAATAGTGTCTCCATCCTCAATGTCCATGTTTTGCACAGTACTTGATTCATGAATCGCTGGTCCGTCAATTCTGAATCTTATTGACGACAAATTTAGCCTTGTCGAGTACAAGTTACAAAGTTAAATCGACACGGATTATATAGAACTAAAAGGAGATGACTTGTTATTCCTCTTAACGAATAATTATCAAAATTCCATATTAAGCAAAGTTGGAAATGATGTCATTTGTATTTGTATTGATGAAAGCATGGGACGATTTAGTTTCATTTTAATTTCACCACAATGATGATTCATGATGATTTAAGAGAAAATTTTCCATGTTCCTTCATCTCCTTTTAGTCCTGTATGATTCGTGTCGATTTGATCTTGTTGCTTGTAATCAGCAAGGCTAAATACGTCGTCAATAAGATTCAGAATTGTCTGACGAGCAGTTCTTAATCAAATACTCTTCAAGACGCGGGCATTGAAAATGGAGAAACCGTTGAAATTTATCAAGTCATGTCATCCTCTAGCGATTAATCCGGAGAAAACCGATATTGCCCCGGGGCGGAAATCAAAATCGTCCGGTCAAAACTCAAGGGTAATTCGTCGATAATATCAAACAAGGCACTCCACTTGAAGCGTGTCTCGTGTGATTCTGTTAACGACCCCAATGACGTGTGCCGTATATCAATCAAAGGTATCTGCTGTGGCGTGTTGTTGTCTGTTGGCTTGTAGTTATCCGACACGGTTTATCGGTAACCTTTACACGGACAGCTCGACTGTCTAACCTGTAGTTGATGAGTCTGACGAATGACGAATCGTCGGAAACACGGTAGTATTACATATTCCTGTTTACATTATCGTAGTCTTCGTTAACTGTCATGTCCAATTCACGGTTCTAGTGAACAACGGGATAATGTTGACAGCTTTACACGATATTCCACTCGCTGAAACGCGCAGTACAGTTTAGTATACAAAGAGTTAATCGTCGGCTAGGTCCACGTAAGAAATTTGATCGCTGTTCGAGCGTACTTTTCCTGTAAGCGGAATCCAACGATGATGCTCCGTCGTTACTGTAAAACGTGTCAGTGGGAATTTTATCGGACATTCAAAATGGACGAAGGTTTCGATATTGTAAGCCGTCACATATATAAATGTTATGTTTTAAATGAGTACTATTTAACACATTTCTGATAGTCACGAAAAGCACTTTTTGACGCATTTCGCGGTGTCATCTGTCTTAGAGTTTATCGACCATTATCAGTGAATCCCGATACTACGCTACCTATAAGGAAGTGGTTTTTTGCAGCTGTTAACATTAGTAACGGTTACTAATTTTTAGACTGAATAATCTCCCTTTTTTTTTTTACATGATCAACTATTATACTAGTTGATTATAAACTTGTATTATTTAAAACATTTTTTTATTGTCTAAAATAATAACTAGTAAATAATAGTTAAAAAAAAAAAAATAAGGCCACCGCCGTTCTGCAGTTGATAAATTTCAATAGTGTCTCCATCCTCAATGTCCATGTTTTGCACAGTACTTGATTCATGAATCGCTGGTCCGTCAATTCTGAATCTCATTGACGACAAATTTAGCCTTGTCGAGTACAAGTTACAAAGTTAAATCGACACGGATTATATAGAACTAAAAGGAGATGACTTGTTATTCCTCTTAACGAATAATTATCAAAATTCCATATTAAGCAAAGTTGGAAATGATGTCATTTGTATTTGTATTGATGAAAGCATGGGACGATTTAGTTTCATTTTAATTTCACCACAATGATGATTCATGATGATTTAAGAGAAAATTTTCCATGTTCCTTCATCTCCTTTTAGTCCTGTATGATTCGTGTCGATTTGATCTTGTTGCTTGTAATCAGCAAGGCTAAATACGTCGTCAATAAGATTCAGAATTGTCTGACGAGCAGTTCTTAATCAAATACTCTTCAAGACGCGGGCATTGAAAATGGAGAAACCGTTGAAATTTATCAAGTCATGTCATCCTCTAGCGATTAATCCGGAGAAAACCGATATTGCCCCGGGGCGGAAATCAAAATCGTCCGGTCAAAACTCAAGGGTAATTCGTCGATAATATCAAACAAGGCACTCCACTTGAAGCGTGTCTCGTGTGATTCTGTTAACGACCCCAATGACGTGTGCCGTATATCAATCAAAGGTATCTGCTGTGGCGTGTTGTTGTCTGTTGGCTTGTAGTTATCCGACACGGTTTATCGGTAACCTTTACACGGACAGCTCGACTGTCTAACCTGTAGTTGATGAGTCTGACGAATGACGAATCGTCGGAAACACGGTAGTATTACATATTCCTGTTTACATTATCGTAGTCTTCGTTAACTGTCATGTCCAATTCACGGTTCTAGTGAACAACGGGATAATGTTGACAGCTTTACACGATATTCCACTCGCTGAAACGCGCAGTACAGTTTAGTATACAAAGAGTTAATCGTCGGCTAGGTCCACGTAAGAAATTTGATCGCTGTTCGAGCGTACTTTTCCTGTAAGCGGAATCCAACGATGATGCTCCGTCGTTACTGTAAAACGTGTCAGTGGGAATTTTATCGGACATTCAAAATGGACGAAGGTTTCGATATTGTAAGCCGTCACATATATAAATGTTATGTTTTAAATGAGTACTATTTAACACATTTCTGATAGTCACGAAAAGCACTTTTTGACGCATTTCGCGGTGTCATCTGTCTTAGAGTTTATCGACCATTATCAGTGAATCCCGATACTACGCTACCTATAAGGAAGTGGTTTTTTGCAGCTGTTAACATTAGTAACGGTTACTAATTTTTAGACTGAATAATCTCCCTTTTTTTTTTTACATGATCAACTATTATACTAGTTGATTATAAACTTGTATTATTTAAAACATTTTTTATTGTCTAAAATAATAACTAGTAAATAATAGTTAAAAAAAAAAAAATAAGGCCACCGCCGTTCTGCAGTTGATAAATTTCAATAGTGTCTCCATCCTCAATGTCCATGTTTTGCACAGTACTTGATTCATGAATCGCTGGTCCGTCAATTCTGAATCTTATTGACGACAAATTTAGCCTTGTCGAGTACAAGTTACAAAGTTAAATCGACACGGATTATATAGAACTAAAAGGAGATGACTTGTTATTCCTCTTAACGAATAATTATCAAAATTCCATATTAAGCAAAGTTGGAAATGATGTCATTTGTATTTGTATTGATGAAAGCATGGGACGATTTAGTTTCATTTTAATTTCACCACAATGATGATTCATGATGATTTAAGAGAAAATTTTCCATGTTCCTTCATCTCCTTTTAGTCCTGTATGATTCGTGTCGATTTGATCTTGTTGCTTGTAATCAGCAAGGCTAAATACGTCGTCAATAAGATTCAGAATTGTCTGACGAGCAGTTCTTAATCAAATACTCTTCAAGACGCGGGCATTGAAAATGGAGAAACCGTTGAAATTTATCAAGTCATGTCATCCTCTAGCGATTAATCCGGAGAAAACCGATATTGCCCCGGGGCGGAAATCAAAATCGTCCGGTCAAAACTCAAGGGTAATTCGTCGATAATATCAAACAAGGCACTCCACTTGAAGCGTGTCTCGTGTGATTCTGTTAACGACCCCAATGACGTGTGCCGTATATCAATCAAAGGTATCTGCTGTGGCGTGTTGTTGTCTGTTGGCTTGTAGTTATCCGACACGGTTTATCGGTAACCTTTACACGGACAGCTCGACTGTCTAACCTGTAGTTGATGAGTCTGACGAATGACGAATCGTCGGAAACACGGTAGTATTACATATTCCTGTTTACATTATCGTAGTCTTCGTTAACTGTCATGTCCAATTCACGGTTCTAGTGAACAACGGGATAATGTTGACAGCTTTACACGATATTCCACTCGCTGAAACGCGCAGTACAGTTTAGTATACAAAGAGTTAATCGTCGGCTAGGTCCACGTAAGAAATTTGATCGCTGTTCGAGCGTACTTTTCCTGTAAGCGGAATCCAACGATGATGCTCCGTCGTTACTGTAAAACGTGTCAGTGGGAATTTTATCGGACATTCAAAATGGACGAAGGTTTCGATATTGTAAGCCGTCACATATATAAATGTTATGTTTTAAATGAGTACTATTTAACACATTTCTGATAGTCACGAAAAGCACTTTTGACGCATTTCGCGGTGTCATCTGTCTTAGAGTTTATCGACCATTATCAGTGAATCCCGATACTACGCTACCTATAAGGAAGTGGTTTTTTGCAGCTGTTAACATTAGTAACGGTTACTAATTTTTAGACTGAATAATCTCCCTTTTTTTTTTTTACATGATCAACTATTATACTAGTTGATTATAAACTTGTATTATTTAAAACATTTTTTTATTGTCTAAAATAATAACTAGTAAATAATAGTTAAAAAAAAAAAAATAAGGCCACCGCCGTTCTGCAGTTGATAAATTTCAATAGTGTCTCCATCCTCAATGTCCATGTTTTGCACAGTACTTGATTCATGAATCGCTGGTCCGTCAATTCTGAATCTTATTGACGACAAATTTAGCCTTGTCGAGTACAAGTTACAAAGTTAAATCGACACGGATTATATAGAACTAAAAGGAGATGACTTGTTATTCCTCTTAACGAATAATTATCAAAATTCCATATTAAGCAAAGTTGGAAATGATGTCATTTGTATTTGTATTGATGAAAGCATGGGACGATTTAGTTTCATTTTAATTTCACCACAATGATGATTCATGATGATTTAAGAGAAAATTTTCCATGTTCCTTCATCTCCTTTTAGTCCTGTATGATTCGTGTCGATTTGATCTTGTTGCTTGTAATCAGCAAGGCTAAATACGTCGTCAATAAGATTCAGAATTGTCTGACGAGCAGTTCTTAATCAAATACTCTTCAAGACGCGGGCATTGAAAATGGAGAAACCGTTGAAATTTATCAAGTCATGTCATCCTCTAGCGATTAATCCGGAGAAAACCGATATTGCCCCGGGGCGGAAATCAAAATCGTCCGGTCAAAACTCAAGGGTAATTCGTCGATAATATCAAACAAGGCACTCCACTTGAAGCGTGTCTCGTGTGATTCTGTTAACGACCCCAATGACGTGTGCCGTATATCAATCAAAGGTATCTGCTGTGGCGTGTTGTTGTCTGTTGGCTTGTAGTTATCCGACACGGTTTATCGGTAACCTTTACACGGACAGCTCGACTGTCTAACCTGTAGTTGATGAGTCTGACGAATGACGAATCGTCGGAAACACGGTAGTATTACATATTCCTGTTTACATTATCGTAGTCTTCGTTAACTGTCATGTCCAATTCACGGTTCTAGTGAACAACGGGATAATGTTGACAGCTTTACACGATATTCCACTCGCTGAAACGCGCAGTACAGTTTAGTATACAAAGAGTTAATCGTCGGCTAGGTCCACGTAAGAAATTTGATCGCTGTTCGAGCGTACTTTTCCTGTAAGCGGAATCCAACGATGATGCTCCGTCGTTACTGTAAAACGTGTCAGTGGGAATTTTATCGGACATTCAAAATGGACGAAGGTTTCGATATTGTAAGCCGTCACATATATAAATGTTATGTTTTAAATGAGTACTATTTAACACATTTCTGATAGTCACGAAAAGCACTTTTTGACGCATTTCGCGGTGTCATCTGTCTTAGAGTTTATCGACCATTATCAGTGAATCCCGATACTACGCTACCTATAAGGAAGTGGTTTTTTGCAGCTGTTAACATTAGTAACGGTTACTAATTTTTAGACTGAATAATCTCCCTTTTTTTTTTTACATGATCAACTATTATACTAGTTGATTATAAACTTGTATTATTTAAAACATTTTTTTATTGTCTAAAATAATAACTAGTAAATAATAGTTAAAAAAAAAAAAATAAGGCCACACCGCCGTTCTGCAGTTGATAAATTTCAATAGTGTCTCCATCCTCAATGTCCATGTTTTGCACAGTACTTGATTCATGAATCGCTGGTCCGTCAATTCTGAATCTCATTGACGACAAATTTAGCCTTGTCGAGTACAAGTTACAAAGTTAAATCGACACGGATTATATAGAACTAAAGGAGATGACTTGTTATTCCTCTTAACGAATAATTATCAAAATTCCATATTAAGCAAAGTTGGAAATGATGTCATTTGTATTTGTATTGATGAAAGCATGGACGATTTAGTTTCATTTTAATTTCACCACAATGATGATTCATGATGATTTAAGAGAAAATTTTCCATGTTCCTTCATCTCCTTTTAGTCCTGTATGATTCGTGTCGATTTGATCTTGTTGCTTGTAATCAGCAAGGCTAAATACGTCGTCAATAAGATTCAGAATTGTCTGACGAGCAGTTCTTAATCAAATACTCTTCAAGACGCGGGCATTGAAAATGGAGAAACCGTTGAAATTTATCAAGTCATGTCATCCTCTAGCGATTAATCCGGAGAAAACCGATATTGCCCCGGGGCGGAAATCAAAATCGTCCGGTCAAAACTCAAGGGTAATTCGTCGATAATATCAAACAAGGCACTCCACTTGAAGCGTGTCTCGTGTGATTCTGTTAACGACCCAATGACGTGTGCCGTATATCAATCAAGGTATCTGCTGTGGCTGTTTGTTGTCTGTTGGCTTGTAGTTATCCGACACGGTTTATCGGTAACCTTTACACGGACAGCTCGACTGTCTAACCTGTAGTTGATGAGTCTGACGAATGACGAATCGTCGGAAACACGGTAGTATTACATATTCCTGTTTACATTATCGTAGTCTTCGTTAACTGTCATGTCCAATTCACGGTTCTAGTGAACAACGGGATAATGTTGACAGCTTTACACGATATTCCACTCGCTGAAACGCGCAGTACAGTTTAGTATACAAAGAGTTAATCGTCGGCTAGGTCCACGTAAGAAATTTGATCGCTGTTCGAGCGTACTTTTCCTGTAAGCGGAATCCAACGATGATGCTCCGTCGTTACTGTAAAACGTGTCAGTGGGAATTTTATCGGACATTCAAAATGGACGAAGGTTTCGATATTGTAAGCCGTCACATATATAAATGTTATGTTTTAAATGAGTACTATTAACACATTTCTGATAGTCACGAAAAGCACTTTTTGACGCATTTCGCGGTGTCATCTGTCTTAGAGTTTATCGACCATTATCAGTGAATCCCGATACTACGCTACCTATAAGGAAGTGGTTTTTTGCAGCTGTTAACATTAGTAACGGTTACTAATTTTTAGACTGAATAATCTCCCTTTTTTTTTTTACATGATCAACTATTATACTAGTTGATTATAAACTTGTATTATTTAAAACATTTTTTATTGTCTAAAATAATAACTAGTAAATAATAGTTAAAAAAAAAAAAATAAGGCCACCGCCGTTCTGCAGTTGATAATTTCAATAGTGTCTCCATCCTCAATGTCCATGTTTTGCACAGTACTTGATTCATGAATCGCTGGTCCGTCAATTCTGAATCTATTGACGACAAATTTAGCCTTGTCGAGTACAAGTTACAAAGTTAAATCGACACGGATTATATAGAACTAAAAGGAGATGACTTGTTATTCCTCTTAACGAATAATTATCAAAATTCCATATTAAGCAAAGTTGGAAATGATGTCATTTGTATTTGTATTGATGAAAGCATGGGACGATTTAGTTTCATTTTAATTTCACACAATGATGATTCATGATGATTTAAGAGAAAATTTTCCATGTTCCTTCATCTCCTTTTAGTCCTGTATGATTCGTGTCGATTTGATCTTGTTGCTTGTAATCAGCAAGGCTAAATACGTCGTCAATAGATCAGAATTGTCTGACGAGCAGTTCTTAATCAATACTCTTCAAGACGCGGGCATTGAAAATGGAGAAACCTTTGAAATTATCAAGTCATGTCATCCTCTAGCGATTAATCCGGAGAAAAACCGATATTGCCCCGGGGCGGAAATCAAAATCGTCCGGTCAAAACTCAAGGGTAATTCGTCGATAATATCAAACAAGGCACTCCACTTGAAGCGTGTCTCGTGTGATTCTGTTAACGACCCCAATGACGTGTGCCGTATATCAATCAAAGGTATCTGCTGTGGCGTGTTGTTGTCTGTTGGCTTGTAGTTATCCGACACGGTTTATCGGTAACCTTTACACGGACAGCTCGACTGTCTAACCTGTAGTTGATGAGTCTGACGAATGACGAATCGTCGGAAACACGGTAGTATTACATATTCCTGTTTACATTATCGTAGTCTTCGTTAACTGTCATGTCCAATTCACGGTTCTAGTGAACAACGGGATAATGTTGACAGCTTTACACGATATTCCACTCGCTGAAACGCGCAGTACAGTTTAGTATACAAAGAGTTAATCGTCGGCTAGGTCCACGTAAGAAATTTGATCGCTGTTCGAGCGTACTTTTCCTGTAAGCGGAATCCAACGATGATGCTCCGTCGTTACTGTAAAACGTGTCAGTGGGAATTTTATCGGACATTCAAAATGGACGAAGGTTTCGATATTGTAAGCCGTCACATATATAAATGTTATGTTTTAAATGAGTACTATTTAACACATTTCTGATAGTCACGAAAAGCACTTTTTGACGCATTTCGCGGTGTCATCTGTCTTAGAGTTTATCGACCATTATCAGTGAATCCCGATACTACGCTACCTATAAGGAAGTGGTTTTTTGCAGCTGTTAACATTAGTAACGGTTACTAATTTTTAGACTGAATAATCTCCCTTTTTTTTTTTACATGATCAACTATTATACTAGTTGATTATAAACTTGTATTATTTAAAACATTTTTTATTGTCTAAAATAATAACTAGTAAATAATAGTTAAAAAAAAAAAAATAAGGCCACCGCCGTTCTGCAGTTGATAAATTTCAATAGTGTCTCCATCCTCAATGTCCATGTTTTGCACAGTACTTGATCATGAATCGCTGGTCCGTCAATTCTGAATCTTATTGACGACAAATTTAGCCTTGTCGAGTACAAGTTACAAAGTTAAATCGACACGGATTATATAGAACTAAAGGAGATGACTTGTTATTCCTCTTAACGAATAATTATCAAAATTCCATATTAAGCAAAGTTGGAATGATGTCATTTGTATTTGTATTGATGAAGCATGGGACGATTTAGTTTCATTTTAATTTCATCACAATGATGATTCATGATGATTTAAGAGAAAATTTTCCATGTTCCTTCATCTCCTTTTAGTCCTGTATGATTCGTGTCGATTTGATCTTGTTGCTTGTAATCAGCAAGGCTAAATACGTCGTCAATAAGATTCAGAATTGTCTGACGAGCAGTTCTTAATCAAATACTCTTCAAGACGCGGGCATTGAAAATGGAGAAACCTATGAAATTTATCAAGTCATGTCATCCTCTAGCGATTAATCCGGAGAAAACCGATATTGCCCCGGGGCGGAAATCAAAATCGTCCGGTCAAACTCAAGGGTAATTCGTCGATAATATCAAACAAGGCACTCCACTTGAAGCGTGTCTCGTGTGATTCTGTTAACGACCCCAATGACGTGTGCCGTATATCAGTCAAAGGTATCTGCTGTGGCGTGTTGTTGTCTGTTGGCTTGTAGTTATCCGACACGGTTTATCGGTAACCTTTACACGGACAGCTCGACTGTCTAACCTGTAGTTGATGAGTCTGACGAATGACGAATCGTCGGAAACACGGTAGTATTACATATTCCTGTTTACATTATCGTAGTCTTCGTTAACTGTCATGTCCAATTCACGGTTCTAGTGAACAACGGGATAATGTTGACAGCTTACACGATATTCCACTCGCTGAAACGCGCAGTAACAGTTTAGTATACAAAGAGTTAATCGTCGGCTAGGTCCACGTAAGAAATTTGATCGCTGTTCGAGCGTACTTTTCCTGTAAGCGGAATCCAACGATGATGCTCCGTCGTTACTGTAAAACGTGTCAGTGGGAATTTTATCGGACATTCAAAATGGACGAAGGTTTCGATATTGTAAGCCGTCACATATATAAATGTTATGTTTTAAATGAGTACTATTTAACACATTTCTGATAGTCACGAAAGCACTTTTTGACGCATTTCGCGGTGTCATCTGTCTTAGAGTTTATCGACCATTATCAGTGAATCCCGATACTACGCTACCTATAAGGAAGTGGTTTTTTGCAGCTGTTACATTAGTAACGGTTACTAATTTTTAGACTGAATAATCTCCCTTTTTTTTTTTACATGATCAACTATTATACTAGTTGATTATAAACTTGTATTATTTAAAACATTTTTTTATTGTCTAAAATAATAACTAGTAAATAATAGTTAAAAAAAAAAAATAAGGCCACCGCCGTTCTGGCAGTTGATAAATTTCAATAGTGTCTCCATCCTCAATGTCCATGTTTGCACAGTACTTGATTCA
The DNA here is from genome assembly GCF_003676215.2 of Rhopalosiphum maidis. NCBI lineage: Eukaryota > Metazoa > Arthropoda > Insecta > Hemiptera > Aphididae > Rhopalosiphum > Rhopalosiphum maidis. The sequence goes on from NC_040879.1 coordinate 68,093,185, forward strand.
TGAATCGCTGGTCCGTCAATTCTGAATCTTATGACGACAAATTTGCCTTGTCGAGTACAAGTTACAAAGTTAAATCGACACGGATTATATAGAACTAAAAGGAGATGACTTGTTATTCCTCTTAACGAATAATTATCAAAATTCCATATTAAGCAAAGTTGGAAATGATGTCATTTGTATTGTATTGATGAAAGCAGGGGACGATTTAGTTTCATTTTAATTTCACCACAATGATGATTCATGATGATTTAAGAGAAAATTTCCATGTTCCTTCATCTCCTTTTAGTCCTGTATGATTCGTGTCGATTTGATCTTGTTGCTTGTAATCAGCAAGGCTAAATACGTCGTCAATAAGATTCAGAATTGTCTGACGAGCAGTTCTTAATCAAATACTCTTCAAGACGCGGGCATTGAAAATGGAGAAACCGTTGAAATTTATCAAGTCATGTCATCCTCTAGCGATTAATCCGGAGAAAACCGATATTGCCCCGGGGCGGAAATCAAAATCGTCCGGTCAAAACTCAAGGGTAATTCGTCGATAATATCAAACAAGGCACTCCACTTGAAGCGTGTCTCGTGTGATTCTGTTAACGACCCCAATGACGTGTGCCGTATATCAATCAAAGGTATCTGCTGTGGCGTGTTGTTGTCTGTTGGCTTGTAGTTATCCGACACGGTTATCGGTAACCTTTACACGGACAGCTCGACTGTCTAACCTGTAGTTGATGAGTCTGACGATGACGAATCGTCGGAAACACGGTATTATTACATATTCCTGTTTACATTATCGTAGTCTTCGTTAACTGTCATGTCCAATTCACGGTTCTAGTGAACAACGGGATAATGTTGACAGCTTTACACGATATTCCACTCGCTGAAACGCGCAGTACAGTTTAGTATACAAAGAGTTAATCGTCGGCTAGGTCCACGTAAGAAATTGATCGCTGTTCGAGCGTACTTTTCCTGTAAGCGGAATCCAACGATGATGCTCCTCGTTACTGTAAAAACGTGTCAGTGGGAATTTTATCGGATATTCAAAATGGACGAAGGTTTCGATATTGTACGCCGTCACATATAAATGTTATGTTTTAAATGAGTACTATTTAACACATTTCTGATAGTCACGAAAAGCACTTTTGACGCATTTCGCGGTGTCATCTGTCTTAGAGTTTATCGACCATTATCAGTGAATCCTGATACTACACTGCCGAACGGTGATGACCGATTGACGTTGCATTCTGAAATACCCTGTGTGGTTATAAACATAAGTATTTTAACTATCTGTATAATGTCGACCTACGAATCATTTTTATTCACTGCATTCCGGCGGTCAACAATACAACACAGCAGCTAACATTAACTGAAATTCATGGAATGTATGGCCATCGGCAGTAGTCACATATGTGCCAGTATGTCAAGCTCTGAGACTTTTTCTCCTTTGAGTCAATCGTGATAATTTTGGTATCATTTTATTCAGCGTCTTACAGAAGGTCAAGTCTATGCCCTATGGCTTCTTGAAGAACTTAGTTTTTGTTTTCCTAGTAACACTAGGCCTCAATGTAATTTTTAAATATCCACCAATAATTTAAACTCTCCAGTAATGCTCCATTTTAAGGATGATGCAAAGAATCATATAGACTATGAAACCATATTTAGCGGTTCTAATACAGAGGCTCACATTTAAAAATAAATAAATCTTGTAGCGTTTCATTTACACCATGTTTGTGTTTTTTATTAATTTTTTTCTTCTTCTCTTTTTTTCCCATTAGAATAAATTTTTTCAGTTTTTAATATTAAAGTTTGTATAAGTTTTGCATCTATAGGTGTTATATGCTTTTATCTGTTATCTAAATATTGCTTGTGTGTACCGTTTTGTAAAAGCCGTCTGACGTTGAATATAATAAATATAAATATAAATTTCAATTGAACAGTTGATATACGGAATACCAGAGAACAGCATAACCATAATCATTGAAAAATTTCATTGGAAATTGCTGTTTGTCTATCGCGGCTGGGATCTAAGTAATACTGTGTATTATTGTTGCCGGTATATTGAAGTAAGGAACCATCTCCTTTTCGAATACAGTTGGTGTAATTTTTATCAGAAAATTGCATCACTGCCACTGTGTGTTTTTCGTCACAGATGTCAACAAGAATTTTAACAAAAATTGAATAATATATTTTAATTTATTACTAAATAATATTCAATCTATTTAATTTCTAAAGGTTTTTAAGGTTTTTAAATTAGATTTGCATATTAATTGCAAAAGATTTATTTAAAGTTGTTGAATAATGTTTAGTAAAAATGTAAAATATTTCTTGATTTATGTCCTTGAATGCAAATAAAAGTGTTATACTTAAATTACTGTAATTGCAATCTGCAATTTAGTTTTAGAGTTTCTAGTATAGCATTAAAAGTATACAAATTTTTTTTAATGTCTAATCGAGAACATACTGAATGTACTGTTGCCTACAACTCCCATTCTTTTAATCACCTATATTTTATTTAAAAATTTATGACAATGATATTATTTTAAACAAATATATTACTGGAAGCGACTAGTTCGTAAGCCTATGATAATCACTCCAAAGTTGGCGACATCTAAAAAAGACATCCTTAGTAATAAATATACCTTACTATATATCCAAGTTTGTATATTTAAATTAATGCAAAGAAATAAGATTAATAGAAATACTTTCTTAACATTTTTCTACAAATTTAAAGATTCTTTTATCTTTATTATTGTTATTTTTATTACATAGACAGTATTTAAATACTAGGCAATGAGACAAAAGGGTATTTATAGTGTTTTATTTGTTAATATTGTTTTCTTTAAAATACGATGAAACAGTTGAGTGAATAAAGTGTTGAAGCATTTATTGAATTTTTTTTTTATCGTATGAATAAGATCAACACGATTGAGAAATTAGCATACATTTCCATATGTCAAAATAGTTTTTAAACAGATAAATTATTATTTTCCGGATTACACAATATATAAATGCCTATATAATATTAAAACATTATTTTTATCCTAAATTTTTAAAAATTCAGTTATTAATTTTTTTCATTTTTTTTTTTTTCATTTGTAATAATTTTATAAAATTATGTTATAAATTAAAATTTAATGCAAAAGATAGTTACGTATTAATTAAAAGTTATTTTTATTTAGCTATCATAAATTATTATAATATAATAAATTTAGAGTTATCATATTCCATATTTTTCAGTACCTACTTACTGATAAGTAGAGGTTTTTGTTTAATTTTTCAGACAAATCTTTCTTTCTATTTTTTACTAATTATAAACATAATAAATAATAAACATACACATATTACAAAGTATTATATATTTTTTTTTTTTGTAAATAAATTATAATACGTAGGTATTAACTGATTTCTTTAAATTACGCCATTGTAAACATATTATACAATTGTTAGAATATTTAATTTATTGTTTTATACATATTAAAATAAGAATTTAAACCTCTGTTTAGTTTTTCTTGGCTTTAAGTATATTAACTTTTAATTATGTTTTAATACTTAAGGATATTGAAAATAAACTAAATAATTTGATATCTTTTGTAGTGAATTGTGTTAACATTGTAAAGTCATTTGGTGCAACAATTTTTTCTAATAATATTACATATTCAGCATGTTATTTACAGTATAGGTACATATACATATTATAAAGTATAATAGTACAAGTATAATATATTTATTGATAAGTATGTTATGTATGTTATTCTATTCATTTGATTATTTAAACAAAGTTAACTTCAGGACACAATGCCATGCCAGAGGCTCTTACAGACGATATAAACGACGTAATATCATTCTAAAGTTTTGATAACATTAAATCAAAAAATGAACTTCATTTCATTCACTACAGCTGATGACTCAGTTTAACTCTCAACTTTTTATGAGAAGTAAATTTACTGTAGGAATTAATATCAATAAACTGTATACTTACAAAATATGTAAATTATGGATTTTATGGACACAATTGTCACATGGTAGGTAATATGTATATACTGTCATTATCAATTTTTTGCCATATAATATACAATGCAGTTTTTTTTTCAATTTTAAACTTTAATTCCAATTGACTTTAAATGAGAACTTGAAAAATTTACATTAAAATTAATCTTAAATGTATTGCACATTTTACAGAAACCATTAGATCATAATATTATGACAATGTAAATTATTAAAAGTAATATAACTATGTATGCCAGAATTAATATAATCTTTAATAAAAGAATCATTTTTTAATACAATATTAAACAATATGCATTTGTTATAACCGATATGGAATACTTTATTCAAGTTTATTACAAATACCTACAATTTTATATAATTTGTTTACATTCAATGGCCTTAAAATAATGTAATATATACTATTTAGTAGTATATTCTTGGATAATTTTTATGTATTCGGCTTAAATTTATGTTTTAAGAAATGCATGTAATAATAATGTATGTTTATCAATATTATAATACACAGTCTGGTGCCTGTCAAATATTCTGTTTTTAATATTAGTTAGATATATCATACTTTTTATCGTAGGTACAAAAAATGAAGTTTGGAAAAATGATACCTAACATAATAATTTGGGTGAAACATAAAATGTGTGTATATACATAAGTCTTGTCTAGAATATTATTTAAGTATCTACATCTAGGAAGCATAACCTACCTAGGTTGGGTTGAAAAAAAATGAAAGTTAAGTGTCTAAATTGTGTTTTATCTAAATAATGTTAATAAAACTAAAAATGAAAACAAACAATACTTATATAAAGTTTTAAATTTAAAATTTGAATTTCTATATCCTTAATGAAATAAATAGGTAATGATTTTACCAATTTGTTATGATGTTTGTTAATGCGATTATTGACAATAATTTGTATTATATTTGTGAATATATTGCAAAGCATTTTTATTGAGATATTAACTGTGAATGCTGTATAATTAATAGTTTTATATCAATTAAAGATAGAGGAGGCCCTAAACATGCATCTAAAGCACCTTAAAAATTGTTTAAGTTACTGAACAATATTTTAAATATTTTATTTTTAATAACATACTTTATTAATAAAAAAATTGATCAAAGATTATATTATTAATTGTCCAAAATTTGTTAATTTGTTAGGCTGGGATTTACCAATATAATAAATGTTTTGAATATTTTAATTTATATTGTACTAAGCATAAAATAAAATTACTGCATTATTAACCAAACATATTGAATATAACTTTACATAAGAATCAATTCATATAGTAGTCCAGTTCACTAATGAAAGCTGTTGTAAGCAAGAGACACAAATTAAACATAATAATTTTATCTAATAATATGTAAACTTCTAAATATATTTTTTATAAATCAAAACATTCATATTTCTTTAATTATTATTGTACATATTTTGTACTGTTATAAACGTCTTAATGGAATTAATTTATTGTGATTTGTAATTCTAATAATGTATTATTATTTAGTATTGGTTTTATTGTATTATTGTGTTATTTGAGTTTTAATAATATGTTCAGTAAATTTAAATATCAACAGTTTACAATTTGAAGGAACAAGACACATTATATATATATTATACTATTATAGTAATAATAATATATAACATTGTATTCTGTAATGCTATTAGCGTTTAACTGCCTTAAAATATTTTGAAGATTTTGAATGTATGAGTCACATTAAATGTCACTAATATGTTTCTTTAGAGCACAGAGAAAATGTCTTAAATCCTATTATGCATTAGGGTGTCATAATTTGCAAACTTTTTATTTGTGCAGTTTGATAACTATTCGTAAAAAAAATCGAACTCATAATAAAGATATACCTAGATACCTAGGAATTAAGCAAACAACTCGATCTAAAAAACCGTGAAATCGAAAACGCGGAATCGGATGAAGAAAAAAACACACATTTTTTACGAAGCACCTAACACGAAGCTCGTGTGATCGAGCTGACTGAAGAACTGGAACATTTGTGGTTGACGAATTAGAATTTACGTAGAACCATGTTAAAACGGAACGCTATAGAAGAAAAATAAAATAACATGCAAGTATATATAAATCGAAGTTTGGTTTAGACAGATTGGAAATGTTGGTTGCAAACTTAACTTTACTAGACATAAAGAAGGCTTTTGATGTGTACACTATAATATACTCCTAAAAAAATTGTACCTAGCAGGAATTCTAATTAATTATTTATTGCCTCTAGACAATATTATAATTTAATAAAACATATATATCAAATAGGTTACAAGTTATTAAAAATCATAATACTTTCAGCAATCAATTATTATTATCTCATGGAGTTCCTCAAGGCACTGTCCTTGGTCCTCTTTATTTGTCATATATATTAATGGATTATTAAATCTAAAAGTTAATACCAATGATTATTTATACAGATTACTGTTATTTTTTTAACCAGTAAAAACGTAGGCTCATTATACTATGATGCTAATCTTATACTGAAAAATGTTAAAATTGGTTTGACAACACTTCTTGAACTTAATCTAAATAAATCCAACTATATATATTTTAATACTAAGCTAATTAGTAATAATCATAAAATTTGTGTGCATACGATAAAATGTAATGGAAATTGTATCAACTGTAAACACTAACACTGCTTCAAGTTAACGTAAATAAATATTTAAGTTTAACCATTGATTATAAATTAAAATGGAATCACAATTTTTTTTTTTCTAAATTTGTATTGTATTGCACTCAAATTTATATATCCTCCAACACAAGCTTTTGCTTAAAGGAGAGTTGCAAATATGTTAATACTTTTTAACAAACACTGTGTTTATCAAATATTGCTAAGTAAATATTATTATTATTATTTAGGATTAAGTATATAAATATTTACTATCAAAGGTCATATATAGAGATGCTTTATAAGATAATGCAATCCATGCCCTGTTTAATAGCATAGGCAACATCCTACAATTCCTCATACGAAAGCACAAACAAAACATACTAAATAAAGCACTCAGTCGCATACCCGATCAATATCCTGTCACTGTTCATATATCTTATATTTAATTTGTTAAATAAAATATTGTTCATAATTCACTTTTGTATTTTAACAATATATACTCTACGCATAGTCGTGTATACTCATTTTTTTTTTTACATAAAAGGAAAACTCTTATTCACACCCCGAATTAAATTTACACGTTAATAAATATATGTATAAAGTAAAAGTGCGTTTTAAAATTAACCAATCCAAATCTGTACATACTACATTTACACTTAAATTAACACCATGTCCTGAAGTAACGCTTTTTGGTACTCAGATTCCCCCATCCCCAAATGTTAAATATCTCGGACTAACTCTCGACCGCCGTCTTACATGGGCTCACCATATCAAAGCCAAAAGATTACAATTAAACTCCCGATTACGAATGCTCAAAACCCTAATTGTCAACAACAAACATTCAAAATTAAATATTAAATTACTTCTTTATAAATCTCTCTTAAAGCCAATTTGGACTTACGGCCTACAGCTATGGGGCAATGCGAAAAATTCTAATCTAGATAAAATCCAAAGGTTCCAAAATATAGCGTTAAGGAAAATAACCAATTCACCACCATATGTGTCAAATCACACACTTCATAAAGACCTGCATATGAAAACAATCCAGGAAGAGGCAAAAAATTACTACAAACGGTTCCACCTACGCCTTAACTCACATCCAAACCCACTCATAAAAAATCTAGGTGTATTAACCATCCCTGGTAACCCTCCTCGGCGTCTCAAGCGTAAATGGTGCAGAGACCTACTAAACCCTTAAAAAAAAAAAAAAAAAAAAAAAAAAAAAAAAAAAAAAAAAAAAAAAAAAAATATTTGTATAAGTTAAAATAACATATACGTATGTAAAATAAAAGACGAAGTGTCATCAGTGGGTGGCTTCTTCACTCAAGATTTTCCTCCTGTAATATTATAGCCTATATTCTTATTGTGCCTTGTGTACAGATTGTATATATATTAATAAAGAAAAAAAATATAGAGCAAAAGGTGGTGGGTAACAATAAATAATTTTTTCCTCCCTCCTAATTAAATTTTAGTGCAGTGTCACGGAATATTTTATAAATTTATATTTAATTTTTAATTACACATCAATACTTGTCTTACAACGATATATTATTCAATATTGTATATTTTTTCAATTTTTATTAATAATACAAATTAGGTATACAATAAAAAAAACCTTTTGTTAACATAGGTATAGGTTCAATAAAATAAAATATAGCTATGAATTAAGATAAACATACGAGTGTATAATTATATGAAATCTTATATAATAAACCGCTAAAAATATATATATATATACATATTATTATTATTATTATTATTATTATTACTATTATTACTATTATTATAATTAATATCTGAATTCATGCTATGTAGTCATAATCATTTAGTTAGCAACTGTTTGTTTTTTTACATTTTTATTTCGCATTATTGTTTATTGATAACTTTTATGCCAATAGAATTTTTTCGATTTTATTAATCTGATTACTAATATTATAGTCGCTTGCATTCTCTACATAACATATTTGAAAATGAACAAAAACGTGATAAGCTATACAGGTTAACTAATATGTGCTAATGTTTACGTTTTGAGTCTTAAGAACTAATATATACCTTATTCTAATTAATTATTATTTCACTTATTTAGAATGCTGCAGCAAATTGGAAAAAATCGCGTCTAAACGAAGAATTTATGGATCTGAATCGGCTCTCAGGTTGCACAAAAAAGTAATGAAACATGAAATTTCCTATAACAACATACAAAACAAGTTAAACTGTTAGATAGGTACCTACGTCCTGTTTACTAATTACTAGTTTGCTGAAACCACAAATTCATATAGTTGCGGTAGGAGCTGCGTGCAGTGTCTATAATAATAATTTATAAAGTTTACTTATGTAACAAATACTAGGTAAATAGAAGATAAGTATGTATAGAAAGATGTCATCACGCTATTTGGTTTTTCTCTATGGCCCACGCAAAACATAGACAAAACGAGTTCATAAAAAATATATTTTTAATTAATCCTAGAATAAAATCACCCATAGTGAAAATAATAATGAAGAATATAATAAATAATAATATATAAACAACTACAAATGCAATAAAATAAAATATTAAGACAATTTATATTCAATCATTTTTATATAGACGATTTATATGGATGTGTTAGGTTATTATTATATTACGTGCGGGTCTGAGGAATAGAACAAATATTACGCTAAAATTCTTATAAAATAATATTAAAAGCTAAAAATGAACAAAAAATATGAGGTACACAATTTTTTTATGAATAATGTGCCATCATAAAAAGGATTTGATTCATACACAAAACAATACTTATCATGATTTAAATAGTTTTAAAAGTGCCTAATAAAATATATTTCACAAAATATTTATAAATAATTAATATCAAATCAAATGGGTATCAAATAAGGGGAAGTTTCTCTAATTTCTCCCTGGGTCCATTACAAGTTACAGCAGCATAAATATTTACACATTATACAATTCAACTATTCATACAAAAATAATAAGTAATATATTTTTATTTTAAATTTATGTACACCAAAATTAATATCAATTACACTAATTGTAACCCTCCATAATACTAATATAGCTATGGTATTTTAAAATCATATTTCAAAAAATATTTATTGGTAATAAAACTTCTTCTGATACCCTGACGAAGACTACACTATAGGTTGTTTGTATACTGCAATATCTTGTACCTATAATACTGTTTGGTTGATATTTCAGTAGAGTTAACAATTTAAATAAAACATCTATTTAAAATACACAAATAAATAATGACTAATGATTACTGACAAGACTTGTGAGCAGTAAATGCACTTATATAATACATAATATACTATATAGTTTTTAAGGATAATTTTCTGTAGCACAACAAAAATCACAACGGTTAAGAACTGGTTTATTAAAAAAAAAAATTAGCCGTTTTTATTGTGGTCCTCCAGTAAATTCTGAAGTTATATACACAGTGATTGTTTTATTCAGTCAAAATAAAACAATATTTTTATCATTATTTATTGATTCGAAATTTATATAATATAATCCTTCACAATAAAATTACTTTAAATGAATACGCCGAAAACAAGCATATGATATGGTCTTTACATTTGTAACAAAAAAATAAAAATAAAAAAAATACCATATTGTTATAATTGGGTGATATAATCATCTATTAATAAAGAATAAATGACTTTCAAAAATGTTAACTACCTATTAATCGAAATAATTCATAAATTAGATTTTATTTATAGTAATATTAAATTTAACGGTTTCGAGAGTTGGCGAGTTGATTTCCTATATATTATTTTTTATGCTATAGCTTCGATTTTAGTACTATTAATATCAATGTACCTAAAATGTTTATAGAAATTTTGTGTTTGGTACTACTTTTATTAATTAGATTAGTGCCTATTATCAGTTGTGAAAGTATAATATATTACCGTAACCATCTTAAATTACTCATAAAATATTAATTCTAGGAATCCAAACTTGATGTATCTAATGAAAATCTTCTCAAAGAAACAAAACAAAAAATTAAAAAAATGCCGTTTATTTGTGCCAGTAGCGCTAACAAAAGTTATAATATGGGTGTAAACATACAAACAACTTTGTCCATGATAAAGGTAAGTATTAATTGTTATAACTTATAATAAATATAACCTATTAATATATTATTACATATAGTGTTTAAAAAAGTTCGCGGTAAAATGTTAATATTTTTAGTATATTGTAAAATAATAAATAATCGATGTTTTTTCAATTTTAACGCATATTGCATACTTCAATAATTATAATAAAAATTACATATTAATTATAAGGTGAAAATGTAATTTTAAATAGAAAAATAAAGGTCCATATTATAGGTTTTTAATATAAGAATATTTGTAGTTTGTACATTAAATACTTTTTCTGAATTTATCGTTTAATGATAACAAAGCTGTAGGTGACCAAACCGTAATCAGCCCCCCTTCACGGCTAAGTCTGGCCATGATCCATTACATTAGTCGATCAATGGCTATTTCCTTCACTCGTCTTGCTGCGCCTAAGGATAATAGTTTATGATTATTATTTAGCTATTTATTGTTTTATACGTAATTTTTTGAAGTTAAGTTTATTTATAAAAAATAATAAATACCATTATGAAAATTCAGCAATTCCCTGGTCAAAGTTATGATGATCTGGATTCGATAAATGCATCTACTAACTTCATCATTGAAACAAAATCGAACAAAAACAGCAAAACGAGCTTAATATCACAGCAATCTTCTGATGGTCAAATTTGCCCAGTTATTTCTGAAGAAAAATTTATAATACAAGAGGACAATACCGATAATGGTTTTAAGCTAAACCCGTGGGCAGTAAAACAAACCGATACTATTAAAAATCATACTGAGGTAACTTTACTTATAGTAGATAATAAATTAATAAATAATATTGTGCTGCAACTGCAGTCCATGGGTGGAGCTGAAGTTCTGTTAACTTAGGTATACATTGAAAAATACCTATATTATATGCAATAAATTTATGGGTGTATATTAATAGCACCAATTTCCAGGTAGTCAATTTTAGGGTCAGATTAACATCATGTAAATTCTACTGGTACATTTTTTGACCTACAAACATAAATTTAAACTCTATCGAAACTAAATTAATTTAAAAGCCAACAATAATATTATAATGAAAAAATTCATGTAAAATTATATTCAAGTATATACAATAAAAAATTAATAAGGTAATTAAAACTAAATTTATCAGTTTTTATTTAGTTTAATTGGAAAAATTTATTATTACGACTAATACACTTCATCAGAAAAAAAGTTTTAAAAAAAATCGATTCAATAAGTATAAAAATAATGTCGATGAAGTTAACATATATTTTACAGATCAAAAGTTAGTTCCAGTTGAATTTACATAAAAAAAGAACAATTATACAATTGTTTGCGATCGCTAAATCTAGGCAGATAAGCAAAGCTAATTAATTCAGCTAAGCATAAGCTTAATTTATTTTTCTGTAAGATAAATGAATAAAATTTATTATGAAAAAGGGGAGGAGAATGACTCACTCCGACAACCTGTCATATTAGTGGTAAAATTAAAAAAAATAAAAACATACATTTCATCATTAATTAGACAACCTTATTTTACGCTGTTATAAAAATCATAACCGTCGTCCGTCTAATTGATATAAATACCTACCTTCTGGCTTTTAATTGCAAAATGCATAAAAATCAATATCAATTCTAAAATTAACGATATATGTACAAATATATAATAGGTGTTCATTTTATGATGGAATTTGTTAGATATCTTCGAAATTATAAATATAATTTTAAAATTGTCATCGTTTATATATTTAATCACAAATACTTGAAATACCTAAAATCTGTATGAAATGTATCAAATGTGGATGTTTCAAATATTGCAAAGTACATGATAAACGAATAATTGCTTATTATAATAATTATATAATTATTTTAAATTAGTGCGATCAACAAAAAAGTTCTTGTTCTTGTCCGAATCGTTCCATGGACAGTTACCAAAAAGTAATGGCGCCTTTTATGATTCATTTGAAACGTAAACATAAATCAATAGAAGCTCCTCAAAATCCTTACACTAAAGCAAAAGTCGTACAATACTACGAATTATTGTCCAAGCACATGCAAGAGCTTAAGCTAACTATAGGCGCAATGGACAGTGAACTTCGAACATTAACAGAGTAAGAATTTTTTAGATTAATTATCTATAAGTAGTAGCTACTATATATCTATATAGTATATTGACAAAATATAGTAAGTATAGTCTGTTGAAAAACTAGCGTTTAAATATTAGTTTAAGATGCTTTCGTAATACGGCATTTTAGAAACATACTACCTATTACCTATATAATAATGGCTTCATTTGAGCTAGACTGCGATGTAGTAGGGGAACAATACGAGTATTTTTAATTTTGTCATAAGAATATTTATAGAAAAACTAAACTACTTTGTCAGGCTACACTTTGTATGTTATTATAATAATTATTATTATTTTTTAATTGGCGTTTCTTAATAATATATTTTGGAAGAATCTGCGTCAATTTAGAGCAGTCATTTTCAACCATGACGTTCCAATAAACGATAATACAATGCATAAGAGCATGCGACAGCCAGCGCATTACCTTAACTTAAATTTACTAAATTGTCTAAATTAATTAAAAATAATAAATGTAATAAAATATTAAATTTAAATCATGTTAAAAATATAACTATTGCTTAGTACACATTATATTATGATGTATATCACTTATTAAAATTAGATAAATTAGAACTATGGTCTATTCATCCTGGTAAGTAAGTATTCATCAAGTGTTCGGTTTACAAAATCTTCGCATATATGTAAAATACTTTTTTCAAAACCAGAAAAATAGTGTTATTTGTTTTAAATAATTTGGTGACGAGACATTTATTTGTATTTACGGCAGTATTACGAGTCTTTTACATTATATCATAAAATAATTCTTTGCAAGACGTCAAGATTGATTAGGTACAACACTTATTTAATGTCAAAACTAGTGTGTACCTACTTACTATATAATGAATGTAGGTACTCTTCCTGTGCAATTTTGATTTTCGTTCAAAATACCACCAAATTATTTTATTTTAATTTCGTCTGTCCTATCTGTAATTACTGTAATTGTTGTATTGACTTGTTATGTACTGTAATTACATTCTCTTATAAAACTATATGATTTATAACACTATATCTAATACAGTTCTACAGGATGACGTTGTATACTAACCACAATTGATATTGTACCAAATTATAATATACTAACTAGTTATATATCTGATTATCTCGATTATCTAGGTAAGTATCTGGGTAATAACACTATTAACACTATGTTATAGTATATACGGATATTCTCTCGATTATTTATAAATATATTTTTAAATATAAAATTTGTTGCACTGAATCGAAGCGCACATAAATGTTGCATGCGCTTAATCGTCGTTCGATATAATTACCACGCCCAATTAAAGAGGACGTTTTACTCGCATATATTGTCTGTTTTACTATTGTAAATTGTAGATCATAGCAAATTTTTGTTCAGCAGAACACATTTTGTGATGTTAGCTTTAATATTAAAGTAAATTTGCCTATTGTAAAATTTAAAGGTAAGAATATTATCTAGGGTATCTCATATGATTTTATTGATATCTTAATTTTTAAGTGAGCTATAATTATGTAAAATATTAAAACTTTAAAATGCTCTTAACTTGCTTAAAAACTAAAATACCAATAAAAGCCCATGCGATGCCCTAGATAACATTATTACCTTTAAGCTTGATAATAGGTAAATTGACTCTAATATTAAAGCTAACATCACAAAATGTGTTCTGCTGAACGAAAATTTGCTATGATCTACATTAGTAAAACAGACACATGCGAGTACTTGTAACGTCCTCTTAATGTGCGCTGATAGATTACCGGCGCAATATCGACGATACACACTTTTGCAAGGTGATTTACCGGCTGTAGTCAATTTGCACCAAAATTGACCCAAAATATATACAACATGTGTAATTTGCACCAAAATTAAATTCGATTATTTTTTTGATAGTATCTCGATAGTACCAACTTACAAGTTTCTTTATCCTCGTATAAATTTAGCTTAGTTTTTAATTATTAAATAGCTAAGCTTATACACGTAATGTTGTAAGTTTATACAAAATCGTATAATAATTATGAATATAAAAAAAAATCATTCGTGTCCATCTAGTCTTGGCGTCAACAAGTATATCGAGGAATAATCAAATATTTCAAAATTGAAATAATAATAATAATAATAATAATAATAATAATAATAATTTCAATAATCGAACAAATAATCATTTTGGTGCAAATTACAAACACTACTTTCGACTGACTCCCAATTTACCGTGTGGTGCCATCACTTCACTCCGTAATTCGAACAAATTTGATTTGAATAAAAAGCAACGATTTTACACGCATATTATTATAGTGATCGATAATAATTATGCTTTCTCTACGCTCGTCGCTCACGCAGACATTTCCGATTATTCGCTCGTATCAGCATTGTATTTTTTTTAAAACGGGAAAGATGCTCTTCTGTACAATTGTAAATTTCGAATGTACTTAGTCACTTTGTACATTATAGTAGCTAAGTATTATACATTGCAGTGACCTATATCCTCCACACACGTCAAAATGGTTCTAAATATTATGCATTTTCTTAATTACCTATTAATATGAACAATCGAAACAGTTACGCACCGTTACCGCAAGTCAAAACTACCTTATTACAATCTCTTTTTCTAACTTAGTTATAGTGCCTAGGTTAATCAACCAACTTATAGTCAACTAATTTACTATATTTAAAACTTTTTAAGTTACTGTAATACATTATTTATTTTTTTTTTTACCAACTTTCCCAGACAATATTTATAATACGTCTCAATCATCGTACTTAATATATCATTAAGTACCTACCAAATAAATAATATAGGTATTACATTATTACGTATGTCATTAGAAAATACAATAAGCTATACGATCAACATATTCGGGATCAAAACAAAAATCTCATACCGATATTACTTGATACTGAAGACCAAATTAACGCATTACAATCCAAAGTAGGAGATGCTATTGACGTGTACAAAGAAGTAAAGACATTTAAAAAAAT
This sequence comes from Rhopalosiphum maidis, assembly GCF_003676215.2. Classification (NCBI taxonomy): domain Eukaryota; kingdom Metazoa; phylum Arthropoda; class Insecta; order Hemiptera; family Aphididae; genus Rhopalosiphum; species Rhopalosiphum maidis. The sequence continues at coordinate 68,108,959 of NC_040879.1, forward strand.
CAAATTTCGACAAACCTATACAATTATGTATTTAAAAATACAAACGTTTACATTAGGCGGCTTTTGTGAATACAGACGAACTATCGAATTCATCATCGAGTCTTTTGGCCGATATTAAAGCAAACGAAGATCCGAGACCTAAGGAAACGACAACTATACGTTTATCCAAAATTTTACGGAGAGTTCAGTCCCTACAAGAAAAACTCAAGACCGGCCATTTCCTTCACGGTTGTGGTGACCAGGCGGAATAACTGTGTACACATTTTATGGTCATCATTAAAACTATCATTTCTAATATTACAGGACACAATCGATTAACGATATAGAGTTAAGTGGCAATGATAGGGCTAATAGGGCATGCATATTACCTTACCTATTACATTTTAAGTTATAAAAATTGTCATGCCATAACAATATATTATATTTAATAACAATATTAAGATAACTGAACTTGTACATCACTACCTGACACCTGCAGATATTCTTATATATTTTTTGTCAATATTATACGTCATTAGTGATTATACCATTTATACATTTTTCTCACTTGATTAAGTTCTTATTAATTATCAATACTACGTTATTTTCATTAAGCATGTGATGACTCAATGGTTGAAAACTTGAAAAAAATAAGATCTATTAATATCTTTCATTATAAAATTTAACATAATAATATAATATTCCCAATTTAATTAAAAATTAATATCTATCAACTTCAAACTTGTATTCATTCTGTAGACATGGACACACGATGGTACATTATTATCTACGTAATTATTATTATTGTTTTAGAAATATACTTGACCATACTATATTATACTTGTAAATTTATTATAAATTACGATAAAAAAAAGTTTGAACCTTTTAACAATAAGATAATTTTTACTAAATAAAAAAACATTTTCAAAAAAAATTTGTAATTGTATTGTTTATTTGTCGATCAAACAGTAGAAGAAAAATATGCTAAATCTATTTTCACCATAATATATTATATATAAAAAAACATTATTCCTCATTTAGTGATCACTTAGTTATGTTAAATTTCCAATATTAAATATACATTAAGTAATATAAATTATAATACCTATTTAATATTAGCATAGTTAAACTTATGTATTATGTCAGATATTATGATAGTTTACTTACTCTCAGAGGTATTGTTCTAGTTAGTAAAGTAAGTAGAAAGTTGGTGAGGTTAGCTTGCAATCTAATTAGATTTTTTTTGTCTTCTTTATGTCTTTTGACATAAATCTAGATAGTTACAGATTTTACTATACTGGAACGTACGTAAAGTTGGCACCCCAAAACTATGTTTGTTTGTACCATCGTAAAAAATGAGTTGCACATTTTTTTTTTATCAACGTTGCAAATTGGTTGCAAAAAAATAAAACTGATTTGGAACCGATATGACGTAAGTCGAAGTGCCAATTGCACGTACGTATAGTGGAAGGTTATACAAATTGCATCAAGTCTAGATAATCTAGATATATATCACGATATCATCTTATATTCATATACGTTTAAGATTTAACTAAATGGTCGTGTCCCGTTTTGCTGTTGTTTCATTTTGAAAAAGCCAAATAAAATTAGTTCCCGTTTAAACTTACAATGATCCCACTAATGCTCGAGTTATAGTTTCCGCTTTTTAACACATTTCCCTTTTCAATTTTATAAGTTTAGGACCGTCAATTTAAAAGGAAAATATCTAGGAATAGTTAAAAATGTGCTTTAGCGATCGTTGAAATGAAAGTCAACCAGTCTACACTTATTTAAAATAATATAGCAACAATATTTATATGTTAAAATTATAATCCATTAATTAACTGAATAAAAATTAAATTCATCCTATAGTGAAATATTGAAATTTTTATACAAATATTGATAATAATTATTTATTAATTAATAATAATATAGTCCTCAAATTGTAGCTTTAATCATTAATATTAATTATTAATATTTAATGCATTGAATATCTTGGTTGACAAAATATGACAATACTCGAGAAATTTCTATATTTTAGGGTCTTGTTTTCGTCTACTTATAGTACTTGTTTTTTTTTCCATAAAAAATATATAATTAATTAATTAATTCTTTATAAGCTTTTGGTAAATTATAAATTTATAAATTGAATGATAAATGTTCGTAAAAATAAAATTTATTTAAAAAAGAAATATTACTTACAGAATATTTTATTTAAGTACTAAATACTAAAATAATTACACAAAATATTTCAATATTTTATATTTCATATAAATTTCAAATTCTATATATTTTATAATATACCTATACAAAGTATAAAGAACAACACTCATTATTTCAAAATCTATTAATGTTTTAGAAAATATTTTTTTACATAATTTCTATAATTGAAATAAAACAATATTTTTTTAAATATTTTTATCATTTTAATTTTATAAATTTTTACTTTTTTAATTTCGTATTTTAAAGCAGGATATTTTTTTTTTCATGTAAACCAAAATTCGGACCATTAGTTTTTGAGTTATAAGTTATCACTAATAAGTATTCAAAGTTAAGTTGAGTGGAGTGGTACGAAGGTATTTTATATATAAATATGATACCGTATTTTTTTGTTTTATAATTTTAATCACAAACCAGTCCAATATATTGAAATGTATGTCACCCTTTGACAACAATCGCGTGTGTTTATGGTGTCACATTCCATAGCTACTACAAATTGATACTATAGGTAGGTATACCTACGCGTATTTTAATCTATGCGTATGATATGCTCGTTGTACAATAATTTATACTTAAAAAATATTTTTATACTATTAAAAATTAGAGAAATCTAACTATAATGCTATAGCTACGAAGTTTTTGTGGACTCTATAAATGTATTAAATAACGTACTTGACTGACAACCTATTATATTTTTTAATGTTCAAATAAAAACATTTTAGTGTTCAATACAAGACTTAACACTTTAACCAGTAACTCTACGTACCTACCTAAATGTTCTGATCTTTCATATGATAACTATAAAATGAGTAATATATATTTCATATTTTATTTGCGTACGAGTATAATAGTGTTTGTAGTTTACTCTCAATTTACAGGATATATTATTTTGACAAATAAATAACTTAATTAATAAGCTAAATAAATTGAATTGAAAAAAATAATACAGAAGTTATTAATTAATATATACTTCTAAATAATTATAATACTTTTTTAGAGTGTAATGAGTGTATAGGTACCTAAGTAATTTATTAAATGAATACTATAGCCAATTTAAAATTCTTAACCAAGTATAAAGTAACTATATAGTATACATTAATTGAAAATTGTGTATAATTATATTTTATTTTTTGGAAATCATGGTACGTTTTTATTAACTCGACAATTGCTAGTTACCTAGTGCGTACATGCATAGAAAATACGAAATATGTACCCAATATGTAACAAACGGGTATTTTGAACAAATAATACGATCGATAAACTGAATATTGACGAATAAAATTAATAGTTATTACAACGTACGATGCTTTTCCGATTTGATATATTATTATAAAGACGGTCAACAACTGATATGTAGTAATTTTAGCCTAACTACAGGTCATGGTAAAAAAACCAAAATAAATTCTGTAATAACTTTCTACATCAGATAAGTGATTGGTAAACTACATACTGGGACACAGTATGGCCTACTTATTGATTATTAATAGGGAACGGATTTTATTGTAAATACACATTTTTATTGGAATGCGATATTTTAAATCTGATAAAAAATGCGTACGATTTAGATCATTCTAATTGAAATAAACCCAAATTTATTTTACATATTTTAGTAATTTTTGATTTTTTCATTGATTCTTGACGACGTTTAACATCATCTTCTTCGTCTAAAACAACAAGATATGTAATTTTTGTCAGAGATATTTTAATAGGAAAAATTCAACAAGGATCTCTGGAAATTGAATACGCACCTTCTGATATAGTGAATAAGAATTATGCTCCTATCACATATGTTGATGTATGTGAAACGGTATTTTAACCGACACAAAAGCATTCCAAACCGTCGTATTATTTTATTTGCAAACCCATAACAACATTTTGTTTCTTATTGTTTTATTTGTTCCGGGATAATATTCATAATTTTATATATCTACATCGGTTGTTTTACTTTTATTCAATAGTTGTAATTATGAAATATTTATTTTTTTGTAATTTTCAATACTAACGCATTTTTTCAATATTTACATATTTTGGATTTTTTATTTCATATTTTAAGAAAAATTGATACATATATTGATTTATTTATTACAATAAAATCCGTTCTCTAGTAATATCTAGTAATAACACCCGTAAACACGCTTATGTTATTATGTCCATTATATGATTGACGACTGACGGTGATTTTTTTGCAATGCATACCTATATCTATAGACCTTTTTCAATATACGGCCAAGTTGGTTCTCCTATATTTATTTTTATATCAAACATAAAATCGTGTATAATAGTAAAAGTATTTTTCTTCGTGTATTCAACAGAAATACTATACTGTTATTTAATATTTAGTCGTATATTGCCCGTCCATCTACCTGTCCTACCATTCCTACCCAGTATGAGTTTACGTATGTAGGCCCGGCTAGAAGGGCTATGCTTCCATTGTGAGTTGGTGTTTAAAATGTTATCGGATATTATCGTTGTTATGCGAAATGATTAATGAGATCATTATCGCTAAAGTTCACCGCGTAATGCGTAATACACAGACATAGTACATAGACAGTAGACACATAGTACGTACCTACCATTCGTTTATTTGGAATCTAAAAAAGACACTCACGGGATTGTTGAAAATGTATTTGTCACAGGAACGGCTAAGTGGCCTAAAACTTATGCCAGTTTATAGAAATATTTAATTACAGCAGAATTTTAGACTAACTAGCAAAAAAAAAAAAAAAAGGAAAAACAAGATTTGTTAATTTATTTATACATTTAATGATGTAACATTTAATGTACAGAAATTTTGACTTTTTTTCAGTATTGGAGTGGATAATCTTCCTTATTGTGTTTAAAGTGAATTTTGAATCAATTCAAATTGTATTCATTGTTCCTCATTTGTTCATATATTTTACTACCAAAGTAAAAAGTTTTTGAGGACAGGGGATTTTTCGATTTACCCCTCCCATTTAGCTTTTTTTTTTTTGATCCCCCACCCCTCTTAGAAATCATGTCTACGCCAGTACGCCACTGCTCTTACCTTATGGTTATACGCCTCGCGCCGCCGTACGAGGAGCTGTGTGACGCTATAACAGTCGAGTCAACGCTTAGTAATAAAACAATAACAATACTACTCGACAATAATAAACTGTCGATTCTTTTCAAAAGGGTCTACAACTCGAAAATAAAATGTAGTGGAGTAGATATTGTTGTGAATTGTGTTCATTCCATACACGAATATAATTTCAAGTCGGCCTTCGACTGAAATCATTTTTCATTGTATATTTGTATGTACATTCCAATAATATGTATAATGTTATTTCGACCCAAACTGCTACGGTGCAGACCTTCTTCAAAATTATTGTATTATCGTCGTCGTCGTGTATACGAAAACTAATATAATGGATAAATGTATATAATATAATAAGACACGATATAAATCACGATGATAATAATTTATACCGAAACCGGTGACAACGTTCGGCCGTTCGGGGACGGTTTTTATATACGACACCTACCACGATTTGATAATATAATAAAAATATTACTCGACAGTAATAAATTGTCGATTCCTTTTAGAAAGTTCTACAATTCGAAAATAAAACGTAGTGGAGTTGTAACGTAGTGAATTGTGTTCGTAATTATGGCCGTATTATGTGACGAAGGGTCGGGTCCCTTATTCGTCGTCTCGACTCTCTCACTCGGGCCACACGCCAAAATTATATTACATTAATCGCCTCGGCGCGGGTGTTGCGACGTGAAGATATTATTCTCTCTATCGCGCGCTATGCAGTCCGTAATAATATAATATTATGAAATGTTTACGTACAATAATAGGATATTATTATAGCGTGACGTGTGCGGAATGCATAGGCGTGCGCAGACCTGAATTTCGGAGGTGCCTACAATTTTTTCGGGCCTTTTTCTTAGTTAAAGCCCTCTCTTAACAAGACGTCATGTACATATTTTAATAAACTATAATGCACGAATACATATTACATTATATCACATATTAATTAGTGGTATTTCTAGTACCAAGTAATATAATATTTCATTAGATAGTTGGATCTAAAATCTATTTTCAAGATAATTGCAATAATTATTTATTATTTTTACTAATGTAGTCAATAACATCTAGCTGTTATAATCATAATAAGTTTTACTACGTAAATTTAAAATATTTTACGTTGTATTTTTTTTTTAAATAAACCCTTGTCGCGCGCGCGTCGGTTACGCCGAACGAGACGCAGCATCCGCCGTCGGCGACACCGTAGTATATTATTATTATTATTATGTCGTATGCGCCACTCCAGGAAACGGACGCCAAACAGCAGCAGCAGCAGCAGCAGCCGCGTGCTATACGTTTGCGGGATTACGTTTTCGAGTCGGGTCAATATTTATTTTCATTTTATATTCCACCCCAGTCCGCACACACGCGAAATCGTCCTTAGCAATCGCGAGCTCCCCGTGTTTAAGCACGCGCTCGACCACGCGCGTGTGTGTGTGTGAATGTATAATTGCGCGTAATAGTCATTGTTTGCGGTATACGGGAGAGACACTGTTATAATAATATATCATTATAATATACGAGTATATATGTATATAAGCCGTTCGTACACAGTATATGGTCGTTCTTCGGTTAGCGTGCCGCGCGGAAACGGTGCGCCACCGCAACGATCGTAACACACTCAACTATTATATTGGTCGTCGTCATCGTCGTCGTGTTTTCGTTTGCGGGTGCCGCGTGCACAGCTTATTGCTGACCCACTCGTGACCGGCTAAACGAAACGATCCCGCTGTATCGACAGCTCTGCAACGACGATTGTCGTTTAAACGGACGTCCGTCGTCTAACGGTTATAAAAATATAGTCGAATATTAATAATTCGCGTGCGAGGTATATATTATCATGATATTATAATACAGTGGGACCTCTATAACTCGAATAGGTTGGGGGTGAAAATAAAATTCGAGTTATCATGGGTGTGCGTGCGCAGACCTGAATTTCGGGGGATGCCTACAATTTTTTCGGGCCAGTTTCTTGATTCGTGCCCCCTCTTAACAAGCACGAATAAATATTACTATTACATTATATCACATATTAATCAGAAGTATTACTAGTACCAAGTTATACAATATTTCATTAGATAGTTGGATCTATAATCTATTTTTTTTATCCCGAAACATAATTTTTTTACGACATATTTTAGAAAAAATACCGTTTTTATTCTAGTAACATTAGTTAAAATACGGACCCATATATTATATGCTATAGGCATATAGGCGCAAATAGAGAGGCGCTTAGGGGGTATTAGCACCCTCAATTTTAAAAATAGCACCCTCAAATACTTTTTTATAATATCACAATCAGTAGCTATTCAACGCTATGCTCGGAAATGAAGTGCTTAAGCACCCTCAGTTTTTTTTATTGGAATTGCGCCTATAGGACATACATTTTAAGGCCTCAATTACATGTCGGGGGGCGTCCAGGCACACCCGGGACCCATTGTGCGCACGCCTATGTCGCATACACGAATATAATTTCAAGTCTGCCTTCGACTGAAATCATTTTTAAACATTATATGCAGTACATTCCAATAATGCATATCGTATAATATTATTTCGACTCAAACTGCTACGGCGCAGACCTACTTCGAAATTGTATTACCGTCGCCGTCGTGTATACGAAAACTAATATAATGGATAAATGTATATAATATAATAAGACGCGATATGGTTCGTGGACAATGAACGGCATTAATGTTGTCGGACAAGAAAAGGAACATCTGCCGCGTGAACTCGCACTTGGCGTCGGTCGTTTCCACGAAAACCAAAAGGGTCGAGATGCATTGTCAGGTCCAGACGTCGATTTATCTTTGAATCTTCTACAGAATAATGTGCGTGCAGTGGGTACACTCACGTTTTCGTGTATTTTTCTCCGCCTTTTACGCTCACAATGATGGTAATAATTTATACCGAAACCGGTGACAACGTTAGGGGACGGTTTTTGTATATACGACACCTACCACGATTATATCTTCCACGTATGCGGAGGATGCACTTCACTCTCCCTATATATTATTATGTAGTATGCACATGTATATACTACAAATACTTGGGTAGGTTATTGTTAAAGGGACGCCAGTACGCCACCCTCGTTGATCCACGATTCCACATCACACGACTCCGTACAAAATGAATATGCGACGTTGCCGATTATATTTTAAAAATAATTGTAGACATCGAAATGTTTTACAACAGAATTCAAGCTCCTCTGAATAGTCTACAATATTTTTATCATAAGTAGGGCCCAGATATCAAGGAAAAAATTATAATGAACTTTTATTTATTTATTAATTTTAATCCATTTTCACTAATTTTTACTATTTTTTTGTTACATTTATTTTATTTTAACATTTGAAAGCCAATACTTATATATTATAATTAACCTTTGAATGAATTGAAATCAACTTTTTTTTTTTGTATACTTTATTTATAATTATTTGTCTTATTAGGTATATATATATATTTATTTTTGACATAACTGGTAATGTAGCAAACATGTTTATGCGACATCATATTACATTCTTGTCAGATGAAAAAAAAATCTTTTGTATAATAAAATGTGCTGAATTAGGTAGGCAAAAAGGTATATTGTGTGTCACCGGCATTTAATATTTTCTCTGTGTATCGCCCGTATAATATCGGAATAAAGACATTCCGTATTTTCACGATTACGACTCTCTGGTTCAGTTTAGGGCAAAAGCACTTAATAAATATATTTGACAAAGAAGAATTTTTTCTGAATATCGGAATATCTTTATTCCTATGTTATGCGGCAGATGGACAAAGAAAACAATAAATGATGTCGTGACGGCCCCTTTAATTCGATATACTAGTGCATATACCTTACCACTCGTTGCTAATATAAAATTAGAAAACCGCATTCATACGATCATACAACCTACACGCCCCTATACCCCACTAGCATATTATTATAGTCTTACAGAAACAATTGTAAATGCCTGAAACCAGGCACGTATACAAAATAAATGTCGGGGCGGGGGGTTTACAAAATTTAGCAATACAAATTGTGCCGCAACATAATAAAACAATTTTTTCCTCGTTACTCGAAAATATTTCGGGGGGTTGAACCCCCCCCCCCTATATACGTGCTAGCCTGAAACTAAATATGTTATGTGCACGACGACAGCGATGATATCTAAGAGTACAGGAATTAATGTCACGCGAGATTAGGGATAGTGTGGTTTAAATAATTAAACTATAAGAGTGGAGAGGCAGAAGTTCTTTGTGATTTGTTCAGTCTGATCACAAATCGCATAAAAATTCGCACCAAACGCCTAGTCCTTATGGAGTACCTATAACTATTGAAATCTGGCGAACAATAAGCACGGGTGGAGTGGAAAGACGAAGGGCCTAGATGACCTAAGCCTTGACTTCGATCGCGGAAACAGCGACACTAAACAGCCGATAGATCCCACCTTGCTGATGTATATTTGTTATTGTACCAATAATGGCTGTGATATCGGTGTCTATGCCCAAGCGTATAATCGATATGTCGATGACATAATAATAATGATGATGATGATAAAAAAACTTACGATGTGTCGTTATGTACGGTTTATTATAATAATTATTTTGTGTATATATAATTTAAATGAATATCACAGAAACAGAGATATAATGCTGTTGTTGCATAAAACAATAATAATAGCTAGTAATTATAGTAACAAGAGTACACACACAGTGAATTTTGAACAAAAATAGTATGAAAATCAAAGATCAACAAAAATGTAGATATGTGGCTTTTTGTCGAATGTCTTTGTTGTTAGGTGTAATCAGCCATTCCACAAAAATCGTGTGTTTCGCACGAGTAAATATTATGATAAATAATAATAATATGGCCAACATAGGGTATTTTTCAACTACAGTAAATAGTAATTCAATTACCTATTTAAGTAATTTGTAATTTATAATTAATTACTTTTTTTCGAGTTAATTTCCCATCCCTACTCCATATATCTGATGACGAGAGCAGTTTTTTAATATGTATGTCACTAAAACGTAGCAACGCTTCTACAGATTCCTCCACAAATAGTTTAGAACTATAAATATCACAATTTTTTCATGGTAAATAATTATTCTAATAATTTATTCCAAAATAAAAGTTTAACATGTTTAAATAACTACTCTGTTATTAAACAATTATTTATTCATTAAAATACTAATTTTTGTTTTTCAGCACCGGTAGAGATTGTTTTCTTTTGTTGACTTTTTAAACTTCACCTACTCCTTCTTGTTTACCTGACAATTTGAAAAACTTTTATTTTTAAAAGGTAACCAAAATTACCAAAATAATTTTTTTGTCATTTAATGTGTTCATATTTTTATAATAATTAAATATACAAAGTATAAATTATATAATATATTATGTATAAAATAAAATATTATTTTTTAATGTTATTTGTAATTATAAGTAATTGAATTATGTAGTTTGTAATTAATATTCTACAGCCATGTAAATAGTAATTTGTAATTAATTACAGTGATTTTAAGAAATTTTTAGTTTGTAATTAATTGCTTTTTTTGAGTAATTTACCCATCCTTATTGACTGGCCTAACAGACATTTTTGGCACTAACAATCACAATTTGTATAATTTGATATAATTCAAAAATATTATTCTTGGAAATACTATTGTCTATTACAATATATTATATTATTTTATATTTTTACGTACACAACAATGTTTTCAAAACATTTAGATTAGTTTCAAATGGAAGTGTTATGAAACATCGACAATTAAAATGTCAACAATTGAAATATCAAAAAATATGGAATATCAATATCTATAGCATAAAATATCGATCATGGTTGTAATTTCTATAAATCAAACTGCAGATTTATTTTTCAATGAAAATAATAAAAATTAGGCAAGTGTTGTTAGGAAAAAAATTTTAATCTACCTATTTACACCGTTATACATGATATAAATATTAAGAATATAATAAATGCAATGTTTTCAACAAAAATTAAATCAACCAACTATAATACTTAGTAAAATATATTTCTTTAATAATAATATCAAAAAACATATTATCATGAAATTTACTTAGTAATAGAGGCTGATAAACCCGAATAATGACCAATTAAAAGTCTGTACATTGTAATATATTAATCAAATGAATATTCTGTTGGGCAGTGACGTACTTAGACTTGAATTTTTTATTTTTTAAGTGAGAGGTTAATTTTTAAATAAACAATTTGGATGACCAAAAATATACATTTTATAAGAAAGTAACAAAATATAGATGCATTTTAATTGAAATAATTGACAGTTTGCAATTCCTTCAAGTTAAATAAATTTTGGATGTTTAATTTTTAGCTGCCATTTAAAATATTTACTGAATATTCTTATTATCAATGCTATTTTTAAAATTATTTTAGTGTTCATTACATTTCAATATACTATTTACAACAAAAATATTATGAAACATTTTACAAAGAAATATACATTGTCAATAAATTGCATGTATATATTATATTGTGTTATATTTAAATAAAAATATACTTACTAAACAATATTTATTATTATTTAATAGATACATAAACATAAAAAAAAATTTTTTTATGTTTAATAAAATTAATAGGAAAATGTCATTCAAAACAATATTTTATCTTATCTAATTATAAAAATGTAAGATAAAGTTGTTAATTAAGAAAGATGCTTACATTTAACTTAATTTAACATTATAAAACATTACAAATGTATAAAAACAATAATCATATTAATAAGTTTAAATTCAGTACAAATTTAGTTATATAACTTAAAAATGACATTTAGCAATATGAATTCAAAAAATATTAACAAAATAACTAGTCTTCGTGAATATTATCCCACTTGAATGGTGGTGCATACCCAATTAAATACTTAAGACTTAAATATACAATACGTATAACAAATAATACACCTATCCAAAAGCCAATGTTGTTAAATACATAAGTTAATGTCAACAAAAATAAAATCCAAAAAAGATTAAAGTATGATGCCATCCACCGGAAACTAATTGTGGGTGGTAAAATTTTAGGTGTTCTAACACGCTTTCCAGATCCATCATTTCTAGGCTCGTAGGAAAATATCTTCATTGGTTTTCTTATTAATGCTTGACGTAGAATACCCGCAAGAATAGAATTTTTTGTTGATAAATGTAGTATATGTGAATTACACTGAAAAGATAATTAAATTATTAATTAATTCAAAAATCTTTTAAATGTATTAATACAATATGTGTGAAATCCTAATGGCACATGCAAAATATATTATGATTATCGTTTTAGTTTACCTTCGGTCTGCTTACGTATAAGTTAGTGTTTTGGATTCGAGCAACACTATTCTTATAAAAATATGGTGATTAAATTAGTCGACGAAAAAGTAAACATTAATAGATACATATTTTACATAACATATTATAAAATAATTAATGTTCTTCATAGTAGATATATTTTTTTTAAACTGTACATTTTTTTTTTATAATAAATAAAACCAATTAGTTAATTAACACATTTCATCTTGATCCAAAAGTGTTCCTAATGATTGGCTACAATTATACAATCCTTCCCAAAATATATTAAAATTGAATAAAAATCGACTAAGTTAGAGTTAAAATTTCAATTTATGATAACCATAAGTGTTGTATCAATTTGTAAGAATTGAAAAAATTAATTATTTTACATTTCAATACAAAATATCTATTTCTGGCTGACAAAAATTATACACACCTAATTAAAATTTGTATTCCTATTTTGTAATTTTAAGTTTCTTTCAAAATAATTAAAATACTTAAAAAATAGGTAACCAGTTCTGCCATTCAGTGTACAATAAGACACAGCTATTGTTATTTCTATTCAAATAAAAACTTTAATTTGGTATGTATGTGGTATTTTCAGACTTAAATAAATTCTTTATTATTAAAATACAAAAAAAATATTTTTTTTTAATTATTACAAATTGACATACAAAATACTGGTTATCAAAAATTGAAATTTTTTTAATCTTAACTGAAAGCTTCACTAATAATTAGATATTTACAGATTGATATACAAAAAATCAGAATTCTAATCAAAGATTAATTAAATCATGCAATTTGTATTTTGCTGAATAACATAACTATTAAGTATTATTCTTAGAAATTAAAAAACCTAGTTAGTACTAACTTGGTCACTTTGTGTTCAATTTTAATATATATTTTTTTGAACTGTTTTAAAAAATAAAATCAAAAAATAGCTATCTTAAAAATTCAAAAAAACTTAATTGCATAATATTTTTGAATTTTTAAAAAATAAAAATTGAATCTTATACCATTCAATCAGAATTTCCAATTTATTACCAGGATTCAGGATATAGCATTTGTATATTTATCACAGATGTAGTAAAACATAGCGGTGATATAAAAATACGTTTTATAATACAAGAATTCAAGTATACGATTTATTTTTATTATATTGATGCATGTTCAACAATTTTTATCAAGTTATGGATAATATAATAATTCAAAATGTAATTAATTAAAATGTTGAACGATTAATTACAAACATTTGTTTTGAGCATAATAATATCATTATAAATACTAGTATTTATAATCAATAGTAATACTATTTGAGTAGCTATCTGTCACAAGAATGTTGCATATTAACGTGATCTATGGACACTGTACAAAAATAATTTAAAACTATCAAAAAAAAATGTAGCTATCCGTGTTGGTTAATTAAAAGTAGTCAAGTATGCTTCCATAACATTTGTTGACATAGAAAATGTATTTAGCTAAGTCAAACTTAAGATATTTAAGTAAAAGATCACAATCAGTAAAATTAATAAAAATATTAATGATTTTTAAAAACTAAGATACACTAAACCAAAAAGGACTCTTAGGTCCTATTCTTGTGATAAATGTAAATAATTTGCTTAAATTAAACATGAATGAAAAAAATTAGCTTTTGCAGACAATACTGTTTTGTTTTTTAAAGATCAGAATTGGAATGAAGTAGAAACAAATCAAAATTTAAGGCTATTGGTAGTAGTTAATAAATGGTATATAATAAATAGTTAATATATCAATAATAATAAATCTGTATTTAGTCTATTTTCTTTAAATAAAATAAATTTACCTAAAGAAATTATCTTGAAGTTACACTTAAATAAATTTTTACATGAAAATAATATAGATTTAACAATGGAAATTATACTAAAATAAAAAGGGTACATTCTACTAAATATTTAGGAATAATTTTCGATAAAAATCTTAAATGGGTACCTCATATTGAAACATTAATATTCCATATAAGGAAATGTTTCCATGTTTTTAAGGTACTGTAAAATATTTTAGGTATTAAAATAATTAGAATAATATACGTAGCTATTTTGCAATCTATTTTAACTTTTAATTATGAGGAGATCTGCAAACAAAAATGCCTTGAGACCACTATATGTAGTTCAGAAAATTTTAGTTAGAATTATGTTAAAAAAATATTATAATAACAACTATAACACAGGTAACTTATTTAAAATTCTTAAGGTTTTTTAATCAATTATATAATACAATAATATACATATATACTATCTGTCGATAGTAAAAATACATAAAAATAAATCTAACTTCAAAACCATAATAGGGAAAATACAAAAAGTATTTAGTATTCTAAATAAACCTAATATTGCATAGATAAAAAATTATTATGTCAATAAAGGAATAAAGTTATTCAATAAATTATGATATAATCTAACAATTATATTTGCAATTATTTCTCTAACAGTTCCATTACTATGTTATTAGTTATAAAAAAAATAATTCTCTATTTCTTGTTAACTTTATAAAAACTATTATTACTATTTATTTTCTCTACTTATTTTTTTTATGAAAGTCTAATTTAGATTTTTAAGTATTGCTTAAATATTCATTAACTATTGTTTAATAAGTTATGAAACATAAAATTGTAAACTCCTCGCTTCTCACACAAACTTTGCATAAAGAGAGTAGGTATCGAACAATATATTAATTATTGTTATCTTGTAAAATGTTTTATGTATTATTATTGTTTTTGATCTCAATCTCAAATAAATAAAAATAAAATTCTAGCTGATAATATGAGAGCTTTACTTTTTGAAAACGTTCACACATGCATAAAAATAGAAATTGTATAATTGTATTAACAACAACGCATTTTTAGTAAATATATTTATCTATCATAATTCGATGGTGACAAGTCAAAAAGGCCTAAGCGACACGACTTATTGGGTGGAAAAATATATTTTACATCTATTAGGCATGCGCAAAAACAGCTATGACCATTATAATGATGAAAACTTGAATTTAAGTTTGTGGTCTAAGTAACATTTTTATATTTTGCCTTCTCTAATAAAGGGTCCAAGTCTACACGACAAAAATAGAGAACAAAAGACATTGGCGCAATTTTTTGGGGGACAAGCGACGATTATGAGCGATATGCTCGTACCCGAATTTTTCAGACGTTTATATTATATTGTGATAGGAATGATAAGATTATAGTACAACCGACATCGATAATCATTAACGACAAAATTATTGAAAAACTTATGTAGACATAAGGAATTTTAAAGTTGACTTTGGAAAAAAGTTCAGGGCAGTCGATCAACCCATTAATAAGTTTGATTAGAAAGACCTTGTTAATAGTAATGCTTCTATCGGCTAAAGACTGTAAACCTAACCTTTTTAATACTACATCATAAACATGAGGTCTAAGTTCTATTTTTAATAGATATGCAGTAAAACTCATAAACTTCTATATTTTTTATTAATATACATATTTTTTCAGAACACTCAAAAACTAATTTTTAAGAAATTTGATTTATAAATTTATAATAATAAATAAATCAATTTAAAATTATTATTAATAATAACACAATTTCCAATAATAATAAAAAAAAAATTTTCATATCTAATAAATTTTTTTTGTCAATTATTTTTCAAGTGTTTTTTTTTTGTTCATTTTTTAATGTATATTTTTAAGTTTATTGAGTCATATATAAGCATATATTTAAGTGTTTTTAAGTGCTACAAACCTACTTATTGCTGTAAAAAACCCAAATTTTAATATATTTTGATTTTTTTGGAGATACATAACTTTTGGAGCAACTGTATATAGTATACCCAATTAAAAAAAAAAAATCATATATTTTTATTGTAAGTAAAAATATGAATTATTCAACAAAATAATATTTCTAAATATTAAGAGATTAATTTTAAATAGTTTATGAAAGCATATTAATATATTTCTCAAAAAAATGTCATATATTTCTTTTATCTATACAGCCTACAAAAAAAGAAATTGTTAAATAATTAAGAAATAAATAAATAAAAATTATATTTTTTTAATAAGTAGTAACAAATAAATTGTTACATGAATTACAAATTGTATTACAGTCAAGTCGTGATAATATGAAAAACTTGACAACTCAAATTTTTTTTTTCTCTAGGAATATAAATTATATATTAAATAATATAAATTTAATTAGATATCTTGAAGCGACTTTTTATCTACCTTTAATTTCGAGTTATATCGACTCGACTGTATTATTAAATATTATATTCTATTTTCTATATCCAATATAAATTATCTTATTTTACAGCTGGTATTTTATGTAGTCAATGCTATTTAGGAGAATGTCATACCGTATGTGCTGTCTCCACTTCAAAAATATACACCATAGCAAATTTTTTTTAGCAGAATATAAACCAGTTTTTGTGTAAATAGATTTTATATTAGTGAATAACCATTTTAAACTTCTAGATAAAAATTATCTGTGTTAATCGTCAGTTTTGAGTATTTTTAAATTTCTTATTAGATCTATACCTTAGGTTCCATTCTTTAACTTCTAAAATAGATTATATTGGTTACATTTATGGTAAATTTAACAACACATAATTAGTCCTGTTAAACACAAATTTGCCATATGTACATATTTTGTAATTCATATAGGTGTGAAATCCTCTCAATAAAAATAAAACAAATGAAACCTACAAGTTTTAAAATAAAACTCAAAACAATAAACAACTTACATATAACTCCACAGTATTTCTTAAGAACTTGCTTAAATTAACAAGAAAATAGTTTTCATATGATAAAGCATCCAAATAATCCGGGTCAATCTCCCATTCTTTTGCACGAATTACAGGTCTAAAAGGTAAATTCATTGTATTCTGAAAATAAAAATAAATTAATATCATAAGTAATAGAAAACAAAATATTAATTTCACTTACACGTTCAAAAGATTGAAGGAGTGAATGACTTTTATTGAAGATACTAGAAGTAGAGTTATTTCCACTTACACCAGAAATAGACCACGCTGAAAAATCGGCCATCATTGGTGTAGTTGTAACATTAACATTCTAAAATATTAAAAATCAAATATGAATAATTTTTTTTCTATGAAATTAATGAATACATGATAATATACTCACAATAATTTGTTCCAAGAACATTAACGATGATTTTAGATTAGTTTGAATATCTGTCCATTCATTAAGAGTATAGTCCGACATTTTATTTTTTCTAGGTGTTAATATTAATTCCAACATTGATGAATTATTTCTACCTACATTGTCTTCTTGACAACGACATAATTCTACAGCAACGTGATCCAGTGATTTTTGTAGTTTCAAATAAAATAGTTTATACTGAAAATAAAAAAAATGTATTGTTACCATAATTATTAATTTTAATGAGTTAAAATTAAAAATAATTATTTACTTCATGATTACGTTCTTCTGAAAACATCAGTTCATATTTAAATAATGGACCTTCAGCCTCAATCAAACATTCAGTCAATAGTGTATTCCATTTTTTATGTTGTAGTTGGTTGCTCACATATAAATGTTCTATATCAAGTACCATTTTCAATAAATATGGGTAGGTAAAAACCTAATATAATAAATATAATAACATAATTATTAAAATAATAAAATATAAATCCATGCGTATCTTATATATAATAATAATTTTTTTTATTGAAGTAATTATTCATTATCAATTTAGTAAATAACTAAAATTTATATAATTCACTTTTAGCATCCGATAAACCATAATTGAATATCTTGGTGAACACACATCAATACATATGAATCTTTTTATAGCAAGATGAAATAATTTGGTGTAACACAATAAATTTCTGATGACAAAAATTCTCCATCTATCATTCATTTCTATATCTGTGATAGAACATTGTCTGAACAAAAAAAAAAAGAATGTCATTACATTTAAATGTATAAAAGAAAAATGTAGTTTTAATTTATTACTGTTTGGATAATTCATCGTAACGCCAAGGTTGAATATAACAAAGCCAATTCTCAAGCAAAAGACGAAATGAAAAATCCTGTGGCCAATGAACCATATAATATGATAAATACTGATAGATTTGTATACCGTGACGAGCCATCAATATTCTGAAAAAGTGTTTAATATATAATACCTACTAACTAATAATACAAAAATGACCCCTTACAGTTTTAAATTGTCTACTGGCAAATATTTAGCACAGTTTGAATATATATGTAAATGTTTTATGAAACATCTTATTAGCTTTGTTAAATCAATGCATGGTACCTGGAAATATAACAAAAATAAAAGTTGTAAAAAAAACATTAATAATGACATTGATTTTACAATAGATAGATATCCCGTATTTCCGTTCAATAAAAATATTCACCAATTAAATATTAAGCAACACTATAATAGCATGCATTTATATAATATATAATGCTATCATATATTATAAAATTAATAGTAGCGGTAATAATCCAATAATAACTATTAATAATATATAAAAGAATTAAAATACATTTTTTTTTAAAACTTTAAAGTATACCACACCTTAGCGATGTATAATCCCTATTGTACTAATATACAACATAGCAACTTTATGATTAATAAAACCAATTTTATATATCAACAGCTATGAACGAAAACCTCTCGTCTAAATTTTCATACATTTTTTATTCTATTAAATGCACTGTATTTTTGTGCACATTTTGATATCATAATATCATATTCTTTCCCGGAAATTTCATTAGATATCATACAAAAACAAATACTATATTATCAATATAAAAACATCACAGTTTTTTTGCTGTTCCTGAATGTTTTGATAAAAGTGATTTATGAAGATTTCATCCAAAGCCGACGATATTCAGCTTTAATATTAAAATTAGTGTTATCAAATTTGAAAGTAAGAATATGATCTAAGCTCTAAGGCGACGATCAGAAACTGGTGGACTGAGTGACCAACTGGTAAATTATTGTCAAAATCTTTTTTTATAATTTAATGAAGTTTTGTTATTGGTCACACCCAACCGTGATTAATTTTTCAATTATAATAAAAAATCTTAGACTTCAGTTACATGCATATTAGATAGTATATTATGATTTACAAATTAATAAATATTGAACGATTTCTAATCTTAGTTATCAAATAGGACAATTGTGATTAAATATTTCTATTTTATAGTAGTTATTTATTGTTTTATTTTTATAAATAAGAATATATTAAGGAAATTTAATAAATAAATAAATATAGGTAATATTTATATATTATATAAGTAACAATTAAGTACCTTCACTTAAATAAAGGTATCTTAATTATTCATTATGAATTTATAATTTAAGATGAATTAAATGTACTAGCCAGTGGTGAGTGGTGGTGCCTAAGTATATAAAAATATGAACATGGCGTTCACATCGTAATTTCTGCAGAGTTAAGCAAGTTGTGAGCACATTAAATTTATATAATATAGATAAATATAGAAAATGCTGCATACTTACATTAGTAAATAAATTATAATTTAGCCAGATGTCAGCAAAAAAAAATGCTACTACTTCACTACGCCATGTTGCTTCTGATGTCAACATCCAGGATGAACTTAGGATTTTATCAGTTAATAAATCATTAGAAGCAATATCTTTTTTTATGAAGTTCAATAATTTACTAAAATAAAAATATATAATAAATTAAAATTATGATGTCTGGTCAAGCTAGAACAGTATAAGTAAATGAACATTTTTTTAAAAATGAAAAATGAAATTTGGTATTTAATATTGCTTTAAACATACCTTGTAGTTGTATTTTGTTTTTGGTTAGAAATTGGCGATAGAACATTAAACTGTATTTGAGGTAAAATCATAGAAGCTGAATTATCTAATGGCAAAAAAAATTTAAGATACTCTATGCACAACAATTTGTACACAGATTGTTCATTAGAATCATTATTCTCATTATAAATATCATCAAAGGTCAACTTTAATCCATAAATGGCAAAATTAAACATATAGTATTCAAAAGAATCTAATGCTTAAGTTAAAGAATAATTTGAAAAAAAAATAATGATTATTTTATACGCAAAAAGCATTTATATACCACAAAATGCTAATAAGTAATAACAGCAAAAAACCTTCAAATTTGTTTAAAAGTATTTTCATTGTATAATATGTACACTACAAGTGTATATTATAAATCATTATTATGTATCTTTGCAATCATTTTATAAAAAGGATACTCAAGTTTAATCCAATGGGTGAATTTGAATCAGCATGGTACAAAAACCGTGAACTATAATAAGATTGTCCAAATGCTTTATCAATTTTTTGTCTAACCTCAATCTGAAATATATTTTAGTAATTATTAAATCCAGAAATATTTTAATACTTAGATATATAATAAATAAGTAAACTTACCGGTAAATCAGAAAAATAAATATTAAATTTTAGCAAATTATTAGACAGCAACTTATAGCATAATTTAAAAATATGGCCACTACTAGATAAAAAGTGATACACGCTATCTGGTTCTCGGCAAATGTATTTTTGATCATCATATATCTGTAATAATAAATTATTGTTAATAATAGTAAACCTGACATGTCACAATATCAAAATATTGTCAATCTATTAATATAAGATGTTCATTTTTATCTTACTAATAATTGTTAAAGAGAAGTTTCCCTACATAATAAAATGTTATACACTAAGTACTATTATTTTAATAATGTATGTACTAACAATTTTGTTATATTTGTTAAAAAAACTTAATACATTTATTCAACAGAATTAAAGAATAGATTGTGAAGCAACAACCACTAAAAGAACATTTTAATACTAGGTATATGAATGATAATATTAAATTGAAAAAAAAGATTACTTCATTTTTAGAATGTAAAATAATATTAATTATACTAAAATTTAATATGTCACTTAATAAAAATCACACGATTGAACCAAAACTATTTTTATTTTTTTATTTTTTTAAAGTTCAATAGTAAACAAATTAATTATACCTATCAATAAAATATGTTAAAAATTTTTTTTAAAAAAATTACATACTTTTGTCTTGAGTTTATCTAATGCCCATCCTTTATCGGAGCCCCGTCCAAAAATTTCAAATATAATTTCAACATAGATATTGTACAAATCTCTTTCGTCCGCATCGTCAATATAGCTCGTAATCACTCGGATTCGCTCGATCAGTGAATAACAGGAATTGTTTGGGTCTACAGAGGCTAATAATGTTGACGACAGTGCTGTTAAATGAACATAAATATTAAAAATGAAGTTTACAAAATAATGATTCACGATGCACTTACTGGTACTGGTCACCGGTGGGTAACAGAACAGCGGAGAATGCATGATTTTATAGATTGTTTTCAAACAACGAAACACATTCAAGTTGAACGAATTTGTGTAATTCGCTTCGTACTCACACGAGACAATTTACTCAAAAGAACAGTTCGCCAATAATTTCTATAACTATAATTATTATTAGATGTCAGAAAACCAACGATTCGAAAAAGAAACGCGTTACGCGATGCACAAAAACATGATGAAATATTTTATTATATTGTCAATTAGACACAATTTTCATTTTTCAAACCGTTAGTGAAATGTTATCAACGGAACGCCAGTACGTCACTATCACTTATCACAGAATAAACGGTCGGGCAGGCCAGGCGACTTTAATACGAAAGCGATGTTTATAACCACAAAATGTCTTCGTTTACAACTATTACTACAGTCGTGCAGTTATCAAACTATCAGATTATTCTCCGTGAGATAATTATTGTTATCACTCAATATAATACATGAATTATTAACATGATAATATTATTATAATAATTTTATACAATCGATGATTGATTAATTGACAATTATTACAAATTGAAAATTTAATAATCGTAAAAAGTTATAATATGGTTTACTGTCGGTTTGTTTTCATACATACTAAATAAAAAGAATTCAACTACAGTTTTGTCTATATACCTAGTACCTACTTCAGATAACCAATCTCCACTTCATCAGTGCAACTCTATTATTACTCTGTGGTGCAACTTTTGTTCTGTGCTATTTCTATTGACCATATTGATATACACTACACAGAATAAAGTATTTATACTCCTCATAGCAATTAATATTAGTAACTATCTTAACATATCAGAAACTATTATATTAATAAATACTTTTTAAGAGTAAATATAAGCTTTAATAAGGAGGAATGAGACGCTGACAAATCATTAATAGTGGTCAGTGTAAGACAGCTATATCGAAAAACAATAGTTAATAATTGAAATACAATCCACCTTATAGATATAACCAAATATTCTATATAAAAAATAATATATAACTTATCACCAGATTAGCATCTAAATAGTAAATGTACAATACCCAAAACATTTTCATAGGAATTGTGTATAGGTATATTACATTTATTACAGCAGTTGGTAACACAAATTACTTAGATATTATAAAAAATCAACTTATGAAAGTTAATTATTGTTGAATAAACTACGAATTTTAATTAAATCATTAATAAAAAATGTATTTTATTTTATTATCTTTATTTATTCTTCAAGAAGATAATGGGCCCCACTGAACATGTTTGTGTATTTTATAACATTTAAGAACTAGTTAATAGTATAAAAGTAGGTCTTTAATTAGATTATAGATTGCTAAAATTGTATTGAATGCACTTTTTCTTTGTAAAACTATAAGTTCAA
Source organism: Rhopalosiphum maidis (assembly GCF_003676215.2). Taxonomy (NCBI): domain Eukaryota; kingdom Metazoa; phylum Arthropoda; class Insecta; order Hemiptera; family Aphididae; genus Rhopalosiphum; species Rhopalosiphum maidis. Next base: position 68,132,233 of record NC_040879.1, read on the forward strand.
ATAGAGCTTTGTAGAAACAAAATGGAGCAATAATACAATATTCACGTACTTAACGCACATTTGTAATAATATTGTTGTTAGTTACTTTGACTATTTAGTATTATATAAACAGTAGTTATTTTTTAGCAATAATTCTTTACCACCTTATCTAATATATGATAATAAATTATAATAGAAAAATACAACAGTTATAACAAATTATACGTTCAACATTTAAATTACCTAAATAAAACATATTAAAACATCATAATACACACGATATGACGTTATATATATTTTTTTTATTTTATTTTAATTTATTATATATATATATATATTTTTTTTTTTAATAGTCGTTGTTAGTTAAATCAATAAAGTCTCCATAAAATGCTGTAATTGAGTTCACCTTTTGGTTGATGATATTCTGTTGTATTTCCACTTTCCCTAAAAATCTTGCTAACCATAAACACTGAAAAGCAATAACAAAAAAATATGATAATTGAAAAAATTTGAACCTAACTATGACCTACTTCTAATATATTAGTGGTTTTGGGCATATGAAATGCAATATTTGGTGCAATATTTTTAACAATATCAAAAATAGCAAAACCACCAAATTTATAATTCTTGCACATGGACGTAATACTAAAACTCTCATCAAACAAATATTCTGGACCACCCCAAGGAGGTGACATGCATATAACATCAGCTTTTAACATTGAAAAAATTTCAAAGAAATTTCCAACAATAAATTCAATTTTATCAGCTACGCCATATATCTTGGCATTGTGTTGTGCTAGTTTTATTTTAAATGGATCTATATCAATGGCTATAACTAAAAACAAATTATTTCTATCAAAACTTACATAATAATTTACTTTTAAAATAAATTAATATGTAACAATACCTAATTTACTAGTAAATGCTAATTGAATTATATTTCCACCAGCACCACAAAAAGGGTCCAAGGAAATGTCATTTTTACAACGTTTTGCCATATGATAACTTAATATCTCTGGACATACAGAATAAAAGCTTTCTGTAAAAAACATAATTTTATAAAAAAAATAATATGACAAAAACAAATTGTGTTAGTGTAAATACCATCATCCAGTAGAATACCGTGTTCAAATTTTGAAAATAGCATATGCCTTATTGTCCAGTATTTATTGGAAAATCTTCTTTGATTACTGGTTCTATGAGAATATTTTTTTCCTGAATGCACATATCCTGTACTTTTTGGAGTTATTTGTCGATCTTGATAATAATTCTAATAAATAGATTTATTTACAGTCAAGCTTTTTTTTTGACAGTGATTCATTGAAAGTGTTATATTAATATTATAGATGCAATATTTAAATATAATAATACAATTTACAATCATACTAAATTTCCTAGTAAAAAATACTAAGTGATCCGGTATAAGACATATAAGACACTCTTTACATTTGAAAAACTTTATTAGATATGACATAGTATTACTTATGTATTTAAAAGTTTTAAATTTATTTTAAAGCAATCATGAATTAAAATTTTTTAAAAAAAATTAGCAATGTTTTATTAATTCATGATTGTATACTTAAACGGCTTTTTAACAAATTACATGTAGTTTAGTCAGGTAGAGTAAAAAGATCTATAAACTATAAATTATGTATGAACTAAGAATAAAAGCATTTTGACAAACCTAAATGATATTATATAATTTATATATGTATATAAACCATTCCTGTAAAATAGTTAAGTTATAATATTATGCAAAACAATAATAGCTTCAAATCTAATTTTAAATAAGATATACAAATTTTATACATACTCTATTCTCATCAACATTTATGTAAAATTTCTTATCCAAAGATGATTTAGAAACTGACTTGTAATCACTTTCTTCACAATAATATTTATCCAGACTATCTATTGAATTCTAAAACACAATTAATGAAAATTGATTAGTTAAATTAATTTATGTTACACAAATACAATTGTATACAGGAAAATAAACAAAAATACACTAACATCTGATTTTGGTGAATAACGATTTCTATTTGAAATGTAACTGGCAATATTATTCTTATGATAATATATTTGTAATGGCTCCATATTATATTGAATAGAATTATAATTACACACTACCAAACCTATATTCTTAAGAGCTGCATTAATTTTGTTTACTCCTTTTTCGTATACTTTCCTACAATAAATAATGAATTAAACTATTTAAATTATTATTATTTTGATTTTGAATATTCTTCAAATTTAATAGAATAACCAAGATTTTTTAATTTATAATATTTTAACCGATACTATTAAAAATTTCTAATATTCCTGCGATCATAAAGTAATTCAAGCTTAACAATTCAGGTTGATCTTTATTAAATAAAACTATTAAGTACATTTTTTTATTATTACATTTAAAGAAGTAATTCAATAATACATCTACAAATCAAATTAAAACATATAAAGTCAATTCATTATAGTGCTATAAACTAAAATTTTTAGATTACTATAATGTTAGAATAGAACCTAAAATTATTTCAGTAATTATAATAATTGAAATACATTTAATTTTACTTTAAATGATTAAATATAATTAATAAATAAATACTTACATTTTAAAATTAAATGACCCATTCTCATCAATAGAAGAACCTAATTTAAATTGATCTGAATGTAAATCAAATTCATCATCACTATATTTTTCATATTCTACATTTTCATCATACAAAAAATCGGAATTTCTAAAAACACATGATATGAACAGTCAAAATAATACAAATTAAATATAAATATCATATATTTCTATAATCAATTTTAAAAATGTCTTGAAATAATCTAAATGAATTAGTTTATTAACACAAAAATAAATAAGATTCGACTTGTACAATTGCTTAGTAAATAAATATTTAAAATAGTAAATATTTTATTGTCTGGAAAAAAATTATAGTACAGAAAAAAAATTTAATTAAATTAAGAATAGTAGAACAGATATTTTTATTATGATTTTATGTCAGTCACATAATCAATTAGTTTGTTTATTGATTTTTTTATAAATCTAAGAAACACAAATTATATAATTAGGGACCTAAATAAAATGCATACTTTAATCAATGTATAACATGGTAAATAACAAATACTCTGATCGTAATCCACTGTTTTTGACAGCAATGATAAAAATAAGTGTCCAAAGACTTATTGTATAAAAAGTACTATAGTCTGATTTGTAATCAACAACTGTTGTATTCATTGACCATACGCCATATAAAATAAAAATAAATATATTCAGTTAGGTAACTATCCTGTTTACTTTTATCGACGGAACTTTCAGAATGACTGGGACGAGAGGCTGGGGGCTAAGTAATTCCCCCCCTGGAAGATTTTTTTTATATCGTGAATTTTATTTAGCAAATTAATTTTAAAAATATATTAATATTGTACTAAAATTATAAAAAAAACAATTACGCGAATTAAAAAAAAATTAATAAACAATTTAGCCACACATTGTCTTCTCCGCCACCATTTCAAAGTACGATCATTCTCACATAAAAGACAAGAGATACAAGCCGATTATGGCCGACCGAGACAACTGTAGACGTCTACATACCGTACTCATGCATACACGTAAGATAAGTCTGACGTCTGCCTCCCGCTCACAATCGTCAAAAGTCTCGCTCGCGCACCTATTACCCCAGGCGTGGTGCTCACCTGGCGTTGGCCACAAAGCGGCTGCACGACATGCTGATGGTCGACTGGAGCCTGTCGGTCCGTCTGTACAGCACTTCGACCAGTTTCTCGGAGCGCAGCGAAAACAACAACGGCCCGAGGTCCAGGTAAGTGGTCATGGCGGTTACCGGAGGAGAGCTTTGGCCACCGAGCGTGTTCCGACGGACCGCGTCGAGCGGCGGCTATCGCGGGCACCACCGGCGTACCACGATGACGGCGGCGGCGGCGGCGGAGTTTCCAAGTCCAACAGCAAACACGTCTCGGGTGCGCGGCGTCGGTCGCAGACTGTGCCACAGCGGGTGATGACTGAAGATCGTAGACACCCGGACGCCAGACGGGACGGCTACGGGAGACGGGTGTTGGTGCGAATAATTGCGGGTTGGCGACGTTGCGTATACCGTCTAATTGCGATTTGCGACGGACGCGCACGCGCAGCAAACACTCTCGCCGTGCAATAATAAAATATTATTGACTACACTCGACGACAATAGATTTAAATATTTATCTCATGTTCATGACTATTGACTACGTCGTGCACAGACGTCTTCTGGAACGCGTGTTGTCAGCTGCGCGACGACTTTTCGACTGTACCCGTCCCGAGGAGACACGTTATGTATGTTTTCATCTTGTCTCGTGACTTGGCGTGCTCTCCGGAGTCCGGACCGATACGGGTCTCAGACCGATAAGGTTGAGACGGGCGACGACGTCGAATACCTACCGAAAACTGACGCGTCCGCCATCCGTTGACCGTAAAACTGCATAGTAGTAAATAGTAACGCGAGAAATGCATCGACTATCTAGTGTATTAGAATATATTAGAAAAGTGTAAGTCGTTATCGTAAAGGATTCGAAAAAACGAACACTTTCCCGTATACTGCGTGACGCGTGTATCATAATTAATTGTCGTTTATATTGCACACGGGACACGTGTGGTTGTAGTAGTAAATCTTATCGTTTTTCGGAAACTAAAAATAACGTTCGTGTACCGTGTCTGTTGTTACTTGTTATATAATATGATATTATATTTCATTATTGTTGTTATCATTCACGAATTGCGATCCATTCGAGGTAGCGAATGTTCCTAACTACGAAATTATAGCGCATTTTATTATATGAAATAAATAAAATATTTACACTCCCAAGTTCCAGTCAATGTACTAGGTACCTTGATCAAATGGGACGTTTTAAATAGAGTAACAATATTTTTATAATAGACGAATCTCGGGTTTTCGCGTTCTGGCCTTTTTGGTAATTACTAATTACTAATTAGACTAATTAGTAATTAGTAATTAAATAAATAAATAAATATATATATATAAGTAAAAACACTCACCGTTGACTCTGTTGACTATTTGTAAATGTGGGGGGGAGCACTAGTCACTGAAAAATCTAGATTTACACTATTGTCCATATAAATTTACAAGTATTAATTATTCTTATTACTGTTATTAGTTTAATTACACTAGATCCAACTATAGTTGGTGTTGGTGGTACTATAATACTAGGAGTCTATGACATTCTTTAGAGAGAACGTAAACGTCAATTGTCAATCATATCAAATATAATGTGACAATATTAATATGCAATATGAGTATTTAAGATTTTTATTTAATTTTTATAAGCGATATTTAAAAAAATATGTTGTATTGAGCAACTCAATGCAAACTAAAAATTATTAAAGTATTAATAATGAATAAGAACTGGTAAATTTGTTTAAAATAAATAAAAAATGTTGCATGTCAATTTAGGTAGGTATTCGTATAATGGTATATTAATATGTATTTTAGTTTTCCGGTACCTTCCGGTCTACTTTCCTTTTTTACTATATTGAATTATTACTATTATGTATTAACTTATTTAACAAATTCAAATATATACACTATAATCACAAATTAAATTTAAATAACTGCTTATTTGATATTTATGTATTATGTTTTATTTATAACGTCTTATAAGTCCTTAAATGATTTTAGTATATTTAGATAATTAAATTAATTTATAATTTATAATTTGTTGTTAATAATCCATTATTATTTGTATGATTAAAGCCTATATAAAAAAAAAAACAAATAATTTTGACTTCACAATTTAAATTTTAAACTGTCAACATTTTTTGAAGCAGAACCCTGTATTTTCTGGTAGAATATTGAATCGTTATTCGTTACTCTTAGTACTTATATTAGTTGGTCGAAAATAAAAAGTTCCGTGTACTTTAAATTGAATTGTGAGCATTTTCAAATATTTAATAATTTCACTCATAACTTGCCTAAAAATTAAAATATCGTAAAAATCCGACGAGAGAACACAGATAATGTTATTACCTAAAAGTTTGATAATAGGTCAATTCACTCTAAAACTAAAAGCACACTAATACACTATTGAAACTGGTGAACGAAAATTTACTATGTCGTACGTGTGTAAGACGGAGACAACACATGCGGGCGAGACGTCCTCATAAGTTTCTCTGTAGCAGTCAAAAATATTAAAAACACATAAAGGCACGATTTTTCGTTTTAAGCGCTTAAAAATGAAAATTTTCAAATAATTTAAAATTAAAATTAGATAAAATTTTCAATATTAATAATTCAGAAAATATAGTAGATAGAATCTAGAAAGTAATAATGAGTAAAAAAAAATATAAATAATTAGTTCTTCGTTCTTCTGAAACATAAAAATCAAAAAAAATATAATATATCCACAGAAAATTTTTACGTGATAGAATATTTAAATTTTAAACAAAAAATAATGATTTCAGACAATTTCAGTTATCTTATTGTAATTCAAAAACTATATTAATATATTATTCAGAGAACTTCAAACTTTTATTCGTTGATATACTATTATATTTTACTACACGCAATGTCGTCAATATCATAATAACATTTTTAAAATATTTAAATTAATTTTATGTTTATACCTATATTTATATTATCGTCCCACAACAAGTATAAGCATGTAGATTTTGGGGTTTTTTACCATAAAACTACTACTATTTTTATCTCTTTCTACTTAATGTACATCCACTACTTTTCTTTTAACACACGAATTTATTGATAACTGACGTCTTACAAATATTTATGTATAATATAATTATAGAATTAAATTTTTTTTGTTCAACTATTATTATAAATAATTATAACTTAGCCACTTATTGTAATAAACTACACTATAGCCTTAAGCCCTTAAGCTTATTATATTAACGACGTAACGGTTACACCCATGATCCATGTAGTGTTTTTAGTAGTTTTTACTCTGTTTTGCGAACGTATAACATAGCAGATTGAACGTTGTAAATAATCCATTGAACTATACTAAATTGTTAAATAAATAATAATTAACCAATTATTACATTTAAATATCTATAGTGAATCATCTAGTACCTAAGTTTCAGGTTTTTTTTTTACATTTTAATTTTAAAGCAAATCAGTAGCATATTTACGATTTCTTTCAGGAGAGAAATGCCAATTATATTATTTTTTTTTAATAAGTAAAAAGTGGTACCTATTCATAAATGTATTAATTAGGTATTATAATAATATTAGTTAATAATTCATTTATAATTAAATATATTTATTCTAAAGCCTATTATAGACTTATAGCCCAAGTAGAAAAATTGTCATTAATCATTATCATTATAAACACTGACTGAGCATATAATAATCAATATTCAATGATACTATTATTAATATATACTGCAGTGTCGGAGTTTTATACAAGATAATTAAAAGTGCATAGAGTAGAATGACTAAATATCGTGTACAATGATCATTATGTACTAAAATTGTTAAGTGAAAAATTGTATAGGTAATACTAGTAATAGTTTTTTTGATTTATTGACATTTAAAATTCTATTTAGAGAATAAATAAAAAAAAAAAATTAAAAAAAATTGAGTTATCACATCCAACTTTCACATCATCACATTTAACTTTTTAAGTTTATTTAAACGATAAATAAATCAGTTTTACATTCTTACAACACATTATAGTCATTATACAGCAACAGTACATACTTGTATAGTTATATACGTACGATAAATCGAACGCATTATCGACGTATACACCATGTGTACTACAGATTTTACAACACGACACGCGGCATACACAACAATAATAATAATATATAATAATATAATATAATATAAAGTATATAAGCATACTCTGTATGTAAAATAATTATAATGGCTCATATAGCTGCATACTAGTAAGTTGCGTACCTACCAAGGGTGCCCGCAGGGAGGTGCCGGGGGGCCATGGCCCCCTGCTATTTTAGTCAATGTTAAATATCAATATTCAATTGTTGTATAACCTATTTGCATGGCTTAAGTATTTATACTTTTGACTTTGTCTCCCCTTCCCCCCGGTTAATATTTCTGCGGGCGCCCTTGGTACCTACCAAATACAATAAAAGCAACAAATAGCTTTTAAAGCGTCCGATTATGTGATTATTAAATTTTTACTTCCCTCACTCCTCAGTACGTCTTATACTCAATAGACTAGGTATCATCTGTCTACTATAATAAACTGTTCTAAATGATAATGATTAATAACACTATACTTGTATACTTAGTTAGGTTATACATTTATATATTATGTTTATATATGTCATATGAATTGTGCATTTTCCCGCACCAGTTTTAACATAATAACATTAATAACACTGTAATACTGTATACTGAAACTAATGCAACTAATCTACGTGGAAAATAAATATTTATAATTAACTTGGTTTAAATATTACGTGCAATAATATATACAATTCCCACTATCCTAGAATAGTGTACATGTAAATACAAGAACCGATTTTTTTTTTCTTGAAACGTAGTAATATAATGTATAGGTATGAATTTTAATATTTTATACACATTCTTTAAACTGTTTAAAGTCATTCCTTCCAAATATATTATAACCATATAGAATTCATAATCTGGTAAATGAGTAAATACTCAACAATATTTTAAATGTATGTAAGTATTGTAATTTGTAAGTGGACCTTCACAATTTCAACGAACTTGGTATATCTTATAACTGTTTCAGGTAAATTTTGATAAGAATTACAGGCCCTTAAAATAAACCGCTAGGCCTATGCCTTTTAAAGATACTGGGATAGGTGTGTGTTGTTGAAAAGAGTGTCAGTTATGACTTTTCGAGGTCTCATAATAATAATAAATTATACACTACACAATATGACCTTTTGTCTCATATTATGCTTATCGGTTACCGTAGAGAAACAACTAAAACTTTACGTTCATTCTAACTGACAACTGTTATTTATAAGTTTATAGCTAATTAACTTTGATTTCAATATTGTAAGAATATTGTTTTATATTTATTAGGTGTACAATGTACAAACGTACAAGTTTTTTCTTTTACGCACTTAATTACATCGAGATAACGAGATTAAAACGGAAAAAAGCGTCCCATTCGATGTTTATTGAGACAACTGGACAAGAGAACGTGAAAGCGACTATCAGTGAATTTCCTTTTAATCTAATAATTTATTAATGTCTATACAGTTATGTACATAATGTCAAAATATATAGTACTTTATAATTATGTTTGGAATATTCCTGTATGGTTACATTATATAATATAGTCAATGTAGATATTTGTTTATAATTAATAATAATAATTATTATAGGTATAATCATATTTTACATTACTATGGTTTACAAAATGCGATGTATGCCGCTGTATAATATGCTTCTATCATAAACTCATAACTAATTTGTTGACTAATAAAAACTATACTTTCATAATATTTAAACAAAAAATCCATTCAAAGTAAATAATAAGAAATGAACTTTTGAAAATTAGCTATTATTTTTTTTTATTCTTGTAGAGAATAAATTTACGAATAATTGCTTATTTCTTCTTTGCGACTACTCGTAAATCTGATATTATTAAATATTATGTATAAATATAATATGAGGGTAGGTTCCGATACCGGGAAACAACAATACAAGATACAAGAGTTTAATGTGTTAAAATATGTAATTTTTCAGAGCTACTTCGCGGGTCCAATCGATAAATCGACGATAAAAATAATGAGATAAAAAGCATTATCTAAACATTTAAATCACAAAATATGAACTCGTTGGCTGAAAGTTTATTTTTATACAGTTTTCGAACGAGTAGGTACCTACAACGACATTCGTAGATTACAGTTTAGATAACGAAAAAAAAGAAAATAAACCATACGTAATTTTATTACGAGACACATTGTTGTCATAAAAACACGGATATTTAGTTAATAATTTAAACTGTCAATGAAAAAGTGGTTAAACATTATTTTCTACTGCTCGTTTCACTTCGCCACGATTATCATTCGCATATATCAATAATACAAAACGGTGACTATGTGTCTTATGTACTAGAGGACTAGAACCTAAAAACCTACGTCGAAAACTTATAGGTAGATAATCAAACTTGGTATTTTAAAGTAAGTACCTTGTATAATTATGTAAATAAATATTATTCATTGACGACCAGTCTACAAGTTTTATTTGACATATATTGTAATCATTATTATCAAACATATTTTCGTAAAAATGAGTAGGTACCTATTTTTAGGTATATTCGATGTTTAATGCGATGATTGTCAACAATAAATAATAATATTCGAAATTGAGGTTAAGAACATCCAAATCAATCGATGATTTACAGTAAAAGTCATATAATCCGTACCAAAAACATCCAGACAGCTATAACTCAAAATTAATAGCAATTTCATTTGCGAATTGACTACCTAGTTCATTTCATTTGTATCTGTTCGTGTGTCATGATATTTTAACCTAATTTTTTTTCGTTCTTGATTTTTTTGATCATAATTTTATAATTTCGTACATAGGTAAGTAATATCTAATAAGTATCTATTAATGTATCACTATGACGTGTTTACGAACACAAATAATGTAAATTAATAACTTACATCAATAATATAGAATGCCTATCGAGACCTATAGAGATACTTTTTCTGTGAGCTATTTACCTACCAACTTGTTTTGAGTTCTATTATGTACGCATTAGCTATTAGTATATAGTATAAGTTATAAATTATAAATATATATATGTATATATATATTATTATTATAAATTGAACCTTACATTACCGAAAAAACAACGTTCGAACGGAACAACCCGGACGAGCACAACAGTTCCATAATTTTAATTAAACCTCATATAGTATAAATGCATTTAACTTTGTAGGTGTCTACTTTATTTATTCAATAGGTACTGAAATGTATATCCACAATTTATTTACTTGCCCATAAATTATATGCTATTGCTACCTATTTATAATTAGATGTTTGTTTTATAATAACGTTATTTGAGGTATATTTGTATATTTGTACTCATCGGCAGAGATCTGTTTTGGCCTGCATTGATATTATATTATTCAACGTACATGGCTAATTTGTATAAGTTCTTGTATTAAAATATGACAATTTGCACATTTTTATGAAGTTATTTTTAATTGTCTTCTACTTGATATTTTGGTTATATAGAAATAATTTAAGTCATTCAAATAATATATATAAATTGTATTAAAATATGACAATTTGCACATTTTTATGAAGTTATTTTTAATTGTCTTCTACTTAATATTTTGGTTATAGAGAAATAATTTAAGTCATTCAAATAATATATATAAATTGTATATTAGTAATAATGTGTTACACTATCACTTAATATTGTAATAATGTAAATGTTTCATGTATGTAGTACTAATGTAGTTTGGCAATACAGTAAATATCAATTAGAAAAAAACAACTGTATCCAATAAAAAGGTACTTAATTATTACTATTATCCCTTGCTAGTGGTTTTCTAATTTATTTATTTTCATTTTCACAAGTGGAACTTATTATTTTGCTATTTAACTATAGATAAAATTAATTTTTTTTTTCAGATAATTGTATATTATTGTCTTACAATTTGTCAATAATATGCCTTTCAATTGTAATGAATCCGTACGGTCCTGTGCAATATATAAACCTCCCCATTTACGAAAAAAATGTGAAGAAACTGTGTATACACTGAATAATAATACTTCTTCATTGGACAATAATACTTTTTCACTGAACAATAATACTTCTTCACTGAACAATAATACTTCTTCACTGAACAATAATTCTGCTTTACTGAACAATAATAATGCAAAGGTATAAAAATATATTTATTTTTAAGTAATGAGATTTAAGTTTATACTTTGTTTGAATATTATATGTATAACTACATTTATATTACTAGATGAATATTGATATCTTCAGTATAAACATTGTGTTTTAATTAAATAACATGATAAATTATAAGCATGCATTTAGCATATTATATAGTATTGTATATTATACATTTTTAAATTTAATAAAATAAGTTAATATTATTTAGGTATTAATATTTCAAAATTGTAACTTATTCATATATAATATTATTAATAAAACCTTATTTTATATAATTAATCACAGGAGATCGCTTAAAAAATATGAACATAATTAATTCAAGGCTTGGCAAAAAACGATCTTTTTTATTTAACTCGTTAAGTTAAGTTAAAAGTTACTAATATTTTTTTTGTTACCTTATTAAGTTAAAAGTTAAATTTAAAAAAAAAATAACTTAACTTAGTTTAAAGTTAAACTTTTCTAATTTACAAATATAAAAAATTCCAGACATATAATATTGTTTATTAAATACTTTTTCCAGGGGTGTTCCCATAGGGTATATTACATATACGCTGTATACTCAAGATTTTTTTTCAATATTATGGATTTACTGCGTATGCTCTCAATTTCAATTTTTTTTCCATATTATTGACTTGCTCTTTACCGGCTTAACTCTCCTATAGACCATAAGAAAAATATTCTTATTGTATTAAATGTTTATATTTGCTAATATAGTATACTCTCAAAAAAATAAATGGGAACACCACCGACTTTTTCTTTACACTCAAAAAAAAATTATTATTGAAATTTAAATTGATTCATCAAAGTACTAACTAGCTAACAAAAAATCAACTTTTTAAAATAAATTCTAAAATTTTGAATTATTCTTGCATTATTCTTCAGACAAAAAATAATTTAATTTAGATACTTTTGAATAAAATTAAATAGAAAAAAAAAGTGACTTGTTAATTAACTTAACGTTTTAACTCAATTTTAATTTTTAATTCACTAATGTCCAGTTTTGATAAATATTTTATTATTTTAAACTTACCTAAGGTTAGGATAGGATTATTTAGGTTTCAAAACTTGAAACATTATAGTATATAAAAATAAGATTAGTTATACAGATGTATGTATGTATGTACTAAAAATGTACTGTTTATTTCTTACTACTGGATAATGTGATTATCAATTAAAAATGTCTAAAAAAATATTGTGAAATATTTTTTATTTTTAGTGATTCCTATCTTTTTCTCTCACAATTCAAGCACTTGAAAATATAAATAAACATTAAAATGATAACCTTAAGTAGTTAAATATTTTTATGACTGATTACAATTTTATTTTATACTTAATTAAATTTTATTTGATATTATTTCCTTACCTTATAACTAGGGCTCGGAACTTCTAGGAGTTTGCATGTTTTTAAATAATCATTAAAAACAGATCTAAGTAATATAAAAATTTGTTTTATAGCAATACGAGTAAAATTTAAATTTAAAATTTATAGTTGCATATTTTGCATATTTGACCATTTCTCATTTTATAAGTGCATATTTGACAATCATTTATGTGAATAAGTAAGTTTTTAATTCTCAACTTAAGAAAATATCTAATAGTTCAATCTTTTATGTAATTCTCAAGGTAATTAGTATTATATTAAAAATATACAAATGTATTCAATTTAAGTTGTTTTTTTTAAAAAATTTAAAAGTTTTTATTTTAGAAATAAACTCAATATAAAATAAAAACAAATCTAAAAAAAGGAAAATAATTATCTTGGATAATTAATCAAATTTATCTATTTATGGATCATATTTACAAATATTATTATTTATTACAAATATACTTTTTTCAAATGCATATTTTAATAGCATATTTAAAGATTCTTTAGAGCATAAATGCATGCATAATTTTAGGTTTTTTAGGGCATGAAATCCCTAGCCTTATTCATAACATTTAGGTTAAAATAAAAAAATATTTGTAAATATATTAATTAATAGTTTTTTTAAGCATTTAATTCTAATGTATAGCATTTTTTTATAAGAAGATTAGTTTTTTATCTAAAAAATTTAAAAATTTATTTTATTAAGTACTATTTAAATATTTGATACATTTTTTATATTAGAATATTACCTATATTAAGAATTTTTCTTTATAGATATCTTAAATAGATATTAGATCAAATTATATTATAATGAATCAAATATATCTTTTAATAATAATAATATTATTTTAATACCTATAGTATAATATATTCATAAACCTATTTAAAAATTTTCAATTTAAATATTTTTGTCTCCAACATAATAAAACTTTTTAACAATCTTAATCTTAAAGGTAAACAATAATAATGTGCTGAATTCGGAAAATAAAGAATCACGTACCAAGTTCTATATACCACCTGCTAAACGTAATTTGAACAATGCGGGTTTATCTAAGTATTTTGATTGTAAATTCAAGGTATGTACCAAGCTATGTTACCTATATGTTGATCTGTAAAGATAATATTCTCAATATTTGAAAAATAGTAATTAGTTTTATAATATGACTTGTAAAAATATGTTTTTAGACTTACAAATAATTGTGATTATTTATACTAAGTAAATGTAAATTTGTTGTATTAAAAATCATTTAGAGGATGTCAATATACTATTTGTTTTCTCCCTCTGATCCATGCACAACATAGCAAATTTTACATTCACAATAATGACTATAAACATACATATTAATTTCTCAAATTAGAATGGAATGACCTCTTATAAAATTTAAAGTTAAGAACATTATCTAAGGCATCTCATAAGCGTTTTATTATATTTTTATTTTAAAGTCATGAATTTTTTAAGATGTATAAACAATTTATAATTTAAAAATACTCATAACTTGCTTTAAAATTATAATATAATAAAACACTTATGAGATGCCCTAGATAATGTTCTTAACTTTAAATCTCATAAAAGGTTATTTCACTCTAATTTAAGAAATGAATATGGTTATAGTCGTTATTGTGAACGTAAGATTTGGTATATTGCACGTGGGTTATAGAGAGATAACAAATACTATACTGGCAACCTCTTAAGTACATTTAAGTTTACTTTAATTTTAGGGGACTCGCACAGAATATTCAAAAAAGCTTGAAGAATCAACTACTGTGTATGTTGGACATTTAAATTTACTTTCTACGGAAGAAGATGTTCGCAGGCTATTTTCAGAGGCAGGAAAAATAAAAACCATTATAATGGGATTGGATAAAAATACATTAGGTCCTGGTGGATTTTGCTTCATTGAGTATGTACAAATAATTATTAATACTAAATATTTTAAAATAATCTTGATTTGTTGTAAAAAAAAAAAAAGGGGGTACAAAATTAACTTTTGAATGAATGCTTTACTATAAATTACTTTGTAAGTTGAGTACCTAGTAGTATTAAATTAATTTTGATAAAATATTCATAATAGTATGATTGATTTAAACCACATTAAATTATTGGCCTTTATTAATCAACTATTTTTTATTAATTTAGAGTTTTACCTTTTTTTAAATTTTTAAGTGGGTATAGAGCATTTATAGTAGTAATTATTAAAAAAATTATTTTTTGTTATCAGTTTAAAATGGAAAATAAAGTTGTTATATTACTATTATTTGAGAAAATTTGTTAAATAACTTTCTTCAAATGTTATATTTATGTCATACCCAGCAATTATTAGAATGATTTAGTATTGACATTAAACTATTACTAGTCAGTCTGCTTGTTAGTTTAAAATATTTATGTGATTAAAAAATAAATTCTTTCTTATATCATATTTATTATCAAGACAGGAGAAGAGGGCACAAATTTAAAAATTTCATAAATATTTATAAATATATATATATATATCAAATATATTTATTTTGTAGAGTTTGATGTGTTTTAGACCTAGCATTTAAATTATTTTCAAAATTGATTTTATTTTATTCTGGCTATTTTATGCTATTTATAAGTTTTATATCTTCTATTTTTTTGGTTTTTATTGTTTTAAATACCTATTATATACTGTGTATTCACACTTTTTTATATATTTTTTTTTTTTACTAATTTAAATTTTTATTTTTGGGAGTTAGTTCATAATTACAGTAATTTGCTAGAAGTACCACCAAACTCAAATATGAGTGGATAAGGTAAAATACTGCTTAGAGATGACATTGTATAAAGAAGTTTCTGGTATATTTTTATTATTATAGTAACCACATGTGGAAGGATTAGATTGGTTAGAGGCTATAATCTCACAAAGCAAAATATGTGACATATTATCAGCTTTTTGATGGATTAAATAATTGTAAAGCTTCTAAGACTAACAAAATTGGTTAGACAATTTGAATATTTTTTTTATTTTTATTTATTAGTTAAAAAAATAATTTCCATATTCATTCCATGTAAATTTAAGAATAATTTGATTTCAATTTTTTTTGTCTAATAAATTATATTTAATTATAATATTGACACTGTAATTAGATATGAAACAAGAAAGGAAACTGAAAATTGCATGAAAATAATGAATGGAACTATATTAGATGGAAAACAACTGTTAATCGATTGGGATGCTGGATTTATCGAAGGACGTCAATATAGACGTGTTAGGAGACATCAACAAAGAACCTATGTGCAGCTAAAATAAATATTCTTAGTAATTATAAATTATTTATTACCTATAGATTTCTTTATTGGTAGCTAGTTATTGGATATGACTGGTTAAAATTATTTGGGAAGAGATAGAGTCAAAGATAACAAAATTATGAAATAGAGAAGAATTATTTTATTATTTTCTTCTCTAATTCTTATTCAATTTGACTGATTTTTTTAACAATAACAACTTGGATATATAGGTTATTCTAGAGTTCAAAATTGAAATTTGTCAACTTTAAATTGTAATACATGAATATTAAAATTGTCTATTCACCAAAGATAGATGAAAATTCCTCACCAATAATTTAATATGATACATATAATTATTATTAATATTATTAACACAATGTGTAATATATATAAATGCTGAATATTCAACGATTTAAATACATTGTATTTGCAGTAATATATATATGGTAAACCCTTAAATTAAGTTATGAGTATTATGACTAAAGATTTACAGCTTCAATTAATATTTTTATTTAAATATAATGATTTGTTTTACAATCAAAATAAGAAAAAATGAACTTAAAATTATTTTTTTTTTTTTTTAAATAAATGAAACTACAGTTTGCTTATGTAATGTGAATTTATAATATTTGTTTTCAAATTAGTATGGTAAAAAATCTTAGTGGTATACAACTTCTATGAAAACCTTCACAAAATCTAGTCTTTTCCAATAATTAATCAATATTTTATATTGTTTCAGATAAATTCACACTTAAAGTATAACAAAGTGAACAATAATTTATTATAAGGAGTGTATTTTTATGCAATTGTTTATTTAAATTCTCTATTTTTGTTTTATAAATATTAATTAATATTCTATTGCTTAATTTTTTTTTGTACTTACCATTTAATGAGAAAATATTATGTATAACTATGTTTGTGTTATCCTATGAGGTCTTTGAAAATATTTTTTTTTTTTTTAAAGCAGGAGTAAATAGTTTATTTTGTATTTTGATTTTTTCTAAAATTTAATATATTTGGTTTGTTAAAGTAAGTTATATTTATGCACAACTTTATACATCAATATGCCTTATAACAAAATTGTTAATTTTTGGCTTAGTGTAGACAGTATAATTATTTTAAGATGTGTAAATGAGTTAATCAATCGATTTACCATTTTTATTTTTTACAACGACCAAGATGGTGAAAAACGGATTTTTTATGTGACTGTACTACAGTATTATGCTTAAATTTAAATAAAACAAGTTATTTTTAAAGAAATTAGTCTTTTAAATTTGTACCAAATATAGCAAAATTGATTAATCTTAGTAAATTATTCCTTTTTAAAATTTTAATCGGTATTACTAAATTAAATATTAATCATATCTTTCATTCATTTTATTTATTAAGCTCCAACAGTATTAGAAAAGTAACCTTACATGTAATTTTTTTCTTATATTCATATATTTAGAAGTAATATACTATATACATGAGTAATTTTGATAATAAAAATGTATAAATAATAAATAGTAGTTACTAAAAATAATATTGGTGCATCCAAGTTGGGTCCCACTAGTAGTAATTAATCACAGGTAGTATACCGGTTGGGTCTCTTGATTTTTTTTTTTAAATGTATATGTAACAACAACACATTTTACATAGATGGAACATTCAAAAGTTACCCAAAAATGTTTATGCAAATGTTTACAATATATAATAATCATTATATTTATCTTATTTTTTGTTTGCTGCTAAATAATTAAAAAAAACATTCATACTCAATCTTATCGGATGTTATGTAATAAATGCAATAAACTTAAGACTAAAGACCACAAAAACCATTTTTAACTATACCTGTGTTTAAAATAAATCATATTTAATCCTTTGTCTGTTGAAACGAAAAGGAAAATATAAGTATAGTATAATACTAGTTGCAAACAAATTGTTTAGTCTAAAATTATAATAAATGCCGTAACAATTGTAGACATCGATAGTTAAGAGAACATCGTATCCGCATGTGTTGTCTTTATTTTACTTATGTATAACCTATCAAAATGTAGGTGTAGCAGTTCCAAATTTGTATTTGTTAGTATTTTTTAGTTTGATGTTTGACCTATTATCAAACTCTGAGTTAAGAACATAATCTGTGTTATCTCATTGCTTTTTGCAATACTACAATTTTTAAATATTAATATTTTACATAATTATAAAGTTATAAGTTATATCTAGTTTAAAAATTAGTATATCATACAAATCTATTGAGAGAACACATATACTTTTCTTACTTTTAAGTTTGATAATAGGTAATTTCACTGTAATAATAGTTAAGCTCACACATAATTTAAACTACTGCATTGTTAACACTTAACAGTTCATACCATTATTATAAAGTTTGTAATAAATATTTTGTTGACTATATTTATAATTTATAGCAGAATATAATACAAATAATTTATTTTAATCTCTTAAAATTTGAGGGAATACTTACTTTATTAATAACTTATCAAGACATATTTAATTTATATTTTTTGAAAAATTGTGGCAATTATTTTTTTTGGATTACCTAATAGCTGGGGTTATTTAATAATTGATAGTTGTTGTTAAGTAAAGAATATCCAAGAATAAATACTACTCGTATTGCAATTACTCATTAATTGTATTGTATATTAAATATAATAATATAATTAATGTAAATTGTATTTGTATATAATATTTGTGATGTATAATTCCATTGCAACATTCACTCACGCATTTTAGCTAAATGCCAAAATGTACTAGGTATTACCTATATTATTCAATAGATAATAGTTAACAAAAAGCTTAATGATATCAGTTTTATAATTTTTGTCTAGATATTTTGTAAAAGCGTAATCAAAAAATTATTTATCTGATTTCATTAAAATCGGTTTTGGAATGAAATTTAATTACAATTAATTAGTAGTTACAAATTATATAATTGAAGGACGATTTATGATCATAATAATTAATAATATAATAGACTAGACAAGTATAAAATTGGTATAAATATATTTTTATATGAGCCACATAATATAATAATATTATTATGTAGATAGGTAAATATAAACTTACTATTAATAATTAATAATTGCAAAAAACTAACAAGCAGATTCTTCAAATTAATATTTCTGAAAAAAAAAATAATATACGTTCATAGTTAAAAAATCTAACCAAAACAACTGTTCTATAAAATTGATCCTAAATAATTTATTTTAGTAATAGTATTATAATATATTAAATTGATTTTTTTTTCTTTTGAAAACATTACATATTGTATACTATTATAAGTGATTTAATTATTATAAATATTTTTACGATTTATACCGTATTATTATTATTGTTATTAGTTTATTACATTTTGAGAGAATCTATCTTACCATAAAACAGGTACGTATATACCATACCAAAACTATATATGTAGGTAAATAGGTAACATCTTAAAATTAATCTCGTTATTTTGTTTTTCACAGATATTTAAAAGAAATTTTGACCCCATTCCACTATAGTTCAACGTTCAACTAGAACTAATTTTCTACCAAATACCTAAAATACCACTCTCTAAGTGGAAAATTGAAGCATTTTTTCTGCCTCAAAATGTGACGACAGATAAAAAAAACATACACATCATTGCGTAAATCAATACATTCATCGCTCCGTTCAGAATCTAAAATCAGGATCGAAAAATTAGTTTACCGTAAAGTCACATAATATTATTCAGTCTTTAAGTAAAATAACTGCGTTAGAAGTATGTAATATTTTTTCTGGTGTGTGAAGTCATAATAAGGCATTTAGCTCTTAGGAAAAATGGGATACTAAATAATGTGGCCGAACAAAATAAAGAAACAAGATCTAATATTTTTAATACAATTATAATACGAGGGGTTAAAAAATTTGGTAAAATTTACATTTCCATAGTAGGTACAACTGGTACAAGTACAACCAATAAACAAAAGTGACAACGAAAAATTAATAGATCTGCGGATCTGCCTATTATTGTTACTGTAGGTACTTAGAAGAAAAAATGAGAACAGAGTTATAAGTCTGTATTAAATTAGTTTTTAATTGAATAAATTATAATTTTGTGTTGTAATATACGTCCCATATGCAACAGTTTAAAATTATTTTTACATTGACGATACATATATATATATAGTTGATTTAACAATTTGAAAAGCGCATATAATATTTTTCATAGATAACTCGCTAGTGTCTAGATATATAATATAAAGTAATCACTAATAACATTAATTATTTAAAAAATTATAATAGACACTATAGGTACCTGGTTATACATTTATCATAATGAAAATGTGAAATGCTGTTCACTGTTCATTAGTAATTTCTAAACTACTGAACAATTACTAAGTAATAAAAAATGAATAAAATCGTTTAAGGTGTATTACAAGTTAAGTACTACCTATAACAATCTAGTACAATAGAGAAGTAAGTATATCTGAGGTATGTTAACAACTATTAATCCTTTAATATCTAAATATTCGTATTAAATACCACCTTATTAAAAAAAAAAAGATGTTGGCATACTAACATATACCAAGGCCTTGGTTCTCTTAAGCTTTTATCCAAGTTGTCACGTGTGTTAACCAATAGATAGGAGACGGTTATCCAAAAAGTATATAAATATATTTCAACGTTAAAACGTTAAGAAAATGTTCAAATCATAAAGAAAATTTTTAGAAAATATCACAAAATATAACTTGCTTAACTAAGTTTGAGGTATTTTTAAATTACGTAGTTGAAACTGTTGAAAGTTAAAATAATAAAGGTAACAGTAACACTAATAAGTAATAATAAGTAATTACTAAAGATGTTTTTATATTCGATGCGTTATTTATGTTTGATTATTTGGTACGATTTGTATATACTAACTTTAAATTTAAATTTACTTACTTTAACTTTGCAGGATGATCATAATACAGTACTTAAATGAAAAATACCGCCAAAAATTGTATTATTAAATAATTTTTATATGACATGTTATAACTGACAATCGACACTCGACGGTCGTTATACTGCAAGAATGTCAAGAAATGAATGTCTTTAAATTATAAGTTATACTTATTAACTTTATACGTTTAAATAATTAAAATATATAAAACTGTGAAAATAGAGGACACGATTCTCAAAAAAGGCACAATCTCGACAATCGACGCGTTTATAGTATAATAGTTTTCATTACAGAAAATATGTTCAAGCAGTCAAGACTCATGAAATAGTCAGATTTTGATATCTTATTTTTGTTTGAAAGATTCAGGTCGTACTGGTATCTGATTTGAAAAACTTTATTTTCAAAAGTTATAATAAAAATAAACGACTACATATGTAACACAATTTTTTGAGTATTTTTTAAATATATTTTTCCTACGTTAATTAAAATTAATTAAAAATCAGACTTCCATGCAAGATGCAACTTTGAATAAAGTTTTCCTCTCTTAAATAAATAACAAAAATGATCAAAATCTAAAAATTCTACGAAGCGCGATCGTTTTTTCCGTAAAGTATTTTTTGCACTAAAAATATTCTCCCTATACATTTTTTATTTAGTAATTTACTTTCCATTTATTTAACATATTTACTGTTTATCTACGTATTATAATTAATATACCTATTAATAAAGTAACAGAACATTTAATAATAATAATAATAATTTATCGTATTTATATATACTACATTATTATTATCATACTTATAAAAGTTTTAAGATATATATAAGTTAGACCTCAATAAAATAGTCGCATGAATGCACGACGTGTTGCATGCAGTTTTGAAGAATTTTAGCATATTAATATACAAGTATAGTATAATAATATTATGATTATGTAATTTTTATAGTTTTAATTTTATGACATGAAATATTTCAAGAGTCTACTAAAGTCTGAAACTATAATACTATATTATAATTACTTAAAAATATTTAAGCACTTCCTACAGGTAAATTATAATATTACTAATTTAAGCTTGAAGTTATCAAATCTTATTGTCGAGATAGCTACCAATGTATTTTTAATAAACCTCTTATGCGTAGTACAATAATTTAAACTTTATAAATTATTAATGAATTTATATCTTGATTTTGTGTAAAATTGTAGTATGTATTTTTTTCTAAACTTAATTACCATATCATTATAATTATAAAGTTATGTACAAGAATTTCAGAGTTATGCAATGTTTAAATTTTAGAATTAAAAACAGTTACGAGGTTTTCCATCGCGATATAAGGACGATTAAAATATTGACCTCTGGGCTTCTAGAAGACCTGATTACATTTATTTAGAAAAATGTATAATGCCCCTACGATGTATAAATCTTGTATCACTCAGTGATCTATAATTTAAAATAGATATACAAATTTTTTTTAATTACAGTTTTTCATTTTTTATGAAGGAGTTAATTTCAAATAAACTTGATTGGTCGATAAATACTTTAAAGTTTAAATTTTGCGTGGAGCAATAAATGCAGCGATTGATTTTAAAATGTTGTGCGTTTGTTGTCTGTGGGTATACATTAAAGTAGTAATTTACAAATTATTTTTTAGCTAAAAATTTATTCAATTTTAATACTACCTAATACTAAAAATTTGAAAACTTAATACATGGTTGCTCATAAGTAGCTAATACTGAAATCAAAAAATCTAATATATATATAAGCACAATGACATTTTCAAAACATTTAGATTCATTTTATGCTATTGCCTATTCATACCATGAAACAAAACTATGCCTTTACATATTCACACTGCTCTACGGTAAGTCGGTATTAGTACAATATTTAACAGGCGTAGGTCCAGTGGTGGATTTAGCGTCAGACAAAGTAGGCAGTTGCCTAGGGTGACAAATTTATTCGAAAAAATGGTGATAGATTATATTTTAATAAATATTGTATATGGTATACTCGTATACTATTTTCTTGATTAGAACAATTTATGGACATATCCAATAATATTATTGTTTAGTATCAGTCTTTATGATTTATTTTTTTTAGTAGTTATGATAAATAAGTACTTAAAAATACGTTTTCTCGTTGATGATTTTAATGGGGTGGCAAAATAAAATCTGGAGAGTTAAAATCCTGAAATAAAATGATAAGATTTATATTATACATTTAAATTATCTTAATTGTTGTTTCTTATAATATAAAATCAAAATTTTTATTTTTTATACTGGCAAATCGATTAAATATTTGACAAAATAAAGAGTAAGATGTCTTGGGGGACCATGACCCTATGTCCTCCCTAAAAGCCGCCCCTGATAGTTAATAACAATAATACTCTATAACATTAAAACGTAGGTAGGTACTATTAATTATTATAATTATTAAATATTGATAATGTCATAAATGTTTTCGACAAAAATTAATTCAAATTATTATAAGAATAATAATAAAATAAATTACTTTAATAGTAATATAAATATACTTAGTAATATAGGCGGATAGGCTATCTTCACTAAGAGTCGTTTTTGAATGCAATGATTTATCATTGAATTCAAATTTAATTCATCCATTACAGCGACTTCCTCAATAATAGGATATACAATATACTTGATAATGGCACCTACTGGCTACTGCACAACAGGGAAAATTTATAGTTTCCTAATTTTTTCTTATATAATTTGTATTATGGTATCAAACTAAACTGGACCAAAATTCAGTTGTTGTTAGTGTCTATATTTTGCTCTGGTCGACACTCGACTTTGAATGTACAGTTTATAAATTAGTAAACAACAACTTATTGAAACAATATACATTTGCACATGACTAATCAATTTTGAGTTCTTATTAATTTGGTTTCTCAACCACTATGTGTTTTCAGTTATCCGAGGATAACCGGTATCAAGGTAAGACACCTACATCTATATTGCAGTTAGTATACCTATTACAGTATTACCTACTCATGATATAATTAACAAATAATAATATAATTGTAAATTATGTCATACGTATACGTATTACGTATACCATTGTTATTATTTACAAGTTTTTTATAATATTTTTAAAAAACAAATTAATTTATGTTATAATATGTTTTTAATTTTGTACAAATGTACAAATTAATATGGTTATTTCCCTTTCATATCAACATAATATGTAGATACTATTTAAAATACATTTTCATGACTTTTTTCAATTAGCATTCAAAGTTACCTTTAAATCTACAGGTAATGTAATTTTCTATAATGTTTGTTTTCGAAATCAAATGATGATATAATGTTTTTTCTCCAGATTTCTATATAGTAATACATTGCAAATAAAAATCTTTTTTCTATTCTATTACCACAGTAATAATATATTTATACTAATGTATATTTTTTTCGGCAAACCACGTCATTATTTTTAAATTTATAAATACATGTAATGATATACCTAGTTGCTTAAACAAATTAAAATAGATAACCTAAATTTCGAGGGCTCCGGTGCAATGCACCCGCCGCAATCTCGCAGTAAATCAGGCACTGCGTTTAACACGGACGGGTTAACCGGAAAACTGCAGAATAGATACTACCTCGCTTTATCACCGCCGCTGCGGCGCCGTCACGGCTACAGCGCGTGTTACGATTTCGTCGGCGAGAGAGTGAAATCATTTATATCATTATCTTTATTATTATTATGATTATATGTAATAATAATTTATTATTGTGTATAAAACTTATTGCGCTGTCCGTCACACGCATTATGCAACGCCGACGCCGCCGCAGATGTGATGCAACGCCGTGGCGGGAAAGCAACAACGCAGCCTCCGCCGAAAACGACACATGTTGTCAGATGTACGGTGGGCGCCGCACAGTCGTCGCCGTCTTCGTTGTAGTCGTCGTTACCTACCGTCTCTACCGCCGCACCGCTGCCCGTCGGCATTCGTATATATAAACACACTGCCGTGTCCCTTTACGTTCTCGCGTTTTAATAATTAATAATCGTCGTTTTGATATATTATAATATTGCGTCGGATAACATATAATAAATATATTACCTGGAAGCTCGCGCGCGCACGCCGCCGTGTACAGTTAGGAGGTATAACCTATACCTAGGTACACTCCGCGAAACCGTATATTATTATCATAATAACATTATCGGCGGCGCGCATTATAGTTATTATCCAGTACGTAGGTAATAGCGTTTTTCCCTTCGTTTACCTCTTCTTTTCGTACGTCCGATCGCCTATACGACTCTCGCGTACCTCATATAACAATTAATTTGACATCATATACCTACGACGTTTTGAATTCGTTTTCACGAGAGCGGCCTTGAATGGACGACATTGACAGTGTTCTCGTGATATATAAATAAAACCCATATGCACACAATACACGCATAATAACAAAACTATTACGCACGTCTAACGCGTTCCTTTGCGTGCGTTGTACCTGCCTACCTAAATTATGATATATAGGAACTGCGGCCAATAACATAATATATTATTGTAATAATAATTCAGCTCGCGCACAAAACTGTTGTTTTGGCGAACGACGGCGGCGGCGGCGCGGCAGCAGCAACAGCGCGCAACCGGCTACTCGATATTTTACGTACCTGCCGTAACAGTTATCAGTCAATCGTGACACGGACGCCCGAGCGGACGGACGGACGGACGGACCGACGGAGACACGCGCCCCCCCCCGAAAATGCCACAGCTCATATTGTCCAACAGCGAACGGATCGCTCCGGCGGCCGTCATCGTCGACGACCAC
The DNA here is from genome assembly GCF_003676215.2 of Rhopalosiphum maidis. Lineage (NCBI taxonomy): Eukaryota > Metazoa > Arthropoda > Insecta > Hemiptera > Aphididae > Rhopalosiphum > Rhopalosiphum maidis. The sequence continues at coordinate 68,158,415 of NC_040879.1, forward strand.
AAACCCGTCGGCACGGACGTCGATTTCCCGGACGTGCTGGCCGACCTGGACGTGGAATCGTTGCCGGACGACGTTGTCGAATACGGTCGAGTCCGAGTTGGCGAGACCGAGGAGTCCAGGACCAGACTGGTGGCCGAACTCGAGGACATGATATACGGTGAGCATTTGAAATTAGCTATATAATTATAACATTGCCGTCAACCGATTGGAAATCACAAAAATTCATACTTTATTCATATAAGAATGAATATATGGATACAGTGATATAAATGATGATAGTATATTACTTAGGTCGACATTATGACATTATGGGCGTGTATTGTATTTGTGTTATTTTTAATTCACGAACCGATTCGATACCTTGTGGCTAGTTGCTTTTATTTTTTAAACGATTTCGTTTTTCAATTTATTTTTTTAATTGAACGTAGGTAACGCGTGTTCATTAAAATGTGTTGTACATTTTTTTAACAGCTTATCAAATAACTGCAGATAGAAGTTGTGTGTAAAATGATATATTAAATTTATTGAACTTAATCTTATTTTTTTTTTATCGTTTTCCACTAAATAATTGAAAAATACTTTATTTCTACGACTAGAAGAACTTATTAACATGTTCTGTTTTTGTAACTAATAATATCGCATAATCCCTTAAAAAAAAGATTTTATACGCTATTTTTTGTATATTAGTCAATTCGATAGAGTAAGTACAGAGGCTAGAGGAGTGAAGTTTTAAGTAATTTTACGAACATTTAAACGCTTTTTTTATAAGCTACCTATACTTTAATTTCGTTCTGTGCATGAAATAGGGGCTGTTCTTGCATATATTATTCATATAAATTAGTTTATTGTATCTACATATATGTATTATTTATATAATTATATAATATTATAATGATTAATAATAAAAAATAAAATTTCTGAAAAACTCAATCTGTAAAACAAAATATGAACCATCCTTAAGTTAAGTTTATTTTGTATGTATCTAAAATATTACACGCTATAATTTAAATTAATGTCAAAACAGCCATTATTTGTTCAATAATAAAAAAAAAAACATTTATTGAACAGATAACGTAAAATATTTAAAATGTATGTACACTATTAATCCATACTTGCAATATTTTTAAGTCTAGGTGTTTGTAGCCTGCATAATGCATAACGCAGGTGAAAATTACATTACAATAACTACTAGTTTCATCGAAATGATAATTTCACTAGTTACTTATTTAAGCGTATAATATAATATGTAATATTATATTATATTATATTATTAACTGGTTTTTATATTTTACCTACTTTAAATGCCCTTGATCTTTAATGTTAAAATCTTATCCTGCGAATTTGCAATGGTCCTTATTGACATTCAGAGCTTCCATAAGGTTTACCGGAATTAGCCTTAAGTCCGTTTCCTGTTTGATACATTTATAGTGCATATACCTTGGTAATATATGTTCATGTATATTACATTTGGTTACCTATTTACCTCGCTATTTACCTACGGTACTGTACAGATATCACAATAACATATAACGTATCGTGAATATATAAAATATAAACACAAGTGTCCTCTAAACTAACATTATTACTTCCGTTTTAAATATTAAATTACCTAATTAAAATAAAGCTGTCAACATTTAATATTTTTACAGCAATACATTTATGTTCATTTTATTGAAAAAATATTTGATTCTATTTTACGTTTATATTTTATCCCGTTTTTATTTTAATTAATGTAACAGTAAAAACTATGAAAGTCCTGAAATTTTTTAGTTTTTTTTAGTTAAATGTGCGCCTTTAATTTGTATCTGTCCATAGCTGACCACTGGTTAAATTGTTGTATCTTGACTTAAACTTAAAGAGTTTTTAACAATATTGGAAATCGAATAAGAATATTTATGAATATTTGTTATTAGATACATTGTATACTTGGTAGTTGGTACATATCGGTTATTCGTATCTACTTGAATCGTCGTATTTTATGAAAATAATTAAGTATGCAAATAAATAGTTTCATGTATTCACAAACATAATAATACAATACAATACAATACAATTCATTTAATTCGTAATCTAATTATGAAAAAATTGCGTGTAAATGATTCAGGTATAAAAATTACAAATTATATCTATTTTATTTATAATTATTAATTAAAATAAATGAACTTTTTGGCTTTTTTCTATTAAAAAATAATAAAACATAAATGAATTCTAAGACGAAAGTTATGTGAATAAGTGATGTTAATGATTAACATAAAGTATAATTTACCTATAATACACTATGTATAAATATTTAGAGAGAATAAAATGTATTAATGCGTATATATTTTAAGTGTTCTCGCGCGGTTAGTATAAAATAACTCGATTGAATATAATTTTGTTAGTTATAATAACTTAAAAATCCATTAGGAATCCGCAATTCTTTTAAGGTATAACCAATTTAATAATGGTTTATTTAAGGCAAGAGAAAAATTTCTATGTACAAATATATTAGAAGAAAATGATTTTTATTTGGTTTATATATATATATATATTTAACAATTCGAATTTCTCAAAAAAAAAAATATATATATACACAAAAAATATACTTATTGTGATGTTTATAATCATAATAAATTATACAGCGTTCAATCATTTGATGTTTACCTTAGCAAAAAAGCTGACGGAGATCTTAATGTTATTTTTTTCCTTTATGCAGAGAGAGGGGATGTTACACCGCACAGAATGGATGAAAAGTTTCTACTACGGTTTTTAAGAGCTCGACATTTCAAACTTAATGCCACATACAAACTAGTAAGTAATTTTAAGAAATTAAATAGTTGAAAAATAAGGTATGAATAAGTCTACTTAAGATATATTCAAGTAAAATTGCCTTTTAGAAAAACTTTTAAAGGAATTCACAATAATTAGTTAAATTTAATCATATAAATTATACAAATATGTTATAAATTTCTAATGTAATATATCACTTATAAGTTCAAAGCAATATTAAAATAAGTATATTAATGTTTAAAATTTGAACACAAAATCCAGATTTTTACATACGATTCTTAGACAAGCCTACCGAAGTTTAATTTTGAATTTATGTTGCCACTTTTCCGAGGAAAGATAAGAAAAATTAATTCATCAAATAATTATTAATTTAAATCGTTCCACTTAGAATTTTGAAGTTATACGATAAGAAAAAAACGTTTGTACATTTTTAATTTATATGTATGGCTAATTAATGGCTTAACATTAAAATAAAAATTATAATGGTCTAACTTCACTTTTTATGCATTAATAGTTTTTTTAATAACGGATTTAGTCTTAGTGTGATAATATACATTAAATAAAATATTTACTTTTATATGAATATAAAATAAAATTGTATAAATTTATGTCAGTAATAATTTATAATTTCGTTCCTACAATTTTGCGGTACTTTCTAACCAATAGTCAGATACACATAGTTATTTGTATTGGATAATTAGTTACTGAAATAACTAATACGTTCTAATACGTTTAACGCTACATTCCTAATTTATATAAATAAATTTGTATTTCGTGTTACTAATTAACCTACATAGTTCCTAAACAAATTAATTAATTTTTATTTATTAAGTAATAAAATATATGTACTATTGTAATATTTAAATATTATATAAATAGGAATATTCATTGATTAATTACCTATTGTGAAGTAATTAATAGAAATCAAAAGCTTACAGATTATGAAAATCAATAATACTAAGTAAAATAATATATCAAATGTTAACAAAAATATTACTAGTTATTATTGATTTTACTTGGATTAATAATTGTAAATTATTAAAATTGAGTAGCATTTTTTTTTAAAATAGGCACTATAAACTAATCAGTACCTAATCATACATCTTGATTTAGAAATTTAGAATTTTAAATGTATAGGTACTACACTTGGGATCTTTAGCTTATAATCATTGATTAATAATTAAATAATCGCTTACAATATCCTGTAAGGATGTAAAATGAATATTTAAAAATTAGCAATAGTTTTGTTAAATTATTAAATTAATGTGTAAGAACATAATATATAATTATATAGTTATTTATTTATTATAATTTTATCATGGCTCTTAACACTTCTACAAATATGTGAGGTAAAATAAATAAGTATTATCGCTGATCGCCCTGATAGAACCTTTTAAATTGAATCACAATAACTGTACAGTATGTACATAATGTGTTACTGCAAGATTATAAATTATTCACATTTATTTAATATAACAATGTCATATTGGTTAAATGATTCTATTGTTTAGTGGATCTCTACAGGATCGATAGAGTTGGAGGTTTGACGCATCTGAGGTCGTTTTATCATTTCTGCTTATCTTGTGTAGGTTTATTGTTATGATATATAATTTCACAAGAGCTATACCGTTCGAGGTAGACCTTAAACAAGAGAAAGAAAAACAATAATAATACATTAATTCTATATTATAGCTTTAGGTAAGAACCTATGCTATGTATAGAATAATATACTGATGTGTCTTATAAAAGACAGATAGTGTTTGAAGGACACATGGAAAAATTATAGTTGACCCGTACCCGCGTGGCGCCAACAACGATGTCGTTAAATTGTTTAATTAAATTTTCATCAATATTTGTTTTCAGTTGTTTTTTTAAGTATAAGGAATATTAGATAGTTACACACAACGGTATAAAAAACTGACTAAGTAGGAACCTATATACCTACGTTTGTACGTCATTGATTTATAACGTCTCTCAATAGATTAAGTTACATGTATAACTAATACATGTAACTTAACCTATTGCATTCACTTTTAAATGAATGTATATGCTTATAGAAAATTCTTTGTGTTATGTTTTTTGTATACTTTATTTCAACCGCCACCAAAATAAGTAGTGATTTTGCAACGTCGGAGTGACGAATGTCGTGAGTCCGTTTTCGTTTTTATTTTGTTTTGAACACTTTTGACACATCATTCACTGCCGAAAATGGTCACGACTTTAATATACAATACACAATACATAAGTGTGTAATATGTATTTCGTGTGTAAATCATACGAAATATTCGGAATTGATATTTGTAACAGTAATACAATATATTAAAGTTATTTTATTTTGTATTTGTTTTAAAAAGAGTTGGTTGCTAGTTGCTAAGCTTAGAAAATTTATAAGCATAAACGTGTACATATTCTTATTACGTATTTTCAACATCTAAACTATATTTTTAAATATAGCTAAAGCTGTACCAAAGGGATTGTGCAACAGATATGATCAATTGATTGATGTGTTTTGATTTCACTATTTTTGACAAGCCGAATTTATTCTAATAATTTTTCTATGATACATCATAGATATGTATATAGATTATTTACGGTTGGAATGTTTTTAATAATGATGAAATTTGTGAGATATTAATGTTTTTATAACTAATTGTATGATACAAAAAAATTGTTATGTAAAATGCATTAAACAATTATTGACCGTTTTAGTTTGGTTTCGTATATGTATATTATGATTTATGGGTCATGAACAAACTATAAGAGCTTGGACAATAAATATATATATTATCAACAATGATGACTCAGGAACCCTTTCAAGTAAATTTTTATCCAAGTTTAAAAACAGAATTGAAGAATTAAATTCTGTACTTAATACTTATGTATACTATTATATTTATATATCAAAGCTTCATTTCAAGGAAAATGACAATGTCCAATAAATTATGTGCAGTCAACCCAGCCTAATTGATACGATTTTCGTTCATTTTTTATTTGTTTATTAAGCAAACAAAACGAAAGTAGGTTTGGTAGAAAAAAAACACTAAGCAATGATTTGTATTTTTAAAACGTTAATTATTATTATAAAACATGCTTATTGTTTCGATTACGTTTTACATAATATTTTAGATACGAGTAATAGGTATCAAATATTTTTATAATATGGTAATCAATAATTTAATTGATGCGTTCTTCAAGTTTAAATAACAACTACGCAATAAAATATTTTCTGTTGTGAAACAAAGTTATAGAACTTTAATTGTTTGTAGAACAAACTAATATTAACCTTAAAAATTACATATTTTGTACATTACCACATTAAAGATGTTTATGAACTAAAGAGGTGAATATTGTACAATAGTCAATTATTATGCAGATTTAATATGAAAGCACCAGATGTTGTAATAATATTGTATAATAATGCAACAATATTTACATTGTTATTATGAATTCAGTACGCCGAGGTGACGATTAAAAAGACAATTTTATAAAAACATTTCATATATATACCTATTTTATTACGTGGAGTGAAGTTGGAAACTAAGAAATAGGAAATATCGTCCGGGGTTATAGTTTGTGTTTATCTCGTTTATAAGGATTTTCGATGTTGCAGCGATCGTCATACAAATAGTCATACACGTTTACCTCGACGTCACCGCTTCCGATTTACAATATTTCATAATTCCGGTTTTTTTTAAAAATTATATTATAAATTCTAAATTGAATTAGGGTCCAGGGTTATCCTCTTTTTATTTTAGGATTCAATGCCTGCAATGCAATCACGATTATTGTGTTCAGAGAATTTGACAATTTTTCAATACTATATGTCTCATTATACTACACTCGAATGCACTTCAATCTACGTAGCTTGCGATGATTGTAGTCTGCAGTATTTCAAGTATTATGTACTCTACTTGTTGAATATAATGCCAGACAATTTTTTTTGTTCGTCATGAGAAATATGTACCTTTAATTAGGTCAAAATATGATATCCTTTATTATACTGGTAGTTACAGGATGGTTACTCAAAGAAAAACTAATTTATTTAATATATATATATATAATGTTACATAGAATAAACTTTTTAGCGTATTTATTTAACTCAACTTTTTTAAAATAAAAATACTATACCTGCGCGTCTTAATAATACTATATAAAAATAACACTTGACATAGAAATAGCATAATATATTAGTTTGTCTTGAATATAATTAAAGTAGTTAATGTAAGTTTTATTAGGGTAGAATGATTTACTCGTAAAACATATTATTGCTCACCAAACTAAATGCAATAACAATCATGCCATTTTGTAAGAGTAGAATAAAAGTTTAAAATTTAGCTGGAATCTGTTTTTTATGAATTTAAAGATACTTGACTATTTGTATACATTTTTTTTTAAATAATAAGGTAATACAATTAAGAATTAATATTCCAATAGACATTTTTGATTGATGATGATTAGAATCAAGATGGTATTGTTTTAATTTATTAAAAATACTAACTGTGATGGTCATTGTTTTAATTCAAAAGCTGACCAAAACATTTTATTTTTGTGTAGTAATCACAAATATTTTAGTTTTTAAAGTAGATCATCAATATTTCAACCGTAGGTAATAAAAATAATGTTTAATTTTCTTATTGATGTATTTTTTTATTAATATCTTAAACACATGTCGTAAAGCATAAAGATAGTTCTTGTCCTATTGATCATATTTCATCCGGTATATCTACTGTGCAGGTACAAGAAATTTTAAATTTTTTACATATAATAAAATATAGGTAATTTAAGTAATATTAAATAATGATCTATAGATGATATTATTATATACTTTTGTAGTATATTTGTTTCGTGTTCGTGATTAGTTTTTGATTCAGAGGAGACCTCGATTAGATAAAAATATCATTATACTTGTGTGTATAATATAGCCTCATCGCATAATGCAATGATAAATCAAATTATTGTTGTGCGTGCAGTAGGTAATGATGTTTCTACAGCATTCGGTGTTAGTGTCTATAATATATATAATGATAATATATAAACGGTTTTTTTGCCTACTGCGACGTTATTAATTCCATAGACTAACTTAGTGCACAATCACCGCATCTGCACCTATTGGGCCATTAAGGGCAGTTTAAATATATAGTATCGGTGAAAATTAAAGTTTCACAATTCGTGCAGCCGCGGAACAGTATATAAGACTCTGACCAGAGCACGTTGATTATAATATAATAGATACATAACTACATAAATGTCTTATATAAGTAGTGTATACACCAACTCGATTAATTAATAAAAAAAAAAATGTATGAATTTATCGTCTAAATGTTTATTTCACGTGAATGTAAAAAAAAATAAGTCCCGACATCCTTGGCGGACAATCTTTAAAGCGTGCGCGCTAACACTGATTGTGCTGTGTGTATAATGCACATAATACAATATATAATAATATATAGGTACCTATCTACTATATAGAGAACGACACCTGTTATACGCGACGGCGTCGATGAATGTCGTAATACGAATGCTGTCGGCGCACGCGTTGTGGCAGAACGTGGTGTATATGCATATAATAATATATATTATTATGTGTATAATGTAATATACCTATATGTGTGTGTTTTTTTCTTCTTTCCAGCGGTGAAAGGAAAACGCAATTGCAGAGGTTGTGTGCCTCAGCGGTCCGCGTAGATTTACGTTTTTTTTTTTTACGATGCATATCATCGTCTATTAATGGGAACGGAACTTTTATTTCTGTATAGGGTGTAGCAAAAGTGAAATATATCATACGCCACGGGCATCGTGTCGCAGGTATACATATCATACATATCATAATATAGGCGTAATAGGCGCATGCACTATCTACCCACTTTGTATTCCATTACGTATGGCTATACAAACTGTTACTGGTAAATTAGACAAATAAAAATTTTTAACGATTGGAAATCTCCAATTTGGCTTATTACGTCAGAGTAAAATTATTTTTAGAGGGATTAGTTTGATTATATTGATATGTTTAAAAAAATTGATGTTCTGTGCTTATCAGTACTCTATTTATGTGGCCCCAAATATCGTGGCTATTCGGAAAAATTACATGATAGGCCTCCTAAATCATTAAACAAGCTTTGAACGACTTTGATTTTTTTTCTTATTATAGTTAGGTATGAATGTTTAATAAAAATTAGTAATTAAGTAAGAAATTTATTGTTCTACAGCCATATTTTTAAATTTTTTTTATCTTATTTCAACACTATTTTTGTTTAGAAGGAGCGTTGTACATTTTGTAGTAGCAACTTCCGCGAATATTAATTGGTACTTATAATCGATTAAGTTAAAATGGTTACTTCGGTCTTTGCATTTAAAATATGCTTCTATTCTAATGAATTACATTAAAATAATTACTCAAATTATAAATTAGTTAACTTTAAATAGATTAGAATAAATTATTAAAACACCTATAATATAATTGTCTTATATATTTCTTTCCTAAATAAACCGGTGTGCAAATATGTATACCATATCTCATTACTCTTTATTCATAATTTTTCATTTATTACCAATTAAATTAAAATAATTTTTACAGTTAAGGTTATGACAAATGTGTAATAGATCTGAAACTAAATTATTTATCGTACAAATAAACATTAAAATATTTTAAATAAATGTTTTTAAACTCAAATCTAAAAGTGTCTATTTAGTTTTATTTTAATTTTAAACTAGTGCAAATATTATTAATATTTCTGTTACTGTTTTTTAACATATTATCTTTTGCTTTTATTATTTTTACTTATGATATAAATATAGCACTATGCTAATATAAATTCATGCTTAATGTATTATTATTATTTGTTTGTTACACATATTAATTAATAAAATAAATAAATAATTAATGATTTATAGAATTTTAAAAATACATCAAAATTAAAAATGTAGATGATAAGTTATTTTAAAATATATCGCATGTGTACCATGACAAGTTTATCAATGTATAGATCATATTACATTTTTATTACAAACATTACTGTTAATTTCAATATAATTGATGTTTACAGTAAAACAAATGTAATAATCTAAGTTTCTAACTGTTATCCTCTAAAAAAATAGTCTTAGCAGATAATGTAAGTCTAATATTTATACTTGCTTTTATAATAATAATATTCTTTAATTGAGGAAAAAAAAATTCTAATTACATAAAATAAAATACAAAGACATAATGTAATAAATAATATTATAATAGACAATAGTAATATTGAATATAAATAAGAAGAACGAGAAAAGATGTTTTCGTTTTTATTTATGTTGCGATTGAACGATTTTTATCAAAATTAAGCCATGTGCATTGAATAATTCAAAAATATTTATGTGCCTACTTTCATATCTGCCATACTAACGAAAAAATGTTTACAATATAAACTATAGCTATGTAAACATATTGTGTTTAAATTCATAAATACATATTATTGTTACGTTCTTAGCATTAATATACTATGATTTACAGTATTACTATATGTCAGCAACTATTTTATAGCATTAATAATAATAAAGTGTGGTATGTTTAACAATTCAAATAACCTTGAATTTTGTATAAAAACTCGAGGTTGATTATGATGAAATGCAAAAAGTGTAATTTTATAATGCAAATGTATAGATATTAAAATAGATATATTATATTTACATTATCTTTTGTATGGCAATTAAAATTACTTTTTATACTTTTACAAAATTTTAATTTTAAATATGACTACGAACTGTAAAATATCTAAACATTTGTAAAATTAATTTTTACGCGACTTGTAGATTAGTATGCACATGCATTACCGGAACATGATGTTAAAATTTGTCAGTGTGCATTATGTAGGTATAGGTAAAAGTAAAAGTTGTTTCAAAATCGAATGTAGTACACTGTGTAGTAGGTACACGTTGTACCGAAATAAAGTTGACGTTTAAAAAAAGCTAAAAATAATTATTTTAAATCAGGTATTTTAAACAAACGATATTCAAATAAATAAAGTGTAACTATGTTTTATTTTGTTTGTAGGTATATGGTATACTAATGATATTTAAATATGAAATATTAATTAATTAAACTTATTTTATGTAAATTAATTATTAATTATTTTACGAATTATTAACGTTGTATATAAGATCGCAACACTGTAATTTATTCAACATAATAAAATTTCTATTTTATAATTTTGTATAGGTTAAGAGTTGTAAGAAACTATTAAAATAAATTTCTTTGGTCGATCGTGAAGATTAACTGATACATTATTTAAACAAAATAAATTATTGTTTTCGTTAGGTAATAAAAACTATAATATTGTGTGAAAAAATCAATTATTGGTTTAAATAGTTTAATTGATTGAGATGTATTAAATGATTTAGAAAAATATGTTTGTAATCCTTTAAATTATTAAGACGTGTTGTAAGCTAATACGAGGTCTAATCAAAAAGTATCGAGACTGATACGATTAATCGTAAACCAGTTTGAGTATGAACTTGCATGTGCTATATTAATCTAACTTTATATGTTGGGAAAATATATTAGACATAGATTAGATTAAAATTGTTTCAGTCGGCTTCTAGGTGCGATTAAGTCAAGTATGTTTTTACGTCCCGTCGGATTTCATAATGAGCGAAAATACAGAACAACGAGTGTGCATTAAATTTTGCCATAAACTGGGAAAAACGGCTACTGAAACCTACCAAATGTTATTGTTAGCTTATGGAGATGAAACCATGTCCCGTGCTCGCGTTTTTGAATGGTTTAAACGATTTAAAGAGGGTAGAACAACTGTTGAAAGTGATGAACGTGAAGGACGCCCATCAACAAGCCGCAATGAGGAAATGATACAAAAAATACGAACAGCAATACGAGGTAACCGTCGTTTGACAATTATGGAACTTAGTAATGAGTTTCAAATTTCATTTGGATCAGTTCAAACCATATTGACGACTGATTTAGACATGAGAAGAGTTGCAGCCAAATTTGTACCAAAACTGCTCTCAGGTGAGCAAAAAGAAAATCGAAAACAGATCGCCACTGATTTGCTAGAGTGTTCCGAATCTGATGATTTTTTTTTAAAATCAATTATAACTGGTGACGAGACTTGGGTATATGGCTACGATCCAGAAACAAAGGTACAATCTTCGCAGTGGAAGACACCTGATTCACCACGACCAAAAAAGCTCGTCAAGTTCGGAGTCAAGTGAAGGTCATGTTGACCGTTTTTTTTGACTACCAAGGTGTTGTTCATCATGAGTATGCTCCTAAAGGACAGACTATAACAAAGGAGTACTACATTGATGTTCTTCGCCGTTTACGAGACGCTGTACGAAGAAAAAGACCCGAGTTTAAAGAGTCTGGTAGTTGGAAATTGCATCACGATAATGCACCAGCCCATTCAGCCCATGTTGTGCAGCAGTTTTTGGCTAAACATGGTATCCCAGTTGTTTCTCAACCCCCCTATTCACCAGACCTAGCTCCATGTGATTTTTTTTTATTCCCAAAAATAAAAATGGCGCTTAAGGGTAAACGTTTTCAAGATGTAGATGAAATAAAACAAAATGCGACGGAGCAGCTACGAGGAGTTTCTAAAAATGACTTCCACAGGTGTTTTCAAAAATGGCAGGAACGTTGGAGAACATGTATGGACTCAGAAGGAGCATACTTTGAAGGAGATTGAATGTAAATAACTTTATCTAATATATTTTTTTTTTTTTTTAAACAGTCTCGATACTTTTTGATTAGACCTCGTATACCACCAACAAATGTTAGGGTATTGATATCGTTGTATGGTACGCAATTTTAATTTATAAGTCAATGTCTATAAAAAACATTGTACTCGTAATATATATATATATATATATAGGTTTACTTTATAATAATTAATATGTGATGATTTTGGCAAAAATAAGTTCAATATAGCGCTGTAGAAATAAAAAAATAGAAAAAGATTTTTCCGATTATAAATTAATTATATTATATTTATCATAAAATTAAAATCTGACACAATAAATAGTAATCGATTTCTTAAGAATTAATTTATTAATCATTGAATTTAAGTATAATAAATTCAAGAATTAAAAATTATATAAAAAACGTCAACAATTCCAAAAGTCTATAAATAACTCTAAAAAATTCAAAATATTTTGAATAATATAGAAAGTACCTATTTAGTGAAAATTTTAAGTGTTTAGTTTCTGTTTGGTTCTTAACTGTTGTATTTTTTCTTTCTGAATTACAACAAAAATTCTAAATTAATTTTATCAAAGGTTGTAGGTATTGAGTAAATATTTGTATTCTATACTTTTTACCCACTAAAATCCACCATAAATGTTAAAAATTGAAAAAAAATGTTTCTCCAATAAAATTTAATAATCACAAAAAAAAGAATTTTAAGTTTCTTAAAATAATAATAAAAATTTCTGTTTTTTTAGTTTCTGATCAATTTTTTATCTTAAAAGGTTTCTTTCTTTTTTTTATTTATTTATACGCCTCAACTGTTACGGTTATTGTCGTTTCTAACAAATACAATAAATTACATTTTATATTAAAAGTTTATGTTATATATTTAATTTAAATAAGTATATATATTAAAATAATATAAATATATAATATTATTATTAAAATACTTATTAATGTATTTAAATACAAATCAAATTTTAAATGTTATAAATATTATTAAACTACAGAGTAAACACAACTGGTTTTGATTGTATATTATTCCCAAATTAACACAGACTACCGTACTGTTTTGTTTGATACCTATACCTAATGTAATTTGTGTATATTGCGTTATCACCTTGGTGTATCACAGTTAGTGATGATCCTCAAGAATTTTAGAATGTTTTAGCTTTAATTTATTTTATATTTTGATTTTAGAAGATATTTCATAAATGTTTTTATTAAACTCAAGTCATATTTTTATTATTTAGGTTGTCCGAAAACATATTATTTAGACTATTTAAACACTTCCATACAGATTAAAGTTGTATTAATGATACATAATAATTGTTATTAATACTCATACAGATATATATATATATATATAAAACATACTCATATAGGTTATCATTTATTATTATTTTTATATTATGTTTTAATTAAACTTATATTGTACATAATCAGCTTTTACGTCTATATGTCTATATTTAAAAATCTTGGTAAATACTAATTTACATTTCTAAGATAATATAAATAAAACATTTATGCAAATATAGTATAGCGATGTACATTGGTATGTTTTGCTGATTTACACATGTTACTGTGTTAGCTTAAGCGAAACGCGTGTGAAATAATTATAGAGCCAGAGGCTGCGAAAATTTTGTTAGTAATGGATTGTTCGGTGTCATAATTAGTGTAAATTATTAGTGTAATCTATTATAATCAAAATAAATTGAACTAAATAATCAATGAAATGTACACATAATTAGTTTTGAAAAAAACATAGTTTATGTGTCTCGTATATTATTATGGTGATTAGTGTGGTAAAATATACGCGATTGCAGCGTTTTGTAATTAATAAAAAATATTGTATATATATAATATATTGTATAAATATGTATTCAATATCTATTGCAGTTGACTTTTTATTTTTAATTGCGGTCAAATTGTCGTTCAGTATAAACCACAATTCACGTACTTCAGATAAATTAAAATTGCATGGTATAATAATGTCATACATTTTGTGCAAAATTGAATGATTCATTATTGACGATGGACCATGGACGTGTCGATAATCAAATTGATATTATCTTAAATATATGTATGACTGACGATTGTATGAGCTTTACACAAAATCCCAAAATTGGGCATATTATGTACTTTTGCACGAGGTTTTAAATTTTCCCAAAAATAAATATCATGTCTTAACTTTATTTTTGATGTTGATATAATACGTTTTTAAATAGACACAATACCAAATAGTGTATTGATTTGAATCAGTGTATTCGATTTTTAAACTTTCACAAACATAAAAGTGATTTTGAGTTTTTTTAAATTATTTATGTATTTAGACATGAATTTTTTACCAAATAATTGTACTTTACTATTACGGATATGCATAATCTGAACTGAATACACGACTTTATTATATTTGTGATCGCTTTATGTAGTTTTTAATGCAAATTCTACTATAGTTGGACTTTTTTTTAGGGATAGTTGTAAATTTATATTTTATATTTTAATCGGTTATACATTAATCATTATCATTATTTTTTTCCTTTTTTGTTACAGATCGTGAATTACTACAGATTTAGAGAAAATCATCCAGATTACTACACAATAAATCCACTGGATTTATCTTTCATAGCCGACTTAGAAGTATTAAGCGTTCTGCCTTACAAAGAACAAACCGGCAGACGAATTTTAATTTATAAATTAGGTACGTAAAATTCTATTACACATTTTTTTTTACTTAAAATTTGATCCGAATTATATTTTTTACTTTACAAACACTGGACACTGTAAATGGCAACGGCATGACGGTATATATTTCATATTTGTCGTGTGTGATATATTGTTTCGCATGTTCATAAAAATGATTAATAATAATTAACAATAAATTTATGAAAGAAGAATGTATACTTTCACACAATATAATAATAATAATATATTAATAAATATAAAACATAAATTATTACCGTACTTAATTTACATTGACTGTAACAAAACTTAAATGTGGATAGTCAATATAGTACCTACGTTAGTCGTTAAATCGATATAATATATGCGATATATCAATGTATTTATGTATGTGGTTGTGGTAACAATTAATAAAATAAACTTTTACTAAGTGTGCTGGAATTATATTAATTTTATAACAGTGGGCGTTAAAAATTTCAAAACTGATATAATAATATTATTATTAGTATTTTTTTTTCCCAAATATGATTTGAATGTGATTCATATGAAATAAATCTTTTATACTTAATTGCTTTCCTATTTAGGTAAGGGGAAATTTACAGGTAGTTTGTATTGTACTTAAAATAATATATTTATAATTTGTACTGTTTTAAACTTACTAAATGCTAAATAGTAAATAGTAAATAATAATTATATTTTATATGTCTCATATATCTAGATATAATATTTATGTAATCTTACTTATAAAACAGTATTAACTACATAATTTTTTTAATTTACAATATATTAAATCTTTATATTATTTTGATTTTAAATGCTGTAAGTAATATTTTCATGAAAACATTTTAATACTTTTTTTGTAAATGTATTATCTCTTTTATATGGATTTTTAATGATTTTTAGAATTACATTTAAAAATATGTAAAAGTTGCAGGTATTTGCAGATTAGGTTATCAAGTTATTTATCTAGTACACATAGTTTATAATATAAATATATTGTATTAGTATCTGCACTATGGGTTATCTGTGGGCTGGTACCTAAATACCTAATATAATATAGGCACCTTAACTATTCGGAAGTATATTTATTTCTAAGGAATTAACAAAATGTCGTGTTTGTTAAAAATATGAAATTCACGTAGATTTAATTATTAAGACAATAATCAATATCATAAAATGTAATAAGATTTAAATTGTTTAAATTTGGAAGGCAGTACTACTTATTCATTTTTAAATGCATAACAACAAAGGAATACGTCGGAAATCTGCAGGCAGCAGTGATAACCTTCAAGGGTACTTTGCCTCGGCGTATATGTAGATAATAATTATTATTGTAAAATAAAATGCAACCTGCAGTGACGTGAATATAGTCATTACTAATTAATCTTTGAGCACTATTATGTACGTATTTCATCAAATGATAATAATATATAATATATAGGTAATATAATAATAATTATATCAATTTATGAAGGTCTTTTTTGTATGTTTGGAACCTTATAAATATAGAATTTTACTCAAAGAAGTATATAATTCATAAAATGTAAAAATAAGGAAGAACGTCTTCATAGGTAATTACATGTTATAAGTATATGTTGTACTAATAGGCGTACAATTTAAGTGTGAACAGTCAACATGTTTTGATAGTAAATAAATTTATATTAAATCAATCATTTTTTTATTATTAAAAAATGTATATCTGAAATTAGTCACATGAAATGTATGGTAATGATAAATTTAACTTATCATTTATTGGTTATCATCGCATTTATTTAAACTAATAATATGTAATTTTATATAGGTACAAGTGTAGCACCTACCATGTAATATACCAATGTCTACAAAATAATAAAATAACAATATTTAATGGCTTTAAATACTTAAATAAAAAATGTATACTATTTTACCTTTAAAGTTCAAATGAACAAATTATAATAATGATATTTTGAAATATATACAGTTGAGATTCTACCTATTTGTATACTAGCAAAGTATAAATTCCTATACGCAGTAGGGCCATTAAAATTAACACATTTAATATTAACGTGCGGAGGAATTTAATAGTAAATCTAACAGCGTTTACGAATGGTATTTAAAGCTTATTATGAATTTAATAATTTTCTTGCTCATAATAATCTATACAAATTAATTATTAATACGCTGATTTTCTGTCGAATAAAAAATATGAGAAGGGATTAAAATATAAGTTTTGTCCTCTTGTGAATTTGTAGTTGATGCAACTATAGTTGAAATTATTAACTAGATATACTTACTACTTGCATAACTAATTTAAAATTCATCAAACTGACTTTTATGATAAATAAGTAATTTTCACCAAAACGTTTAGACTAAATTTTAGAATTTATTTGTTAATTACTGGTGTTCTTTGAAAAGAATTCTGAGAAGTAACTATCGGATGTGCAATAGTGAAACTATATTATACATGGTTTCTTATGAATTATTAAAATGTATACGAAATTATTAAACTATTTCTATTTGTAAATAATTTATTGAATTTATACTTCATAAAAATTTTACTTAACTTTTAAAAAACAAAAAAACGAAATTGGAAACTTGGAAAGTTGCAAATTAATTTTTTTATTTTTCTATTTTATAAACTAAAAATATAAATATTGTTCAAATAATTATTGCATACTAAAACTGAATTTTAAATACGTGAGAATGGTATTCAATAATATAATGACGACAGTTATAAATTATAATGAATTGGTAGGTTATTGACATTTACAAGATTAATAAACATTTTACACATTATAATATTTTTACCCACAAATTTTTTAACACATTATTACTACCTACCTACATGAAAAATGTCAATAATTTTACTTTTTTTTTATTATAATTATAATAAAAATTTTTTATGAACTTTAATTTTAACGATTTCAGGCTAAGTCTATTCAAAATGTCATCATATTTGACATTTATATTTGTACAGTTTGACATGATTTATTTTCAAAAAAATTACCGATAATTTGCAATATTGAAACGAATGAAATTTCATTTTTTCTTCTATATACTTTTTATGAGTTTTAAATTACCTATGTTTATTAACATTTTACTAATCAAAAAATAAAAATAAAACTTATTATCGTTTATATAAAACCTGATTCATCATCCTTAAATATTTTAAATTTGATTTTTTTTCTTATAAAAGAAAATTAAATTAAATTAAGTTATAATGATTAATTGATAAAATTAAATTTTACTTTATGTTAATTTATTTTTAAAATTATACAGGTACCTTCCATATTATACGTTTTATGAATAATGTAAAGGTATTGACTGTATACCTGTTTTCTTTTAATTGTTTTATTATTATGTTATTTTTATTATTTTTTATTATTTTTTGTTAAATTTTTAAAATATTTTTAAATATAAAATAAATATATATACTTATTAGACAAATATATATTTTTAAATAATCGTATAATTATTCTCGTTAGACTATTTTGTAATAAAAAAGTAACCTAACCACTAGCTGTGACTTATCCAAATAATTGTTACTGAACTATACAAATCATACATATAATTATTCAAAAAGATAAACATTTAATGTTTAAAAACAGAAAAATAATTTTCATTGTTAAAGTTATCACTTAATTATCACTATTTTTATTATTTATCACTTATTAGCTAATAATTATCGTAATAGGTATTTATTTGAATTTTGAATTTAAATTGTATATCACTGTATATGTATTGCTGATGGTTTTTTTAAAATAACTAAACAGTTTTTTTTTAAATATTACATGTCTTTCTGTTATCATATTTTTTTTTAATAAATTTAATAATGTGAATTGCTAATCTAACTGCTTGTCTTATCCAAACAATAAAAAAAATCATTATCTTATTTATATATTATATACGTATATAGTTAGGTATTATTGACTTGAAATTGTTGAGGGGTTTTATTTAATTATACTTCTTAGCTTTTCTTCGGTTTTCTCATATGTAAATATTAAAAGAGCATTATTATTATAACTATTGAAACTTTTAAATTAACTTTTAATTATAAAGGACTATTGTTATAAATATTTGACAAATAATATGATTTTTGTCTATGTCATGTAGGTATTGTACTCGGGTACCTACTATTATCGATCACTGTGAAAATTAAGAATATTAATACGGACATACGGTTGTTTTATTTCTTTGAGTTATATTTAATTAATATATTGTTTTGTGATACTCGCGGTTCAATATACATAATATTTTACAGAGCAATGATAGCACTAATTGGTACAGACAGATTGGTATACCTTTCTATTTCATTAGAACGCAATGAACAATAATAACACCCTCACTCAGTTAATTGCCTTTTGTAAAATGTTTCTTTAATTTGTTATCATATTTT